>NC_140936.1:151671150-152291150 GCF_014529385.1 Adiantum capillus-veneris | reverse complement strand
AGAGACACCTGCGCAAAGGGACACACTTTAGTACTGCTCGATCGAGAGGGAAAGAGAGAGAGAGAGGTTGTCGTGAGCAGAGAGAGAGAGAGAGAGAGAGAGAGAGAGAGAGAGAGAGAGAGAGAGAGAGAGAGAGAGCAGTTACAGTGTGCCGCGAGCCTCAGTTCGAGGTGGGAGGGAGAAAGAGAGAGAGCACGCAGCTACTCTGAGCCTCAGTTCGAGGCGATAGAGAGAAAGAGAGTAGCTTGAGACGAGAGTTAGACCTCAGCTCGAGGTATCTGCGCTCCGAGGTGGAGGCCGCTCAGAAGGATGCAGTTTCGACGTGGAAGCAATTAGGAGAGAGGCTCAACACTAAGGAAAGCCTTAGGTTCGGCCACGTGGATCTAAAACCTGCCTTCTTAATATATACATAAGATTTCATCAAGCGCATGTGATTGCATCTGGGGAGACACCCTTGCTTCACACTTGCTGAAATCAGCTTAGAGCTTCTTAACCCTACCCTGACCCTTTCCATCAAGATGTAAGTGTATGTGATTGAAACCCTCACTCTGCATCCACCAAAAAGTGCCCAAACCGTCTTGGCCTTTCCCAAGTTGGGCATATCCCTCAATCAATGCATTCCATTAGATAACAATTGTGGATTCCTAGATCGTCTTGGCCCTTCCCAAGTTGGTCATATCCCTCAATCAATGCACTCCGAGATAACAATTGTGGATTTGAAGTTTGTCCAAGAATTGTTGTGCTCTAAGTGCAACGCACTTCGCATACATACTGAATAACATGTTGCCTAAATATGTGTTCTTTTCAAGTAACCTACTATCACAAATTAATTTCAGCATGTATCCTGCTACCTTCAAGATGCAAGCATATGCGATTGCTCGGGCGACGCCCTCACTTTTCGTCCACCAAAAACAGCCCAGAGCTTCTTAGCCCTGCCTAAGTAGGGCATATCCCCCAATCACCGCATTCCAAGAGACGACATTTAGGAATGAAATCTCCTCGAGCACACTTGACGTGAATAATGCCCATCCTGCAATCAATGCACTCCATGAGACAACATTGTGGACATGAAGATTTTCAAGGACTTGTTGCGCTCTGAGAAGTGCACAACCCTCTCTCTACATCTGTTGAAAAGAACCCAAAGCTTCATTACCCTGACCTTGTTGGACATATCCCACAATCAATGCACTCCATGAGACAACAATTGTAGATTGAAAGCTCGTCCATGACCTATGCTTCTCTGAGATGTGCAATGCACTTTACATACATACTAATGTGTTGCCTAAGTATGTGGTCTTTTCAAGTAACTTACTATCACAAATATCAACATGTATCATTTTTCCTTGAATATGCAAGTTTATGTGATTGCATCTTGGGACTTGTGTGTGTCGCGTTGCCTGTGTCATCAGGTTGCAAAGCTCACTTGTCAAAGGAAGGAGGCATTGACACATGGGCTTTGTGTGTTTGGGGGGAGTAGGGGGAGGGGGGGATCCTTTCCTCCTTTATATATAGTATAAACTATAAAGGAAGGCCAGATCGCAAGAGTTACTAACTTCCAAGTGGTGTCCAATTGTTTATTGGAGATGGATTGTTGGCCCTGCCCAATGCAAGCGTAAGTAATCGCAATTCGATTAAAGCCCTCACTTTGCATCTGTTAAAATAGCATAGAGTTCATTTGCTCTCCACATGTTGAACACATCATGCAATGAGTACAATCCAAAAGACATCTTATATCAAAGTGGCTTGGTTTTATACTCCCCTTTCAACAAACCTACCGACATTGGATGTTTAAGGCACTCAAAGAAAACTACCCACAACTTCCTAGTTTTGCCCATGTTGGGCATTGTGTGGAGTAAGAGTGCGTGGAGTAAGAGCGATCCGAGGGTAGATTTAATTGTTTAGAGTCTATGGGGGCTTCAATGTGTAGCTTGCATACATGTCCACCGAATGTTAGGAAAAACCTAGGTTTAGTTTAATCCCACTTGCAAATGTCTAAATTTAAACTTTAGATATGAGAAACCTACAAAACTGTTAAAAAATTTAGTGTCAAAACCTTCACACATAGCCAAGATAACATCTTGAATTTCTCATATGCAAGATATAAAAAGAAGTCAATACTCCACACTACAAGCTTAGTACAGGCCAGGCCTAAAAATTGAAGGGCGCCCTTGTCCTTCCTAGGGAAGGGGAGTTCTCTTAGTTGGCCTTCGGCAAGGAACGGCCACCATACGCTTTGCCCATCATCATGCAAGGCAAAAATATACAAACCCATCACTTGATACCTGTTAATTTTTTTGCTCCTATGAAACATTCACTTGCTTTTGGTGTACCTTTCGTTGTTCCATACTGATGAAGAGCTAGTATGTTAGCAAATACTAAGTATTCTTTAATTAAATTTGATCGTTAAAAAATTCTTAAAATATTGGTATATTATACCTTAGCTATGTTCGCTCCCCGTTCCCCCCCCCCCCCCCCCCCCCCCCCCTCCTCCCAAAAAAAAAAAGCATCACCATCAGTGTTCACCTCTCTCTCTCTCTCTCTCTCTCTCTCATCTTGAGAGCACTCACTCTAGCCAACATGTGCCACAAGAAGCATGCACAAGCGCGTGCAAGTTGGAGGGACTTTTGTGAAGTGAGGCCCTTTGAGAAAAAAAAAGGGGGTGGCACTCAAATCTTAATAAATATAAACATATATTCTACCACCTTAGAACTTAAGCTTTCATTTTCTTTTTTGTAATCTATAAGCAATACTCAATGGGAGCTATTTATAATAAAGGAGAAAAACACTACACACGTCTTGGCTTTTATAGGAACACACAATCCACCGTTATAGACCATGACAGCCCCATGGACATCACATGCCACGGGGAGCATAGACACCATAAAGATTAGGCTTTCACAAAAAGCATATTTGAAAAATGATCTCAAGCAACAACATCTGGGTGCTTGCCACCCCCCACCCCAATATGTCCAGTGCATAGGAAGACAAAACAAAGCATTACAACATCAGACCATAAGCTAACAAGAGAAACTTCCTACCACCAGAAGGCTCAAGCAAAAACTAGTTGATGCCAAATGCAGCACATTTGAGTTACACCTTGGAACTTATGCTCCTTATATTTTGATATTTTGTGAAATTTGTCTTTGAAGGGTATTTTTAAAACCTTCCCTTCCTAGTGAAGGCTTATTTTCAAAGGACCCGTCCGTTCGGAAGGGGTTTCTGAATGGCATGCTCTTCGTCGGGAAGGCCTATCATAAAAGTGCCATGCATGTGTAGGGCTAGACCCCTAAGGAAGGGTGGGAAGGGTTGCAATTTCCAGCACTGGTACAGGCTCCTTGCTGATCCACTCACAAAAAATCCCATTTCATTGCCTAAACGTGGTGAGATGGGGCAGGCAAGCCGCAAGAGAGACAAAATCAACCTGTAAGAGAACTTATTGCCATTGTCCCATCCATGGATTTGTTAATTCTCACTCATTGTAGATTACTAATGTTTGTACCTGCACATGGTCACAAATGTGTGTGTGTGTGTGAGTGTGTGTGAGAGAGAGAGTACATGCAAGATAAAACGGGAAATAGGCCCGTGGGCACATTCAATGTGCAGAGAGAGTGGTAGATGATAACATGAATTGATGTTGTTAGATGGCTGCAGAAACTGCGAACTACTCTTACTCTTTTTCCCTCTCTCTCTCTCTCTCTCTCTCTCTCTCTCTGTGTGTGTGTGTGTGTGTGTGTGTGCACAGTCATCATTAGCAGTCGTCGACTCTCTCACTTGCAACCTCATCATAGATTCTCCTTGCATGAGAGGGGGATATATAGAGGGAGTCCTGCACATGCACACACATAGACTCCTCCCCCATGCACTGCAGCGTTGCCTTTCTCTCCGTTCCCTCCTGTTCGTATGCTTCAGACCTGCGAAACCATTGCTTCACACAATGAATAGCATGGCGTGCTTATTGTGGTGACAATTGGCACCCAAAATTCCTATGCCCTTATATGGTGTAGGTAGCTTTAGGCAACACCATTGGCATTTGCATTTGTTGCAGGTTGAAGCGAGCAACAACCGCCATGGTCTGTGGATACAGCTTGAGGCATGAGCTTGTGGATGGTGGCCATAGGTTGGGTCACCAGGGAGCTCTACTGCCACATCTCTCTTTCTCTCTCTCACGGCTTGCCATACGAAAAGCCGTTCACATGCAAGGCTACGCTCCCAAGCGCCCAAGGTCACCTCCTACTCCAGCCGTATTAACTCCCCTCCAACCTAGAATGCCGCCTTCATTTACTCCTTGATGAAGGACCACATTAACTCGCACATGCCAAGATGGCGCGTGATCGACCACGCTGATCCTGCTCTAATCTTGAACATTGGGCAGAACAGAAAACACTTGCCGGTCCGCCGTCGGACGTAGAAGACAGAGTCGTCAAGCTGCAAGGAACACTGCCAGAGAAAGCAGCTCGCGCCATGTGTCAAAGGGGGGGGGGGGGGGGCTGTCTCACTGTCTGCCCTCGAAGTCGTGCGACGGCATCCTCAGAGGCGCACACACACAGCCGTTGTCTTCTGGAACAATGGGAAGGAGCGCCGGATACAGGAGGTGAGGCCACGTGGCGGGGGGAGCTCGAATTGAAAACGGCACGCCCATTCTCTCTCTCTCTCTCTCTCTCTCTCTCTCTCTCTCTCTCTGTTGCTGTGCGCACACCTCTGGAGCTGGCTGGTTGAAGGACTCTCTCTCCCCCCCTCTCTCTCTCTCTCTCTCTCTCTCTCTCTCTCTCAGCGGCCCGATTGCAATGCGCACACCTCCGGAGCTGGCCGGTTGAAGGTGCTCACGACACGTGTCGGGGGGAGGGGCCGGAATCCCTTCCCCCATTATCTATTAGTATAGATAGATGAGAAACAATTACAAAAATATCGCAACAATCGCCGAGCATTCCCTTGTATCATAACAATATACACATAATGAGGCATCTATATTCACAAAACATAATATGTTAGCTATTTCTTAATCCAGGTATATCAAAGGATTCCTTACTTGAGAAACAATTAACTAGAAATAATTCTACACATTCACATACAAATTGTGAGATATGTGTGTGGCGGATACATAAGAAAATATATGCATGAACCATAAGCATGCACACACAAAACATAGAGCTCAAATGGAGGCTCCAGTTGCCTCTTGCTAGCATCACACATAAGAATTGAAAGACAATAAAAACTTCACACTTGACACATCAGGGAAGGCCAGATTTGTGAGGCTAACCCCCTCGAAAGAAATTGTATTTCTTTGGTCTCGATAAGCAAGAGAAAATACTTACATTGGCTTGCTTTATCAATCATGGCTTACACTAGTCGGTTATGGAGGCTAGGATCTCCCATAAATTAGCTGCTTCTTTAAGGGCATTTGCATGATTAGTTACCCAGCCTAGAAGACAAGGAGCTCTTGCAGAGGGAAGGGAAAGACATTTACAAAGATTTTCATATTGCTAGTACATAAATCATAAATCAAAGAAGCCCTATTTTTAGCAATTTTAGAGAGAGAAAATGCTTTTCTACTCCAAATTGGGGCACCTACTTTTGCGGCTGATTTTTGACCTTCCTCTTTTCCTTTGGGCACTCTATGGTCCGAGATCCACTTCTCCAACCCATTGGTCCATGGTTCTAGACGCCATTCTTGCTGCATAAGCGATATGCTCCGGTCAAGCTCGTCAACGTGATATTGGTGGTAAAATTGGTAAGCTATATGTTTATAGAGTGCATTTGATAATTCAAATTTGTTTTGCTCAAATTGTGTTTTCTAGAAGCTTAATTATATTTAGACATGCTTAACCTGGAGCATGCATGGTGTCTGCATTATGGCCTTTAGATTTTGTTCTCACAAGTTTAACAAACAAATTTCATAAAAAACGATTTCCCTCCTTTTTATATGGCAACATGAACGGACTCCCTTACTTCAAGAATCTTTTCCCTTCCAAGATCCCTATGTCTATCCATTGCTCATGGGTCCTCAATGTGTATCTCGTTGCTTTTCGCTATGGCTACTTATTAGTTAATTTCTTTCTCAAGATGTGCCTACCTATGCCTTTTCCTAGACCCTAATGTAGCATGTGCTAGTTTTCTTTTCTTCATAGGTTGAGAACCCTAAAAATTACATCGCATTTTAAATACCTCCAATTTGCTTCCCCCCTATTTGAAAATCGAGTTTATGTCTTAAGGTCTGGGGAACCATCTTCCACACTCTCTTAAAGGAAGATAAAATACTATAGAGAAGTATTAAGGTCTGGGGAACCATCTACCACACTCTCTTAAAGGAAGATAAAATACTATAGAGAAGTATTATTGAGAAGGTAAGGGAAAGAGCTAGCTACAAACAAAAAGGTTATTCAAATTTTGTAGTAGTCCCCCACATCCAAAACAAGCAAAGTAGAAAATATTTTAGGAAAAAACTGGCTCGCTGCTGCTCGCACCCGCCCCCTCTCCCCCCCTGCGCCATCGCCCTCCCTCACACCCTCGCGTTGCTCTCCCACTTGTCCACCTCGCGCTGTCCCCTGCCCCTCGCACTACCCTTGCTGCCCGCTGCCCAGCTCAGCCAGCTCCCCTTGCCGCTCCTCCCCCCTCCCCCCCCCCCCCCCCCCCCCCCCGCGCTGCCCCCCGTTGCCCAGCCAGCCCGAAGCTGTTCCCGCAGTCAACCACACCAGCCCGCCCCCTCCCACTGTCCGCCCCCCTTGCCTGCTTTTTACCATTAGCCTTCTTCTTCTCCAATCTTGCTAGACGGGTGTCGCCAGCACCATTGACGTGCTCGGTCCAGCAGGTCTTCCCCCCCTTTTTTCGACAATCCTCCGCCTTTTCTTTACCAGTAAGACACAGATGGTGTCTCATGCTCCATCGCAAAGGGACTCCAATGAAGCCCCCTCGCCTGACCCCGCTGAGCCCACCATTCGACTTGCTCTCTCGCCGACAGAGAAAGCAAGCCTAGCCGCTGAGGTAGAGCGATTGTAGGCGACTTCGGTCATCTGCAAAATTCTCGGCACCCGACCTAGCAGAGGAGAGCTGCGAGACCTTCTCCAGGCCCGCCTTCTTGCAGAGGTGGGCAAGATCTTGGATGTCCAGATTCTCGGACGAGGGTACTATTAGATCGAGTTCGAGACCTCCGAGATGGCTTCCAAGGTCATAGCTATGAGTCCACTGGCCATCCGAGCATCACGCACCCACTTTTGACAGTGGCAACATGGTTTTGACCCGACTTCGGATGTGCTAGTAGAGGAGGTAGACATCCCCATCTCAGTCTGCTTTCCGGGTTTACGGAGGGAGTACCTACCACTTCTTTCCAGGATTGGCTCCGCCATCGGGACTATCCTGGAGACACCTCGTACGGCAGCATCAGTAGCTGCCAAGGCGGCTGGCATCCCCTCAGTTCGAGTTTTGGTCAGAGATACCCACACGCTCCCGAAGGTCATCCTTCTGCCTCGGGTGAGTGGGGGTTGGTTTAGACAAAGTGTGGAGTACTCGGGTCTCCCGAACAAGTGCGTCATTTGCTGACAGATGGGCCACCTAGCGAAGGCCTATCCATGGAGGAGGCCACGACCTGCACCTCAGCCTCAGCCCTAGCCTGCCAAGGCTGGGCCGCAGCCACAATCAGCGGCACAGCGCACAGATTCAGAGCCATCCTCCGAGCCTCGGGCTCCAGCGGAGGAGGGGTGGCAGCAGGCCCGTGGCCGTCGATGCCAGGGGCCACAACGACAGCCTGGCACTCAGAGTGGCCCTCAGGTGCCTACTGAGCAGCAGTGGGTTCCCACGGAGAACCGCTTTGGTCCTCTTGAGCAAGAGGAGTCCTCTACGCCAGCCTCCACCTCCGCTTCACCCTCGACAGCCGCTCCCCCTTCAGAGTTACCCTCCTCCTCCTCATCCTCCCCCCCCGCCCTCTGCTCCCGTCGCCCCTCCATCGAGCCCCTCTACCTCTGTCGCCCCACCCCGCTCCTCCTCTCCTCCACTCCCCTCAACTCCTTCTCCCCCCCCTCCTGTTCCAGTTCCACAGTCGACTCAGGAGACTGGTCCCTAGCCGGCGGCTAGGAGATCTCTTGGCAGCGCCTTTGCCACGAGTCGCCTAGCGAGAGAGGGTCAGCCCTTCTTGTGGCCCCCTTTGCAGATTCAGACATCCTCCCTTGCAGCTATCCCTTGTGGTTTGACGAGCATTGACCTCCGACGCCGCTGGGACTTCTTCGACTACGGGTTCACTCGCTTTCTCGGCGATTCCGCAGTAGACCACGAGGCAGCCTACTTTAGGGTCCATGCTTTGTTCCTCGCCGCTAGGGGGATAGAGGCCTTGGACTCAACAATTGGTTTCTCCTTCCCCCTCTGTGGTAGGGCCGAGACAGAGTGGTCCCTCGACAGAGTGTTGGGATTAGGTTCTCGATTTCTCTCATCACATGGGAGAACTTGGAGTTACAGATTTGCTGCAGACTTTGTGGCCACTGGCCAAGTTTGCGGTGACACCCCCAGACTCAGCAGGATGTAGGCACATTGTGGTGTACTTATTTGCTAATACGCAGTGTTTGCCTTGCTATGTATACATTCATGAGGACTCCTAGACAGAGGAGGTTGCTTTAGGCACAGCTCGCTCTGCTTGGGCTTGGGCTAGGCACTCACTGCAGTCTGGCCTATCTAGAGGACGCTCGGATGCGGATTACTCCCCATCCAAGCCAACCTCAAAGATAGCCCGTCTTGCTGTTGTGGCAGCATCTGTTCTCTCTCACTCCCCATGAGGATCGTCTCGTGGAACGTGCAGGGACTAGGTGGGCCCCAGTTTCAACGACAGTGGGGCTGACTGCGTCAGGAGCTTCAGCGTTGCCTTGTGAGAGGAGAGATTGATCTCCTTATTCTTCAGGAGCACCATCTGTGTGAGAGCCGCATTCCGCGATGTGGTCAGATTTTGCGTGGCCGATATGATACCTTTTGGTCAGGTGCTTTTGGACCTGGAGCCATCCAGGGTGCGGTATGTATGACTATTGCGAATTCATTGCAGCAGGCCATTGTGGGCAGAGGGATTATTGTGCCACGCAGGGCTCAGCGGATTACTATGCAGGTTCAGGGTGGCCTTGTGGGATTCCTGAACATCTATGCGTCCAATGTGGCAAGTGCTCGTGCAGAGTTTTGGTCACAGATTGTTGAGTCTCTGTCGCAGGCTGACCATTGGTGTGTAGGAGGGGACTTCAACATGTTGGAGGACCCTTCTGACAGGATTGGAGGCAGCCATGCTACTGTGCATGGAGTCGAGTTAGCAGCTTGGGAGAGGTTGTGTATGACTTTGAGGGTCTCGGATACATGGCAACACTCTGGCTTTGTGAGGCCTCCAGGCAGTCTTGCCTTCTCTAGATCGGACCGTAGAGTGGGAGGAGTGAATCTATCGCAGATAGATTGCTTCTACACTAGTGACCACTTCAGTGACTTAGGGGGATCAATGGGCATCCTGGCAGGGACATCTTCTCGGACCATGCACCAGTGATCCTCACAGTGGCAGACATGCAGAGGAGTGGGAGCACGATGCTTCTCATCCCAGAGTGGGTCTTGTTGGACTCAACACTCAAAGAGAGGGTAGAGGCTCTGTGGACAGAGGGCATGGACAACCAGGTTCTACCTGCGGACAGAGTGGCCTTAGGCCTAGCTCAGCTTAGCCACTTTTTTATCCAGGAGTCTCTGGCTCGCCGGGCTGCAGTGAGAGAGGAGGAGCAGCGTCTCAGACGAGGCATTGCTTCACTACAAAGGATGCAGGAGCAGCATCCAGACATTCCATGGTTATAGGAGCAGTTACAGCAGGCTCGACAGGAGCTTGCTAGCATAGAGGAGAGGCGTCATGAGTTTTCCTTTCACCGACATGCATCTTAGTGGACTCAGGTGGGTGACAGAGTGAAATGTGTTTTTTTTGAGATTGTGGGACCTCAGCACTCGCATGCCAAGTTCAATCAGTTGAGGAGACCCGATGGGTCAGTTGTTTGTGAGCCCGAGGATATGCGTGCAATTGCTACTGACTTTTACCGTGAGTTATTGTTGGTTGAGCCCCAGTCAGAGCGGCAGGATGCATGCAGGGAATAGGTTTGGGCACAGATGCCTTGTCTTGTGACTGAGGAGATGAGCCAGAGGCTAGAGATGCCACTTTAGCTTGAGGAGCTGCACATGGTTCTTAGGGCCCTCCCTCATGGTAGCTGTCCAGGTGAGGATGGGCTGACTCCCAGCTTTTTCTTGGAGTACTGGGACCTGCTTGGCCCAGATCTTTGTAGTGCCTTTCAGTACATTTTTCACACAGGAGTGATGCCTGATAGCATGAGTGAGGGCCTGATTTACCTCATTCCGAAGGAGGGTGGCTCCTTGGATGAGATTCGACAGTGGCTCCCCATCAACATCCTCAACTCAGCCTACAAAATTCTTGCCAAGGCTCTGAGTTTGAGGATTCAGCCACTTTTGGAGAGCCTTATACATGGGACTCAGACAGGTTTTGTCAAGGAACGCAGTATCCTTGACAACATCTTCACTTTCTGGGAGGCTTCTGCCCTGGCATGGCTCCGTGGGGAGGACCTTGTGATTCTTCTTCTCGATTTTGAGAAGGCATACGACAGAGTTGACTGGGACTTTCTAGAGGGCACTCTACGCAAGATGGGCTTCTCAGATGCTTGGATCAGAGGGGTGGCAGCTTTGTACAGACAAGCTCACAATCAGATGCTTTTGGCAGGAGGTAGAGGTGAGCGCTTCATGCTCACACGCTCGGTCAGACAGGGTTGTCCTCTTGCCCCCTTTCTCTTTCTGTTTTATGCGGAGGCGATGAGCAGATTTTTGGTGTCACATCACGTTGGTCTGAGGGGCTTAGCACTCCCTATTCGGGGAGATGAGCTACTGGACGCTGAGTTTTCCGATGAATCAGCCTTGTACTTAGAGGGCCAAGAGGCCAATCTGCACACATGTGAGCAGGCTTTGGAGACCTTCTGTTGTGCATCGGGCGCACTGATCAACTGGAGAAAGACAGTGGCTTTCTCGGTTGGCAGTGCTCCTGTGTGGCCATATTGGATGCCAAGAGAGGGTTTCAGGTGGATTCCTCCAGGGACTGCAGTTCGGTACTTGGGTTGTCAGGTTGGTTTGGACTTGTCCCCCGAGCAGCAGATTGCTCCTCTTCTTCTGTCCATCAGGAGAAAGCTGCTACATTGGAGCTCAACATGACTTTCGCTGGCTGGTAGAGTAGTAGTTGCCAACCAGGTGTTGTTGGCGACTATGTGGTACATCACTTCTTGCTGGATCTTCTCGAGTTCTTGTATCAGCTAGGTAGAGAGGAAGATCAGGAACTTCCTTTGGTCAGGTCATGACACTCACATTGCCCGAGCCAAGGTGGCTTTCTCGGTCATCACACTTTCTTGTTCTCAGGGAGGGCTTGGGATCATTGATCCAGCACAGCAGAGCAGAGCCCTTCTTGGGAAGTTCATAGTCAGAGGACTTCTTCCAGGAGAGGAGCCTTGGAAGGAGTTCTTGCTTCAAAGGCTTTGTGCCAGGGTGCCTTAGTCAGGAGGCCCCTGGCAACCTTCGACCAGATGGATCTTTACAGAGTTGCGCCGAGTTGGTTTGAGCAGGAGACTGGAGGACCGCTTTGTAGTGAGTTTGCTTCGATCTTGGGAGCTCTTACGGCGTGGCCTAGAGCAGAGACAGCCGACGTGCACGGAGGAGGGCCTACGGCAGCCCCTCATCTGGAAACCCATGGTTAGCACTCAGAGAGGCCACTTGGTTGGTAGTCAGTCTCATGTTTCTTGGGGTCCCATTGCAGCAGGTCTAGCGCGCTCTCTAGGTGACTGGCTAGAGTTCACAGGTTTGTCAGAGGAGGTGCAGGGTTTCCAGCTACAGGGCATGAGAGGGGTGCTGAGCATGTGTCAGAACATCTCAGAGTCAGTTCCAGCTGAGTGGCTCACACCTCTTGAGCCAGTAGCACCCCGGTGGATGGGAGCCTTCACACGACTGGAGGTTCTCATTTCAGTTAGGGCCTGCTCAGAGTCTGTCTCAGCCCTGTTCTTCGAGCTTCAGGGTGGAGGACGACTACAACGAGTTGCAGTAGAGGCCCCGCAGGTAGCAGAGTGCTTTTTTCAGAGGATCCGAGTAGTGGGCATCTGTGGTCTGACCTGCGTCATAGACCCTCACCCAGCAGTTCTTGAGACAGAACAATGGAGGCTATGGGCTTGGGAGTGTTGTCCGTTGGCACGAGTACAATGGGATCCTGGTGAGTGGCTATGGAGGGACCCCTTCTCTTCTGCAGACCACCCAGGAGTCCCGTTCTTTCAGTACACTGTTCAACTGGGACGTCATATACTAGCAGCACAGAGAGAGGCCCTCCCTGCTGCAGCACGTCATTGGCACGAGGAGGGTCTCACAGCCGAGTTCTTGGCAGACTTTTGGGAGAGGTTGTGGGACTCCAGACAGCCGAGGCGAGTCACCTTGTTTCAGTGGCTGGTCGCACATAGAGCCACAACAGTAGGGAGCTGGCTAGTGCATAGTGGTCTCTCGGCCACATGTGAAGCTTGTGACCATTTGGTGGAGAGTCACCGTCACTGTCTTTGGGACTGTCCCTCGGCCCAGCAAGTGTGGCTATGAGTTCTTCGGCTAATGCCTGCTGCTCTCTCCACGGCTCGACAGTGCACTTGGGGGGCAATGGCTTGGTCCACCCTCACGGGCCTGGCACTTCAGTTTGAGCTATCTTCCACCAACACTTCAGCCTGCTATACAGAGCTTACTCCACAGGAGTGGTGCAGTGAGAGAGAGGAGTGTTGGGAGCTCATCAGTGGCCTAACACTTTGGTTCATCTGGCGGGCCCGCTGCTTCCGCATCTTTGAGGCTCGTCGTGTGCCACCAGTAGAGATTGTTGACTTTTGGCTAGAGCTGATCCATACTCTCAGAGGACATCTTGAGGGACTACAGGGCAGCTCCGACTGCATGCGGGGGCCGCGAGGCTTTCCTTCGACTCTGGCATCCTGGGCCTTTCTACACCATAGTCGAAGGGGTGCTCAGATGGAAGTACTGTCCACCTGTGTGGCTCTTCCCTACTCCCATCTCTTGATTTAGCCTCATTGTATATATGTTGTTTTTTCATTGAGAGAGTCTCCCCATCATGCTTGTTGTAGCCCTCTCTTGCAGAGGTGATTGTAGCCCTATGGGTAGTTTTCATTAACTAATATAAGGATCTTTTTATCGGAAAATATATATATATATTAGGGAAAAAAGGAAAAATCAAAATGCCAAAGTAATCAAGTGGCTTTTTTCCACAGAAATTTGTCCACCCTTGGGTATCCATGCCCAAATGATGAAACTGGTGTCTTCCCAGCGTAGAGGATCATTGATGTTCTCTCTCCAATACTTGTTCCAACAATCCTTGTAAACCTCCACATCACTTGCATTCTTCTTCTTTGAAATTGGGGCCCAATATTGTATCTTGACTTGAAGGTAGTAGGTTGTTGACTCATTGTTTTGATCAATATCTGTCGTTGTCACCCCTAGACAAATTGGGTAATTTTCATCACAAGGTTGCACAAGTACAAAGTCTCCCTTTGCCACATCAAGAGCTGGGTTGAACTCCTTAGCAGTTTTGTTGTGTATTGGACCACAATAGTGGCCCTCAATTACATAAAGTACTTCATCTAGACCATCTTCCAATGGAACTTCAAGAGGATGATTTACCTCACATATACTCCTTGGCCAAAATTCATCAAATAAAGTGTCTTCGCTTTCACCAAGGGTTTGCATAGGTTGCATGAGATTCTCCCAGTACATGAGAACTAGGTTGATCCACCTAGCATACTCACTTTTGTCTCCTTTCTCCTACAAGTGCTCTTCCACCAACTAACATACTTCTTTAATCCTTCCATAAATTTCTCACTATCTTTAACATAGGCAAAGGGTGGTAATACTTTTTTGGAACACCTTCAGTAAGCTTGGGTCCTCCTTGGTCATTTCTCTTCCGTAACTTTATACCATTTTTGGGTAACCAATCAACATTTTTAGGGTGTACTTTGTACTGCATCAAAGGTATTCCATCACGCATATAGAACCTAGATTGCAATGGCTTTGAATGACCCACTAAGCTATCTGATCCATCATGTCATAACCCCTTTACAAATCCTTTAAAGTCTGCCACCTTTTGTAGGAGAAAAGGTGTTGGATGCATGCTAACACACTCATTGAAGATCTTCATCAAATGTGGAAATGTAAAAATGGCTTGTTTTCTTAGCTTCTCCAAAAAGAGGTTGAACAATGCATCAATGTCTTCATGAGTGTGACCAACCATAAGAAAGCCAATCTTCATTGTGTCAAATACTCCTCGTGCACCCAACAATTATAGGTATGCAAATACATATCGATTCTTATTTTCTAAAACACAAGTGTCAAGTTGCAACAACAATGTTCTTGGCAATCTCTTGAACCCATATACATTGTCATCCTCATGTACATGTGCATTAGTAGCAAAGATTGATTGCATCCTTTGAAAATTATTTACCTGACTAGAGGCAATATTCTCAGTGTCCACATTTGTGATTAGATCAGTCTTTGCCTCTTCATTCTGAGCACTCTGTTCCTTGCAGTACTGGTTTTTCTCCTTAAGCACTTTCATATGGTGATAGAGAAAAGTGGTAGACAAAACACAATCAGAAGTATTTATTCGTGATTCTACACTTGAATTTTCTAAGCTCAAGTCACCAAACATGTGCTTATCTCCTCTTTCTAAATTTCTTAGACATTTTGAGAGAGATGCAATTGTGAAGTTGGGATCACTTGGCCATAATCCCAATGCAAAGTGACCATAAGCTCTTTGTCCATGTCCATGAGTGAGAATTCCTGTCAAGGATACTGGAAGCCTCTCAACTCCATTGAGAGATTTTGGAACTGATTTAATTTGTGGTATAGCAGTCCTACTTTGGTCCATCTTGTCATGCATAATGCGCAAGAACTTGGTTGGATTCATTTATGAAGAGATCCTCCAAGCATAGTACATATTTCTACAACTCATTTGTTGCAACATGTGTGCTCTCCTATGTGCCATGTATCTAGCACGCTCCACTTGATTTTTTATAGACTCTAGCTTGACAACTATTGATGTGTAAATGTTGCGTTTAGACAATGTGCTTAATTTTGATAAAGAGACTGTCTTGAAGATTGTGTTCCACAACCTTGAGAATGTTGATTGTAAATACATTTGTATTCCATTGTGACAAGTGTGTCATTTACTTCCCACAAAATGTCCACTTGCTTGCACATTGTTGGTAGAGCATGTTGAGTTTTATGAGTGCCATGCATGGTTGTCCTTGACTTATGTGGCATTTGATCTACATTATTTTCTATGAAGCCCTATATGAGTGCTTTTGCCATCTCAACATGTGTCAAGCTCTTCCTTATTATTCCAGTGTTTCCATGATTGCCAATGCATGCTCCATCCAAAAATTTCTTGTGCAGCCTATAAAATGTTGACTTTTCTATTCCATGCATTACATACCATGCTTTATTACATACCTTCTTTCCATCAAAAGTAAACTCAAAGCATTCCCCATCTTGATCTTTTCTATAAGCCATGCTCATACAGTCCAATACAAATGTGCATTGGCTAGTATAGCTTTTTTCCCAAAAGTCTATCCTTGCTTGCATGATTTTGGATGTGTCTCCAATCTGACAACATCTCTTCTCACATAGCAATCAATTGTTGCAACTTTGTGAATGTTTGTAGTATCACATTGTTTGTTGAATGCATGAACATTACCTGCTTTTTTTCTAGGCCTTACTCTATGTACATAACTGCTTTTCTTAGCTGTCCCATCTCTGATATCATAGTCACCGACCATGGCATCTTGCTCTCTATCATTTTGAGTATGAAGAAGAAGACCTAGTTCTGTACTGGTGACACCTCCTTCAAAACTAGCTTCAAGGTGTTGTTATCTATGTCATCATCTTCATACTCATCACTAGAAGCTTATAAGCTGTCGAGGGAAATCTTTGATTTCTTCCATGAGGGGATCTTGAATACCCTCAATGGCCGAACAAGATCCTGTGTCTTTTATCAAGGGCTCACCATTCTCAAATGTCAACTGCCTAATAGGCCAACCTACCAAATTCAAACTTGAAATATCACTTTGATGTGGATGCATCGACCCTTCCACAATGACTCCCAAGCTACTCTCACCTAGTTCAATACAATTTATAGCCTCATATTGGGTGGACCAGCAATGCCACTCCATTACCAAGTTTTGTAGACCTATTTTCAACCCAAAGGATGACTCTTTTCTCTTTCCAACTCGCTCTATCTATCAAGACATCTTCTTAACCAACAAGAAATCCTCATCTATTGTGCTAGATTTGCCTCTGTCCATAACAATATTATGCAATGGTCATTTGATGATGCTTTGAAGTGCTTGAGACATGGTTGAGATGCATCGATGGAATGAATAACCCTGTGAGCCTTCCTTGTGGAACCATTGACAAGAAACACTAAATCATCTTGTTTTGGACCCTGCAATTTTTTAGAAAATCAAAAGATGTCAATAAAAATGTATGTTTGAACATAAGACTCAAATTTTAATACATTCCCAAGCTACATTAACGAATTTTGCAAAAGCTTGCATCCCATTCAATTAAGAAAATCTACACCGAGTCAACCCATGGAGGATGGTAGGAGGCTGGAGCTCAAGTTTGAGCCTAGATGTACATCTTAGTTAGCTCAAATTTGAGCCTAGATGTAGATCTAAGCACTAGAAATCTAAAGATGATAAGATTTGCAAGATGGATCCCAAGTTACATTGAGTCAACCCATGGAGGATGGTAGGAGGCTCTAACTCAAATTTGAGCCTAGATGTAGATCTATGTGCTAGAAATTTAAAGATGACAAGAGTTGCAAGATGGATCCCAAGTTACATTGAGTCACCCATGGAGTTTGGTGGAATGTTTGAACTGATGTTGGAGCCTAGTTGTACATCTATGTGCTAGAAATCTATAGCTAGCAAGATGGAGCCCTCGATTCATTGAATCAACCCGTGGAGGATGGTAGGAGGCTCAAACTCAAATTTGAGCTTAGATGTACATCTAATTGCTAGAAATAATTAGCTAACAAGAGTTTCATGATGAAGCCCAAGTTACATAGCTAACAAGATGGAGCCCTTGTTACATTGAATCAACCCGTACATCTAAGTTTCATATAAGTGCTAGAAATACTTAGTTTCAAGAGTTTCATGTACACATACACCCAGGCTAATCAACACTCACTTGGAGCCACGCCCTAGGGTTGTCTAAAAGATCCTTACACAGTCCTTGATGGACAACTCTCAAATTCTTTGCTTAAACTAGCTGGCTGTCATTTTGGGCTATCACAATGATTTTTGATTGATTGTGGACATAGTTTTTAGGGTTCTCTTTGATATAAATAGTAACCATGTCTGACTGGAAGATTTTTCATGTGTTGTTACCATTATCTACATCTGACTTGGAGGCTTATACTCAGTGGATATACGATGTTGAGCATCAAATTGTGCGATTGTTTGGATCCTAAAACATGTCTTTGTATAGCCACATATGGTACTATCTTTGGTATCTCATTTATAGGTATATATAAAATATAAATGACATTATATATGGTATATCTTTTGGAAGCGGTTTTGGATTGGATATTGTACTATGAGGTGGGAATGCATTGAATCATGATTAAAATTCATATGTTTTTTGAGTTGAACATACATCGGTTCTTTTGACGTTAACTCTTAGTGGAGGATAGGTAGATATGATCATTGTGTTTGCCTACAAACTCATGTGAGGGTTTCATACAAGATATAGGTACTAGATTTTTTTCAGTATAATAAGCAGATACAAGGGAAATATTACATTGACATTTTTTGGTGTAGCTATATATAAAATTTTTGACATTAGTTACATAGGGATAAGTTGGTATGCCAATTCAATTCATATCTCTTAATGGTTTGATGCCGGATATAATGCACATAAAAAATTAACTTTGTATGTGGAAATAACGGTTACTACCTGGGTTACCTACAACCTCATGTGAGAGTCTCAGAGGTGATGGCATTGACTGGTTTTTTTTAACATAATGAGCAGAACGTTCGGGGGGTTCACTATGTGTAAAACTACTATATCATGTGCGTTCAAGACATGTTTGTAAAACCCCTTATCCGCTGTGATCTTTTTTAAGAATATAATGTACCCTTTTCTTTCAAAATCTGTAAGATTTTTTTCAAATTTGAAAAAATAATGCCCTTCTATATATATATTTCTGTAAGTTTCAAGAACTTTAAATACCCTTCTGTTGAACTCACGTGATAGGTTACATTTTTATTAGGTGACCTCCCCGGGGCAGAACAAAGGAATGGCTGCCGAAATTTCTACACATTGATTTTCATACATAAACTAAAATATATTTGGATGTTAACCATCTCATAAATAGATGAAAGCTAGTATCTTGTATTCAGGGAAACCGTGCTCATTATGCTTGACTTGAGGATATCATAGATTCATTTCAAGGATACTATACCCATTTTTATTAGCTTAGAACTAATTTATCTTGTGTTCAAGGCTACCAAGAACATCTGCATAGCTGTAAAACATTGTAGAAGAAGGATACAATACGACTTACTGTCGATACTAGTAAAAACCAACTCTCTTAAATTGTACTTCTATGCAGGAACTCACTTTTGATGAAGGTAAGTATATAGTGGTGAATTCAAAATTGTAAAGTGCTTGTTGATGCTATCCTTTCTTGATGGATAAATGCGTAATTTTTGAAAAAAAAATTTGTAATCTATTTTGAAATTAATCCAATGATTGTTAAAAGAGCTTTAATCCTCAAGTGGGGGTCTCGGAATCAATGGCATTAGACTGAACTTTTGAGAATTGATCCAATTTACAAAGGAGATGCTATCCGATTTTTTTTGGAATTAAATAATGTAAAAATTATCGTAAATAAATGGCTCATTCTCTTAACTTAATATTTGATCTATGCTATGTTGTTAGTTTTTGTTATAATTTTTGACACCAATAACAAGGGGAGGGAGTCCTTGACACCTGTCTTCCCTAGTAATGTCAGTTTTGATGGGCTTGTGTTTCTTGGATGGTGATAGGTAAGAGATTCTTTCCTTGGGATTACAATAAAAAATTCAACAATAATTGAAGATCGTCCACTGTTCGGTTATTTTGATTTGTGATAGATGACCCTCGTATATGACTCTTTGATAAAAACATGTAATACCTATATGTCTGTATCTGGTTTAAATGTCAATTGTAGTCTTCACTTTATCTACTTGTTATCTAATGTATACATAAGATTTGATTATTTACATGTTGACTGGTCTCTAGTCCCATTGTATGGTTCAATAGTTTGTGAAATCAAACTATTGTTAGATAATCTTTCTTAAACACACATACACACTTGTCTCTAGCTAGCCTTTGGTTGGGTTAGCACCATACAATGGGCCTAGAATTGCTATAATGTTTTTGACTTGACCCACCTAATCCAAAGGGATGGGTTGGGGCCATGGCTCCTGTTCTGGTCAAGCACATATGTCTTATAGTTTGATTACAATAGACTCGCAGAGTCTCTTTGACTCTATACTTGACTAAGTATACTTAATCCGTAGTTTTAGGAATGTGATACACCTTTTTCCATATGATAAATACCTCTTTGGACACTTCATACTATTGTTCATATCTGGTTGGGGGTAGGGTTCCACATGGTGGGTCCTACCTCCTACCCTGTGGATCCTCTCCTCAGGGATCTCTTAGGTAGACAAACATAACCCTCATATTTCTATGTATTAAGAACGATGATGTGACTTAATTTCATCCATGATGAAGTGTGTGGAACTCACAACACAAATATCATCGAACAACTTAACAATCTCAGATACAGGCCAAATATCGTATATATCTACATCCAAGTCAACACCAAGTCATCTAGTGATGAAAAATGATGTGCCTTTGGAGTTCGAAGCACAAGGGTAAACAGTGCATCACACAAAGATGAAGAGGACATGACATTAACTATGCATCTCTCCAGTCTCTGTTTGTGACGAGCAATATTGCGTTTCTATGTGGTACAAACGATGATGTGTCCTAATCTAAAATTGAGAAACCTATAGGTCACTCTGAAGTGAGAGTTGTAGCATCATGCCTACTGCACTCCACGAGTCGACCACTAAATTCTAACTCAGCTCTGTGGTGAGAGATATACTACTGCACCACACGAGTGAGAATCTAAGTCTATCCGAGAACCCTTCTCTGCAGTGAGCCAAGTGGCTACAAAACACAAGAAGAGCGACTAGATTCTACTCACTTCTGGAGTGATCCGGGATGGCAACACACCAGAAAGTGGCCTATAACGTGCAAGCCAACTTTGTGGTGAGAGAAAAAACTGCTACACCACACAAGTTTGACACAACACAAAAAAAACAAGTCAGTACACATAAACAAGTGAAACATTATACCTCAATAGTCTCTATATGTTGGTAAGTGTCTTGTAGCTCTCCAATTGGGTAGTCTCTCAAACCCTAGCAATGCAGAAGACACTCGCTGGTTTCGATCAAAAAATACTTCGATCAAAAGTAAAAAAATACGAATATTCGGTTATTATTCCGGATTTTGGCATATAATTTCTATTATACGTATAATTTTTTTGATATGGGTGTATAAATGCAACCCTGGTTAATTTATGTAAAGCCAATGAGTACATGCAGTCATCCTTTGATGAGAGAAGGGCCCATTGCTTTACCAAAAGCAGTAGAGCCGGTGTGACCTTTAGACACTAAATACAACAAAAATCTACAAAGAAAACCATTGCATTCAGAGATCCTACTTAACTTTGCAAAAACCAAGAGTTATAGCAAAGAAGAGAAACACGTAAGCCAAGCGTTGATTCGCCATGCGCATACTCTCAACTTTTTTCAATGCTTGCTTCTCCACATATTTATCCTTCCTTCAAGAGATACTTTAAGGGGAAAGAGATGCGGCCTTGCTGCATACTTTATCTCATCAAAATAGTACAAAACCGTACACTTATAAGGTAGCACAATACCTCTTTCAACATTGACCACATCTCCCACAAACTTTTTGGCTCTCTCCAAAACACGTATAAGAAGCCCTTCTCTAGGAATCGAGCTTTTAAAAAAAAAGCACAAACAATAGAACTCTCATAATAATAGACTAATATTAAATAACATAGAGTTGCGTGAAAAGCATATACTTTTAAAAACTCACTTGCAAATCTCCTTTTGAAAAACCGACCTTGTGATCTTATCAGCTTCAAACAAAGACAACCAAAGAATCTTGCTTTCAACATGTGCATCATATATCGCAATCAAGTTTAGCTTCTCCAAAGTAGCCCAACTATCTTTGCCCCATTTCAAGGACAACAATATTTCAATCCAATCATGACCCAAATTAGGATCCATAATGTTAAGCAACTACATGCCAAAAGAAAATGCAAAACTACTTTTATACCAAAGCAACCCTCATCAATCAAAAGAATTCAGTTACAAACCCCTCTTACACCCCTCTTACCTTCCCAATGTGTTCAGTAAATTTGTGGATTACATCATTCATGATCTTCACTTATTCTTTTTTAAGATCATCCTATGAAATCCATGCCTTTTTTAATTGAGCCTTGAAGCAAGCTCCTTACTTATTTGGACCTTCATTTTAAAAACTTTTTAAGACAAAACTATGAAAATATTTGATGCATCAAATAGAACGTCTTCAACAATAAACTTACATTGTGCATGAGTTTGGCTAGGTAACGTATAGTCAAAGGATACCAAGGAGCTTCTCCTTTTGACTACTTAGCCCACATAGCAATAATAAACTTTTGATCTTTCTACGGTAATCCTTTGAGATACATATCATGATACGCAGAACATATATGTGAAACGTTGACAAGCTCATCCAGAAGATGAGTAGCAACCAAGGAGTGTGTATTCATGCTTTAAAAGAGAGACAATTGTCTATTATCAAAAATAAATACAACATGTTGCAATGAAGGAGGAAAGTCACACTTACAAATTCATTCTTTGCAATTCACTCAAAAGGGAAATCTTCGAGACCTTTGTAGGGTCAATAATCATGCACAAAACTCTGCAATGACTTTCTCTCACCTCTCTCTTTGATTGATGCTATCCACGAAATTGTCGGATGATTACCTTCCCATACATAATACATCATGCTATAAAAATGATAAATATTATATATGTTAGACAATGATTACCTTTCCATACATAATACATCATGTTATACAATGATCTCAAAGCATTATTCCTTGCAAGCCAACTCATATTCTTTGTTGATATCTTGCCAAATGGGATCCTAGGTTTGCATGATATCATCTGCATATATAAGAAATCAAGAAATTGTTTAAACAAGCACAAGAGAGAGACTACATTGACATTGAATATATGATCTCACCTATGACCACAGTTTGTTCTCTTTGACAAGTCCACAAAGAAACAATGAGACATGTTTTTCCTACAAATAGCCCTCCTTAGCAAAAGCAAATTTCAAACCAGTAATGTCGTCACGTACCCCTCTTACCCTAGCATATGGAATTAATCGACATAAAGGCACATGTGGAGAATCAAAACATGTAAACACTTGAGTTCTTTCCAAAATATCTTCTCCTCTATGCATAAACATCTTGTGCTCTTCATCAGGGCTTGGATCCTGAACAAATTCCTCTTGCACAACATAAGGAACAATATCCTAACAAGGCTCATCATTGATTGTAGCCTCTTCCATGTTCTCTATGTTTTCCTCTTGGTCAAGTATCTTCTCTTCATTGATCAACCTAGTGTCTGACACTATGCTCACTTGATCATTGTGTTCAATTGGTTTTGAAGATTCAAGCATTTTATTTCCTCTACCCCATAGGGATGGACTGAAAGTCATAGCAAAAAGTTAATCTAGAGAACATCATTAAAGGTTTATGGATTATAGTTAATGGAATCATTAAAGGGATTATAACTCTACTAGAAATCACCACAATCTAATGAACAACATTTAATTGCAACGAACAAGGTGACAACATTCAATTGTAACGAATAAGATGACAACACCTACTTCACTTCATTCTCATGATCGAGGTGACAACAAGATTAAATCTTAAAGAAACCCTTAAAAAAGGTCATCATCATCACTTTACCAACTCATTTGTTGCACTCACTCATGCTAATATTACTATGCAAACTAGTACCCGCCGTCAATGAGCCCCAGTTTGTTGTGCAAAACATCTATTCAATTTCAAAATAACCTTAATCAAATCCCACACAAACTGCATCGTCTGTAGTTTTTCCTTGACATCAGACTCGACAACTTATTCCAATTGAATTACATAAACCGGTGCTTGCCAACGAGCACTAGTTGTGGTGCTTCAAAGGTGGACATTAGGGTTAGGACATGATCCAAATTGACTTTCACAAACTAGTGCTCACCGACGAGCACCAGTTGTAGTGCTCCACAAGTAGACAAAACAACTAAATCACAAGTGAGGCTTCACACGAGAACTCCCACATTTGGACAAATGGTGATTGAAGACCATGGAAACAATGCCCTTAGTGGTGCTCGAACCTACATAATATGTGGCATTAGAGTTGTAAAACACAAAGCCTTCCACTATTCCTCAAATGAATTAACTAGTGCTCGTCTCAAAAGGCAGGAGTAGAGGTGAGGAGGAGTAGGATGTGTGTGTATACATATCTATATATCTATATGTATAGATATGTTCTTTATATATATATGAATCCCTTAAGGGGGGTTGTAGCCGAACGGCACACATAGCACATTCCACAAGGAGTTATAGTGCCTTTGTGCGCCATTCGGCTACACCCCCCATTAAGGGTGCTCTATATATATATATATATATAGAGAGAGAGAGAGAGAGAGAGAGAGAGAGAGAGAGAGAGAGAGAGAACAATCCACACATATATCAAAAAATATCTACTCTGCTGCCTCTCCACCCCCTCTTGCTCTCTCACACTATCTCCTTCTTACCCCCCCCCCCCCCCCCCCCCCCCCCCCCCCCCCCCCCCTCTCTCTCTCTCTCTCTCTCTCTCTCTCTCATGATCAAGCTCATTAAAATCTCTATAAAACCCTTAAAGGGGTTGTAGCCGAATGGCACATAGAGAACATTATACAAGAAGTTACAGTGCCTCCATGCACCATTTGACTACAACCCCTTTTGAGGGTTATATATGTAAGTCTATATCTATATATATATATATATATAGAGAGAGAGAGAGAGAGAGAGAGAGAGAGAGAGAGAGAGAGAGAGAGAGAGATGATGAGGGTTGTTTCCCAATGACGTTATCGTTGAATCAAACTCATCATTATCCCAAAAAAAGCAGAGCAATTGTCCAAAAACAAAACTTTGATGCGGTCCTACATTCAGGGTTTGCCCAACGGGCCACTACAGTGACCAATCGCCACATTGCCCATGCTACAACACACATGCAACAATGGACTATGCATCATGAGATATTACTAGCAGAATATGCACTATCACAACTGGCGCTTGTTGACAAGCACCAATTGTGAGACATTTCACAAACCAATAGATGTGACACAAGCCTCGAAGTTCTAGCGAGGACACCCTCCATTGCAAGTGAGAAGACCTTCTATGGGCTGCTAACTGGGCTCATGTTTATTCTCTGTAAATGTCTCACCTATACACACTAGTGATAATATCTAACTGGTGCTCACGGACGAGCACCAGTTGTCACAATTTCACAACCCATGTATGTATACAAATGAATATAAAAGATTGATCATCAATTTTCTCAGAATTTTGCCCAAACTGGTGCTCGTTGGTGAGCTTCAGTTTTGTAAAGGCTATTCGGGTGTGGGTCACACGTCAATATACCCAACCTCTACCTAAACTGCCAACCTCTTCCATTGGGTGTATCTTACCCAACCTCTGCCTAAACTGGAGCCTGTTGGTTTGCACCACTAGTAGCCATCTTGGTGTGTGGCTCATACTCAAAATGATCATGTACAGAGTAACAAACCCTAGCAGGCATCACAGCAATAAGAGATACCATATCTTGGAATATCTTGATATCTTATGACAAATTGCTCGAAACTGGTACTCGCCACGTGCACTTATTATGCATCGACAAACCCACCTCAGTGGACTTCTTCTATTCGCTATCCCACCATCCCCAACTGCGTCGGGTAGTTCTTTGTGTACCTCCAGTCCCATGAGCAAGATGCTACAAACCTATAGTCCCGTGAGCCAAATTGAGTTCATTTTCCAGTGAGCTCATCTGCAACCCCTTTGCTCGCGAACACCACGTAAGCACACGACCAGAGTTGGGATGCTTTCATCGCTCACTAACACATTCAAGAAACATGTGCGCGCCACCATGCACAACTTGAGGGAGTGCTTAGCTAGAGGGAGTAGCTGGAGGGATGAGTAGTACCTAGAAGGAGGTCTCCTGCATTGATTTTCCCTAGAGAAAGACGCCCTTCTACTTTTTGCTTCACCTCTTCTCGCCATGCTCCTAGCTCGCTTGTTTACTATGTGCTATGCTTGCTCTTTTCTTTTAGAGAAGTCGAACTCATTAGATTTAGAGCTCTAAGTCTTGGCCAAAGCTCAATATTTTTCTTTTATTTCTCTGTTAATTCAACAAGTTCCACTACTCTAAAAAAAGTAATAAAAAAATAATCTTCCTTATATATAAAAAATTAAAAATCTAAGTTCGAGAGCATTAATCTCATCTAATTAATGATGCATGATCTTAGTGCACGAGCTCTAATGATGCGTGATCTAATTAATGGTGGGTGATCTAAGACCCTATCAATGTCATATGAGTTTATCTCAACATCTCATTAGGATATAAATATCTCCGTTTAAAACTTTCTTGACAATTAAAAAACACTTATTTTTAAGATTTATAAAATTGATTTACGACGATTGGCCTTGGACTATCAGCTAGATAGATTATTTTTTAGGTGTTTAAAAAAATAAAATAAAATTTGGTAGCTTATAAATGTTTATATATGTTGTCTTCAAGGTTGCTCATCTCCTACTACACTATTCCTGCTATGTTGCTGCACCATTTGTGCTACTGCTCTATTATTCTCCACTGATATGGGAATACATATTACTATATATGGCCATAAACTTGGTAACAAGTTAGTTCTGATGTTTGGGAGCAGAACCATAGAAGTGAAAATCTCAACATTGAAGTTGCACTTTGGCATTCATTCTCCTGCAATCATTCTCCTTGTCAATGGAAGAGGTTAAGATGAAACATGTCCAAGGCACTGATGGAGGTGATATATATGTTTTAGATCACAATATGTTTCAATTTTACAAGTTGCATGAATGTGTTGAAATTGCTTCTACAGACCAAAGAGGAAGCAAAGTAAATCCAATAACTTTAGAAGATGGAGAAGAAATCCACCTTAGTGTGATTGACATGATAAAAAAATATGCCTTCTCAAAGCAACTTGTACGTAGCTCTTCGGCAAGCAACAAAGTTCCTGAAGTTGTGGAGATTCCAATACACTACGATGGCTATGTTGCATTTAAACTACCACCTTCATATCACTCAAAGAGGATGATTGGAATGGAGAAAAAATATGTCATCCATGTGTGGACAGCGTATGTTACATGTAGTAGTGATTGTTTTGAGGGGACTGTCGGGTTTAGTAGATGTTCAGGCTATCTTCAGTGCATCAATGTTGACTGCTCTTTTTTCTTACAAACCAATATACACATAATGAGACCCAATGGAATGGTTATCTTTCAAAGTGTTTTCCAAAGGGATTCATTGGACCAAACTATGACACATTGTCATGGGTGCATTGCTCTCAAATGCCTATCTGTGTGGCTTCATGTCGTGTTGTTATCTACTACTGCTTGCCTAGAGAAAAGTATAAGTGCACAAGGTGTGCAATACATTAAGGTGAGCACAAGCATTCGTGTGCAGCTGGAAAAAGTAGACAAGCAGGGGAAAGATTAGATGCTACTCTACAAAGTAGAGCTTCTTTTGATCCATTCACTACACCAAATCCACTTGAGCAAATATCAACTCAATACTTAATTATGAAAGAGCTCATGGTATAAGAAAACAATGTAGCAAACATGATTAATGACAAAGAATTTACAGAATTCTTGGAGAAAATAACTTCTCTATCAAATAAACGAAGGATTGAAAGGAGACGTGAGCTTTCTAAAAAAATCTAAAAACAAAAGGTTTGGAGGCTATTCTGGAGCTTAAAATGAAATCTAGATATCCATTTATTCACAATGTGTTATTTCCCGGTCAGTTAGGGAGCCAACAATAGTCACACATATTAAAAATGTCAATCATAGGTCCCGATAGAGGAGTCGACTTTGTGAACAAAATGCGTCCATGTGGAAACCTAGAAAATATGTGGATTCACTTCGATCACGTACATAGAGTTCAAAGTTGGCCTACAATGTCTACCCGTGTGTATGATCCTTTCTTGAGAGAACCAATGACAATAGCAGCCTGTGAGTTTACAGTAGAAAACAAACACGCATAGATTGAGAGGTGCTAAAAAGCTGATGAAAGACAAAGAGAGATCTTGTGGCTTTCACTAGGAGCAATCAATGGTTTGGCATACAATTAAATGCATTTGTCCCTCTTCTGAAAAAGAGCATAAAATACTATGTAGGAAGTGGAGGGATGCACCAACAGAGAATATTGCCATTATTTGCAAAGGAGAGCTACATCGATTTTGAACAACTGGCCGTGCTATTGAAGGAGAGGTTTCTTGCTTGGAAACATGGTTGGCATGGTGGGAGGAAGGTTTGTGACACAGGATGAGATGAGTCTCACATTGGGGAGGAAGGTTTGTGACACAAGATTATATGGGAATGTTTGTTCCTATCACAAATCTCTGAAAGATGAAGTATGCTAGCATGCATGCATCAATTGGTTACAAAGACCATATTAGTTTGAATGAAGCAGCTGATGTAGAGATGACAATGGCTATTCTGCAAAGTGTGAGAAACAATGCTTACTTGAAAGGTGTGCATATGTCACATGGCCCGAGATTAAAAGATTTAGCACAAAGGATTCTCAATCAACGATCAATTGCTTCTTCTTCAAAAAAGTTGCTTGACTTAAGTAAATCTTCAATGTATAAAATGGGATTAGCCAGCCTCAGGATAAGCAAAGAAACTCTAAGAGATAAAAGTGTTAAAAAAAAGCGTTCATTGCTTGTTGATGGTGATGTGATACTTAATGATGATAGCCACATACCTGAATTTGTTATTGTCACTGAACCTGCTATTGGCACTAGCTTACCATCATCTTCAACTCTACAAGGTGGATAGATATGGCTAGAGTCTTGCATTCCAAAAAATAAGTGGACAATATGGAGGACTGCACCGCAACAAAAAGTGACATGCTTTGGGTTGGTTGGAAGTGAAAGACATAGGTGTGGTAGGTATATCAATGATGGCTCAGTAAAAAATAGATTGGGAGTCCCAACTCCATGCTTTTGGGGGTGCCAAAAGTATCCGTCATCTAGTAATAACCCTGTAGGACTTGTGACTTTGTAACACAAACACAATGCACACGTGGAAAATCCATGACATGATTGTTTGTCCACCTGGTCTGGCGCTTGGGATGTGGGTAGTGGATGAAGGCACAAACTTGTCACAGCATGAAGTTAAACAGTTGCAAGAGAATGGATTTGTTTTTGAAGAGAAAGTACGTGCTACAAGGTACATGGATTGTGATCCATGTTCGTCCCACCAAATAGGATAAAACTTTCAAATTTTCTTCTTATGGGTTTGGTAATCCCCTTTTTGCACAATTTTTTGGGTTTTGATCAGCTTTCAAGTTCTGACCATCTAAGGATCACTCACCACCTAAGGATCACTTCCCTGGCAACAGTGCCAATGTTAGTGGTTTGCTACGATCGAATGTCTGTAGCATAGCTGTTTGGTACTAACATAATGTCAATACTCAGGGAAATGACTCAGATGGGGCACAAAGACTCTCTGAGGGTGTCAAGCTCAGTAAGTGAACCTACAAAACTAAGCTATCATGAAGACTAGCAAATCCATTACTCTCTACTCAGGCAAATCAACCTATGTCCTATCTCACCACTCTCAGTTGTCACACCATTTTGACACTTGAATGGAGTCTAAATGCAACGAAACTTTAGCAAGAGGTTTACTAGGCCTAGGGGCACTATCCTTCACAGTCTGGATGCATTCCAACAAGGTACCAAAATCACAATCTATCATGATTAAGGGCCTAAACACTGCAAAAAAACTATCCAGAAAGGTCGCCCTATGGTTTATGAACACTCTCCTATGGTCAAAACATTAAAAACAACCATTTTTACACTCAAACAATTAATTTAGATCGTAGACATGTAGTCATGAACCACAATGAAATTGAGAATGATTACACGTAACTTAAAGAACACAAGACAATGAACACAATACACATTTTGGAATCAAAATTTGATTACTAGAGCTTGAGAGAAATACATTAGAATGTGTTGTTGAGTAGCCACTCTCAGTAGTACACTCAGTGCTCTCCAAAAAATTTAGATAAGATACAAAGATGTGTTCAAACTTGAAAATTTGAACTTTACACCAATGGCTCATTTGGCCAGTGGGGCCGGCTTACAAGGCTAAAATCTCAGGACAAAAAGATTACAACTTTGATTCTACAATCAAGGATTTAAAATTCACGTAATCACTCAGAATGACATTAGATTGAACATCTAGTGACGTTGACAAAGTCATGCATTTAGACTATTGGATGAAGGGGAAAGAAACCAATTTTGAAAAATTCAATTTATATGGTTGTTAATGTTTATTAATTCTTTGTGATCATGTAAAATTTTTGAGTGATCACATATATATTAAATCCCTGTCTACAATGATGTGGCTCAATAATCATAGCTGCTCTTTTTTACACAGCTTTCTAAAAAAAAAATTACAAGAATAATGGCACTGTGATGATGTGGCCGACTAGGAGGGTGCTCGTTGGGTTCATCTCTAATAGTTCTCAAGATGCAAAATGACAAGCAAGGACACCCCCCCCTCCTCACTTATTCAAGGAGTGCCCAATAGTTAGAGGCATGGCAAGCAAGTTTTGTAAATGGATTCAAAAGACATGGAAGATAAGTTTTTACAACGATTTTCTTAGCAGCGAAGGTGGTAAAATGTCAATCGCTTATAATTCATACATAAATTGCTATATTTTTCTACTTTTAAAAGAAACTCTGGAAGGCTAGCAACCATAGGGTATTCAAAAATGACCTTTCAATAGCTAGCTTCATGGAAATTGTAGAAGAGACAAGGGACGTGATTATTATCATTGTAAGAAGGACGAACTCAAATGAGTCAAATCCGTCCATTGTCATTGCCATGATTGTATATTCATGGTTCTATGAGAAAAAAATTGGAGATATGTGCATTTGGAATCTTCACAATATGGTTTGGGTCTCAAACATGATGCAACATGTACACATTGTAAAAATAGTCAGGTTTGCGTGCCGACAGTTGGACACATGTACATTCTTGCCAGGGTGTGAATGCCTTAGATGTGGTTCCAAAAGGCTTCTTTTTTATCTAGATTTTTTTTTTGAGCTTTCTAGAATGTAAATAATGAAAGTGGGAAGTGTGGAAACTCTCTCCCCACCCTTGAAGTTTGACACATGCGGTAACTGTCTATTTGCGGCGCTGATATGCAGCAATGTGCGACCTACCTTGAAAGTCCTTAAAAATAAAATCTAGGTATGTGAGCATGAATTTTGGGTATTAAGGATCAATCCTAAAAAATTTTATGGATTTGGGAGTCCATTTGGTATTTTTTCCGTGAAAAATGTCCTTCGGGAGATCAAAATTGCCCCTAAAAATGTCAACAAATGGTCAAAAATGGTGTGAAATGGTTGAAATTGCCACATCACTCACGGTGTTGTGAGTGTATAGGATTGAAAAGTTTTTGTGAATTTCATTATCAGCACTTTCAACTCTTTGTGTGAAGGAGGAAGTAGGGTTACTACAAGTGGTCCTACGTAGTCATATCTTGCACGCGTCTCGTTTTTGAGTGTGTGGCCGAGTGAATGAGAGTATCTTCTCTTCAATTTTTCACTTGGGAGATTCTATGGAGGTTTTTAGGTTTCCATGGATGTGTGTGCAAGGAATTGAGGGAAGAAGGTGCGGCTTTTTGCAAGACTATGTGACCTTGTATTTTTGCCAGTAAGGTTCGAGGCTACACCAAAGAGTCCCCAACAACGCGGAGTTTGGTGAAGCTTTTGCAATGGTTTGAGAGAGGCATTTTGTGGCCATAGTTTTTTTAGTTTTGGGAGGTTTTTCTTGTATCTTTTTTTCATGATCGGGTGTAATTTCAAGTCTCAATCAACTTGACTCACCTTGTAGTGTTTGAAGGAAGGCAAGGGCTTGTAGGTCGAGACGTTTACAGCTTGAATTGGGTTTGGGGGGAGGATTTATGTTGAGATCTTGAGTGGTTGTGTGTGAGGTGAGAGAATTAAGTGAATTCCTTTTATCGTGTTGAGGTGAAAGGGTGTATGTGTGTGTGTGTGTGTGTGTGTGTGTGTGTGTGTGTGTGTGTGTGTGTGCACGATATCTTTTGGTCCATCATCCTTTGGCAATCAAGCGGGTGAGCAAAAAATTGCCAGTTGTGCACCGAGGTAAAGTGCTTTTGCTGTGAAGTTTGAGAATCCTTGAAGAGAAGTGGTGGTTTGGTTAAGGTACAAGACCTTAACTTTTGTGGAATTACTCAAACAAAGGAGAAGGGGCTACAAAGGGATGGCATATAGTAGGCCAATGTTTACATGGAAGGAGGATGTGAAGGACTGAATTGCTAACTTCAAGTGGCATACACTTGGTATGCACATTGTAAATGAAGAAGCAAAGCTTCATTAACTTCCTCTTGCACTAAAAAGGGCAGCTCGTGAGTGGTTTGAAGGCTTGGAGGAAGATAAAAAGCAAACATGGGAGCAGGTGAAGCAGACAAAGTTTTGACAGGTTTGGAAAGAGACTGACAATAATAGAAGCGACAACAAAGTTGAGAGATTTTCCACAAGATGTTCATGCTAGATTTCAAGAGTTTTTGCAACACTTCAAAGAACTTTGGGTGCAATCAGAGGCGGCATCCCAAGTACCACTAGGGGATTTCTTCAAAGTACCACAATTTATGGATTGTCTGAATTCAAGTATAAGGGAGAAGGTTGATCAAGAGGAGACTAATATATTTGAATGAATGGTGGAAATTGCGGAGGCCAAGAGCAAAAAGATAAAAAAAAGGTGGGAGTGAGGTGTGACGCATGTTGAGCCAATGGTGGTGCAACCAATGGCTCCTATGTATGGCGGTGAATGATAGAGTGGAGTGAGTGGTTCAAGGTCCTAATCCCATTACATCTAGGACTTTGAATGATCTTCCCAGTTAGTTGCAAGAGTTGAGGATTCACATAGTGGATAGAAATCAAAGAGAAGAGCGGCTAGTTGGGAGAGGCAGGGGATGAAGTCTACAAGGAAGATGCTACAATTGTGGTGGTAACGAGGGTCACTATGCCCTTGATTGTCTTGAAACACCAAGAGAGTGAGGAAGGATTTATCCCTTATACAGGTGCGATTGTGAAAGAGGAAAGGAAAATCATCAAGAGTGGGCACTAGAAGCACCATCGTAGCAACACCCCCCTCAACCATTTTCTACAAATGGAGAAGGTAGGGTGTAAGGACATGGGTCCTACAGGCAAGGTCACCGGCGTGGTCGGACAGTGTGTACGCTAGGGGGAGGCTATAAGATAGCACGGCTGGGTGGAGACTAGCACACGCATTACCACCGCCCTTTCATTAGTATCAAAGCTACTTTTGGGAGGAGGGAAAAAGCGGGTTGCATGTGCATGTGACATGTTGCTTCTCTCCCACATTCCACAAACAGCGACGTCTCCACGGTGTAGTGACGTCTCCGTTGTGCAGCAAAAAGAAGACATGCACAATTTTCTATGCGCAACCTGCATGGACGAGCATCGACAATCGACTATGACCGTCCTACCTGCACCCTCCACAATGCATGACTAAGTCGAGCGACCAAGGCAAACTCGATCGGCAACTCGACGACACAGAGCCTTCGAAGGCTTTCGTTGGCACCGTTGGCTACACGCGTAGGAAGGCCCGCTTAACCCTTACATAAAGGAGGGTTGAACCTACCCAGTGAGGGTAAGAGGCCAACACTTTACTACCATCAAGCTATTAACCCTTGTTGTGTATAACAAGGAAAGATAGCATACTTGTGTTGAAAGTAAAGCTAGAAGGAAAGGGAAAGATTCAAACCTCAAGGAAGTAGTTTCACCCTTCTTTTTCACTTCTTAGAGGAAGGCAAGTTTTCCTCCAAAATTTTTTTTTCCTCAAGGAGGTAGCTTCAAAGTGAGCAAAAGCCTTCACAAAACAAAGAGTTTTTGTGAAGAGACAACAAAGGTGTTCTTACGAACGAACGACACGTGAAGCACTATAATTCAAGCAAGGCAAGGTTTGTAGCAATGCAAATCGTGGAGCATACAAAACACAAAGACTTCAATTTCACAAGGTACAAGTTGACGTTTTCTCTCTCTTTACATTAGTGTGTGTTTACCATGGCCAGTGAGGATATCCCACCTACACACACTTTTGATTTTGAGCATGTCGATCAAAATCACGGCGCCACAGGTGCTGTTGACATTAGTATGCATGATGATGATAATCTAGGAGATCATGGGCTTGTAGATATGGCTTATTTCAAGACTTTGGAACATCACCAAAGAGTACTTGAAAGAAACCTCTCTACACTCAATGCAATGTTACCAATCTTATGAAGTTACTTGTGAAATATATGAATTCATAGACGACTCAAGGAGCCACAAGTGGCACGGTTCAAGGAAACCAAGCTCGCACAACTGAAGGAGTCCAAGAGCCAAGTGCTGCAAAAGATGGAGAAGGTAGCAATGCATTACTTAAGAATATCACCATTCTTCAGTTTCACAAGGTTTAAGGAAACCAAGCTCGCACGACTCAAGGAGTCCAAGAGACAAGTGCTGCAAAAGATGGAGAAGGTAGCAATGCAGTACTTAAGAATATCACCATTCCTGAGTTTCACGGGGAAGAGCATGATCGCAACAAGGATGCGGTCAACACGTTCTTACACAAATGGAGTGATGTTCATAGATTGAGACACACCCCAGATATAAAGATGGCTATGGAAACAAGTCTATCTCTTAAAGGCAAGGCCTATAAGTGGTGGGATGACATTTTCAATAGATGCTCGTCCTCCGTCTTGGGCTGCATTTCAAGCTTCTTTCTCCTAAGAGTTTTTGGACTCTAATGAAGAAGATAAGAATTGGTTAGCATGGGATGCATCCCGCATGTCTGGCCTCTCTCTCACACAGTACCTTTCAAAGTATCAAGAAATCATATTAAAACTAGAAGGTCTAGATGAATTCCAAAAAATACTGGGTTTTAATAGGGGTCTTGACAAAGACTATCGTCTTCATGTCAAGACCCAACATCCAAAAACTTTGGAAGAAGCCATCAGTCATGCCCAAAGATATGATGATGACCAAGAGAGGAAAGGAAATATTTCCTACTCTAAGAGATACTTTTGCTAAGAGCCAATGGCGAGGTAGATCTCCCACACGTTCCAAGAGGAATAAGGGACAATCTACCTCTTCACACCCACAAGAGGCTAAGAAGCCTAAGCACTCATGAGATACTCCATGTGGGTCTCTCAGCATGGCTGATTTTGATCGTGCAAAGAAACACAATTTGTGTTTTAGATGTCTTTCAGACCAACATTACAAGAAAGATTGTCCTCTTTTGCAAGGCAAAGAAAAGGCCATGCACACGTTGCAACGCCTCACATTAGATTCATTTCTTAAATATTGTGTTGTAGAGGTTCTTCATATGGAAGAAAAGCACAAGTGTTGTGTGCCTGCTTCAATGTGGCAGCCCATTTTCGGCCCCTATGATTTGATTCGCATGCATGGCACTATTGATAGACAACGTGTTCGTATTTTAGTGGATGATGGTGCAACTCATAACTTCTTGAACTATAATCTAGTCAAGAAATTAAAGCTTGCCCACTCTCCCTGCTCTCACAAGTATGTGGTGGAGTAGATGTCCGAGAATGATAAAGAAGTATGGACACGGTAGTTCAAGGGGTTGAGCTTATTGTTAAAGATCATACGATGACCGTTGACTTCCAAGTTATGAACATGGACCATGTTGATGTAGTTTTAGGACGGGAGTGGCTGCATGGTTTAGGAAACACATTGCACACTAGTTATGAACACAACTCCTTATCCTTCATGGACAATGGTAAACATGTGCTTGTGCTTGGTGAGAAAAATATACCATCTGCACCTCTTATATGTACACCCAAGCTTTCTATTTTACAGAAAGTAGATTTAATAAATGGCAGATTTAATAGATGAAGTCTTTTTGTGTTATTTCTTGTCTCCAAGTCTTGTGAATTCTCAAGAGCAAAGTGTGATGAATTCTAGTAATGGTATGCAAAGTGTAAAGAATTCTAATGATAAGCAATGTGTTAAAAAATCTAACGAGCAAAGTTCTCTCAATTTTAATTCTATAGAGAAACGTGCAACTGTTGTAAAACAAACATTACAGGAATTACAAGATTCTCCATCCCAGCATAACTCTAGTTTACTTTCTCCTTTTGCACGGAAAAAGGTGACTCACTTACTCATGGAGTATAGTGATGTGTTCTCAAGTGATTTACCACCGGGTTTACCCCCTACACATGATGTGCAACATGGCATAGATGTCTTTCCAGGCACTAAACCGGTGAGTAAAACACCTTATCGTATGAGTGCTAAAGAAGCCAAGGAGGTTGAGATTAAGTTGGCTCACTACCTCGCTCGTGGTTTCATTATACCTAGCACTTTTCCTTGGGAATCATCAATTCTATTGGTAAAAAAGAAAGATGGTACTTTGCGTATGTGTGTAGATTATCATGGATTAAATGCGGTAACCATCAAGAACAAGTATCCTCTTCCGAGGAGTGGATGAGTTGTTTGATCAAGTCCACGGGGCAAGATACTATACAAAGATAGATATTCGTTTAGGATACCACCAAGTGTGTATCCTATTTCAAGATATCTCCAAAACTTCCTTTAGAACACAATTCGGGCATTTTGAATTTTTGGTTATGACTTTTGGTCTAACCAATGCTCCAGCTATGTTTATGACACTCATGGATAGTGTCTTATGTTCCTATCTTGAAAAATTTGTTGTGGTTTTCCTTGATGACAGTCTCATTTATAGTAAGAGTGAAGATAAACACATAGAACACTTACGATTAGTGTTCGGAGCTCACGCGTTGTATGCTAAGCAAAGCAAGTGCGATTTCTTTAAAGCAGAGATACATTACCTTGGTCATGTGATCTCTTATTGTGGCATCAAAATGGACACTGACAAGGTCGCTGCCATTCGTCAATGGCCACATCCCAACACTGTTGAGGAGCTTCAAATATATTTAGGCATGGCTGGATTTTATCGATCGATAAGTATATCCGTGATTATGCCAAAATTATTGTTCCTATGATGGATCAACTTAAAGCAAAAGGTAAGATCTTTTCTTGGGAAGAAGCCCAAAAACGCAGTTTTGAACAGATCAAGGTAGCTATAGCAATTTCTCCCATCCTAGAAATCGTCGATCCACTTAAGAAACATTTGTGGTAGAGACTGATGCTAGTGATAAAGCAATTGGTGTGGTACTTCTCCAAGAGGGAACACACATAGCCTTTTAAAGTAAAAAGTTAGATAGAGCTCAACATAATTATTTTGTCTATGAGAGAGAGCTCTATGCCATAAGTCACGCTTTACGAAAGTGGTGACACTATTTATATGGTGTCGAGTTTGAAGCAGTTTTTGACCATGAGTGTATCAAATGGTTTACTACTCAAACGGACTTGAAGGGCAGTAAAGCTAGATGGTCTAAAATCCTTCAAGATTATGATTGTAAGCTATGATATCGCAAGGGGCGATATAATGTGGTAGCGGATACACTAAGTCGGATGCCTCATATTAATTCACTTGCTTTCACGGAAATAAAGAGTGGATTTTTAGAGTCATTACGTGGCAAGTGTGCACAAGATCAATCATATGCTAAAGTGTAGAGTGCCGTTTTAAAAAGGGATCCCTCACACTCACATGTCTCTATACAGCTAGATCAACATGTCTCTGCATGCGCAGATAAAAACTCCAACACATAGAGCTCCACCCCTACTCAGGAAGAGCTTAAGCGATGGAAGAATTTTTCCATTGATGATGGCTACTTACTCCACGAAGGTAGAGTATGTGTGCAAAAGGACTCAGATAATAGGCGCCAAATCTTATTTGAATGTCACGATAGTCCAAGTGTTGGTCATCCAGGTATTCGTAGGATGTATGCTTAGTTCGACGGTAATTTTACTGGCTGGGATTACATCATGATGCTCAAGAGTACATACTAAACTACCAACAGTGCACAGGTAATAAGGCAGAGCGCCTCAAGGTATATGGCCTTTTACATCCTTTAGAGATTCCACAAGGTAAGTGGGAGAGTATCTCTATGGATTTTGTAGTAGGACTACGCACTACAAATCGTGGCCATGATGCCATATGCATAATTGTAGACCGTCTCACCAAGAATACGGTTAAGACATCGGAATTAGCACGGCTATTTATAGAGCATATATATAAACTCTACGGTCTACCACCTAGTATCATTAGTGACAGATATCAAAAGTTTGATAATTATTCTGGAGAGCTCTGCTCCAAAAGTTGGAAACTAAACTTAATCTAAGTACGGCTGATCATCCAGAAACGGATGGTCAAACAAAAAGAGTTAATCAAGTGCTAGAGGATATGCTACGAGTATACGTTAGCAAGAAGCAAACCAATTGGGAAGACTACTTACCTATATTGGAATTTGCTTATAATATTTCAAAGCATGTGACTACATGGTTTAGTCGATTTATGCTTTTGTATGGATTTCAACCTAGATCACCCGTTACGGTGGGGTTGGCTAAGGAGAAGATACAGCAAGCGAAGGATTTTGTCCAAGACCATTTTGACATGCTTCGAGTTGCTCGAAAAAATGTTAAGCAAGCTCAAGATCGATATAAGAAGTACGCAGATGAGCACCATCGTCTTGCTACTTTCGAAGAAGGAGACAAGGTTTTTCTCAAAGTTTTGAAGCATTCAGAAAGTCTGAAGACGGGAAAAGTTGCTAAGCTTTCACCACGCTATTGTGGACCGTTTACCATTCTCAAACGTATAGGTCAATTGGCCTATATGTTAGCTCTTCCAGAGCACTCACAAGTTCATCCTGTTTTTCATGTTAGCCGTTTACGAAAACAGCTAGGACAGAATGATAATGTCATTGACACAAGTGTGTTAGTTGACCTTATCAAACCGCCAAGCATCCCTCATGAGCCCAAAAAGATTTTGGATTCTCATGAGCTTCGCACTAGAGATCATGTCAGATGACATGTGTTGGTAAAATGGCTAGATAGACTTGAAGAAGGTTCTACATGGGAGAATGTATAGGCACTTAAGAAACATTTTCCTCCGTTCGTTAAAATTCTCCAAGGGGGGGGGGGGGGGGGGGGGGGGGGGGGGGTCCTACGGGCAAGGCCACTGGCACGGCCAGACATTGTGTACGCTAGGGGGAGGCTATAAGATAGCACGGCTGGGTGGAGACTAGCACACACATTACCACCACCCTTTCATAGTGCTATCAACATCATTACCCTTGAGCATCAAGATGTGGATGTCTTATCCAATAAGAGAGCTAGGAATGATAAGGAGAAAGAGACATAAGAAGAGAGGGAAAAAGGATGAAGGAAGGGAAGGCTTAAGTAGAAGATCATCAACCAGAGAGTAGCAAGAGGTGGCGACAAGGAAAATAGGTCAAAATCACTACCTTCTTGGCCAAGGTGTTGAAGACTATGATATTGTTAACGACATATAAAATCAAAAGGATAATATATCATTTGGTCCAAAAAAGAAAAGCATTAAAGCATGGTGTCATCTTTGAGGGCTCGTCACCCTATAGATATGGTGCCAATAGTTGAAACTATGTTGGCAAAGAAAACAGAAGTGTAAGCATATATGGATGGTGATGCCCAAGTTTGTGTCATGACCGAGGCTATCATGAAGGTAGTAGGTATCAAGATGTCAATGATGGTTCAATCCATATTAGGATGACCAATTGCAAAAAAGAAGCATGTCTTGGGATAGTTGAAGAAGACAATATAAAAGTCTTGGGGATTGAGTGATTGGTTGATTGATGAGTGATGCATGTGAGTTAAAATGCTTACTTGATCATTGTGTGTTGTATGTATATCACTTGTTTCATTTTGACCTTCCTAGCGTGCTAGCTCTGATCTTCTCTTGTGATCTTAATAAGTAGAGTCCAGATTTTCCAGAACTCAAGATATGTCTTAATCCCTTGAATAACAAGTGGGGACTATCCCTCACATAGTCTGCTATAGGAACCACCTGTGTGGCAATTTTGGTTTCCCTTGATCATCTTTTTTCCACTTGTGTAGCCTTGCACTTTGAGGACCAACATAGAGATCATTCAATTCTTCATATCCTTGAAACTCATCTGTGTCTTCCTCTATCTGTTGTATTCAATGACTCCTTGGAGTCTTTGGCCAAAATAATGTATATTCACCAGTTTGTTTATTGGTTGGTTGTTCAAGCTTACTAATTATGTTTTGCCAATAAATAATAACTGGCTCCACGTATTTTGTAGAATCATGGTCCTTTCCATTTAGTAGAGTCCAGATTTTCCAGAACTCAAGATATGTCTTAATCCCTTGAATAACAAGTGGGGACTATCCCTCACATAGTCTGCTATAGGAACCACCTGTGTGGCAATTTTGGTTTCCCTTGATCATCTTTTTTCCACAACTCAATTCTTAACTCCCTCAGCATCCAATCATGTGATCTCGGGTGAATTTTGTATTGCTTATTACTGGGATTTCACCTTGTATAAATAAACAAAATTGAAGTGGCTTAGAGTGTCCAACAAGAGCATTTGTCCATCACACATGTACCCTTTAACAAAGGATTTGAAGTTAGGAACTTGCATCATCAGAAATGGTGCTCGAGCTGAGCTTTCACATTTTTGAAAATGACCCATCAAATGTGGAAAAGTGAATGTCACTGTTCCTGTTTGCAATCCCTGAGAACTGGCTAAACATTGCATCTATGCCTTCATGTGTATGACCCACCATTAAGAATCCCAAATGCACGGTTTTGAAAGCACCGTTTTCTACTAGCAAGGATAAGTATGCAAATAAATATCGATTCTTCTTCTCTCCTGTAGTTGTAGAAAAAGATTCTCAAGCAATTTTTGAAACACGGGAATGGACATGGTATCCACAACACATTGAGAGAGGATGATTTCAAGTTAGCTTGCAAGTTAGAAATATCTTTATTACATCCTTCAATGGACAATGGTGGTGTTATTGTTGATGCACCCATCTTGCGCTCTTGCCTCGTCCTGTTTTGGTGGTCTCGAGCCGTCCTTGAGTTCAATGCATTGAATAATGTTACATTGCTGTGTGGCATATCGTCATGGAATAAATTTCTTAGTCCATGGTAAATTGTCCTCTCCAAACTTTGTAAGCATAATGCGAGGGAACTAATTGTAGCATTGGGATCTAAAGGCCATAGCCCATTAAGCGAGAAATGACCATACATCCCATGACCATGTCCATGTGTTATTGTACCTGCTAATGATACCTATAGTTGATATGCATTCACATAGTCTTCTGAGTTCACACACAATCTAGGTATTCCTTTCTTTTTTTGGTCCATTTTATCATGTAGTAACTTATTCCATGTGTAGTACACATTCCTACAACTTTGTTGTTGCATCATGCGAATTCTATGTTCATCCTTCAAGTGTGCAATGAGCGCATCATCCTTGACTCTAGTGGAGACTTTATCCGACTACACACAACACATTTGGAGAACTCACTTATTTTTGACAAGGTCACATTAGAAAATTTTGTATTCCAAACCCTATTGAATGTAGTGCTAGACATTGTCTTGAGACTCATACCCTGGAGCGTTTTATTGGCATCATGTAAAATGTCTATTTTCTTGTACGTGTTTGGTATTGCAAGCAAGGTTTCTCTAGTACCATCCTCCATAGTTCTAATCTTATGTGGAATTCTCTCTGAGTTTTTCTCAACAAAACACCGTATCAATGTCCTTCCCATTTCTGTATGGTTACCCTAACTTTTCTCTCTCTCCCTCTCTTCTCTCCCTTTCTCTCACTCTTTGAAATGTGCATTTTTGACACACAGAGCAACCATCGCCTTCTTCCCTCTTCTCGCACACACAGAGCTGCCATCTCCTTGCCGGTGTCATCCTTGCATGCCAACACAAACTTTGCATACCTGCAAAACTGCATCCTCGCAATGCTAACACCTCCAACACACATCTCCATCACTGCTACCTCCACCCCTTCTTCTTATTATTTCAACTTTTTCTGTAGCAATTAGTCACCCCTGCACCCATTCATTGGATGCACATGATCACCATCCTTGTGTCCACCATTTGCTGCAAAAATCTCTTGTCTGTCCCATATTTTCCCCTGATTTTTTGTGCTTCACCAAGCGTCACCAAGCTTGGCCAAGACAATGATAAGGCCCTGTAGAGAAAAGTAGGCTACAAATGTTACATGTGAGCTTGTAGAATTATATTACAATACAAGAAAATATATGGCCCTTGAGCTTGTACATTGGCACCCTATGGCCCAAGGGCCAAAGGAGCTTTCATTACAATAGAGGGAATCCTATGGCACTTGAACTTGTACATTGGCACCCCATTGCCCTGGGGCCATAGAATCTCATTACAATAGAAGTGAACCTATGGACATTGAGATTGTAAATTGGCACCCTATGGCCCAAGGGACAAAGGATATTTCATTACAGTAGAGGGCACCTTAAGATGGCCCTAGGGCCATAGGATCTCATTACAATAGAGGAAATCCCATGGACCTTGAGCTTGTACATTGGCAACCTATGGCCCAAGGGCCAACTAATCTCATTACAATAGAGGGAAACCTCTGATGGCCTTAGGGAAATATGATATCTCATTAGAATAAAGGGAAACATATGGCCCTAGGGCCATATGATATCTATTTGGAATAGAGGACAATCTATGGCCCTTGAGCATGCTATGGTCCTTGAGATTCTACATTGGCACCCTATGTCCCTAAGGCTATAGGATCTCTCATTATAGTAGAGGGTAACCTATGGCCCTAGTACCATAGGGTGACCCAGGTGTCAATGTAGATGCTACCAAACACCATGTAGGCTATTCAAGGGCACCTACATATACAAAATGGCATCCCTATGGTCCTAGTGACATATTATCTCTAATTGGAATAGAGGGAAACTTGTGGCCCTTTCTATTCTAAATTAGAACCCTATGTCCCTAGGGTCAAATGGTAGCCTTTTGATGGCAATATATAAGCCCTCTAATAGAATTTATACCATTCAAGGTCGCCCAAATGGGCATCATGGAATCCCTATTACCCAAGGGCCATAGGATATTTGATTACAATAAAGGGCAACCTATGGACCTTGACCCTATAAATTGGTACCCTATTTCCCTAGGGCCATATGATCTCTCATTAGAATAGAAGGCAATATATGGCCCTAGGGCCAATGGTGGCCTTAGGGTGTCAATGTATAAAATTTTCAAGAGCATTTATACCATTCAAGGTCACCCACATGGGAACCATGGCAATCTATAAAGGGAAATATATGGCCCTTGAACTTGTATATTGGAACCCTATGGCCCTAGGTCCATAAGATCTCTCACTTGAGCTTATACATTGACACCTTTACAAGAGCATTTATACCATTCAAGGTACCCTCATGGGAACCATGGCAATCTATAAAGAAAAATATATGGCCCTTGAACTTGTATATTGGAACCATATGGCCCTAGGGCCATAAGATCTCTCACTTGAGCTTATACATTGACACCTTATGGCTCTAAGTCCATAGGATCTCACATCATACTAAAGGTCCATAGGATGGACTATGTGTCAATGTAGAAGCTCTCAAAGAGTCTTTGGGCCCTTGAGCTTATACATTGGTACCCTGTGAAGCTCACACCATAATAGAGAGGAACCTATGGCCTTAAGGCTAGAAGATGGCCTAGGGGTCAATGTAGAATATCTCAAAGAGAATTTGGGCCATTCAAGGACACAAACATATGCACTATGGTAGCAACATATGGCCCTAGAGCTTATGCATTGGCACCTTGTGGCCCTAGGATCATAGGATCTCTATTTGAAATATAGAGAAACATATGGCCCTCTTTGGGGTTCACTATGTGTAAAACTACCATATCACGTGCGTTCAAAACATGTTTGTTAAACCCCTTATCTGTGAATTTTTTTATGAATATAATATAACCTTTTCTTTTAAAATTTATAAGTTATTTTCAAATTTGAAAAAATAATACCCTTGTGTATATATATTTCTGTAAGTTTCAAGAACTTTAAATACCCTTCTGTTGAACTCACGTGATAGGTTACATTTTTATTAGGTGACCTCCCTGGGATGGCCCTTGAGCTTATGCATTGGCACCCTGTGGACCTAGGTCCATATGATCTCTCACGAGGGACACAACCTATGGCCCTAATTCCAATGAATCTCACATCATATTAAAGGGATCTCTATGGCCCTAGTAGGGTGGACTAGGTGTCAATGTAGAAGCTCACAAAGAGCCTTTGGGCCCTTTAGCTTATGCATTGGTATCCTATGGCCTTAGTACCATAGGGTATCACATAATAATAGAGAGGAACCTATGGCCTTAAGGCTAGAGGATGGCCTAGGGGTCAATGTAGAATCTCTCAATGGGCCATTCAAAGGTTACCAACATATGCACTATGATAGCCCTATGACCCTAGGACCATAGGATCTCTAGTTTCAATAGAGAGAAACCTATGGTCCTTTAGATTATACATTGGCATTTTCTGGCCCTAGGTCCATATGATATCTCACCGGAATAGAGGGACACAACCTATGGCCCTAATTCCATAGGATCTCACATCATAATAAAGGGCACTCTATGGCCCTAGGGCCATAGGGTGGATTAGGTGTCAATGTAGAAGCTCTCACAGAGCCTTTGGGCCCTTTAGCTTATACATTAGTACCCTATGGCCTTAGGTCCATAGGGTCTCACATCATACTAGAGAGGAACCCATGGCCTTAAGGGTAGAGGATGGCCTAGGGGTCAATGTAAAATCTCTCAAGCATTTGGGGCATTCAAGGGCACCAACATATGCACTATGAGAACCCTATGTCCCTAGGACCATAGAATCTTTATTTGGAATAGAGATAAACCTATGGTCCTTGAGCTTATACATTGGGACTTTGTGGCCCTAGGTCCATAGGATCTCTCACTAGAATAGAGGAAAACAACCTACGGCCCTTGACCTTATACATTCACATTATACTCAAGGGCACTCTATGGTCCTAGGGCCATAGGGTGGGCTATGTGTCAATGTAGAAAATCTCAAAGATCCGGGCCCTTGAGATTATACATTGGTACCCTATGGCCCTAAGGCAATAGAATCTCACATCAGAAGAGAGAAGAACATATGTCCTTAAGGCTAGAGGATGGCCTAGGGGTAAATGTAGAAGATCTCAATGGGCCATTCAAGGGAACCAACATATGCACTATGGTAGCCCTATGGCCCTAGGACCATAGGATCTCTATTTGCTTATGAATTGGCACTTTGTGGCCCTAGGTCCATAGGATCTCTCACTGGAATAGAGGGATACAACCTATGGCCTTAAGTCCATAGGATTTCACATCATACTAAAGCGCGCATGTGTCAATGTAGAAGCTCTCAAAGAGCCTTTAGGCCCTTGAGCTTATACATTGGTACCCTATGGCCTTAGGATCTCACATCATACTAGAGAGGAACCCATAGCCTTATGGATAGAGGATGGCCTAGGGGTTAATGTAGAAGCTCTCAAAGAGCATTTGGGCCATTCCATAGTATCCTTATGGCCCTAAGATTGTAGGATATCTATTTGTTGCAATAGAGAGAAACCTATGTTCCTTGAGCTTATGCATTGGCATCCTCTAGCCCTAGGTCCATACGACCTCTCACTGGAATAGCGGGAAACAACCTATGACCCTTGACCTTATACATTGGCACCTTATGGCCCTAAGTCCATAGGATCTCACATCATACTAAAGAGCACTCTATTGTGCACCATGGAATCCCTATGGTCCTAGGGCCATAGGATCTCTCTTTATAATAGAGGGAAACCTATAATATATTTATAGTATGTGTAATACTATATAACCAAGCTAGTATCCATCTTGACAGAATATATGTTGTTATTTTTACAGATGGCACCTAAGATAATGTCAAAGTCAGTTGATGCAATAGGAACAAAACCAAGTTCTTGGTATCTATATTTTACTTACCAAATGGTGGAAGTGATGAGAGGGTCCCATTTATTCTTTCAAGATAAAGAGCAATTGCCCTTCAAAGACCGTGGGAGTTGTTAGAGAGCTAAAGAAAGATTGTTCAGATCTTGATATATCTCCATGTCTTGAGGTAAAGCTATTGAACGGGGATTCCTACTTGTTGGAGCTTGTGGCCTTTGCTAAAGGCTTGATGAAGCTTACAGGTGATAGAATGTCAATGTCAAAAGCAGGGTGGGTAGATGTTAGCAGCAAGCTAACTCAAATAACATTTTTTGGGAGCTTTTATTATGAAAACAATTATTATTTGGATAAATTGGAAATATTGTAACTCCTCTTTTCCAGATGGATATTGTAATGGATGAGCCGGGGCTATAAGCTTCCAGATTGTATCAACTTATCCTTAGTTAGAGCTCCCAAATTATTAGTTTTTGACCAGAGAGACCAGAGAAACCTTGGCTAAGGTATAAAAACCAATTTTTGTAAGTTAATTTTAAGTTTTGGATAATAGGAACATAGTGTGAGCTAACAACACTCACTTTTCTCCTTCTCGCGCTTCCCATTCCCTTCCCAGTTGTCACATTGCAGTGCCGTCTGTTGCATTGCAACCGTAGGTAAGAGCTTTACGCATTGACATACATTTCATGGTAATCCATAGATTTTGGCATCGCCGACCCGTGGTCTAATTTTATAATAAGTAGGAATTTAAGCTACAAAATCACAAAGTAAGCATAGGTGGAGTATTGGGGCATCATTGCTAAGCATTTAGATGCATTCGGGGTCGAAAATGACTAGTCAAAAACTCACAGCTGTTAATAATTGTGATTTTTACACTTGACCTAAAGTGAGATCTGAGACCATAAGCATGTTTGCTTAGGTCTTATAGACATTTCCTAGAAGTTTCGTAACATTCGGATGCCATTTGGATGTTGAACGGTTATGTTTTGTTTGCGGATTAGCAACTAGCTTTTGGTGACTTTGGTCATTTGAGTCTAGCTTGTGTTAGATGCAAGTTGTCTATTGTTTTCCAAGACATTGACACCCTCTTGTAGCCTCTATGCACTAGTCGAGTCAACTTCATCCCATGGATTGACAATTATGCTCGTGGTTTTTGCTATGTCTGCAATAAAGATAGGAGTGAGGTTAGAAACCTGTCCCACATTTGGCACTGTTGTCGGGGATCAAATAGACCTAAACTAGGGAAAACACGAGCGTCTTGTGTAGTTGTCCTTTAACTTCCTCTAGGTTCACCTAGAGTTAAACTTTCTCTTTAAAACCTCATAGCTTAAGATTGTCGTGTTTTGCTGTGTAGAGGTAGCTTGGAGGTAGATTGTACTTGCTAAATACCTTGTAGAATTGTAGGACTGTAGGATTAGATTAGGATTTTGAGAATGATTGATGGAAAAGACAATTCTTAAGATCAAGGCTCAAAAAACCATACAAAACAAGAAAAGAAGTGTTTGTGAACACTTTCCACAACCCCATCACAATAGAACCTAGGAGTAGGGTAAGTAGAATCCGAGGTGGGATCTCAAGGCATTGCTCACTCCAAAAGAGTCAATTGTGAAATTTGTTTATGTGAAGTTGCATAAATTTAGGTCTATGGCTTGAAAAATCACCAAAAGACTGTCAACCATTGAATCTGACTGGAGATTATGCTCTAAAAGTTGTATGAACCAGTGGGTAAGCTTAAGGATGCAATTGAGGTAAATTTTCAAGAGTTTGCAAAAACTCATATTATTTACTTTTCCTTGAGATTCTAAGCCAAATTAAGTTTTGACTTGACTTAGAGGCTTAAACATGTCATAAAAAGAATGTCCAGTGAAAAAATTGCAAAAAGTGTTCATTTTAGGCCAAAAGTAAATAATCACGATTATTTACTTTTAGCTCAAAATTGACCAAGGTTGATACCAGAGACTCTATGCATGATTGCAAACATCTTTTGTAAAGGCTCTTAGAATTTGGATCACAACAGACCAAAACCCTGAGAAAAAATGAAATCTGTACTGATTTTTGAGAGAACTTGAGTGTGACTTGGTAAATCTTGCTCAAACTTAGTGAAACTTGACTCAGAGGCTTAGATTGAAGTGTAAAACATGCCTATATGCTCTGGTGACAAAAAATATGCAAAACTTTACAAGAAGTAAATAATCACGATTATTTACTTTTGTCCTATTTTCCAACTTTTTTGACCAACCCAACATACAACCAGTTTTATCATGTTATATTGAGCACTCATATCAAATTTGATAAGATTTGGATCTATAAAGTGAAAACTAGGCCCATATTTGAAAAGTAAGTCTACAGACAGAAAACTATTGACAAATTGAGCAGTAATTATCCAAACTTGTTGAAACTTGGCTAGGAAGCTTAAGTTGAGTTGCTTAACCAGCTAGTATCAACATTTTGACAAAAAGTTGCAAAAAATACCATAAGTAAATAATCGTGATTATTTACATCTGCCTACAGAATTGAATATTTTTGCACATTTTGGTATACGACAAGGTCAAGCATATCAAGTAGACTCCACAAATCAAATTTGGTGAGATTTGCATCACAAAATTGAGACTTAAGCAAGATTCTTGGAATTAGAGTTTGCAGACACTAAACAGTTGATAACTTGAATAAATCTTGTTCAAACTCAATCAAACTTGTCCAGAGACCACAACAAGGTGATTACCTAGCAAAACAAGACTAAAAGTGTAAAAATTGAGAAAATTAAATAATCGCGATTATCTATTGAAACCCAAAGACAAGATTTTTGACTTTTGAGTTTGTACAATGTTAGAACAACATAATACAAGGCCATTGGTCAATTTTGGGTCCCCCCATAGGGTCCAAATTGGTACCTGTTAACTCTGTTTTTAGTTTTTAGAGATTAGTCCTTTGGATTTTTGCAAGAGTAGAATCTGAAAGTCTCAATTACTGACTCACTTAACTCAAATTGAAGTGATATACATAGACCAGTCACAATAGTTAGCAAAAATTTTACAGTCTTTGAGAGAAAACAACTAACTTGGTTAAAACTGATACAAGAATCAGGTTACAGGCAAGGAATTGAGAGATTGACAAGAATCGCATTTGAGTCAAGAGGAAAAAACGTATAACAAGTCAATTTGATGGTAAGTACTCTATGCAAGGTTTAGCCAGTCTATATGAACCTTAGATCTGGTCGTATACTAGCAAATCAAGGAATATTTGGAGAGACTGCTAGTAGAGTATCCATCGAAGAGAGTGTGAATCAAGGTGATCACTTGGACACTATCATGGAAGAAGTCTTAGACACCTATTTCAACTGAACAGCTGAAGTGTCTTCCTATTCGACTCACTAAGGAATCGGAACGACAGTGCGATATAAACACATACTCACCTTTTATAAGACTAATGTCCATGGAGCTTAGGTTTACCTATATCCTAATGAAGAGTATGCCATTTGCATTGATGACCAAGACATAGAGTTTGAAGAGGAAATCAAGGCAAACAAAATAAGTAAAAATGTATACGCATAAAAGCGAAATTCAGTATATAAAAGTTGAAAATCCTGATGTGATAGATAAATGGGAGTTAGAGGTGAATACCATAATTTCGGATATGGCAGCAAAAGAAGGTCCACCTACTTTACAATTCAAGGGATACAATCAAATTGATCTGAAACCTTTGAAACGGCTTAACACGGATAATCCTAGGATCAGAGTATATTGTTGGGAGGATAGGAACGTCAATGATCTTTTATGGACTTCTCATGCCAAATCAGGATAATTAACACCCATGAAAATCATCTATATCTTCAAAATCAAATACAAGGGTTCAACAGATCTACCAACTTACCCTTTTAGGGATTTTTATAACAATAACTTTGTTATGATGAGTCCTAAGGAGGTAGAGCAGACCAAATACCAAGGGTACTCTATATTGGATATTGGGCCAAGGAACATAAACCATTCCAAGAGAGGAACTCCACAAGAGATCTTTTGGGAGCAATGTTAGAACATACCTCATCACAAAGAAAACTGGGTGACACTAAAGCCAATCTAGGGCTACATGAGTCACTATTTCCAATAGATTGGTTTGAAGGACTCGAGACATGACCAAATTCCTGAAGAACTGGAGTTAAACCAAATAGACGTGTCAGATTAGTTGATTTTAAAATTGGGTCAAAAGATACAGTGGATCGGGGGATCCATATGACCACTTAGCAAGATTTAAGCAAGTGCTAAGAGCAGAACGCGTATTTGATTTCCACACTCAATTTGAGGGATTTGGAATGACATTAAAGGAAAAGCATTGACATGATTCCAAAACATTCCACCACGGTCAATCATGGACTTAAATACATTAGCTCAGGGATTTGTAGCTGCATGTTCCAAAATTGGGATAAAACATAATACGGTAGCTCAAATCTATAGCTTCAAACAGAAACAAGGTGAGTCTGTTCAGGATTGTGAAACTAGGATGAAGCACTACATTGCAAGATGCCCATAACTAGAAATACCAGCAAAAAAAAGACTAGTGTCATTGTTTCTAGAAGGATTTCTAAATAAAGAACTTTATGCCATATTGTATAGCAAGAAATATATGACCCTAGAAGAGTGTGTATCAAATCATATTGACTTGGGAGACAGTTGTGATATTTTCAATGAAGAATATGTCTCTAAGGATACTCAGAGTGTGAAAACAGCATCCACAAAAACAACACAAGTGGGAACAGCTTTGCAGCACCACTTACATCCATAGAAGACATGCTCAAAAGGATGAACGAAATGATGAATAACATGCAAAAAGCACCTATGGGAGTACCATGGCAAGGGATACCTTAATAGGGAAAACCGATGAGGCCACAAAAATGGTGTTCTATCAAGGGTAAATGGACCAACCATGAGACCAATGAGTGTTATTACTGACCATAGTACGATGGAAATGTTCAATATGTGCCCATGAGGCTACAAGGATAGCCCATGTACAGATACCGGCCTAATATGGCCACGGTACAAAGACCACGGATGGGTATGGAAAGACCACAACCAATGTTGGGTCAACAATCTCCATATCCTAGACATAATGCAGTGCTGTAAAGAACATGCATTTAGAAGGAGTCATAGATGAACAAGCACTAGTGCCTATTACACCTTATGTGGAGCTTAGTCCATCTATAGTAATGCTAGATGGAGTGCTATAATTCACATCCACCTTCAATGGAAGAACCTGTGACTTATGCTACACCAGAGCGTACACCGATGTACTATGTAGCTAATCAATGTATTAGACCTCCTATGGTAAGACCCCTAATTAAGCCAAGGACTAGTGCAGATGATCATTGGAAAATGAATGCCCAGAGCCTGCCAAGAAATTTAAGCCAATTAAATCTTTTTGTACACAATGTGGCAAAAAAGGTGGACATTTCCCTGAAGACTTTCCAAAAAATCCGTTAAACCACGAAAAAGGAGCGGTGAATGTAGTCCAAGTGACGCCTAGTAGCTCTTCAGAAAGTGAACCTATTGTTCCAATCAAGGTGATCACTAGAGCCGAAGCTAAGAAAAAGAAGCATAACTCCTTGATGAATCAGAGAACACTAAAATTTCCTCTCAAATGACCAAGAAAAGAAGAAGTCAAAGGTATGAGATGAGAAAACAAAAAAAAAAGGACGAAATTGAGGAAAAAGCCATGAAACTATTCCAAGAAAGAGTGAAAGAAACTGGGAGTGAAATAAAAGAAACCACAATGAAATTTGGAGGATCAATTTTGGTAGACAAAATTTTTGAGCCAATTAATGCAGCCTTGGAAGCTTTCCAAGCGGGACTTAAAGTAGGCCAAAACATGGAAAACAAATGGAAAAACTATCCTTCTCTACATATGGAAGCACCTAAGCTTGAAGATTATCAAAATTTTGTAAGAATTACTCAAGAGATGCTAGAAAAACAAAAACCCAAGCTTGAGAGTATAGAAAAACTTGAGGAGCTTGTGGTAGAAACCAATAAAGAGAAATCCGAAGTGGTGGTAGAACCCCACCTTGAAACTAAAGAGCCAGAACTCATAGTGCTTGACAGTGAAGATGCTTTAGAAGGATTTTCGTTTGTGGAAGAAGACTGACCATGACATTTATGGGAAAAAGTAAGGGAGATTAATGATGGGAGCATAACTTTGAAGTCGGCTCCAATAGAGGAAGTTTGGTTAGACCATTTACCTCCTGTATGGATAATGATATCCAATCCTTGTATGGGGACTGCGGATCTGAAGCATCAAGAGTGTCTAAACCAGCAACTCTAAAAACACTACCCTCTTACTTAGGAGACAACGAAGATGAATCCATAGTGTGTAAAACCACTCAAGTAAAAAGAGCGGAACAAACCCTAGAGGTAGACAACATCCATTCAATCATGTCTACACCCATTCAGTGCACATTTATTTTAGGAGAACTATTAAAATCATGCCATATTTATGGAATGATTTACAAAAAAATCTAGAAAAGGTGGGGATAACATGGCTAATTGCAAAAAAAATTGGGGAAACTAAAACATGAATTGGATAACAAGGAGATTAGATGAATTTGGATAACATGAATTTGGATTGCCCATGGCTTATTGAAGCCTAGTAACAAGGTAATTAAAAAGCATGAATTGGATAACAAGGAGATTAGATGAATTTGGATTGCCCATGGATTATTGAAGCCTAGTAACAAGGTAATTAAAAAGCATAGGGACATCATTAGTAGCCTGTTCATGAGCAAAATCAAAGCTATCAACATTAATTTCACTCTCTTTACTATTGTCAGCCATGAGTCTAACAACTTTTAGGTGTAAAAGTTTTAAGTGTACTTTGGCACTTCAAGTCCTAGTTGCTACTCCTCTTAACCCCTTTAGAAAATCATTCAAGCTTCTGTACTCGTGGCTTGAATATCATTAATTGCAAGGAATAGAAGAGAGGGCCTTTCACCACCAAAACAGTACCGGCTCCTCTCAAGCTTCTAATAGCTCAATAGTGATTAAGCTGTGGGCAAGCCTCGTAGGACTTCACTATTAAGACCATAGCTCTCGACAGTGATGCCCCGTTATCTGCACGAAGCAGGCACACTGCAAGGCTGAAAAATCCCTATTCTACTTATTCAATTGCAATTAATAATACCAACCATTTATAGTTAGCTTAAGGACCTCTCTTCTTGACTAAGACATTAGGAAGATGATGGGGTGTAGGAGGGCCTCTTTATTTGCCATGAGCTTATGGAGGTGATTAACATTTTGACAAATAGGTGTATGCCATGTGTGCAAGAATGGTGGGTATGTAAGAGATGTGTAAGAGTGGTCAAAGGTTGCACTTTTTCCCCAAAAAGGAAGTGGACAATTTTATGATTTTCAGCCTTCCATAACTCCCGCATATGATCTCCGATTTGAGCGGAGATCATAGATCTGCTATCTATCTGTCGAGCTCTTTCTTTAGATATGCTACATGATATGGTTTTACCCGATAGATTTGAAATTCCATTTCAGGGGGGAACTTTGAATTCAAATAAACTAGCCATTTTGCATGTTTGAATTCAAAAGCTATCCTTTGATTATTTTCCTAATACTAAAGGTTTGACTTCCTTAAACTGTCAAATAAAGAGGCCCTCCAAGACCCCATTCTCTTACTAATGAAAAGAAAAACCTTGTGCTTTGATACCAATGTAACATTTAATGATCTAGTAACTTGTTTATAGCGGAAAATAACATAGACATAGTGAGCATTTCATTAAGAATAGATTCCTAATGAGCATAGCAAGAGTGCTTGGATGGAGACAACAAAAAAATCATAACACCTAGTTAGAAAGGCATGAATAATACTTCAAAAAGAGAGAGAAATTAACCTATTGACAACAATTGAGGACCGGACTTACATGGAGCCGGTCCTCCCTTCAAAAGGCTTTGTATTATAGGTTTCCCCTATCAAGGGAGACATTTTACAATACAATACTTTGTGTTCCTTTAATAAATTGATGGTGCAATAAAGATGGAATCTTCAAGCACCAATCTTAAACTTGAAAACAAAACATCAATTCCCTCACGGTCTTAGACCCAAGACCTCACACACCTTCGAAGATGGTGAGAGCTAGCGGGGTATGAGAGTGGATCGAACGGAAGAAGGACTACTCTTACAAGAAAGAAGTATGTCTCCTTAGATAATCACTCTTAATAGCTTAGCATAGCATAGTGATTAGAATGGTAGAGGAGATGAGCATGCATTGGAGCTTGGCTCTTGGTTGGGTTTCCATCACAAAGCCAAGAGTTGTTGGTGTAGGCCTTCCTTCTCACAAGCTTGGAGTAGATGATGAGCTTTCCATTACAGCTTGAGAAGGATATAGTCTTCTTTACTTTACACATGAGCTTTTGTGAGTGTGTGTGTGATAATGCCTTGCAAAAGTCAGCCCCCTCTCTGTCTTGGTCGACCCCTCTTGCTATTTGCTCATGCTGGCATCCTATTGGTGCTTGCAAAGCTTAGCCAATGACAATAAAGAAGCATAAGTGATAGCCTTGTGGCATGTGTCCCCCTTTCCCCTTTTGTGAGAGCTTTAGGTATTTAAATAATGCAATTATACTCTCATTGGACCTCTTAGTCTTTTAACCAATAGGAATCAAGCAACACCATTGGGCTGCTAAATGCTCATTGGACCCCTTGGGAGACTGTCCAATAGTCTTCTAGAGAGCTTAATTTCTATTGGTCCTTTATCAAGTGTTTTTAAATGAATTAAACTAAATTTACTCTTTCCTTATTCTCATTGGTCCACCTCTATGGCCATGTAATAGGATTTGAATGCACCTTGGGGCCAACTGGGCAAGGAAGTTGGCATGTGTCCACTATGCTCTTTGTGTAAAGGGAGCTTGGAAGAGTGTGTGTTTGTTTCTCTCTTATCCCCTACAAATATGGCTTGCCCCCTCCTGGATAGGGATGTGGGAAGACTTTTGAGTCTTCCCACAAGCATCCAATCTCCCTAAGGTTTGACCATTGAAGATTTCATTTAATTTTGGAACCTTAGCATTTTGGAAGTCTTAATGGGCTGAACCTTAGGGTCTTTGAAGCCCCTTGATTCACATTGATCTTTTGCAAATGGCCCCCTTTTGGATCCCTATTTTCCCTCCTTTGGATCCCTACTGTGAGCGATCTGTCAGCCTAACCAATATTCTATCTTTTTCTCTCCTGGTACTTCCCCATATTAAATGATCAGTTTAACATGAGAAAATCATTTAGGAGAATTAGATATTAGTTATTATGACATTACCTCTCTCTTGAAATCATAGTCATCCTTGACGATGAGGTAGAGAAGATAAAGCCTAGTTATTAGTCTATTTGCTAGTGGGTAGAGGATCCCTATTTTACCCTACGACATCGTCTTACAATGGATGACTAGTTCATATGGTGCTTGAGAGTGTTAGCTGCCGCAAACATTTCTGCACATTAGTCTGTATCAATCTTCCATAGTAGAGTGACAAGCTCTACTTGGTGTTCGGGAGACGTAGTCTCCGTAAACATGATCCTAAGCATGCATACTTTTTAACATTTGTGTACAATAAAGAAAAAGAGAGTCTTATAAGACAAAAACTTTGTTCATTTAAACATTTTTACATTTTCTTACTCTAGGGAAGCATTGTAAGCATCGACAAGGTTTAGGTTATCCCATAATTGTATGCCTTGCATCCATCTAGCATCTTCAAAAGGATAGTTTTTAAACTTAATAAGATACTGTCGGATAATCTTATCACCTCTCAATACCTTGTCTTCATGGTGGAGGATGGACTCGGGTTGCAACACCTCTTCTTGGTCCTCGATCTCCGGTGGGTCTTTAATAGTTGGTTCTTTAGGTGGCTCTCCTTTGTAAGGCTTTAGTAGGCTCACATGGAAAGCATTGTATATGAGCCAATGGCTGGGAAACTTGAGTGGATAGGCCATGCCATTGATTGGTCTAAGAATTTGGAAGGGACCATAGTACTTTTTTGCTAATTTAGCATAGTACTTTTGGTGTCTTGTAGCATTCTTTCTCGTTGTGTGCCTTAATCAAGCCTTGGGAAGTTTAAGTAAGACCCAATCATTTTGTTTAAAGGTTTGCACTTTTTTGTGCTTATTAGCAACAGCCTTTTGCCTTTGCTGTGAGATGGAGATAGCATCCTTAATATTTTGGAAGCCTTTTGCCTTTGCTGTGAGATAGAGATAGCATCCTTAATCTTTTGGAAAGATTCTTGTAGGTCTCGACTATACTCATCTACAACAAAGATCTTCCCATGTACCTTAAGTAGCAGGGGACTTTTAGATCTTCCCTCAATTACCTCAAAAGGTGCTTTTCCGATGGAGGTATGTATAGTGTTATTGTAGGCATACTCCACTAATGGTTTACATAGGCTTTTAGTAGATCAAGAATTGCTAGGTTAGCTATTTCAATTTGGGCATCCGTTTGCAAATGATAGGCCAAAGGGAAGTTTAGCCTTGTCCCTAAATTCTCAAAGAGACCCTTCCAAAAAATACTAGTCATTCTAGGATCTCTATCCGAAACTATGGACATTGGCAAGCCATGGTACTTGAAGATTTGTGATATGAAGACGGTTGCCATTTGATGGGCTTTGATAGTCTTTTTGATAGGTATAAAATGAGCTTGTTTGTTGAACCTGTCTACTATTGTCCATATTCCCGTATTCCCATGGATAGACTTAGGCAATACAAAGATAAAATCCATGGATATGCTCTCCCATTGTGAGTTAGGGATTCTCAAAGGTTGAAGCGATCTAGGTTGCTTTCCTCACGGTCTCAGACCCAAGACCTCACACACCTTTGAAGATGGTGAGAGCTAGCAGTGTATGAGAGTAGATGGAGAGGAAGAAGTAGTATTATTACAAGAATGAAGTATATCTCCTCACATAATCACTCTTAAAATCTTAGAATAGCATAATAATTAGCATGGTAGAGGAGATGAGCATGCATTGGAGCTTGGCTCTAGGTTGGATTTGCATCACAAAGCCAATAGTTGTTGGGGTAGGCCTCCCTTCTCACAAGCTTGGAGTAGATGATGAGCTTTCCATTAAAGCTTGAAAAGGAGAGAGAGTCTTCTTTGCTTCACACATGAGATTGTGTGAGTGTGTGTGTGATAATGCCTTGCCAAAATTAGCCTCTCTCTCTCTCTCTCTCTCTCTCTCTCTCTCTCTCTCTCTCTCTCTCTCTCTCTCTCTCTCTCTCTCTCTCTCTCTCTCTCTCTCTCTCTCTCTCTTGGTCGACCCCTCTTTCATTTTACTCATGCTGGCACCCCATTGGACCCTACAAGGCTTAGCCAATGATAATTAAGAAGCATAAGTGATAGCCTTGTGACATGTGTCCCCCTTTCCCCTTTTGTGAGAGATTTAGGTAGTCAAATTAATGCAATTAAACTCTCATTTGACCCCTTTGTCTTCTAGCCAAAAAGAATCAGGCAAGCCATTGGGCTGCTGAATGCTCACTGGACCCCTTGAAATAGTTTTCTAGAGAGCTTATTTCTATTGGTTCTTTTATCAAGTGTTTTAAAATAAATTAAACTAAATGTACTCTAGCCTAATTCTCATTGGTCCACCTCTATGGCCATCCAATAGGATTTGAATGCACCTTGGGGGAAATTGGGCTAGGGAGCTGACATGTGTGCCCTATTCCCTTTGTGTAAAGGGAGCCTAAGAGTGTGTGTGTGTGTGTGTGTGTGTGTGTGTGTGTTTCTTTCTCATCCCCTACTAAAAGGGCTCGCCCCCTCTCATGTAGGGATTTGCAAAGACTTCTAGGTCTTCCAAAGGCATCCAATTTCCCTAAGGTTTGACCATTGGATTTTTTATTGAATTTTGGAACCTTAGCATTTTGGAAGTCTTAATGGGTTGAACCTTAGGGTCTTTGAAGCCCATTGATGCACATTGCTATTTTGCTGATGGACCCCCCTTTGGATTGCTATTTTCCCTCCTTTGGATCCCTAATGTGGCCAGTCTGCCAACTGAACCAATATTATAGCTTTTTCTCCCCTGGTACTTCCCCATATTAAATGATCAGTTTAACATGAGAAAATCATTAAGGAGAATTAGATATTAGTTATTATGAAATTATATCTCTCTTGAAATCATAGCCATCCTTGACTATGGGGTAGAGAAGATAAAGCCTATTCATTAGTTCTTTTTCTAGCGGGTAGAGAATCCATATCTTACCCTACAACATCGTTCCAAAATGGATGACTAATCCATTTGGTGCTTGAGAGCCTAAGCTGCCGCAAGCATGTCTGTGCATTAGTCCTGTCAATCTTCCATAGTAGAGTGAAAAGCTCTACTTGGTGTTTGGAAGACGTCGTCTCCGCAAACTTGATTCTAAGCATGCACAGTACCTAACATTTGTGCACAATAAAGAAAAAGAGAGTCTTATAATTACACAAAAACTTTGCTCAGTTTATAAATTTGTACATTTGCTTACTGTAGGGAAGCATTGTAAGCATTGAAAAGGTTTAGGTTATCCTTTAATTGTATGCCTTGCATCCATCTAGCATCTTCAAAAGGATAGTTCTTAAACTTAATAAGATACCGTCAGATAATCTTAACGCCTCTCAATACCTTGTCTTCATGTTGGAGAATGGACTCGAGCTGCAGCACCTCTTTTTGGTCCTTGATCTATGGTACATATTCAATAGTTGGTTCTTGAGGTGGCTCTCCTTTGTAAGTCTTTAGTAGGCTCACATGAAAAGCCTTGTGTATGAGCCAATAACTGGGCAACTTGAGTTGATAGGCCATGTCATTGATTGGTCTAACAATCTGGAAGGGACCATAGTACCTTTTTACTCACTTAGCATAGTATTTTTGGTGTCCCGTAGGATTCTTTCCCGTCGTGTGCCTTAATCCAGCCTTGTGAAATTTAAGCAAGACCCAATCATTTTCTTTAAAGGCTTGGTCTCTTCTGTGCTTATCAACAGCAACACTATTTTGCCTTTGTTGTGAGATAGAATCTTTAATCTTTTGGAAAGATTCTTGTAGGTCTCGGCTATACTCATATGCAGCGAAGATCTTCCCGTGCACCTTAAGTAACAGGGGACTTTTAGATCTTCCCTCAATTACCTCGAAAGGTGCTTTTCCCATGGAGGTATGTATAGTATTATTGTAGGCATACTCCACTAAGGATAAGTACTTTTCCCATTGGGACCTTTGATCTACTTCCGTTACATAGGCTTTTAGTAGATCAAGAATTGTTAGGTTAGCTATTTCACTTTGGCCATCCGTTTGCGGGTGATAGGCCAAAGAGAAATTTAGCCTTGTCCCTAAATTCTCAAAGAGGCTCTTCCAAAACTTACTGGTCATTCTAAGATCTCTATCTGACACTATGGACATCGGCAAGCGATGGTACTTGAAGATTTGTGATATGAAGAGGGTTGCCATTTGATGGGCTTTGATAGTCTTTTTGACAGGTATAAAATAAGCTTGTTTGCTAAACCTGTCTATTACGTCCATATTCTCGTATTGCCATGGTTAAACTTAGGCAATCCAAAGATAAAATCCATGGATATGCTCTCCCATGGTGAATTAGGGTTTGGCAAGGGTTGAAGCAAACTTGGTTTCTTCCCTCTATCAAACTTTGTCTTTTGGCATACCACACATTTAGAAACATACTCTTGCATGTTTGCTTTCATGGCAGACCAATCCCTCTATGCCCCGCATAAGGAGGAGCATGAGATTCATACATTACTTTCTCATGTAGTGAGTTAGTAACTCATACTCTATTTCCATAGAGAGGATAACCATCTTGTAAAGTAAATGGTTCCTCTTTTTTTCCTAATGCAAGGGCTGAAATCGCATCTCTAAAATCAAGATCAATAGCATACTCATCTATCATAGAAGATAGATCTTTGTGAGTTGCCATGGAAACCGCATTCACTCTCGGCCGTCTTGAGAGTGCATCGGCTACTTGATTATGCTTGCCAGCAATGTGAGCAATATGAAAATGAAATTGTGAAAGGAACTTTGCCCAACTCATTTGTTTGTGAGAGAGCTTGGTCTGCGTCATGAAGTACTTAAGGCTTTGGTGATCCATCCGTAGAATAAAAGGAGGCCCCAATAGATAGTGCTTTCATGAGTCTAAGGCATGTAGAACTGCAACGAGCTCCTTTTCATATATTCCTAGAGCTTGCTCATCATGGTCAAGCCTTTGACTTTCATAGGCTATGGTGTTCCCTTCTTGGAGCAAAACAGCTCCAAGGCAATCACCACAAGCATCACATTGGACCTCAAATGGCTTTCAGAGATTCGTTAGTGTAAGCACAGGTTGAGAGATAAGCTTTTTAAAAGCATTTTTCTCCTTGGTAGACCATGTATACCTAAGTTTTTTCATGGTTAGGTCATGTAATGGTCCTGCAATTTGTGAGAACTTTTCTATGAAGCATCTATAGTATGTGCACATACCTATAAAGCTTCTTAGTTAATGAAGATTCCTTGGATTACGCCATCCTTTTATTACCTATAGCTTTGATGGATCCATTTGGATGCCATCTTGAGAGATAATATGACCTAAATATTAAATCTCTTGTAAGAAACACTCACTTTTCTTTCGGTTAATATAAAGTTTATTCTCTTGTAAGACTTGAAATATTACCTAGAGGTGTTGCTTGTGTTCGTCTAATGAATTAGAGTAGATGATAATGTCATCAAAGAACACTCCAATAAAGGTTTGGTGAGGCTTGAATAGCTTATCCATCAAGCGGTTAAATGTGGCTAATGCATTGCTCAAGCCAAAAGGCATGACAATGTATTAGTAAAGACCAAACATAATGCAAAATGCGGTCTTTAAAATGTCTTGATCAACTATCCTTATTTGAAGGTAGCCACTTTTTAGGTCAATTGTACTGAAGTAGGTCGACCATTGTAGCTTATCAAATATGTCTTCTACCCGTGGAAATGAAAGCCTATTCTTGATAGTGATCCTATTTAGTGCTCTATAGTCGACACACATACGATATGTGATGCCATTCTTTTGCACTAATATTACGGGTGAGAAAAATGAAGATGAGCTAGGCCTAACCATGCCCTTCTCAACTAACTCATGCACTTGCCGCATAATCTCCTCTTGTTGAGCTTGAAAAACTCTATAAGGAGGTTTATTAGGCGGTGAACTTCCTGGAAGAAGTTCAATTGCATGGTCATCATTGCCTTGTTTAGGAGGTAGTTCACAAGGGATGTCATCAATAAAAACATCTTGAAATCCCTTGAGAAAATTGGATAACTCTAATTCCTTGTGATTATTTATATTTTCTTTTGCTAAAGCATAAGGTTCATTTTGAGAATCTTTAACAAAATTCATGTACATAGAAATACAACTCTTTATTGACTTATTGAAAACTTGTGTATGTACAATGGGTATGGTGTTACCCAACTCTTTGGCATCTATGTACATATCTTTTTCCCTGAGCCTAAAGTAGATTTTTCTTTCAGAGAATTTAACATTGGCAGCCATGTGATCAAGCCATCGCGCCCCTAGGATTACATCCTCGTTCTTGAGAGGAGAGGTAAAGAAGTCCTCTTTGTCCACATAGCTTTGGACATGGAGCCTCTATTTCCCAATTAAGCGAGTGATTGAAGCTTCTTACCCCTTCACAGCACCATCGGTGGGTTGCACATCTCCCATCTCATAGGCTTGGATGCCTAGCTTGGCCAACTCTGTGGATATAAAATTGTGAGTAGAACATTAGGAGAAATATGAACCTTGCATGGGCCTTGTAAGGAATCCTAATTTTTAGGGATTAAAGCTAATGGTGTGTAGGGTTAAGGGGACAAGGGCATTCAAGAAGCTAGTTTTGAGTAGGCTTTTCTAGCCTTTTTTTTAAACACATGTAGGATGTGGACCTAGGAGGTCACCTTCTCTCTCTAGCTTTTTGAAAGTGAAGGCAGTAAAGAGGTGTGGCAAAAACGTGGATCACTAAGAGCCAAAATTTGAAAAAAAAAATTAAAGTTAGTTTTACTTATTTTTGACTTAAAACTCCCCCCCAATATATATCCATATCAAAAAAGTATTTTTTGACCTTTTTTTGAACTTATAAAAGCACTAAAAGTCCAATTTTTCAAAAAAAAACCTTTCTTCTCTCTTCCTCCTCCCTCCTTTCTCCCTCTCCTCTCCCTCCCTGCCCCCTTCTCTCCTGCTCCTCCCCTCTCTCCCTCTCCCCCACTGTCCCCTTCTCTCCTCCCATGTTCCTCCCTCTCCCTCCCTGCCCCCTTCTCTCCTCCTTCTCCACTCTCTCTCTCTCTCTCTCTCTCTCTCTCTCTCTCTCCCCCCCACTACCCCCTTGTCTTCTCCCATGTTCCTCTCTCTCCCTCCCACCTCTCTCTTTCATTCTTTGCTTCCTCATGCAATAGCTACCATGGTGCTCAAGGACATCACAAATCGTATGCATACATATTTGCTTGTTTGCAACGTTTGCACCGAAGGCCGCACGTGAGGGTGAGCAGAGGTCGTCCCAGGAACGTCGTACCATCAGTGAGATGAATGTTGACGATTCTTCAATATCTTGCTATGCTAGTTGAGTGGCGTTGTTTGCAAGAATGGCTCAAGAAACTGGCATAACATGAAGCTTTTACGGTGGCACAAAGCTCTCCTCAGCGGCAATGTGGCTCCCACTACACCAAAAATCATTATGCTAACATGGAGAGATCCCTAGTAGGACAAAGCAAAACCTTTTCATCAGCAGCAACACACCCTTTCCTAACATGAGGGCACTCCTACCAAAGATATTTTTATGTGATAGGTCACCCCAGGAGCATACCATGTCATGGAATGGATGTAAGAACTGTGACCGCACTACTCCTTGGAAGTTGTTCACAGATGTATGTTTATCAAAGTTAATGAGAAGAAATTTGGACTTTTTTGTTTGTTGATGTGTAAGAGCACTCTAGGTCTACCATATTTTAGATTATTTGATAAGTTAAATAAAATTTGTAGTCATTTAAAGTGTAAGTTTGTTTTTGTTTGGTAAGATTTTACATGAGAAGACATAATAAAGTATAAGAGATCTTGACGGAATAAGCCTCGATTAGATTCCTACCATGCACTTGTGACACTAGACCTCTCCTTGAACCCTTTGATTTCTATCATTGTGGGAAGTCCAAGGGTGGTCTATTTTCAAATTTTTAGCAATAACTTTTTTTAAAAGGAAATTTTGGTTATTTTAAAGTTTATACACAGTCTAGGAGCTCATTCTGATTGTTTTCCTTCAGTTTCAATTTTTGATCGAGGGCACTCCTTGGAAGCCACTTTTGAACGTGTTAGGGTGAGATTTTGAGAAAGTTTTGTATGTAGGAAATGCAGTCCTTAACACAATAAAAAACATTGGTTCTCTGAGTATTTTCAGATTCCATGGTTTTAATGCCCGTTCGAGCCCGTAGATTAAGGAAAAAGTAAGAAATGTCTGTTTTACATCATTTTTTAAGAAATTGCCAACTTGCACGTTCATTTTTGGAAAATCCGAGTAGGATATGATTTTTTTGCATCACACGGTGGTCGAAGAGCGAGACGAGATGAACAAATTTATGTGACACAAGCCCAGATAGATTCGGAGCCAATTGAACACCAGAAGCTCTTGAAAACAGCTCTTGACCACTTGAATTATGGCCATGCATAAAAAAAATTCTTGTACTTGTCATTTTAGGGCCCCAGGGACCCTCAACATGATGGGCCACAAGGGCGCGCAAATTGGCCATCCAAAAGTTTTGGATGGCCAATTTGCGCGCCCTTGTGGCCCATCATGTTGAGGGTCCCTGGGGCCCTAAAATGACAAGTACAAGCTTTTTGTTAATGCATGGCCATGAGATAGAATTGAGAAGTTTAATGTGTTCATAGCAACCCCTCCCCCCCCCAAATGGCACATACCTAAACCTTGTATCATGCTTATCAACCACTTTTTACTTCCTTGTGTCCATCCCCTGTTATTGGAAATATCTTGGTCCCTATTTGTGCCTGGATGGGCATTCTACGCGCCGTTGTGTCCCTCTTGTTGAGGGTCCCTGGGGCTTCAAAATGACAAATAGGGGCTTTGTTTTAATGTATGGCCATGAGATAGAGTTGTAGTGTTTGATGTCCGGAGTATTCACTATGTGCGTTCACCACAATGGATTGAAAGTAGCCCTTATAGGTCTTACCTACACATGTTTATGTAACTTTACAAGAATATAAATTCCCTTCTGTTGAACACATGTGCTATGTTACATATACTTTAGTGAACTCCCAAGGTTAAAGGCCTCACAAATTTTGTGCACTCAGAACATTTAGCACTAGAAATCAACCAAACAAGGAGCCAATTTTTACTTCCTTGTGTTCACCTCGTGTTCTTGGGAATGTTTTGGTTAAGCCATTTATTTGGTATTTAAAACCACATGTGACCCCTATTGTTATAGTATCCAACCAAAGGTTTCTTGATTAGCAGTTATATAGGTTCGAGTGATACATATCTTCTATGCTAACAATGCATGTATCTATAATTTATATTTACACTTTCTCTATCCAAATGAGCTACATAGTAAAAATCAAATCCGCAATTCAACAATTAAGTTCACAAGGTGATAGCTAATTGGTATGATCCTTAGCAATACCAAACAAATAGCTACCAATAGCGAATGAATAGGGATATTTAAGAAAGTTTGATACCAAAAACTTCTCAACACTACTCAAAAAGGTGGAAACTCAAAGGCTTTATAATATATATGATGAAACAAGAATCAATAATAAGTCACCCCTATATATCTACACCTCCATCTCAAGTTGTCATTTCTCTAAATCAAGCTTCGCATAGGCATAGTATGGAAACAATAACATTTTGGAAAGCAAGAATTTAGCTTTCTCAACTTTTGAAATGTTGCTTATATATATATTCAACATCTCCAAATGAGGACATCTTGACAACAAAGGTTATGATCCACTTAATAAGAAAAACCATTAGTGATTAAACTGAAATCAAAATATTGCATGAATTTCTTTATGGTGGAATGATTAAGACTTGAAACTTCAAACATCTTACAGGCAAATCAGAATATCCATAAAAATCAACAATAATTCTCAAATCTGTATGAACCTCCAGTAGTCTAAATTAAATACTCTCACTCAGTGCGACACCATTTAACAAAAAGAAATATTTATATTGCATTTATAGAGGAATCCAGCCTCATAAAAATAATTACAAATGGAGACAATGTTGTTGCTGTTAGGCTTCTCTTACGAGTATTTGTCTTTCTCATCTAGAGATTCATATACACGAGTATTTGTGTGTCTATGACACTAGGGAAGATAGTAGTACTATAGGGATGGCTTTTCTAAAAGCTCCTAGAGAGTACCTATTGGTTCAAGATTCTACAAAAATCCTACTATTCTTATCAAAATCTTTTAACACGGTAGTGAAAGGTTCCTCATGGAACAAAAATAGGGTGATTTCCATCTCTGCACATGGTTGCTTGCTCATGTCCTCTCAAAACAAGTTGACTCTGTAAGTAAACAACAGATTATGTGAGCACAAAGTTATAAAGTACAAAATGATATCATTCTAATAATCTAATGACAACTATACAAAGAATAAATTATAAGAAAAATCTTTGATGACTCTCCATAGATAACATAGCTTACTTGCATTGTGAGACTCAATCACATGCTACAAAACTATAGATGGCACACCAAAGCCATCAACAAAATAGCACCACCCAATGTTATGAGGTGTGAAGCCTAAACATTGAAAGCCATAAAGAGGTTAATTCCCTCCATCATGATAAACTTAAAGATGGAGATGATCTGAAGCTCTGAATGTAAGCTACAAGGGTAGTTTTCTCACCATTCTATCTTTATGTTGGAGATGAATCCTTGCAATGCCCATGCACTATTCACACCTCCTGTTCTTGTGGTATGCAAGTCATGTGAGTTGATGCTTTTTCCACCTTCGGGAGTAGAGGTTTCCATGTAGTGCGAGTGAATGAAAGTAGAAGGAGGGGAATCTTATTTCATGCTGTAATGGAGGTGAGAGAAGGGAGAAGAGCTAGCTTGGTGTGGAACTATGTGGTAGGCAAGGGGAAGAGATGGGGGAGAAGCTTGCTTGGTGCTACAATGGAGATGGGAGAAAGCTAGTAGAGAGATAATGTTGGACTATAGGGAGTGCATGTGGTTGTTGCAGCCATGGAGAGCTTGGAAAAGGGTTTGTAGAGAGAGAAAATCACTTTTTAGCTATAGAATAGGTTTGGAAAGACTTTGGAGGGTGGAAAATGATGTTTTGAATTTTTTTGAAAAATTTTAATTTTTTGGAATTTTTTAGTGCACGTTTTTTACTTTTGGAGGTTAAAAAATACTTTTTTGACCATGAAATAGGTTAGGGGACCTTTTAAGGAGGGAAAACTTGAAATTTGAAATTTTTTGAAAATTTGAAATTTTTTGTGTATTTTTAAATCCGGGCCAAAAAGTGGGGGAAAAAAGGTCAAAGTTGTCCCCCCCCCCCCCCCCCCTCCCTTTCCCCTAGCCACCTCCCTTACCTTCTCACTAGGTAAGAGGCCATTAAGAGGTGTAAAGCTACCTTGTCCCCCTACTTTTTTGAGGGTATAGAGTGTGTCCACCACCCTCTTCCTATTGGCTGGCCTCTAATTAACCTTAATCCCAAAGGGCCCCTAGAGGGTTCATATTTTTCCTAATGACCAGGGTCAAAGAGAATAAAAGAATCATGTTCTCTTACCTTTCCCCAAGCGTGGCATAGAGGAGATCCTTTGTGGTGAGCTTCCTCTTCTTGGATTTTGACCAAGGTAGCTCTAGAAGGCTCCTTTTGTGTATTCTTATGGGGGCAAGCACGATAATCATGCCCTGGCTCCCTGCACTTGAAACATCGATTATCTTTACGATAACACTCAAGCTCTTCAGGAGAGAGTTTAATTTTGCCTTTATAAACTCCCTTCTCCTTAGCTTTGTTATTGTTGGTGTTGCCTTTAGCAGACTTTTGGACATTATCATTCTCCTTGGGCTCACTATTACTAGCCTTGTTCTCCATGGGCTTAAATTTTCTCTTAGCCCCTGTTTGGAAATTGATTTGTGAAGCCACCATGGTATGACCTATGACCGCGGATATGGTGTGTGGCCTTTGGAGTTGACTTACTCCACCATATCTTTAGTTAAGCCCGCACAAAATTGTTGTTTTTGCTCTCCAAAATCCATGTTTTTGAAGACAGTTGAGATGTAAGTCCCAAAACTTGTCTACATATTTGTGAATGGATTTGTAGGGAGAGAGCTTCAAGCTTTGCCATTCGGTGAGTACTTTGTCTTTAGCATTCGTAGCCAAAAACTGTTTCATGATGGAAGCTCTTAAAGCTTTCCATGTTCGTGGAGCTTCACTGTTTGCCTGTAGGCTAGACCACCATTTCCTGGCGGAATTTTGAAAATGCATAGCTACATGGCATAGCTTAGAGGACTACGTGAAGCCCTCATCTCCAAACGCCGCATCAAATTGTTGGATAAAGGCCAAGACTTTGTCCATAGCACCAAAGGTGACATCGTAGGTAAGGAAAGAGATGTTCCTTCCTCCCTCTTTGAACTTCGTGAGCTTGGATGACCTCTTCCATGTGGCATAGGATTTCCTATGGCCTCTTATTTTTGGTGGTTCAAAAGTTGCACCATCGCTTTCTTCAAAAGATGAAGAATTTCAGGAATACAGAGAAGAGGGTGACCTCTTTCTCGTTCTTGCCTTGTTCCTCCTTGTCTGCACCATCACTTTCTTCATAAGAGGAAGATGATGAAGAAGATGAAGAAGAGGGTGACTGCTTTCTCACCTTTTTCTTCTCTTGTTTTCTGCCATCCCTCTTTGAATTATGGTGTGGAGAAGTGTGTGATGGTCTTCTTCTTTTAGGAGGTGATGGAGAGTGTTTTACCCTCTATTTTTGTGGAGCCATCTCTGCCGAGGTGGAAGGAGACTCACTTATTTCTCGTTCTTTTGGTGGAGGACTCTTGAGTTCTTCTTTGGGAAGGATATGCGTCATCAAGTAGTAGATTTTTGAGCCCTTCATACGGATACTCTTCTTCTTCCTGAACAGGAGAGAGGCCTCTTTTGGAAGTCTCACAAGGAGGCTTCCTAGGTACTCTCTCTTCTTGGTGGGGAGTATTGAGAATCCCATGAGCACGAAGCCATTGCACTTCACTTTGGAGGGATGGATTGCCCATGGATTGTTGAAGCCTATAAACAAGGTAGTTAACAAGCATAGGGGCATCATTAGTAGCTTGCTCATTAGAAAAATCCAAGCTATTAACATTAATTTCACTCTCTTTACTATTGCCAACCATTCTAACAACTATTAGGTGTAAACTTTTTGAGGTGTACTTTGGTACTTCAAGCCCTAGTTGCTACTCCTCTTTACCCCTTTAGAAAAGCACTCAAGCTTCTTTACCCCATGGCTTGAATATCATTAAGGCCAAGGAATAGAAGAGAGGGTCTTTCAACACCAAAACAATACCGGCTCCTGTCAAGCTTCTAATTTAATAGTTATCTTGAGGACCTGCCTTCTTGAGCAAGAAAAGAGAAACCTTGTGCTCTGATACCAATGTAACATTTAATGGCCTAGTAACTTGTGTGTAGCGGAAAATAGCTTAAACATAGTGAGAATTTCATAAGAATAGATTCCTAATAAGCCTAGCAAGAGTGCTTGGATGGAGAGAGCAACAAAAATCATAACACCTAGTTAGATAGGCATGAACAATACTTCAAAAGAGAGAGAAATTAATCTATTGACAATAGTTGAGGACCGGATTTACATGGAGCCGGTCCCCCCTCCAAAAGGATTTGTAATATAGGTTTCCCCCCATCAAAGGAGACATTTTACAATACAACACTTTGTGTTCCTTCAATAACTTTCTGGTGCAATGACGATGGAAGCTTCAAGCAACATACACACACTTATAAAACACAACATCAATTCGCTCACGGTCTCAGACCCAAGACCTCACACAACCTTCGAAGATGGTAAGAGCTAGCGGAGTATGAGAGTAGATTGAGAGGAAGAAGGAGTATTCTTACGAGAAAGAAGTATATCTCTTGGCATAATCACTCTTAATAGCTTAGTATAGCATAGTAATTAGCATGGTAGAGGAGATGAACATGCATTGGAGCTTGGCTCTTGGTTGGATTTGCATCACAAATCCAAGAGTTGTTGGTGTAGGCCTCTCTTCTCACAAGCTTGGAGTAGATAATGAGCTTTCCATTAAAGCTTGAGAAGGAGAGAGAGCCTTCTTTGCTTCACACATGAGGTTTTGTGAGTGTGTGTGTGATAATTCCTTGCCAAAATCAGCCCCCTCTCTCTCTGTTGGTCGACCCCTCTTACATTTTACTCATGCTCGCACCCCATTGGACCCTGCAAAGCTTAGCCAATGGTAATTAAGAAGCATAAGTGATAGACTTGTGACATGTGTCCCCGTTTCCCCTTTGATGAGAGCTTTAGGTAATTAAATTAATGCAATTAAACTCTCATTGGACCCCTTTGTCTTCTGGCCAATAGAAATTAGGCAAGGCATTGGGCTAATGAATGCTCATTGGACCCCTTGGGAGACTGTCCAATAGTCTTCCAGAGAGCTTAATTTCTATTGGTTGTTCTATCAAGTGTTTTAAAATGAATTAAAATAAATGTACTCTAGCCTAATTCTCATTGGTCCACCTCTATGGCCATCCAATATGAATGCACCTTGAGGGCAACTGGGCTAGAAAGTTGACATGTGTCCCCTATTCCATTTGTGTAAAGGGAGCCTAGGAGAGAGACAGTGTGTGTGTGTGTGTGTGTGTGTGTGTGTGTGTGTGTGTGTGTTTCTCTCTCATCCCCTACTAAAAGGGCTCGCCCCCTCCCATGTATGGATTTGCAAATACTTTTAGGTCTTCCAAAGGCATCCAATTTCCCTAAGGTTTGACCATTGGACTTTTCATTGAATTTTGGAACCTTAGCATTTTGGATAGCATTTTGGAAGTCTTAATGGGCTGAACCTTAGGGTCTTTGAAACCCATTGCTGCACATTGCTCTTTTGTAGATGGATCCCCCTTTGGATCCTTATTTTCCCTCGTTTGGATCCCTAGTATGGACAGTCTGCCAGCTTAACCAATATTCTAGCTTTTTCTCCTCTGGTACTTCCCCATATTAAATGATCAATTTAACATGAGAAAATCATGAAGGATAATTAGATATTAGTTATGATGACGCTTTTCTTTCAATTAATATAAATTTTATTCTCTCGTAAGACTTGAAATATTACCTGGAGGTGTTTCTTGTGTTCGTCTTAGAGTAGATGAGTATATTATCAACAGGTAAAGGTTCTGTGAGGCCCGAATAGCTTCTCCATCAAGTGGTTAAATGTGGTTGGTGCATTGATCAAGCCAAAAGGCATGAGAATGTATTCATAAAAGACCAAACATAGTGCAAAATGTGTTCTTTACAATGTCTTGATCAACTATCCTTATTTGTTAACATGTGATTTTTTGCAAAATTACCTAATAATGTCCTTAATTCATCATCAAATTCTAATATAGTTCTATCTTTGGCTAGATGAATAAATCTTAAATGTTAGTATAGTAATAATTCAATGATAATATCTTCCCAATGAGTGTAAATAGTGTATATGCTATCAGAAAATCATCAAAAAATAGTACTTTTTTGGGTATTTTTCATCATTTTTGTGATAGTGAGACTTAAAAATAGAAAAATCCAACAAAAAATAATAAATCTCTGTTTTTCAATGGATTTTCTTAATTATTGGATTTTCACTTTAGTTTTTTAGAGCATTTTGCTATTTTCTTTGATTTTTTCAAATAAACAGGTCAAAAATTAACAATAAATAGCAAGGAAGCTCAGATGGAAAAACAAAAGACACGATGGTGATAAAAAAGACAAGGCGCACAAGCACAAAAATTTTCAATGAAATCAGAAGATGGAAGCGGGAAGCCTAAATTAGGCGGCCAAGCCTACTTTTGCAAAATTCTTGTAGAATGAGCTTCAGGAATCCGACTCGGGAAATTTTTGAGTGTAGCATAGATCTCATGGCCTAGTAGGACTAACAGGGGAATCTGGTGAAAATTGGTTCGGGAAGTCCGGGTATAGATATCCAAGGTAGGCTAAAACCACCTCATTTCCACTTGCAGCCTTTGCAGAGAGAGCTTTCGACCTCTTTCGCGCGTCTTTTGCGGAGTCCACAGTTGCCCGTTTTCAGCGCCGTCTCACACGAAACATGAGGGGTAAGTTCCTTACTCGTCAGTGATCCATTTTGTACGGCCGATAGCTAGTCTAAACCCCTAGAAAAAACCCTAGAAATCAAGCAGTGCACGAAGACCTATGACCAGAAACTGACCATAGCGGCCTGACAACTCGACCAAATCAGATGGAATTTGAACCGTAGCATGCCCTAACATAATAGAACCTTTTTATATCATTAGTTGACCAGTCGGCAAGGGTCGAGGGGGTCCCCATTAGAAAAAGCTAGGTTTTTGCCAAACACCAGAATTCCAATCTGACTCCACAGATAGCTTGTCTACGAGGTTCATATACAATGTATATATTTGGTTTAGTGAAATCAATCAACCAAAGCCCTCAAAAAGTAGAAAATGGCTTGAAGGCTACAAAACGTCAAATTCGACATACGGGGTCAAACTGAATCCAAATGAGCCAGAATTGGACAGGTTGCTTCACGACTATATTGCGCACAAGTCCAAAGCCTCAAAGTTGACTGACCAACTCAACAGGCAGTGTAGTCACAGAAAACGGTGATTTCAGAGTCGACAAAGCACAAAGTGATGCCGGCATGACCAAACTTGACCAAATTCAATTTAGGACTTGTTTAAGGTGTATAGAATGTGTTTAGGTCAAAATTTGTAAGCTGTGCAAAAAAATTGTCACTGTTGTAAATAATCGCGATTATTTACTTTTGCACTTTTTTTGCTTGGAAATTGTCACATCACCTCACCTATCATGTGTACACACCTATTACATGCCAAAAATCAAGTATGAGCCTAGATGAGTACCTATAACTTGGAAAATTGCCAGAAAACACAAAGAAGTCTTTGCAAGCCAATTTTTGGGTTAGGGACAACTTTTCTTGATCCAAATCACCTCATATCTCATACGCAGGGTATATACAATGCCTAGAACCAAATTGTATCAAAAATTGTTGATTTTGGTAAAAAAGTTCATAATCGCGATTATTTACTTTTTAGCCAAAATGGGGGAGTTTCGATATTTTACCATCATACATCCAAAGTACATGATGTGTTAAGCCCACTAGCCAAGTTTAAACCAATTTGGAGCTCAAAATCTTAAATTTCCTTTATATCTACTGTTTCAGAGACCTAAAGCCAAAATCTGGTACCATTTTCACCCTATGCATCCAAATGAGCCCATATTTCACTCAGAGCATGTAATTGGTATATACTTCAAGCCTATGAAGCCAAGTTTGCAAAAAGTTAAAAAAATACTCAGCTGTTGTAAAGTCCCCAACCCGCCGATATCGAGATCGGGATGGGATCCTTGACAGGTCTCTAGGCCTTGTAAAAATCAGAGTCTCTAAACAAGAAAAATCCAAGGAATAGACCTTTACCATTGACAATGGCTTGGGTCTATAGCCTTAGAAGCAGACCTAGTCCTGTCTCGCAGCGAAAACGGGACAATGTATTCAAACAATCTACAAAAAAAATTCTTATTTAGGCCCTATAACTTCATCATTCAGATTATGGTTTCCTTAGCCAACGCTTTTTTCCCCCTAACATATGTGAGGGCACAACCGTTGGTGGATTCCTCTTCCAAGTGAGAAGTTTCTAAAACGTTTTATTGCACGGGAATGGATAGTTACCTGACTAATCAGGTCCACCCGTCCATGATTGACAACCTTAGTCAATCCCCACTTACCACCCCGCACTCACACAAGATTCATTTATCTTATTATTACATTGTTTTAACATTTAAAATAATGGTTTCTTTTAACGTTCCATCACAGTAATTTCTTGAAGACAGCATTGAAAGCATTCTTTCAGAAAACAAACATCTTTAAACTTAAGACAGGGTACTGTCAATCAAAACATTATCCATAATAACCATGACCAGTACTCTTCTTGTCTCAAGACCACCTAAGGGTGAAAAACGGCACCCATTCCTTATTCAAATCCGGAGTGGATAAACCACCATCCAAGGTTCCGGGTGCCTATACACCAAACAAGTTGCCCATACAACCGGGCGGCTCCCCTAGGATAAAAAAACGGTATCCTAACTTATGTAGAAACATCAAGACATGACACGGAGTAGAAACTCATCGTTCATGGAGGTAACCGTCTTAACCGTGGCTAGAAAGCCAATCATTATCATCAATTTATATTAAGGAGTCGGAGGTGTCTTGAGACAAGCTGTCTTAAGGATGATCAAACATATCTTTCCTAATTTAACCAGTTTTAACCCAAACAATTCTTTCCTATATTATAAACAAATACGCGTTGGAAGTTACCTTCCGTTTTTAGCCAGTTTATCCTTCTTACGTATGCAATGCTAACTTATAAAAGAACTTAAACTAATTAAAGACTTAATTGAATAATGGGAAACCCACCTGGGATTGATTGGCCATCTACTGTTGCGCTGGTGCCTGAAGACTCTCATTCGTAGGCCTACTACTAGGCCCGGCTTCGTCGTCGTGCGACGCTCTAGTTTGTTTTGGAGCTACTTCCTCATCATCAGATGTAGGATTTGCTCGGGTTCTTTTTTTGTGCCATAACTTCTTATCCTTATGAAAAGGACGTCTAATCATTAGGTAAATAATTCAAAATCTAGACTTAACCTTTGTATTCCACCGTAACCCATCCAGGGTTAAATTTATAGTTTTAATTGATAAATTCTTGACCTAGTGATTTCTTATTTGTCTATATAAGCATGATAACTTCTTCTACCGCTTCCCTAAGGGTTTTCTAAACTCTCCTAAATTTCTTATAATTTTCTATATTTCTTTCCTAATTTTCCTATCAACTTTTAAGCTAATAATTTACTTATCTCGGGCTTAATATTTATTGTATTTAATTTCTCTTAAAGATTTCATTTCCTCAACTTGATATCATAGGTTTACACTTACTATAATTTTCTTAAAAACTTTTGACCACAAAGTCTATTTATTTTTAATTAATCATTCGCTAAAAATAGGACTTTTGGTCAATCATAATTTTCTAAATTCACCAATTATCTATGGTATAATCATCACAAGAATATAAGGTAGTTTTTAACCTCTGGTAATTATCTTATTATTTTCTAACTTAATTATATAATTTCCATCTTCAATTTTCAGCTAAAAATAGTGTATTTTGACTTAGATAAATATCTATACTACTTTTCTAACCTTAACATAATTATCACGGCCTCTTTACCCTATAATATAGCTCTGATAAATAGCATGTAATCATATAGCATGATTACTAATTTTTCTCTTTAATGTTTTCCTAAAAATAGTGTAATTTGACTTAGATAAATATCTATACTACTTTTCTAACCTTGGCATAATTATCACGGCCTCTTTACCCTATAATATAGCTCTGATAAATAGAATGTAATCATATAGCATGATTTACTAATTTCTCTCTTTAGTTTTTAGCTAAAACTAGTGTAATTTGACTTAGATAAATATCTACACTACTTTTCTAACCTTGGCATAATTATCACGGCCTCTTTACTGTATAATATAGCTCTGATAAATAGGATGTCATCATATAGCATGATTTACTAGTTTCCCTCTTTAATTTTTTAGCTAAAAATAGTGTAATTTGAGTTAGATAAATACCTATACTATATTTCTAACCTTGGCATAATTATCACGGCCTCTTTACCCTATAATATAGCTCTGATAAATAGCATATAATCATATAACATGATTTACTAATTTCCCTCTTTAGATTCTAGCTAAAAATAGTGTAATTTGACTTACATAAATATCTATACTACTTTTCTAACCTTGTCATAATTATCACAGCCTCTTTACCCTACAATATAGCTTTGATAAATAGCATGTAATCATATAGCATGATTTACTAATTTCCGCTTTTAATTTACCCCTAAAAATAGTGTAATTTCACTAAGATAATTATTTAAAATAATTATCTAAGATTAGAATAATTATCACAGGTTATCTAACATCTACTAAACCTCTAAAAATTAACTCAATTTAATTTGAGCCTATTCACTAATTTCCCTTATTTAAATTTCTCAAAAATCAGAGTAATTTTGCCTAATTAATTAGCTACATTAATTATCTGAGATTTTCCTAATTATCACGGGTTTTTGAACACCTAATTAACCACTGATAATTATATGGAAGTGTTTAAATTCCATTTACTAATTTCCCCTATTACAATTTCTCAAAAAACAGAGTATTTTAGCTAACATAATTAGCTAAATTAACTTTCTGAATTTATTCTAATTATCACAGGTATTTGAACACCTAATTAACCACTGATAATTATATGAAAGCATTTGAATTCCATTTACTAATTTCCCCTATTAAAATTAATCAAAAATTAGTGTATTTTAGCTAAAATAATTATCTAAATTAATTTTCTGAACTTCTCCTAATTATCAGGGGTTATTGAAAACCTAATTTACCACTGGTAATTATATGGAAGCGTTTGAATTTCATTTACTAATTTCCCCTATTAAAATTGTTCAAAAAACAGAGTAATTATACGTAATTAATTATCTAGATTAATTATCTGAACTTTTCCTAATAATCACAGGTTCTTCAACACCTAATTAACCACTGATAAATGTATCACAACAATTGAAATCAATTTACTAATTTCCCCTATTTAAATTGGTGAAAAAACAGAGTAATTCTACATAATTAATTAGCTAGATTCATTATCTGAGCTTTTCCTAATTATCACAGGTTCCTTAACACCTAGTTAACCACTAATAAATATATCACAACAATTGGAATCAATGTACTAATTAACCACTGATAAATATATCACAACAATTGAAATCAATGTACTAATTTCCCCTATTTAAATTGGTCAAAAAACGGAGTAATTCTACCTAATTAATTAGCTAGATTCATTATCTGAGCTTTTCCTAATTATCACGGATTCCTTAGCACCCAATTAACCACTGATAAATATATTATAGTAATTGAAATCAATTTACTAATTTCCCCTATTTAAATAGCTCCAAAAAAAGAGTAATTCTTCCTAATTAATTAGGAAAATTACTCAGAAAATTTTAGGGTAATTTTCCTAGCTTAATGATTGTCTAATGCAACTCTGATAATTATCTCATCTTAATCTAAGCTTAATTAATATATTTATCATTAATTCATGGTTAATTTGGCTAATTTCAGCCATAATATGATAGGATAATTAATTAGCTTAATATTACTAAGCTTAATTACAATAATCAGCAGAGATTAATTAATTTAAAGAGGTTTAAGGAGCATGCATAGGTCTAATCTTTGATTTATTAACAATTTATCTTAATCTAACCTTGCTAATTAAGAAGGATTAGGTTAATTACCGTTAGGATTAATCAATTAGAGATTAATCTCTAATGATTTCTACGTAGTGTTCTCTCTAAATGAGAGAGAGAGTAGCAAGGCTTCGAGTCTGTGTAAAATGTGAAGCTAGGGGTCCTATTTATAGTTTTCTGGCACTCATAAGCTCTCACCGGCTAAAAAAGGCAGTTGCTTGAAGTTCAAGCAGCCCCCATCAAGTCAAAAAACGACCCCTGCTACTAAATGAGTCCCTGGCAGGTCAATGATGACCCTCCCATTACCTGCCAGCTTTTTAAAATATCAATTATGCTATATTTTGACCTATTTTTACTTAATTGGTAAATATCTTGTAAATATCTAGGAGGCCTTTAATAAAGTCTATGCTTAAATGATTACTGCAACCCTTCAATTTTACCTATTTTATTCAATTCACAGTGTAAACTTCCAGGGGTCATAACTATGCCAGTTTTTATCGGAATTCAATTCTAAAAATTTCTAGCCCGGGGTTTGCTGTGCTTAAGATTCCAAAAATACCAATATTTGCCATGGTCGGACAATTCTACATTGCTTTTTCAATAATCATATCAATTTGATTAAGCTTTATAAAACCTTTAAGGTTTCAGAAACTGGAAACCTTACAATCACCCCAACTTAAGAATTTGAGATGTCCTCATCTCAACCGAAATTGGGAAAATCTTTGAGAAGAGAAATTCATCCTCCCCAAGTGGCATCATCTAATGGATAAATTTTCCACTTTACCAAATGTTACTGATTACTCTAAGAATTCTTTCCAGTTTCTGGTTGGAGTTACTTGCTAGCCAATTTTTCCTCAAGAAACTCTTAGTGTTGAGCCTATCTTAAAAACCTTCACAACCCATTTGTATCATCTCAAAAGCCAGATTAAATCAATTCCATAAAAGATCCATATATCCACCTTGTCAACATGAACGAGCTCGGTCTAACTGACCATTCAGAGCAATCAGCATTCGACAAGTATCATGTAATTTAGCTTTGCCAATCTGAACGCGCTCGGCGTGTTCTTGCCATTCTGAGCAATCTGCGTTCGGCACAAGCTTCCATCATTGCACCAGAGGTACCTTCTCTGTGTTCTAAACTGGTTGACCAACATTATGTAAAGGTTTTTAAGAAGTATCATACCAAGAGTTCTTTTCGGCTTCCTGTTAGTTTCATACCTTAATACTTTCATATCTAGGTCATTTTCTAAGGAAGGTTATCGTGTGCATAAGAATGTGAGTTGGTTTCTTGATAACTATCTCATTTCTAAGATTCGAATTTTTCCTTCCTAACGAGAACCTCTTTATCATTTGCTAGATCTACCCTTAATTTATTGATTGAATACTTTGGATTCATTAAGTAATTTTGGAGAAGAAAATCATGTATACCCTTATAATATATAAGTGACTCAAGTTTTTACATTATTGATTTATAGTGGTTTACAAGCTCTAAGATTACTAACTATGGCCAAGCGAGTGGCTCTTTTATCTTTCTTATTCATAAGGTTGGTTCTCCTATGATTGCATAAGATCTGGCTCCTCTTGCTCTTCCTCTACCTCGTCCTCCGTTTCTACTTCCTCTTAGATTATCTCCTTGATTTTGAGGAATGGCTCTAGCAGTAAGTCAAGGGTTTTGTTCTTCTGGACAGTTATTTCTATAGTGTCCCCTTTGATTGCATCCATAGCACCTAACGTTTGGGAAGATCTATTCTTAGTTCACTATTACAGTTACTCCACGTTGTTGATATCTCTGGTTGGAATTTTCCCTGGCTCTTTCCCTAAAGTTACTAAATCCATTATAGTCAGTTCCTTCAGCTGCAAGAGGCTTAGCCCTGAGAAGGGCATCCTGTATTGATGTATGCCTCATGGCTTTGATCCATACCTCTATATCTCGTTCCACGTTGACCCCTTTACCTTTGAAGTTGGGGGGTTGCGCTTGTTTGAGAAGAAACAAGCACGGTATAAAGAACAGAAGCAGGTATCTACATGGTTTGGTAAGATCGATGGACTGACAATTTAAAGACTTATGACACTGCTAGGATTTAACTTCAGAATAGACACGAGATCAAGATATTCAATTCAAAAGACTTGGTTCTTTATTTATAAGGTGAATATTTACAAGGATAGCCTTACAAAAGAGCCCTAGGTATCTCATCCTAACTTGTTGTAAATTTTTGCGACCTTTAAAGGATCCGCATAGCTGGCTGATTTGGAATATGGTGATACAAACGATGGGTGTTTGTAGTCAGATTTCTACAATCTTCTAATTGATTGGTATAATAGTTCTTATACTCATTGGCAATCGGAAAGTAAATTATAAGGTCCAATTTCTTAGGGCTATTCTGAGAAAAAGTTTTGATTCTTCGATATGGAATTATCTCCACCACTTTATCCCACACCCATTCGTTCAGGGGTTTCCCTGTGCCTCCTGGATAAGTGGAAACAGTGATACTCGAGTTTGTACCCAAGAAGTAGTACAACTGAACCACTCTCAGTTCCTCAGCCCAACGTAGTTTTCTTAAATCCGTGGTAAGACATCCCAGCTTCCGAGCATTGATGTAATATGTCCCGCCTTCATTGCTCCATTCAAGCTCCCAGCCTTTATCTATCCGAGTCGAATGAGGAGTGTGAACCTTCATTAGTAGCTCCATCACACTCCGTCGAAAAAATTAGTTTGGAGAACGACAAGCACTCTCATAAATGAGCTCAAAGACTTGGAATTTGGGATATTCAATCACAGGATCTTCCTGAATTGTCGACGCATAAGCCTTTGGTTAGTTAACCAAATTTATTTATTTTTCTATATTTATATATATATATATATATATATATATATATATATATATATATATATATATATATATATATATATATATATATATATATACACAGATATATTTTCTTTTTATATTTTTAGACAGTACGAAATTTTCCCAACTAACTAACCAAGGCTCTGAAACCTAGGCTCTGATACCACTTGTAAAGTCCCCAACCCGCCGATACCGAGATCGGGATGGGATCCTTAACAGGTCTCTAGGCCTTGTAAAAATCAAAGTCTCTAAACAAGAAAAATCCAAGGAATAGACCTTTACCATTGACAATGGCTTGGGTCTATAGCCTTAGAAGCAGACCTAGTCCTGTCTCGCAGCGAAAACGGGACAATGTATTCAAACAATCTACAAAAAATTTTCTTATTTAGGCCCTATAACTTCATCATTCAGATTATGATTTCCTTAGCCAACGCTTTTTTCCCCCTAACATATGTGAGGGCACAGCCGTTGGTGGATTCCTCTTCCAAGTGAGAAGTTTCTAAAACGTTTTATTGTGCGGGAATGGATAATTACCTGACTAATCAGGTCCACACGTCCATGATTGACAACCTTAGTCAATCCCCACTTACCACCCCGCACTCACACAAGATTCATTTATCTTATTATTACATTGTTTTAACATTTAAAATAATGGTTTCTTTTAACGTTCCATCACAGTAATTTCTTGAAGACAGCATTGAAAGCATTCTTTCAGAAAACAAACATCTTTAAACTTAAGACAGGGTACTGTCAATCAAAACATTATCCATAATAACCATGACCAGTACTCTTCTTGTCTCAAGACCACCTAAGGGTGAAAAACGGCACCCATTCCTTATTCAAATCCGGAGTGGATAAACCCCCACCCAAGGTTCCGGGTGCCCATACACCAAACCAGTTGCCTATACAACCGGGCAGCTCCCCTAGGATAAAAAAACGGTATCCTAACTTATGTAGAAACATCAAGACATGACACGTAGTAGAAACTCATCGTTCATGGGGGTAACCGTCTTAACCGTGGCTAGAAAGCCAATCATTATCATCAATTTATATCAAGGAGTCGGAGCTGTTTTGAGACAAGCTGTCTTAAGGATGATCAAACATATCTTTCCTAATTTAACCAGTTTTAACCCAAACAATTCTTTCCTATATTATAAACAAATACGCGTTGGAAGTTACCTTCCGTTTTTAGCCAGTTTATCCTTCTTACGTATTCAATGCTAACTTATAAAAGAACTTAAACTAATTAAAGACTTAATTGAATAATGGGAAACCCACCTGGGATTGATTGGCCATTTACTGTTGCGCTCGTGCATGAAGACTCTCATCCGTAGGCCTACTACTAGGCCCGGCTTCGTCGTCGTGCGACGCTCTAGTTTGTTTTGGAGCTACTTCCTCATCATCAGATGTAGGATTTGCTCGGGTTCTTTTTTTGTGCCATAACTTCTTATCCTTATGAAAAGGACGTCTAATCATTAGGTAAATAATTCAAAATCTAGACTTAACCTTTGTATTCCACCGTAACCCATCCAGGGTTAAATTTATAGTCTTAATTGATAAATTCTTGACCTAGTAATTTCTTATTTGTCTATATAAGCATGATAACTTCTTCTACCGCTTCCCTAAGGGTTTTCTAAGCTCTCCTAAATTTCTTATAATTTTCTATATTTCTTTCCTAATTTTCCTATCAACTTTTAAGATAATAATTTACTTATCTCGGGCTTAATATTTATTGTATTTAATTTCTCTTAAAGATTTCATTTCCTCAACTTGATATCATAGGTTTACACTTACTATAATTTTCTTAAAAACTTTTGACCACAAAGTCTATTTATTTTTAATTAATCATTCGCTAAAAATAGGACTTTTGGTCAATCATAATTTTCTAAATTCACCAATTATCTATGGTATAATCATCACAAGAATATAAGGTAGTTTTTAACCTCTGGTAATTATCTTATTAGTTTCTAACTTAATTATATAATTTCCATCTTCAATTTTCAGCTAAAAATAGTGTATTTTGACTTAGATAAATATCTATACTACTTTTCTAACCTTAACATAATTATCACGGCCTCTTTACCCTATAATATAGCTCTGATAAATAGCATGTAATTATATAGCATGATTACTAATTTTTCTCTTTAGTTTTTAGCTAAAAATAGTGTAATTTGACTTAGATAAATATCTATACTACTTTTCTAACCTTGGCATAACTATCACGGCCTCTTTACCCTATAATATAGCTCTGATAAATAGCATATAATCATATAACATGATTTACTAATTTCCCTCTTTAGATTTTAGCTAAAAATAGTGTAATTTGACTTACATAAATATCTATACTACTTTTCTAACCTTGTCATAATTATCACCGCCTCTTCACCCTACAATATAGCTTTGATAAATAGCATGTAATCATATAGCATGATTTACTAATTTCCGCTTTTAATTTACCCCTAAAAATAGCGTAATTCCACTAAGATAATTATTTGAAATAATTATCTAAGATTATAATTATTATCACAGGTTATCTAACATCTACTAAACCTCTAAAAATTAACTCAATTTAATTTGAGCCTATTCACTAATTTCCCTTATTTAAATTTCTCAAAAAACAGAGTAATTTTGCCTAATTAATTAGCTACATTAATTATCTGAGATTTTCCTAATTATCACGGGGTTTTGAACACCTAATTAACCACTGATAATTATATGGAAGTGTTTAAATTCCATTTACTAATTTCCCCTATTAAAATTTCTCAAAAAACAGAGTATTTTAGCTAACGTAATTAGCTAAATTAACTTTCTGAATTTATTCTAATTATCACAGGTATTTGAACACCTAATTAACCACTGATAATTATATGAAAGCATTTGAATTCCATTTACTAATTTCCCCTATTAAAATTAATCAAAAATTAGGGTATTTTAGCTAACATAATTATCTAAATTAATTTTCTGAACTTCTCCTAATTATCAGGGGTTATTGAAAACCTAATTTACCACTGGTAATTATATGGAAGCGTTTGAATTTCATTTACTAATTTCCCCTATTAAAATTGTTCAAAAAACAGAGTAATTATACGTAATTAATTATCTAGATTAATTATCTGAACTTTTCCTAATAATCACAGGTTCTTCAACACCTAATTAACCACTGATAAATGTATCACAACAATTGAAATCAATTTACTAATTTCCCCTATTTAAATTGGTGAAAAAACAGAGTAATTCTACCTAATTAATTAGCTAGATTCATTATCTGAGCTTTTCCTAATTAATTAGCTAGATTCATTATCTGAGCTTTTCCTAATTAACCACTGATAAATATATCACAACAATTGAAATCAATGTACTAATTTCCCCTATTTAAATTGGTCAAAAAACAAAGTAATTCTACCTAATTAATTAGCTAGATTCATTATCTGAGCTTTTCCTAATTATCACAGATTCCTTAGCACCCAATTAACCACTGATAAATATATTATAGTAATTGAAATCAATTTACTAATTTCCCCTATTTAAATAGCTCAAAAAACAGAGTAATTCTTCCTAATTAATTAGGAAAATTACTCAGAAAATTTTAGGATAATTTTCCTAGCTTAATGATTGTCTAATGCAACTCTGATAATTACCTCATCTTAATCTAAGCTTAATTAATATATTTATCATTAATTCATGGTTAATTTGGCTAATTTCAGCCATAATATGATAGGATAATTAATTAGCTTAATATTACTAAGCTTAATTACAATAATCAACAGAGATTAATTAATTTAAAGAGGTTTAAGGAGCATGCATAGGTCTAATCTTTGATTTATTAACAATTTATCTTAATCTAACCTTGCTAATTAAGAAGGATTAGGTTAATTACCGTTAGGGTTAATCAATTAGAGATTAATCTCTAATGATTTCTGTGTAGTGTTCTCTCTAAATGAGAGAGAGAGTAGCAAGGCTCCGAGTCTGTGTAAAATGTGAAGCTAGGGGTCCTATTTATAGTTTTCTGGCACTCATAAGCTCTCACCGGCTGAAAAAGGCAGTTGCTTGAAGTTCAAGCAGCCCCCAGCAAGTCAAAAAACGACCCCTGCTGCTAAATGAGTCCCTGGCAGGTCAATGATGACCCTCCCATTACTTGCCAGCTTTTTAAAATATCAATTATGCTATATTTTGACCTATTTTTACTTAATTGGTAAATATCTTGTAAATATCTAGGAGGCCTTTAATAAAGCCTATGCTTAAATGATTACTGCAACCCTTCAATTTTACCTATTTTATTCAATTCACAGTGTAAACTTCCAGGGGTCATAACTATGTCAGTTTTTATCGGAATTCAATTCTGAAAATTTCTAGCCCGGGGTTTGTTGTGCTTAAAATTCCAAAAATACCAATATTTGCCATGGTCGGACAATTCTACATTGCTTTTTCAATAATCATATCAATTTGATTAAGCTTTATAAAACCTTTAAGGTTTCAGAAACTGGAAACCTTACAGCTGTAAATAATTGTGATTATTTACTTTGGTTGCAAAAATTTGTTTTGACTTACAGTTTTGTTTCGTGCATGTTTTTATGTATCTTTGCTTGTTCAAAATTGATTTGAAGCAAATTGGACCAAAATTGTCAGCATTTCAGACTAAAGAACATTTCAGAGAAAATTTTGACAAATATGCTAACTTTGACACTCTATCACACTGAACACGAGCCATGCAAGCAGTAGAGAGGGCCAAGAAAAGGCTCAACTAGAAGGAAAAATTACAGGAATTGCCCGCATATCAATTGGATCCAGAGTCATTCAAAGCCAGCAAGGCAACTTATCTCTCCAAAGAACAGCTAGAAGAGCATCATACCACAGTCTTCACCGGCAGATTCAAGAGTGAAGAGGGACATCAGGTCAAGTTACAACTCTTACCCAAGGAAGCATATGATGTCACCGCAAAGCCAGAGATCAGAGAAGACAACCTGCAGGCTAGGACTCAGAGACTTCTATGAACAGGATCCTTGTGGTGTGGATTTCCAGAAAGCTTATGAGATTTTATCCACAATTAAAGAATATGGAACCACACAGATCACTAACCCCCAAGGGAACAAAGTCGAAGTGTAAGAACCAAAGATATAGTGGCAGAGGCACTTAGACTGCCCACAGAAGGAATGACCATGGGAGCAAGGGATAGGAAAACGGTAGGTACATTCACCAAGCAAACCGCCCCAGCCACTTTTGCATATTTAATTCACAAGCAAGTGGAAGAACCAGCCAAGTTATACCATCAGCACTTCTACTTCTTGGCTAAAAGGCCACCAAGGTACACCACGCCAAATCACGCGGTTGCCACCACTTTCACACAAGTTCTCAAGTCAACAACCAAGCAGCCGGTGGACCACGCCCAGTACGTCCTGACCACTCTGAAGGGCACAAAGAAAGAAGGGAAGATCACTTACTTGGGTGCACCAGAAGTCTTGACAAGGATAGCGTACCATGCCATCGGCATGGTCGACAACCTACCACCTGCCCCAGACCAAAACACATGGATACTGGCAGCACAACCATCTCCTAGAGCTACAAGGTCATCCAAAAGATCTTCTCAATCAGATGAAGAATCGATTGAAAGCTCGCCGAAATGGCATAGCAGCGAGAGTTCAGATAATGAAGAAAGACGAGCACGCATAGAGGAGATGAAAATAAAATCTGTGTTCGTCCACCGAAGAGCCAGTGCAAAAGCAAGCTCGCTTTGAAAGAGAAAAACACACCTACCAACGCAGCCAACAAGCACAAGGGAAGGACCCAGAGAAATGGGTTCCTAGTGGACTTAAAGGCCCAAGGACAAAGCACCACACGAGAAAAGAGGCTGAAGATCCAACAGAGTTTCTAAAAAAAATGTACCAAGAAGCAGAAGCCCTCAAGATGAAAGAAGCCCAAGAAGAGGCAAGGAAAGAAAAAGAGGTAGAGGACCAGAGAGCTGAGGAATAGGCAAGGGAGGAGGCACACCACGAACAAGGTCAAGGATCTTTCGGACCCACTTCACCGTCTACTGAACAACAAGAAAATCCTATGCCAAGCCCACCACCATCACCTACAGGTAAAGACACCAGTAAAGAAGCTGATCCTAGGAAAGAGACAGAATTTGAGTCAAAAGAAGCAGCACCGGAACAAGAGAAATCCGTCCAAGCTACGCAAGAGCCTGAACAACAAAAGGCAGATGAATCTGCACAAGAGGCTACCACTGCGCAAGAGGCTATTGCTACACAAGAGCAACAACAAGAGAAAGAATCTGAGCCAGAAAAGGAAGTGAGTCCTGCACCAAAAGAGACCACAAAGTATGAGAAAACACCCTCCACTTCCACACAACAAGAAATAGCTGAGGCATCCACAAGGCCTCAGGAAGACAAGGCAGAAGAAGACCAACCCTCTACCTCCACGCAAGAAGAACCAGCAACCGTGACATAGCCAAAAGACAAACATGAGGCTGCAGGCCCATCAACTCATCTAGCAAGACAGGAGGACTGGCAGTATAATGACGAGGTAATCCTGCAGGTTAACAAATATGCAAGGTAGATGCAAGATATGACGTAGAGACTCTTCTCAAGAGCACTTGGCCATAGCACAAAGGCCAAGGAGCTAGAGATGGTGATTGACACTCTCCAAGGAGAGTTAGAAGACAGAATGAACGTCATCACCAATCTTCAAAGGCAAGTGTAGGAACTGAAAGCCAAAGTTGAACAACATCAGCTAGCCAGAGATAGAAAACAGAAAGAGATGGAAGAGCTATGAGATATGCTCACAAAGTTATCAGATGCTTGCAAAGCGAAAGACGAACAGCTTACAGAAGTTACAAACGAACTTCTAACGACCACCCTGTCAGCTCAAAAAATTCAAGTGTAGTTGTATGTTGCAAATGCTTCTTTGCAATACTCCGAACAAAGAATAAAATGATCAAGCAATCTTCTTACGGCAAATAAGAGAGAATCCAGCCGTGGCCTCAATCAAAGGAACAGATGAGGTCTATAAAGCATTGGAGAAGAAGAACAAGGACCTCGAGCTGGAGTTAAAGCTGGAGCAATCTCAGTGCCAAGACTTGGCTTTGATGTGGGTCTAGAGAGAAGAAGATCTCCTAAAAGAAATAGCTGAGCTCAAAAAAGTTAACCAGCTCCTGAGAGAAGGAAAACCAAATACACAGGAAGAGGCAGACACTTCAGAGCCGCCACAAATAGATATACCTTCGGTCTCATTTGTTGAATTGGAGACACGGTCCACAACATAGCTGTGTGGTGAAGATGATTTTCATATAAACATTACAGATGCAGACACAGTGTCCATGGTCCAGCTATCAAAAACTGAAGAAGATGCAATGAAGGACAAGATCACACAAGAGGTGGATGAGAAGTGGAAGGTCGCGATGGATTGGGAGTTGAGAGTTCTTCACTCCATCAACGCCACCCAACTCACTCCCAATCAGATCAATGTGCAATGGCATCAGCAATCCCTGCCATAGCCCTTGGTAAAGGTGGAGTTACTCCAAGTAAAAGAAAGATTGTACGTAGACATACAAACAGATGTCACAGATAAAGACCACCCAAAGTGGAGGTTGAGCTGGTTGAACAAGAATCCAAGGTATTTGATTCTGTTCACAAGAGCACCTACAGCCCTGCAAAGAGATCCCACCTTCTATCCTATACCAAGAGTAAGGACTTGGAAAGAGCATGAGGCACTAATGAAGAAGAGTCCAACCTGGATGAACTACCCAAGATTTCCAGCTCCAGAGAAAGGATAAGCCACAGAGGAATACATGGTGAATCCCTAATGGGCACCATGTCTTTCTTCAAGAGTCTATCGGATCTCTCTTGTGCAATGTTATATAAGATATGTCAAATGATGCTCACCTGTATTGAAGTTTTTCATGAACCAGAGCAAGCAGGCATCCCATGGATGTCATTCCTCGAGGGAAATAAAGGGCTATGCTATGATCTAAGTGGTCAGCCTTCCGAAGAAGTCCTCTATGGCTTGTACGCCCGGTGTATGTTCTTACCATCACATAATATGTTGGCGTTTGAGGAAGCTTCCTACACGGGATTCTTCACTTGGCAAACAAAGATATTTGCGCCAGTGATCAACAACCTCACATCCAAGTTTGTAGGCTACTCAGCGGTGGAGTTGAAGAACAAAGTGACCATGCAGTTTCTACAAGTGCCCGATAATGAAAGGAAAATCAGATACCAAAAGGCACTGAATGCGCTTAAAGACCAACTTGCCAGCCGCTAGCCCAAAGACTATTTCGGCCCATAAAGCTATGTCAAGGGACGACACAAATCAGGAGGAGGGTAATGTTACCAACAAGCTAACACGAATACCATTTTCAGAGTTCTCTTTGTAAAACACTTAGTATTTAAATAAATCAAGAATATTGTAACTCCTATTTTCTCGGATAAACCCTGTAATTAATGAGCCGAGGCTACAAGCTTCCAGATTGTATCAGCCTGTCATTACCCATCTTTGGTAGAACTCCAGATTATTAGTTTTGACCACCCAAAAACCTTGGCTAAGGTATATAAGCCAATTTTTGTAAGTTTTTTATAAGTTTTTGGACCTCTCCTTCTCGCGCTTCCTACTCCCTCTCCGGTTGTCACATTGCAGTCGCGTTTGTTGCATTGCAACCACAGGTAAGAGCTCTATGCATTGACGTAAGCAGTTCACAGTAATTTGTAGCTTTTGGCATCGTGGACCTGCGGCCTAATTTCACTATAACTAGGAATTTACACTTTCAAATCAAAAACTAAGCATAGGTGGGGTATTGGGGCATCATTGCTAAGCATTTAGATGCATTCTGGGTCGAAAACGACTAGGTCAAAAATACACTACTCTTAATAATCACAATTCTGGAACTTGACCTAAAGTGGGGTTTGAGACCATAGGCATGTGTGCTTAGGTCTTATAAACTTGTCCTAGAAGTTTGGTTACATTTGGATGTCATTTGACGCTGTAATGGATGTGAATTGTTTGCCGATGAGCGATTGGCTTTTGGTGATTTCAGTCACTTGAGTGTAGCTTGAGTTAGATGCGAGTTGTTAGATGTTTTTGAGAGATTGACACCCTCTTGTAGCCTCTATGCACTGAGTCGAGTCAGCTTCATCCCATGGTTTGACAAATTAATCGTGGTTCGCTAATACTGCAATAAGATAAGATGGTGAGGTTAGACATGCGTCCCATAATTTCATGACTCCTCCTCCAAGCAACGTCCTTGCGACATTACGGATCAAAACAATTTTGATTTGATTTATTGTTTTTTCAAAAAAATCCCTTTTTTACCAAGGTATTTGAAGAGCTATTACCACAACTCATTCAAAAAGACAGAATTTCATGTTGTATGAACAATCCAAAAGACCTCAAAGATCTAACTGACTCATCTTGAACTCAAGTCCTCTTATTCTCAGTGAGTCTTCTCTAGCCACCACACATTTTAAAAATGAGAATGTATGTTTCTCTCTATTGCACCAAGTCTTTCAGGTTGCATAAAGAAGAATCCCAAGTGATCTTAAGGATCTATTCCATCTATTATGGAACTTACGACCTCTTTCTCAAGCAAAATTTAGACATTGAATCTATACACTCAGGAGGAGTAATAAAGCTACCTCAATTCCCCCTTCTCCACAACCTTTGATTCTTATTTACAAACAACTCATGTTCATGACTTTTGATTGACTATGATTGTGCAAACCCGCTATCCTATGAGCTTGGCAAGGAAGAGACTAGTAGTAGCTTATAAAGTCTGGTATTATGGCCATAGCTTTAGGCGAACATCCATGACAAGCTATGTTTCCAAATAAAATTGACACAATCTATCCAAGAAGACTTGAAATTGACAAGAACAAGCTTAAACACAATCATAATGCAGCTAATTAGATATGTATGCTCCTAAAATGCCCATGCAAATCCCCAAAATAATCCCATTTTGGTTTTAAAATTGAAATTGTCTGGGGGTTAACAACCCTAGAAATGAGATGTTGCGAGACGTTGCGAGTGAAAATGCTAGTTTATTATGTAGATTTTGATCAAGTTGCAAAGCTGCAATTTGCAAAAGCGCCATTAATTATGGCCGGTGCAATGTTGCAACTTGGAGAATCTACACTGGAGGAACCTTTAGTAATTATGTTAGCATGTCTTATGGATGTTGGTGATGAGTTATTGAACCTACAGATTTTGAGATTTACCTCCAATCCGCAGCTTGTAGAGGTGGGACCATTGTTTCATGATACATTTTCCTTCTTGGAAACTCTAGATTTGGGGAATTTTAAAGGGATGAGGACAACTTCAATCATATTGGCATCAATAGCTTGTGGATCCTTCACCTTGGAGGTTGTCCAAATCTCACTTGCATCTTTGAGGGCATGAGCAACAACCAGCTAATTTGCATTGCATAGTGTTAGCCTTGGAGGAGCTTGATGTCACCTATTGTGATAATATAAAGGGGATTACTATGGATATAATAAGAAATTAGGATGGTATGAAGATACTGAGAGTTCAAGGTTTTTCTTCACTACAACGTCGGGACATGGTAATTGAGTTACTTGAGAAGATAAGCACATGCAATACATTTAGCTTAGTGCAAAAATTGGACTTGTGGGAATTGGACTCATCCAAATTAACACAATCTGAAGGCAACTGTAGTCATATTATTACACATCAATTATTAATTTGAATGTTCAAGTTACTATATTGGTTACTACTTTGCAAATTAAAGTTACTACTTTGAGCTTGAAGTTGCTAGATGACTTACCAATCTCAACCCGTAAGTCAAACCAATAATTATATGGGTTTTGTTGGTTCATCTAGATATATATTTATCATATAGCTACTCAACTTTCTACATGGTAAGTAAATTGCTAGATGAACCATCTAGGAGTATTCTCACACTTACTAGTTTGCACTATTACTAGATGTGTGGATTGAAACTAGTAAAACATCTAGCAACTCTATATTTTTTGCTATATGGTAAGTTTTCCAAATCTCCTTGTGACTCATTCATGCCCCCCACCATGGTCTACCAGGTAGCTACACCCTCCAAAGTGCTACCCTTTAACAAGTTCTACAAGGGCATCTTCATACTCTTCTCTCTTGCTTGCAGATCAAAAGTTGCATACCCCTTCTGCTGTCCTCATCTCGTAAAACACTAGATGCATCCCCTCTTTTGAATTATAATGCCTTCTTAATCTAGTGGGCATGTAGGCCTCACATACCATATTGGACTTAGCTCTCCACAATCACACCACTTCATGTACACATGCTCATGCCTCCTTGTTGTAAACACACATCAAGGAGCTTCTCTCTCATCTATCCACATAAAAAACAATTCAAGCTAACACTCAATCACATGGTGATTTTATTCCAATCCCTTGAATGACAAAAACCTCTCAATTACTCTCATAGATTTATCAAAATGCCATGCACACCTCAATGACATGATTACAATACGGTATCATGATGGTGCAGCCATAGTTGGTCAACTTAGGGAGAAAGCAGATTCATAAAAGTTAGCAGGTTCATGGCACATTTCTTGGGTAGTTACTTGATACAAGGGTAAGGAGGTCTTAAAGGGATGTGTATGCCAAATGTCGCACTAGGTAGAACAAGGGTGGCTTTTGCTCTACTAGTCAAGAAAGTTTGAAAATGCTTGGAAGGAACTGCTTATTGATGTTTTCTTCATATCTATATGTTCTTTACAACTTGGTTTTTCAAGGCTTGCATTTGGGGCCAATGTTGGAGGATTATGATAGATTGAAGTAGTCTACCGACCATTGATGTTGACCATTGCCTTAGGTGATGGTGCCATGATGTATGTGGAATGGTTACCCAAGCTCGACCACTTTAAGGATTTTTATGTGCTTGAAGGCACATATGTCATAGCTCGCCAATTGAATACTATGGTAGACTTTTGACTCAGGATTGATGGTGATCAAAATGGTTGTAGTCTTTCTCGGCAAGATCTCAACACCTGAGAAGTCTTTTACAAAATGGACTCCATTTATTTGTGTCTCACTATGAAAATCTCAAACCGTTTATCGTGCCCTTTTACCACGTTTTGTAGAGACTCAAGAGAGAGTCCAAAATGGGCAAGCAAAAGAAGAGAGAGGAGGATTGGGGGCATTTTTTTGTATGTCAAATACTGTTGTGGATATGGTCGCTTTTATTACCATAATTATTTTTGCTTAAATTTCCATACTTATTATTGAACCATGCTTTAGCGCTTAAAAATTCAAATTTTGGAGTCTCCTTTTGTTTTTCTTGTGAATGAAAATTAAAGAACGTTATTTAAAATTTCAAAAAAATGAAAAAAATGATATTTAAACATGAAACAATGGCTATGTGGATAAACATGAAACTACGAAGAGCCTAATCCATCCTAGAGGTATGCATGCGCCTCCATGTAAAGAAAGCACCATCAGAGATGAGAAGCCAAACATGGACGACATCTTCAATCGAGGCATGGGCATGATAGAGCGACTGCATCCATGTACTCTTCGCATATTCTAAAAGGCTTTATGTAGTGGTGCCAAAGAGCTCTCTTGTCATGAAAAGGTGTTGAGTAAGGAGCACAATAAAGAAGCTCTTCTTCAAAGCACTCTTCTATTGTGCACAACACAAAATGCTAGATCCACTTGTACCCATAACTCTTCATAATAACAACGATTCTTAGAAAAATGCAAAGCATTTGTTACTTTTCATAAATAATTGCTCCAAAAAATTATAGATATTTTGTCATCAATCAAATTAATCACACCCACTTTATTAAAACAAAATTTAGCATGCTTAACAAGATTATAGGAGAAAGAGGAATAGAGAGGGAGAGATAAATGGATGACATGACAAAAAAATTCATAACTTATAGTATACAGAATGTTTATGAATCATCTTTTAAAAGATCTCTACAAGAAGCATCATCCAATTCTAAAGCCATGGCTCTTAAATCAATAAAGAGAGAAATAAAATTGTTGCTTGTGGATGTGTTGGCTTCATCATCTTTCAATTCATCATCCTCCATCTCATCGTCATCATGGAAATCATCTGCGCTAAGACTTGCAGCCATGTGACTTGAATCATCGATCTCTCTCGCCTCTGTCTTCCCCTCATCCAAAGTATTAAGTGAAAGAGGGTTGAGTATTGTCTCCACTTCATTAGCGGCAAAAATGGTTCTCCCTTGAGGTGTAATGCGAACTATGAACTAAAGGTTTGGTAGGTGGATTATTGGAATATAGATGGCCTATAGAAGATGAGATCAAAGTAAGTAACATTGGTATAATTAATGTTACAAGAAAATAAGAATAAAGAAGGTAGTCACTCACTTGCTCACAATTGCATGGAAAAACTAAATTTTCATACCTTTGTGCATGATCCACACTAGAGTCCACTATGTAGAGGCCATTCTCATGTTGTCTAGACACATTTGCAAGACCCTTGCATGAAGGTATGAAGGGTTCTAGAATTAATCTTTAGTATAATTTCAATACTCCCAAAGTACTTGGCTTCATCACCATCTGTGCCAAAGTTGCCCATGATGCCACAATCCATGGTGGTTTGGCACTTGTCAATGTGGCCTGTACAAAAGTGTTGACCCTTTGATCACATAGAGTTAAAGTAAAGGCACTACAAAATAAGAAAAAATCATTTATTATTTACAAAGTTAAAATTTAAGAAAAACTATACATATGGTTTAAGTATATGAGTACTCTACCTTTGGTACACAACCTCATGCATACTCCCATCCCTTGTCGGTGATGTCTTCTCCGCGTACTTTTACTTTGTTCATTCTCTAATGAATCCACTCACAGTACTAATGAGATCTGGGAAACATGCAAGGTGTCTAGGTAGTCGAGGTGCCTTCCTGCCTCCATCCACTTATTTCCATGCTTCCCTCTCCTAAAAATGCCTTTCCTTTGCCATTGTCCACAAGTCCACCCACTTGGTCATAACCTTTGCATTTTAGGATACAAAATTTATTGACGACTCAGGATGGATCCATGATATCCATGTTAAATAAATTTCCCTTTTGGCGTCACAAGTCTGAAGTTATTCTTGCATCCTCCTCTGACCACATGCGAGGCATTAAGGGATCAACTTGTGCCAAATACTCTAAAATATGAAAAAATGCCTCTTGCATGATCCACCCTTTGATCATACATGCCTCTGACTAGGACCATAGCCGCACAAAATCTTTGAGATTCTTTAAAACCTCTCTAAAAAGAGCATCCATTGTGCATGCACTACTCCACATATAGCGATCTCTTGAGCCACGTGAATCAAGAGGTGGACTTGGCTAAGAATAATGGATCGAGGAAATGCATCCTCAATAATACACATGGTTTCCATGGCAAGTGTTTAAGTAACAGGGATGGCATCTATTTCAATTTCTTTGGAGCTTAGAAATCTACAAGAGTACACTAAGTGCTTGTTAAGGGTATTGTGTACATAAAAAAGTTTAGTTGAGTGAAGATGTGGTGTACCTTACTAACTCTTTGAGTTTAAAAATAGCACGCGGAGAAGACATCACCGACAAGAGAAGAATGAAAATAACATACCAAAAATATCTCCAAGACCAAGATAGTCATGCATAGTCCACATAAGGATTCCCCTCACAATGGCTTCTCTCCTCTCCTTTGGAAGCGAGACATCTACAATGGGGATGCCTCTCCAAAACTCCTCCAACTCCTCCTCCATAAGTATATTTCCTTTATAGATTGTCTCCCATGGTGGAATATTGTAGTTGATGATCACAAGTGCTCCATGTAGTGGGCTCCATGATCACAACAAGCCAACTGATCCATGATCACAACAAGCCAAGTGCTCCATGTAGTGGGCTTGGTGCCAAAGGGATTGAAACCATCGCTTGCTAGTCCAAGTATCAAGTATTAAGGCTCTAGCCGAAACTCAGGACAAATGTGCCTCCAAGGACATGCAACATTCCATCATTTGAGTGGTGTTTGGCATGCCATGTGAGAAGCTCCACCATCGACCTACTTTTAAACATGTCTTGAATGCAAGGGATTAGTGGAAAATGTATCAATACATTGCGGGGTAGGTGCGCCCCACTGAGTCTGGTCTTGTAGCGTGCTTTGCCGCACACATGACATGAGTAGCATACGCATGCTCATTGTGGTATAGTATGCAATCATTGATGCACGCGTGGATGCGCTAATACTCCATGCCAATTGTAGTGACATACGATCTAGCTCGTCGGTGATCCGGAGGAATGTGGTGATCTTTAGGAATCATTTTTTCCGTTAAACCAAAAAAAAAAAGATTATTAATAAAAATGCAATCCCACGCATGAAGAGGGAGAGATGTATAAAAATCCATATATAGTATAGAAGTTGTCATAATAATCAATATCTAATTCTCCTAAATGATTTTCTCATATTAAACTGATCATTTAATGTGGGGAAGTGCAAGGGGAGAAAAAGCTAGAATATTGGTTACGCTAGCAGACCAACCACTGTAGGGATCCAAAGGAGGGAAACTAGGGATCCAAAGGGGGGGCCATCTGCAAAAGAGCCATGTGAAACAATGGGCTAAAAAGACCCTAAGGTTCAGCCCATTAAGACTTCCAAAATTCAAAGGTTATGTCCAAAGGTCAAACCTACGGGAATTGGATGCTTTGTGTGTGTAAAAAAAAGTCTTTGCATATCCCTACATGGGAGGGGGCGAGCCCTTCTTCTAGGGGATGAGAGAGAAAGACACACACACACACAGGCTCCCTTTACACAAAGGGAATTAGGGACACATGTCAGCTCCCTAGCCCAGATGCCCACAAGGTGTGCCCAATTCCTATTGGATGGCCTTGGAGGTGGACCAATGAGAATTAGGCTAGAGTAAATCTAGTTTAATTAATTTAAAAACACTTAATAAAAGAACCAATGAGAATTAAGTCTCCTAGAAGACTATTGGACAGTCTCCCAAGGGGTCCAATGAGCATTCAGCAGCCCAATGGCTTGCCTGATTCCTATTGGCCAGGAGGCAAAGGGGTCCAATGAGAGTTTAGTTTAATTATTAAATTACATAAATCTCTCACAAAAGGGGAAAGGGGGACACATGTCAGAAGGCTATGCTGCTTAATTGTGATAGGCTTGACTTGGGGAGGTTCAATGAGGGCTGAGCAAGAGCAAATAGCAAGAGGGCTCGCCCAAGAGAGAGAGGGGGCTGATTTTTGCAAGGATTATCACAAACACACTCACACAATCTCATGTGTGAAGAAAGAGAAGACTATCTCTTCCCAAGCTTTAATGGAGAGCTCATCACCTACTCCAAGCTTGTGAGATAGAAGCCTACATCGACACACTCTTGGCTTGTGGATGCAAATCCAACCAAGAGCCAAGCTTCAATGCATGCTCCTCTCCTCTACCAAGCTAATTACTAAGCTAAAGCTATGCTAATATGAGTGATTATGTGAGAAGATGTACATCTTTCTCGTAAGATAATCCTTCTTCCTCTCAATCTACTCTCATACCCTGCTATCTCTCACCATCTTCGAAGGTGTGTGAGGTCTTGGGTCTGAGAACGGGGATAATTAAAGTTGTGTTTACTAAGTGTTTTGCTTAGTGCATGAAGCTTTCATCTTCATTGCACTAGCTAGTCTTGAAGGAACACAAAGAATTGTATTGTACAATGTCTCTCTTGATGGGAGAAACCATAACACAAAGAATTGTATTGTACAATGTCTCTCTTGATGGGAGAAACCATAATACAAAGCCTTTTGGAGGGGGGACCGGATCCATGCAAATACGGTCCTCAACTATTGTCATTAGCTTAATTTCTCTCTCTTTTGAAATTATTGTTGATGCTATCTAACTAGGTGTTATGCTTTTTGTTGCTCTCTCCACCCAAGCACTCTTGTAATTCTCATTAAGAATCTATTCTAATGAAATGCCCACTATGTTCATGCTAATTTCCGCTACACATAAGTTTTTAGACCATTAAATGTTACATTGGTATCAGAGCACAAGGTTTCTCTTTTCTTGCTCAAGAAGGGAGGTCCTCATGCTAGCTATAAATGGTTGGTATTATTAATTGCTTGTGACTAAGTAGAATAGGGATTTTTCAGCCTTGCAGTGCGCCTGCCTTTGTGCAGTTAACGGGGCATTACCGTCGAGAGCTATGGTCTTAATAGTGGAGTCCTACGGGGCTTGCCTACGGTTAACCACTATTGAGCTATTAGAAGCTTGATAGGAGCCGGTGCTGTTTTGGTGTCGAAAGACCCTCTCTTCTATTCCTTGCAATTAATGGTATTCGAGCCGCGGGTACAGTAGCTTGAGTGCTTTTTCTAAAGGGGTAAAGAGGAGTAGCAACTAGGGCTTGAAGTGCCAAAGTACACCTAAAAAGTTTACACCTAAAAGTTGTTAGAATGGCTGACAATAGTAAACAGAGTGAAATTAATGTTGATAACTTTGATTTTGCTCATGAGCAAGCTACTAATGATGCTTCAATGCTCGTTAACTATCTTGTTTCTAGGCTTCAACAAGCCATGAGCAATCCATCTCTCCAAAGTGAAGTGCAACGGCAGCTCCGTGCTCACGGGATTCTCCAAGCTCATCACCATGACGAGAGAACACCTAGTAAGCCTCCTTGTGAGACTCCCAAAAGAGGTCTCTCTCCGATTCGGGAAGAATAAGATAATCCATACGAAGGGCTCAAGAATTTACTTCTTGATGATGCGTCTCCTTCCCAAAGGAGAACTCAATAGCCTCCATCGAAGGAACGAGAAAGAAGTGAGTCTCCCGCCACCTCGGTGGAGATGGCTAAACGCTCTCCATCACCACTAAAGCGGAGAAGACCATCACACTCTTCTCCACGCCATAACTCAAAGAGGGATGATAAAAAGACAGAGAAGAAAAAGGCGAGAAAGAGGACACCCTCTTCTCCATCTTCTTCATCCTCTTCCTCTTATGAAAGTGATGGTGAAGACAACGAAGATCAAGACAAGAAAAATGCAAGAAAGAGGTCACCCTCTTCTCCACCTTCTTCAAATTCTTCACCTTCTGAAGAAAGTGATGGTGCAACCTTTGAACCATCAAAAAGAAGAGGCCATAGGAAATCCTATGCCGCATGGAAGAGGTCATCCAAGGTGAAGAAATTCAAAGAGGGAGGGAAGAGCATCTCTTTCCTTACCTATGATGGTACCTTTGGTGCTACAGACAAAGTCTTGGCCTTTATCCAGCAATTTGATGCGGCGTTTGGAGATGAGGGCTTCACAGAGTCCTCTAAGCTACTCCATGTAACTATGCACTTTCAAAAGTCTACCAGGCAATGGTGGTCTAGCCTACGAGCCGACGATGAAGCTCCATCAACATGGAAAGCTTTAAGAGCTTCCATTATGAAGCAGTTTTTGGCCACCGATGCCAAAGACAAAGTACTCACCAAATGGCAAAGCTTAAAGATCTCTCCCAATGAATCCATCCACAAATATGTAGACAAGTTTTGGGACCTACAACTCAAAGCCATTGTCTTTAAAAAGTTGGATTTTGGAGAGCAAAAGCAACAGTTTTGTGTGGGCTTAACCAAAGAAATGGGGGAGTATGTCAACTCCCAAAGGCCACGTACCATATCGGCGGTAATACACCATACTATGGTGGCCTCATGAATCAATTTCCAAACGGGGGCTAAAACAAATAATAAGCCCACGGAAAACAAGGGTTCCAATGAGCCTAAGGGGAAGGACAATGTCCAAAAGTCTCCTAAGGGCAACTCCAGCAAAGCTAAAGAGAAGGGAGTTTACAAAGGTAAGAACAAACTCTCTTCTGAAGAGCTTGAGCGTTATCGCAAGGATAACCGGTGTTTCAAGTGCGGCGAACAAGGGCATGCGTACCACGCTTGTCCCCAAAAGAACAACCGCCAAGATCCTCCTAGAGCTTCCTTGGTTGAAATCCAAGAGGAGGAGACTCACCAAACTCATCACAAAGGATCTCCTCTATGCCATGCTTGGGGAAACGTAAGAGAACATGATGCTTTTATTCTCTTTGACCCTGGTTATACTCAAAATTTTATATCTATAGAGTTGGCCACCAAGCTAGGCATACAATCCTACGAGATGGGAGATGTCCTACCCGCAGACAGTGCCTTCAAGGGGCAAGAAGCTTCAGTCACTCCCTTAATCGGGAAATTGAGGCTTCATGTCCAAGGCTATGTGGACAAAGAGGACTTCTTTATCTCTCCTCTCAAGCATGAGGATGTAATCCTAGGGGCACCATGGTTTGACCACCTGGCTGCCGATGTTAAATTTCCTGAAAGGAGAATCTCCTTTAAGTTCAGGGAAAAAGACATGTATATAGATGCTAAGGAAATGGGTAACACTATCCCCATTGTACATACACCAGCTTTCAACAAGTCAATAAAGAGCTCTATTTCCATGTACATGATTTTTGTTAAAGATTCTCAAAATGAACCTAATGCTTTAGCAAAAGAAAATAAAAGCAACCAAAAGGAATTAGAGTTATCCAATTTTCTCAAGGGGTTTCAAGATGTTTTTATTGACGACATCCCTTGTGAGCTACCTCCTAAGCGAGGTAATGATGACCATGCAATTGAAATTCTTCCAGGAAGTTCACCGCCTAACAAACCTCCTTATAGAGTTTCTCAAGCTCAACAAGAGGAGGTTATGCGGCAAGTGCATGAGTTAGTTGAGAAGGGCATGGTTAGGCCTAGCTCATCTCCATTTTGCTCACCGGTGCTATTAGTGCAAAAGAAATAGGGCACATATCGTATGTGTATCGACTATAGAGCACTAAATAGGATCACTATCAGGAATAGGTTTCCCGTTCCACAGGTAGAAGACCTATTTGATAAGCTACAAGGATCGACCTACTTCAGTAGGATTGACCTAAAAAGTGGCTATCATCAGATAAGGATAGTTGATCAAGATATTGTAAAGACCGCATTTTGCACCACATTTGGTCTTTACGAATACATTGTCATGCCTTTTGGCTTGACCAATGCACCAACCACATTCAATCGCTTGATGGAGAAGTTGTTCCGGCCTCATCGAACCTTCATTGGAGTGTTCTTTGATGATTTATCATCTACTCTAATTCATTAGACGAACACAAGCAACACCTCTAGGTAATATTTCAAGTTTTGAGAGAGAATAAACTTTATGTTAATCGAAAGAAAAGTGAATTTTTCTTGCAAGAGATTCAGTATTTAGGTCACATTATCTCTCAAGATGGCATCCAAATGGATCCATCAAAGTTAGAGGTAATAAAAGGATAGCCTAAACCAAGGAATCTATAGGTATGTGTGCATACTATAGACGCTTCATAGAAACGTTCTCACAAATTGCGGGACCATTACATGACCTAACAAAGAAAAGAGTTAGGTACACCTGGTCTGCTAAGGAGAACAATGCTTTCGAAAAGCTTATCTCTCAACCTGTGCTTACACTACCGGATCTCTCAAAACCATTTGAGGTCCAATGTGATGCTTGTGGTGATTGCCTTGGAGCTGTTTTACTCCAAGAAGGGCACGCCATAGGCTATGAGAGTTGAAGGCTCGACCCTATTGAGCAAGCTCTAGGCATATATGAAAAGGAACTCCTTGCAGTTCTACATGCCTTAGACTCGTGGAAGCACTATTTATTGGGGACTCATTAGGAAAAATTTGGACTCACAAAGGGGCCCTTTAAGGAGTTTGACTTTACCTCTCTCTACCAAAACGGGCGCATGGATAAATTTTTGCAAACAAACTCCAAAGTTGGCGGAGGTTTGACAGTTAGAATGCCCTCTTCAAGCTCTGTCTACTGATATATAGCACGCCATGAGATTCCTCATATTTTAGAAGATTCTTTTTTTGATTCACCTATGATGTGACAACTCTGTCGAAATCTAAGTGAATCAAAAAAAGAATCTTCTAAAATATGAGGAATCTCATGGCGTGCTATATATCACTAGATAGAGCTTGAAGAAGACATTCTAACTGTCAAACCTCCGCCAACTTTGGAGTTTGTTTGCAAAAATTTATCCATGCACCCGTTTTGGTAGAGAGAGGTAAAGTCAAACTCTTTAAAGGGCCCCTTTGTGAGTCCAAATTTTTCCTAATGCCTTTCATTCTGCGAACGGATCACCAAAGTCTTAAGTACTTCATGATGCAGACCAAGCTCTCCGACAAACAAATGAGGTGGGCAAATTTCCTTTCTCAATTTCATTTTCATATTACTCACATTGCTGGCAATCATAATCAAGTAGCTGATGCACTCTTAAGACGGCCGAGAGTGAATGCGGTTTCCATAGCAACTCACAATGATCTATCTTCAATGATAGATGAGTATGCTACTGATCCCGATTTTAGAGATGTGATTTCAGCCCTTGCATTAGGGAAGAAAGAAGAACCATTTACTTTACAAGATGGTTATCTTCTCTATAGCAATAGACTATGTGTTACTAACTCACTACGTGAGAAAGTAATGTATGAATCTCATGCTCCACCTTATGTGGGGCATAGGGGGATTCAGTCTACCTTAAAGGGAATTGAAACATATTTCTATTGGCCTACCATGAAAGTGAACATACAAGAGTATGTTTCTAAATGTGTGGTATGCCAAAAGACAAAATTTGATAGAGGGAAGCAACTTGGATTGCTTCAACCCTTGCCAATCCCTAATTCACCATGGGAGAGAATATCCATGGATTTTATATTTGGATTGCCTAAGTCTATCCATGGGAATACGAGAATATGGACGATAGTAGACAGGTTCAGTAAACAAGCTCATTTTATACCTGTCAAAAAGACTATCAAAGCCCATCAAATGGCAACCCTCTTCATTTCACAAATTTTCAAGTACCATGGCTTGCCAATGTCTATAGTGTCGGATAGAGAGCCTAGAATGACCAGTAATTTTTGGAAGGGTCTCTTTGAGAATTTAGGGACAAGGCTAAACTTCTCTTCGGCCTATCATCCACAAACGGGTGGCCAAAGTGAAATAGCTAACCTAACAATTCTCGATCTACTAAAAGCCTATGTAACTGAAGTAGATCAATCACCCCAATGGGAGAAGTACTTACCCTTAGTGGAGTATGCTTACAATAATACTGTACATACTTCCACGAGAAAAGCCCCTTTTGAGGTAATTGAGGGAAGATCAAAAAGTCCCTTGCTACTTAAGGTACATGGGAAGATCTTCGCTGTAGATGAGTATAGCCGAGACCTACTAGAATCCTTTCAAAAGATTAAGGATGCTATCTCTATCTCACAGCAAAGGCAAAAGGTTGTTGCTAACAAGCACAGAAGAGCCCAAGCCTTTAAAGAAAATGATTGGGTCTTGTTAAAGTTTCCCAAGGCTCGATTAAGGCACACGACGGGCAAGAATCCTACGGGCCACCAAAAGTACTATGCTAAACTAGCAAAAAGGTACTATGGTCCCTTCCAGATTCTTAGGCCAATCAATGAGATGGCCTATCAACTCAAGTTGCCCAATCATTGGCTCATACACAATGCTTTCTATGTGAGCCTATTAAAGCCTTACAAAGGAGAGCCACCTCAAGAACCAACTATTGAAGACCCACTGGAGATCGACCACCAAGAGGAGGTGTTGCAGCCCAAATCCATTCTCTGACATGAAGACAAGGTACTAAGAGGCGGTAAGACTATCCGACGATATCTTATTAAGTTTAAGACTTATTCTTTTGAAGATGCTAGATGGATGCAAGGCATACAATTAAAGGATAACCTAAACCTTGTCAATGCTTACAATGCTTCCCAAGAGTAAGCAAATGTACAAAATGTTAAAAATGAACAAAGTTTCTTTTGTCTTATAAGACTCTCTTTTTCTTTATTGTGCACAAAAATGAAGTAGTATGCATGCTTAGATCAAGTTTGCGGAGACGACGTCTCCCAAACACCAAGTAGAGCTTGTCACTCTACTATGGAAGATTGATAGGACTAATGTGCAGACATGCTTGCGGCAGCCTCAGGCTCTCAAGCGCCAAATGGACTAGTCATCCATTGTAGAATGATGTCGTAGGGTAACATAGGGATCCTCTACCCGCTAAGAAAAGGACTCATGAATATGCTTTATCTTCTCTACACCATAGTCGAGGACGACTATGATTTCAAGAGAGAGGTAATGTCATAATAATCAATATCTAATTCTCCTAAATGATTTTCTCATATTAAACTGATCATTTAATGTGGGGAAGTGCCAGGGGAGTAAAAGCTAGAATATTGGTTAAGCTAGCAGACCGGCCACAGTAGGGATCCAAAGGGGGGGCCATCTGCAAAAGAGCCATGTGAAATAATGGGCTAAAAAGACCCTAAGGTTCAGCCCATTAAGACTTCCAAAATGCTAAGGTTCCAAAATTCAAAGGTTATGTCCAAAGGTCAAACCTACGGGAATTGGATGCTTTGTGTGTGTAAAAAAAAGTCTTTGCATATCCCTACATGGGAGGGGGCGAGCCCTTCTTCTAGGGGATGAGAGAGAAACACACACACACACACACAGGCTCCCTTTACACAAAGGGAATTAGGGACATATGTCAGCGCCTTAGCCCAGATGCCCACAAGGTGTGCCCAATTCCTATTGGATGACCTTGGAGGTGGACCAATGAGAATTAGGCTAGAGTAAATCTAGTTTAATTAATTTAAAAACACTTAATAAAAGAACCAATGAGAATTAAGTCTCCTAGAAGACTATTGGACAGTCTCCCAAGGGGTCCAATGAGCATTCAGGAGCCCAATGGCTTGCCTGATTCCTATTGGCCAGGAGGCAAAGGGGTCCAATGAGAGTTTAGTTTAATTATTAAATTACCTAAAGCTGTCACAAAAGGGGAAAGGGGGAAACATGTTAGAAGGCTATCACTTATGCTGCTTAATTGTGATAGGCTTGACTTGTGGAGGTCCAATGAGGGCTGAGCAAGAGCAAATAGCAAGAGGGCTCGCCCAAGAGAGAGAGGGGGCTGATTTTTGCAAGGATTATCACAAACACACTCACACAATCTCATGTGTGAAGAAAGAGAAGACTATCTCTTCCAAAGCTTTAATGGAGAGCTCATCACCTACTCCAAGCTTGTGAGATAGAAGCCTACATAGACACACTCTTGGCTTGTGGATGCAAATCCAACCAAGATCCAAGCTTCAATGCATGCTCATCTCCTCTACCAAGCTAATTACTAAGCTAAAGCTATGCTAATATGAGTGATTATGTGAGGAGAATATGAGTGATAATATGACCGGCTCCATGAAAATCCGGTCCTCAACTGTTGTCAATAGCTTAATTTCTCTCTCTTTTGAAAGTATTGTTGATGCTATCTAACTAGGTGTTATGCTTTTTGTTGCTCTCTCCACCCAAGCACTCTTGTAATTCTCATTAGGAATCTATTCTAATGAAATGCCTACTATGTTCATGCTAATTTCCACTACACATAAGTTTTTAGACCATTAAATGTTGCAGAATTTACCCAAGGAATGCAGATCTACACTTGCATTGCTCCAACCAATTTTTGCTTGCAAGTTGAGTACTGCCATCGATGCTCGAAGCCTCGAGTATTATGCACCCTTGTAAAGAGGTGTTTGGGCACTCGACAATAACCTGTCCTCTGTTGTTACTGCTCATTGAGTGCATGGTCTACAAACTTCCTCACAAATGTTGCATTCATGAGCCAATAACTCATCAACCATGTTGAACATTGCTCATCCTCAAGCTCAAAATTTCCTTGAGACATGTGTGGAGGAGCGATCAAAGTAGAGCTAGTGGGAGGGTCACCACATGCCATGCCTTCTTTCAATTGCTCTTGTCATTGTCTTTCGGCCTTGCGAGCTAGAGCACCACCACCAAACACATACCAGTGGGGGGCATCCTGAAGCGCGCGGGGGGGGGGGGCGCTGCTCTTGCATCTATTCGAGCACTTTTTTAAGGTCACCACAGTCCCTCGTTCTCCACATACTCCAAAGCAATGTGCCTCAAGCAAGGGACTGGATGTTTTCACTTGGTGCAAGGACAAGGGAGTTTGTCCTTGAGCAAGCAATCACGTTTGTGGCCGTTTGGAGGGCTCCTGCACACACGTGAAAGAGAGACAAGTTACTTCAAAAAAATTATTAAAAATCACACGTGCTCTAAAAAATAGCCAATTAATTAGTAGATTAGGTGTCAGCTATATTTTCAATAAGAAAAATGAGAGAAATGACTAAAAATATATTTAAATAAAGTGTAATAAGTAGAAAAATAGACAAAAACTTCAAAACATTAAAAACAATATTGAAAATAGGATTTTCTAAAATGCAATATGTAGGAAAAGAAAAGAGAGACTAAAAATTAATCAAAAAAGTACTAAAGGGTTTGAAAAATTGGAGTGGGGCTTTCACAAAGCCTGCAACATAAAATACTTTTTTAAACGCTTGATTTTCTTGAACACGATAGTATGTGCGATAATATTTGCGATAGTATACATAGTAATATGCACGGTAATACATATGGTAATGACAAGCGGTCATAAAAAAGAAACAGAGCAAGGTATGTCGTGATTTTGGGCATACCTTGCTCTGTTTCCATGTCGCCATTGCGCCGGCTGCCTCTCTCTCTACATCCCTCCATCTCAAGCTCTCTCTCTCTCTCTCTCTCTCTCTCTCTCTCTCTCTCTCTCTCTCTCTCTCTCTCTCTCTCTCTCTCTCTCTCTCTCTCTCTCTCTCTCTCTCTCTCTCTCCCCACTAGGTCGCAGGGCGGTGCCTAAGCCTTAGCTTCTACCCATAGCTAGCATATGGAGAAAACAACGATATTCTACAACAACTTGAAAAAGAGTGACACTTAGGGTATGCAGAGGATCACGACACTTAGTCTCTATAGAGCCACTCATCGAACATAGTAGCTCATCGAATGAGACACTGCCGCCGCTTAGAGTTTGGCACCCCTTCTCTTCGACTCTCTACACTAACGCAGGCCTTGAACTAGTTCAATAATTTTGACTCCCCTCAACCTTTTGGCCTCTAATCCCCAGCATGGTTTCCTTTGGCACCCCTGTTCACACACACATGAGTTTTCTTGCCGTCGCAGTTGCGCCAAGGAAGGACCCCATTGCATGCCAAGATGCATAAATTACAGCCCTCAAAACTCAGATTGAAGCACTCATTGGAGAAAATGAAGAACTCAAGCAACACTTGCACAAGCTTGAAGAAACAAAGGAAGTAGAGAGCCAAACTCTACTTGCAAATTCACACAAAGTGGAAGCATCCCTCACCAAAACAGTCTAGGCAGTAAAAAAGGAAGCACATGAGATAGCACATAAAATTACAAAGAAGCTAGATGCCAAAATACAAGCGGTCTTCCACGACTGCTCATTGCAAGAATCTCTTAGCCTCAAGGTCAAGATCGGAGGGCTCCATCCACCATGGTGTACCGATGAGGACACCCTTGAGGAATCAATCACAAAGCTCAATGATATTCTTCAACCAGTGAGCAGCAAGCTCGTATCCATCTCTTGGATCAATGACACAGATCGACATGTACCACCCAAGCAGTGTATCCTTACTTTCAAGGACAAAGAAGAACGGATGAGGTTGTACACTAATCATGCCTACTCAAGGGGAGAAAGCTTTGGATCGCTGAGGAATTGACAATAAATCAGGTCAAGGCTAAAGCAAGTGAACTCAAGAAGATCCATGAAGCCCGCAAAAAAGATAAATGGGCATTCTATCAAGGTGGTAAAGCCATCATTCAGGAGTTTCAAAGTCCCAAACCGGCCTCCTCCATCCCCTCACCCGATCCCCCTTGAGTTCTTTTGTTTTCTTCTATCCTCCTAATGGAGGCTCAGTCCATAACTGATGTGTATGACGCCTTCACTCAAAAACCATTGTAATGCTCTATTTTTGGTCCCATAGGTCATATTTGACCTCCGTGGATGATAATTGAATCTCTCTCTCTCTCTCTCTCTCTCTCTCTCTCTCTCTCTCTCTCTCTCTCTCTCTCTCTCTCTCTCTCTCTCTCTCTCTCTCTCTCTCTCTCTCTCTCTCTCTCTCTCTCTCTCTCTCTCTCTCTCTCTCTCTCTCTCTCTCTCTCGCTCTCGCACGCATACAAGCAAACACACACACACACATAAGCACTCTTTGGTGGAGCCCTGCATCAACGTCGTTGGACTGTGAGAAGAAGGTGTGGGATCACAAGAAGAATCGATCGCGTGAAAACTCTACACAAGAGGACGGCAAGAAGATATAGTTGCAGACATAGGGCAAGGAAGGTTTCTTTACCAACTCACCCCTGCCCTATTGTCTTATACACACATACAATAGGATAGATAAATGAAGAAAATTGCATACCTCTTACATATTTGTAGACATTGTTAGCTTCCTTGCCCTCACTTTTCTTGTTTTCTTGAGTTTTTGGCTACCCTCACTTCTCCCTCACTTGGATTGCTTGAGGGAGTGTCATTATCTTGTGGTGAGCACGTGACTAGCTTCTTGTAAGCGTGTGATAGAGAGGGTGTCTGCTTGTTTGGTGTTTGATTAAGAAAATAGCAAAAAGAGAGAGGAAAAGAGAGACTAGTATAGATTTAATGCATAATGTTAAATTAGAGTTGAAGTAGATAGAGAAAAGAAATGAAATATTTTTTCATTTGATTGTTTATGTTAAATTGGGTGTTATATTAGAGTAAAAAATGTCATATTTAAAAGATGTCTAATTTTAAAAAATGGAAAAATGAAAGTAAGCTCGCCCAAAAAAAAAAGTTAAAAATTAAACAAAAGACCTAAAAAAAAACTTAGAGAGAGAGAGAGGGGAGGGGGAGGGGGGGGACAATTAGAGAGAGAATAGAGATAGAGAGAGGGGAGAGATAGAGATAGAGAGAGGGGAGAGATAGAAATAGACAAAGAGATAGAGAGAGAGAGAGAGAGAGAGAGAGAGAGAGAGAGAGAGAGAGGGAGGGGGGAGGGAGGGAGGGCTAGTTAGAGAGAGAATAGAGATAGAGAGAGGGGAGAGAGAGAGAGAGAGAGAGAGAGAGAGAGAGAGAGAGAGAGAGAGAGAGGGGGGGGGGAGAGAGAGAGAGAGAGAGAGGAGAGATAGAGAAGATAGAGAGAGGGATAGAGAGAGAGAGGGGGGGGGGGGGGGGGGGGGGGGGAAGAGGGAGAGGGAGAGATAGAGAGAAAGAGGAAGAAATACAAATTTTGAGGGATCACCTAAGAGAAATGTAACCTATCACGTGAGTTCAACAGAAGGGTCTTTAAAGTCCTTGAAACTTACAAAAGTATATATACAAAAGGGTATTTTTTTAAGATTTGAAAAAAACTTACAGATTTCATTAGAAAAGTGTACATTATATTCTTTATAAAAATCACAGATAAGGGGTTTTACAAACATGTCTTGAACGCACGTGATATGGTAATTTTACATATAGTGAATGTAGAAGGCGAGAACAACCCCTTAGCAAACAATTGGCAGGAGTCAGAAGCTTCCAAAAGTAGTAATCAGAAAGTTATCGAGTTACCACAGTAATTGAGAGTGTATAGTAATTGACACTTTATAGTAAGTCAGAAGCTAGTTTGAAAGACTATAAATAGGACCCATTACTCATTTTGAGGGTCTTTTGGACTTTTGGTCATATTGTAATCATGCATTCTCTCTCTCTCTCTCTCTCTCTAGATTTGTTGTAATACTAAAACTACCTATTGGTATACTTCATGCTGAATATAATCCCAATTTCAGTTACAATCAGTGTCTTGTCTATTCATTTTCATTTATGTCTTCCAGTAGTCTGAAGTCTCATGTGAATTCATTGAATCTGACCTAAGTACCAACTTGGAATAGTTGTCATAATATATCCAGCTCATTCCATTTCAAAGATCACGGTGGGAAGAGAAAAGTATCTCTAGGATAGACTAACTACTTCCCAACTGGTATTGGAGCTATTGTATGTCAGCTATGCCGCCAAGAATGGGCACACGAGGTTAGTGACCAGCAACTCGATTAATGGACAACCCACATTGGGTCAGTCCGATTCTTGAAGAATCTGACCTAAGTACCAACTTGGAATAGTTGTCATAACATATCCAGCTCATTCCATTTCAGAGATCACGGTGGGAAGAGCAAAGTATCTCTAGGATAGACTAACTACTTCCCAACTAGTATTGGAGCTATTGTATGTTAGCTATGCCGCCAAGAATGGGTACACGAGGTTAGTGACCAGAAACTCGATTAATGGACAACCCACATTGGGTCAGTTCGATTCTTGAAGAATCAAAAACCGGTTCTAATACTAATCACCAACTGGCCAATGAGACTGATGTTGGCCCCGGTCGAGGTACTATTGAGGAATTAAGAGATTCTCAACATTCTAGTCATTCCAGGTGTAGGAGAGCAAAACGGGCTGAGAGAAGAAGCGGGTCTAATGGATCTCAACAAGGTTGTAAACATGCTACTGAAAGTGATGGGACCAGAATAAGCCACCAATCTTCACAAAAACAATCTAAGAGTCTAGCAGAAGACATAGTTTCTAAAACCAAAACTAAGGATTGGGATCCAAAACTAAGGATTGGGATGCAGACACAGATCATTACAAAACAAAGTCTAGAGCCAGAAAGCCAGTTCATAAAACCAGAGCCAGTAAAATCAATGATTATTCTAGCAATATCAAGATTTATATTCAAAGGCGAGAAAAGAGACGACCTTGACGTCCATAAACAAGCCTTTGAACAGTATGCTGAATTCAAAACATTGATGAGGATGAATCAAAAAAATACTTTCCTCAGACTTTAAAGGAGGCAGTCCGCAAGTGGTATTACCATTACCTAGCCTATCAACTAAAATCTTATAGCAAGCTAGTCAAGGCCTTCAAGCTGAAGAATTCTAATAATAGGGGGGGATGAAGATATATTGTGTGAGCTTGATAAATTCAATCAAGGGAAATTGTTATTCAAGAGCTATGTGGAGAAGATCAAGAATTGACTAGACGACTTTAAGAACCTCTTTCTGAGAAGCATATGAGGGCCTGGTTTTTGAATGGTTTTTGTAGCAAGAAATTGAGAGAATAGGAGGTACTAGCACCAACAAAGAAATTCAATCATCTGGTATAAAGTTCGTTAAAGCTAGAACAACAAGCCAAGAAAGAAAAGGGCCATAAACGAAGACAATCTAGTGACAGTGGCTCCTCCAATGAGGATAGTTTAGAGTCTAGCTCTAGTTCCAATGAGTTGGAGAGTGAATTGGATGACAAGAGTAAGGGAAAAAAGAAGGGGTCGTAGACCAGGAATATTGAAGAGATGTCAAAACAAATAGCTGAAATTACAAAAACCCGACCCTCACTAAAAAAGATAGAGATTTGGTGTTCCAAATGCAGATCAAAGGACCATATGTCTAGTAAGTGCTCCCCATCCAGATACTGTAAGGCCTTTTTTCACGTCTACAAAAATTGTGCAGCTAGGATACACCAGTTCAAGAAGGTTAAGGACCTCTCAATGATAGCACTTATTAATCACATGAAGCCACCAAACTAGCGAAGCTAGTGGACCTAAAGAGAATGTAGCTAGCACAAGTACTAGAGCTGGTTTAGGACTCTACCAGACTAGACCTGGCAGAGGCAGGAGTAGAGGGGATTTCTCAAAGAGAAATATGAACTGCTATAATTGTAACAAGTATGGACATTTTGCAGCTCAGTGCCCACATTTGCCCAAGTCAGAAGTTGTTGATAAAAAAGAACTAGAGCCAGTACCAATGAGAGCAATTACCAAAAGTAAAGGAGTGGTTATTAAAGAGATCCCTAAGAAATAAACTCATCAAATTTTTTAATGCAAGAGATTGGAACAACAAAGGGCAGTTTGGAAGGTGAATGGCAAGGAAAAGGTGGTAGAAAAATGGTATGAATAGAGAATATTGGAAACCAAGATCACTGAGAATCTATCTAAGAACCTACCCGAACAACCTAAGTGCTATGAAGACCAAACCATTTAGAGGCTATCAGCTCAGTCATTTGAAACCAAGATCACTGAGAATCTATCTAAGAACCTACCCGAACAACCTAAGTGCTATGAAGACCAAACCATTTAGAGGCTATCAGCTCAGTCATTTGAAACCATAAAGAAGAAGACATTATCCGGACTCAAGGAGTCCATGATAGTGGTAGTAGAGAGCCTAGTAAATGAGACACGACAAGTCAGGGTAGACTTGGCAAAAGCTGGAACTACTGGCCTAGGGAAGAATCAAGTGGATTCACCATAGAGCCGGCCCATGACCAGACAGAAATGCAAGGAATGGGAGTGTGAAGACACCCTAGAGGAAAATTTTTCTAGATCAAAGATCATCATCTCTGGAAACGAACAAGATGAAATTTCTTTCAAGGTATGTGACTGCATCAAAAAGCTAATAGTGGAGTTAGCTAAGTTCATTAAGCAAAAGAGGAAGGTAGAAGAAGAGGCTAGGACAGTGGAGTTAACCTCCATTTGTGATGATAAAGTTTTCATGATTTAGATAGACTACAAGCTTAGGAACAATGAGAACCATTATCTGGTGACATTTTGGATGGAGGAGCTGGAGTGAACATCCTGGGTGAACATCTGATGCAAAAAATAGGGATAACGAAGATGAAGCCAGCACCGTTCAAAGTGAGAATGGTTGATCATTAGTAGCCCAGGCCAATGGGCTCATTGAAAATATGCAAATAAGAGTGGGAAAAGAGAAGTTCAAGACCAGCTTTTTGGTGTTGGATGTTCAGGGAGCCTATGGCATGTTACTAGGAGACCTTGGATGAGAACAGTGGGGGCCATACATGATTATTCTAATCAAACCTTAACTATGGTTCTAGTAGAAGAATCCAGATTAAGATAGACAGCACCAGAAGCTGGAGGAAATCTCTAAGACAAGAAGAGTTGTGTAAAAAGAATGGGACAAAGAATTGAGCAAATACTTGCCTCCATGAACATATTTTCCCTTAATGAAAATAGATATAAGTGTAGCACACTGATGAACAAGCAGCAAGGATAGAGAAAGAGACTACAATATCCAGAGCAATTTATGGTGTAAAACTTTGGATAAAGAAACTTTGAGCAAACCACATTAAAAAAAAAACCACATAAAAAAGTTTGATTTACGCCCAGAAGAGGGAACCAATTCAACAACAAACTCAGTTAATTCTAATGAATAGAATCGAGTGGCATTGACACCAAATATTCAAAATGATCTTCTAGAAATGAGCAACCCTTTAAATGATTACGATGCTAGAATTCGAACAAAAAAAAGAGGCGGATTAAATGGCCAAGCGAAAAGGTGGTGGGAAAAATTGGCTTCTACCAGATGACCAAGAACTAAAATCGTGGAATCTCGGCTCAGAGAAAAACCCTAGAATGATTAAAATCAACAAGCATCTAAAGTGAGAGATCAAGGAAAAGGACAAGGTAATGTTCTAGAAATACAAAGACATAATGGGTGGGAACATACAGATCTGAAGGGAGTATACCTAGAAGTGTGCCAGCATTGGATACCACTGAAGCCGGATGCCAGACTAGTACGACTACAGAGGTATAGAATGAATCCTAACTACACAAAGAAGTTCAAGGAGGAAATTGATAATCTGCTTAAAGGTGGGTTTATCACAGATGTGGAAAGTAGCAACTGGTTATTTCTTATAGTGGTTGTCCCAAAGAACGATAAGCTCAGAGTATGTGTGGACTATAAGAAGCTGAATGCCCAGACCATCAGAGATCCCTTCCCATTACCATTCATAAATATGATGTTAGATGAGATTCCGGGCCACAAAATGTATAGCTTCATGGATGGCAATAGTGGCTATAATCAGTTGAAGATTGCACCAGAAGATAGAGCTAAAATGACATTCATCAGTGAATGGGGACCATTTTTGTATTTGGTAATGCCATTTGGACTTTGTAGTGCTTCAGAAACCTTTCAACGGTGAATGATGGAGATCTTCAGTGAGCTTTTGTACAAATTTATGGCTATCTTTGTGGAAAAATTTACTGTCTTTTCCACTATAGAGATGCACCATATTATTTTTGAAAATGGTCTTTGAGAATGCCATTTCTTGAAACAATATGGCCCACTTGACCCTTCTAGACCATAAAAATAGATTTAAATAGATCCTCTTCTCCCTACACCAGTCTGAGTACCACACACTACTAGAGTTAAATTGACTGTGCACATTATGCTCACTGCAAGTTCGAGAGTCTGAGTACCACACACTACTAGAGTGCTTAAGTTTTTGTCACATCCGAACTTGCTTCTCTCATATTTTCATCCATGACATAGGCCTATACACTTTCGTCTCCCAGCCACAGTGTGGGCTCTCCATTGCGACTCTCATCACCACAATTTTGGAGCATCGAGAATCACTCATCCGCCATACACATACTACATCAAATGAATGAGGTATCTCTCTCTCTCTCTCTCTCTCTCTCTCTCTCTCTCTCTCTCTCTCTCTCTCTCTCTCTCTCTCTCTCTCTCTCTCGCTTTGTTTCTTCATTTATGCAGGTAAATGTGTGTGTGTGTGTGTGTGTGTGTGTGTGTGGAGTAGAATACAATAGGGAAAGGGGCATATTATGCCCTTCCTCATTTTTAGGTGTCATGCATTACTGCGACTATTATTGCGGCTATTACCATGACTATTACTGCGTCTATTACCGTGATTATTTCTGTGCGATGTCATTTCAAACGGATACAAATGTATCCAAAGTAGCAGGGGAGGGGGGCGTGAAAGCCATCCCCTCTATTGCCTTTTGGGTTTTTTGATGAAGATTTTAAATTTTTTATTGAGTACTTATTTTTGTAGTACTTTTAGATGTTTTTTTAAGTGTACATGCTACCTCATGTCCCATGTGCGAGGAAGCACGATAGAATACCGGAGTGAGTGGGGTGCACCTACCCTACAATGTATTGAGACATTTTTCATGTTTAAAAGCAGGTTTACTATGGAGCTTCTTGCGTGGCACGCCACCACCACTCAAATGATGGAATGATGCATGTTCCTGTTGATTCACCTGCATGGAGGCACATCGAAACTCTATGGCCAGAGTTTGGGTTGGAGCCTCAACAGTTGAGGCTTGGGTTAGCAGGTGATGGTGTCAACCCCTTTGGCGCTAAGTCTACTTCATGGAGCACTTGCCCTCGGGGGGTTCAATATGTGTAAAACCCCTTATCTGTGAATTTCTTTAAGAATATAATGTACCCTTTTCTTTTAAAATTCGTAAGTTTTTTTTTCAAATTTGAAAAAATAATGCCCTTCCGTATTTCTGTAAGTTTCAAGAACTTTAAATACCCTTCTGTTGAACTCGTGCGATAGGTTACATTTTTATTAGGTGACCTCCCTGGGACTTGGACTCTGGATATTGTCAACTACAATATTCCACCATGGGAGACAACCAAGAAGGAAAATATACTTGTTTCCTTGCTTGTGCCAGGGAAGTACAAAGTGTTAAATATTGACTTCTACCTCGAGTCCCTTATTGAGGAGTTGGAGGAGTTATAGAGAGGCAATCCTGTTGTAGATGTCTCACTTGCAAAGGGGGGGAGAGAATCCATTGTGAGGGGAATCCTTATGTGGACTATGCACGACTATCCTGGGCTTGGAGATATTTTTGGTATCTCCCTTCTCCTCTCTCTCCATCTCTCTCTCCCTTTAGTTTTTTCTCTCTCTAATGATATGACATGTATGCAGGGTTTTCCACATCGGGTCACAATTCATGTCCTACTTGCGGGCCATCATTGGTGATAGAGAGGCCCGATGTCTTGCGCAAGGTAATCTATCCAAACAACCATCATTTCTTACCCCAAGTTCATAGCAAGACCAAGGCTCCAACAAATGGGAAGACACGTCTAAGTCTAACGATGGAAAATTTGGCAACCATTTGGGAAGAGCACTACAACAACAATCCGGCTCTGTGTCCTCCACCAAAAGGTATGTCAAGGTATTCCATATTTTTAAGGCTTCCACATTGGAAGGACTTAAAAATACAACACCTCTTGGATCCCATGAACATATTCAAGAATGTAGCCCAAACAGTGTGGGACCACATTATTGGAAAGAAGGACTCATTGGGTGCGAGGGAGGATTTGAGGATCTTAAAATGTCTCCCCACCTTTGCTAATGAAAACCATGCCCCCAATGGAAAGATTGTACTTCATAAATCACCATGGATGCTAGCCAAAGAAGAATTAGACAAAGTGAAGGGTACCATTGCTTTTATTTGCACACCAACAGGATACATGAGGTCACTAAAGGAAGATTTCACAAAAGCAAAGAAGGGTGGAAGCGTTCAATGTATGGATTGAAGTCCCATGATTGGCATAAGATGCTTCAGGTAATGTCCCTCTAACTATTCTATCTATAGTTTGTGTGTATGACTTTGTTTTAGTTTTCCTTCCCCTAATTTACATTGTAGTTCATTCTGCCGGTGAGTATGTGTATATGTCGGGACAAGACAGTCAGGGATGCTATTTTCAAATTGGAGAGCTAGTAAGGTACACCACAAGACTCCACTCAACTACACTTTTTTTATATACACAATAATCTCAGCTAACTAGCACTTAGTGTATCCTTGTGTATTTTCTTGCAGATTTGTGAGCTCCAAGGAAATTGAAATAGATGCTATACCTACTGCTCAAACACTTGCAACAAAACTTGTGTGTGCCATTGAGGAAGCATTTCCTTGATCGGTCCTTCTTAGTCGAATCTACCTCTTGGCTCACGTCGTGGTGGAGGAGATCGCTATATGTGGAGCAGTGCACGCACGATGGACGTTCTTCTTAGAGAGGTTTTTCGAGACTCTCAAAGATTTTGTGCGGCTACGGTCTCAACCAGAGGCATGTATGGCCGAAGAGTGGATCATGCAAGAGGCATTTGTTTACATCTCAGAGCCAAGTACTGTGGAACTATTGAAAGGATACTAAAGGTTAATTTTAGAACCTTTCATACCTTCATCTTCAAGTGCAAGTGGTTTGCAAATGTGTCTATACGACATGAGAATGGCCTCTGCATGGTGGCACAGGAGGCATGACAATTTAGTTTTAGCGCACAATTGTGAGGAGGTAAGTGACTACCTTTTTTATTCTTATCTGCTTGTAGCATTAATTATACCAATGTTACTCACTTTGAGCTTCTCGTCTATAGGTCATCTATATCCCAACAATCCACCAACCAAATATTTGGTTTGTAATTCTTGGAACACCTCACGGGAGAACTAGTTTTGCCACTAATGAAGTGGAGACCATCTTTGACCCTCTTCCACCTCCTACTTTGGATGAGGTGGAGACAGAGGAGAGGTAGGTCCATGAATCAAGTCCGGCCGGCGACAAGTCTTAGCGAGAATGATTGTCATGATGATGAAGATGATGAGATGGAGGATGACAAATTCCAAGATGATGAAGCCAAAGCATCCACAAACGACAATTCGGTTTATCTCTTTATTGATTTAGGAGCCATGGGCTTAGAATTGGATGTTTCTTCTTGTATGGATGTTTTGGAAGATGATTCATAAACATTTTTCATACTTTAAGTTATGAAAATTTTTGGTCGTGTAATCCATTCATCTCTCTCCCCCCCTCGTCCTCTCTCTAATTTTGTGTATTAGGGCCAATTTGGATGAAATAAGGGATGTTTAGGGTTTCTCTATTCTTGATCTAAGGGTCAAGGAGGAGCCACATTTCCAAAAGTATGGCACTTTTGTACACGTGTCAAGATCTCCTTCACTTGATTTTGGAATATTTTGCACTATTTTAGCCATAACTTTTTCATATGAACTCCAAATCTAGCGCTCAAATGGTCCACGGGTGGCCCTTGGTGAGCTCTATCCAATGAGTACCCATGTTGAATAGTTTTGGTAAGATATTCATGGTCTTTTTTAGGTTGCCCCTTTTCAGATCCTTACACAGCCCTTTTTTCATCCAAATTGGCCCTAATGGAATATGCTCAATTATGTTAATCAAGTGACAGTGGATTATTTTAGCTACAACCAAGTGTAATCCTACATAACTAACTACTGTTTCATGTTTTCATATCTTTTTCTTTTTAATTTGAAAATTTCATATAATATACTTTATTTTTTATTGAGAGGTGGGAAACACCAAAATTTGGGGGAGGGGATGTTTAAGCCAGAATTTGAAAGTTTAGGCGCTAAATCTTGCCAATGAGAATAAACACGGTAATAGTAGTGGCAATAACTAAGATAAATATCGTGGTAATAATTGCAAAAATATTTGCGGTAATTATTTAAATACAACCCCTCCCCCCCCCCCACACCGCCCTCCTCTCTCTTCCCTCTCTAGCTGAATTTGGACCTTCTCTCTACAGAATGCGGTAAAAGACCGTGGTAAACAGTTAGATATTTTCATAGTTTGTGGAGAAGTTGGTGTATTTGTACATTGGGTTTTCTTAGAAAATAAAAAAGTTAGATTAATGGCAGGCTATGCTAGAGTCTCTTAAACAAGTTTTGTTCTAGATGGGTCTCCATGGGGGCAATGCAAAAATCTAGCAGAACAAGAAAATATCAACATTGATAAAGATGTACCTTGTAAACCATCTATTGGTGGGGTCAAGGCACGCCGTTTTCTATCTAAACCAACATATGTGAAAGATAAGAAGCTAACCAAGCATGGAAGTATATACCAGTCCACCTATATCAACAAAAATATTGAGTTTCAACAATGAAAAAATCTGCATCTGAAAGTGAAGGACCAAGAACACACAACACGCAATGCCAACGGTGAAGTGTGGCGATCACTTAATGTGCTATTTCAGATGTTGACAAAGATAATTGGACACAAAATGATCTCAACAAGTTTAAGGAGAATCTTCAACTGATTGAAACTCAAATCATTCATTACATGGTACTGCTAAAGCACCCTTTTAAATGAAAAGGACTAAACGGATGTTTAAAATGCATGACAACTTGTTTTGTTTGCAGCACATCATCTTCAATAACTTACCATAATTCATTCAAAATTATGGAAACCCAAGAATATGGAACACCCAAGGCTTGGAAAAGTCTCAATACATGGTCAAGAATGCATATTTCATGCATACACAGCGTGGTGGCTCTTGAGATAAGGTAAACAATTTGATAGAGTTGTTTCAGTAGGTTTATCGCATTTACAACAAAAGAAAAGGAAACGAGTAGAGACATTCAGCTACTCTAGTTCTCGTGAAGGAAAAATAAAGTGAAGAGAGACAATGCAACATTTTAACCATAGGTGGATCAAGAGAATTTGATTTAAGGTCACAACATGTACAAAAGATGCCTAATGATTTAAAAAATTTTGTACAAGTCAAAGCTTGATGATAGATAGTGGATACCTTTTGGCACATCATCCTTGTATTGGAGCATTAAATGTTTTCCATAATCCAGGAGTTTATTTGGATTTTGTTACCCTAAAGTGAGTGTCATTGATGTGTATGTGTAATAATCACTTTAAGAAAGGGGGTTGAATGCCTCTAGAATAGCCGCACATCAACAAGCGTTTGTGGAGAGAGAAAGAATTGGGCACACGAGTATCATTGCAAGTGTTACCACGGTTGTCAACTTGTGGCAATATCCGAGGGTATATGCGCGGGTATATAGTTTACTATTGCCGCTCAAATTTCCACGCTCATAGCCTCGGTGATATCTCGTTTATACCTTACATGAATATTATTTTTTAAAAATCCAATGATCTCGGATGATTCAAGTCCCCATATGTGAAGACTTTGCATCATCCAAAGATCCTTGGATGTTTTTTTATACATAGATATCACAATTACTTATTAATTCAAATATACCAATATCATACAATTTTTGAAACACAAGAAACTTAAAAACAATTTATCCACAATTTTTTTTTTACTATCAAGAGTTTACAAAATGTATACAAGGCCTTTTAACTGAGCATCCAAAGTAAAAGTGAAATATTTACAAGGACTCTTGGTCGGGCGTTCAAAATGTGAGGGGATTGTGTTAGTAAGTTAGTAATCCTCATCATCACCCTGACCACCCTCATCGTCCTCGTCCTCATTAGTGCCACCTCTTTGAGTCTACAAAAATAACAAAGAAAACCACATAATTAGTAAAACATTAAAATAAGAAAGAAAAAATTAATTAATTAGTTAGGTTGACTTTGTACTTGTGTAGTGGTCAACGTGTCAAATTGTGCTTGTTTGATTTGGCCTTGTTGGAGCATCCACATGTAGGTACTATATTTGTCGTTGCATTTCCGATACTTCACCACCTCTCTTGACACTTGATGTCCTATGATTTTTGCCTACATATTGAGCATTATAATTATTTTACATCAAGATTTTGGTTCAATTAAAATTTTAAAACATTACTTACCACTTTGTCCTTCCAGAAGTCCTTTCTGCCAGAACCCCAACTATGAGCTTAATGTCCTGCCTGTTCTTTCCTCTATTGAGGATGGTTGACTCCATTATCCCTCTCTTTGAGGGCAACCTCCCACTATGAATCATGCATATTGGCACCCCTTTTTTGGAGATTGGGGGGTTGGTGTAGTTTTTAAGAGGCCTTGCAAACGGTTGACAGTTTATTACGAAGTAAGGTCTTGATAAAACCTTCCATCCACTGCATGGTAAAAGATTGGCCATGGGGATTAGGAAACTGCAGCAGCCGCATTGTATCAACAATATACTGTAGGTACTGAGAATCTTGTTTCTCATGGTCAATGAAGCAATTAGTGTAGATAGAGTGAATCAAGCTCTTCAAGTGATTGTGGAAGTGCTTGACATGGTTTGTGCTAAGGTCGCGACATCATCTTGATGGTATAGGCCATCATCATCAGCATCCAAATTGTACCCTAGATCTGGCAAGTTACTGGACGATCCTCCCCCACCGCCTCCAAAGCAAGAATCAAAACAAAAATTTCCCCCGATCCTTGTCTTTGTTGGTTGTCAGTGGTCGGCCCCCAGAGCCATGCGAACTACATCTCTCACTCTACCCTAAAGAAGATCGATGACCACGAGGGCTAGGATGGCTTGATGGATGAAGCGGGGAGGGTTGATGCAAGGGAATCATAGAAGAGGGTGTTGAGGGAAATGAAGGAAATGTAGTAGCGGAGACCAAGGGAAAAGGTGAAGGAAGTGTAGTGGGGGGTGTCACAAGGGAAAGGGTGAAGGAAATATAGTGGGGGCCGGCGAGGGCATGGCACAGGGCGAGAGGGAAATCCCATACTGGGACAAGTAATGTGGCATATATGAAGAGAAGATCCCTTGCAAAGCTCACTCATACTCTTGCTGAATGCGCAAGAATGTGGCTATTGGGGGATCCATAGGCACCGAATGAGGAGGAGAACAAGAAGGGGAGTAGTCATAGGTACCGGAGCCCCTAGAAGGATTCCCGGAAGAGGAGCCCACGATTGTCCTAAAAGAGCGGAAGAAGCCTTCCTCTTGCCCACTAGCCATGTCACAAGTGAAAAAGAGAGAAAAGAGAACTCAAATAAAACCTAAGCATACTAAACGGGTAGCACATTGCATGCAAATAGGCATGCCAAAACCTCTGTAATAGAGGGGCTATAAGTATGCCATAAACTAGGGGTTTTGGATAAACACCATTTTAGATGAAATGGGAAAATCCCACAACTTTGGGACTAATTTCAACGCCTATGGATTCCTATTTCCCATTAAATTTGGAAAATTTTCATTTAATTTGGGAATGTGACAAAGAGAGATTCTCAAGAAAATGGTGGTGTTGAGAAACACCTTTTAAATTTTATTTTTTTATGTGGGTGTTTCAAAACACTTCATAAAAGAGATAGATTCTCAAGAAAATGGTGGTGTTGAGAAACACCTTTTAAAATTTTTATTTTTATGTGGGTGTTTCAAAACACTTCATAAAAGAGATAGATTCCCAAGAAAATGGTGGTGTTGAGAAACACCTTTTAGAATTTTTATTTTTATGTGGGTGTTTAAAAATACTTCATACATAAGCTGGGGAAATGAAACAATGAGCAAGATATGAAATGCTATTCAATTTCTCCTATTAAGCTAGCATGTGCCTTCTCCATGACATTTGATGGGATCTTGATTGTTTCCGCAATTCTTCCACCCCTTGGAGTCCATGACCATACAATTGTATCAACACACTCCCAGCGCTTTGGGTCAGCAAGAATGCAGCACCAACTCTTTTTCCAACAATCCTCATACTGTTCTTGGATTGTGGGATTTCGTTTTCGATGTTTTGGTGCCCAATACTGAATCAGAACTTTCTTGTAGTTAGGAGATTATTTGTCTACATCAACGTTTGACTCTGCCACTCCTAGCCATATCAGATACTCAGGATGTGCGGGTCTCACAAGAACAAGATCCCCTTTTCTTACATCAATTTGAGGCCTAAAGGCCTCTTGTGGCCTTGGACTTTGAGGACCAACATAGTGATCATTCAATTCTTCATATCCTTGAAACTCATCTCTGTCTTCCTCTATCTCTTGCATTCTATGAATCCCTACAGTCTTTGGCCAAAATGTTGTATATTCACCAATGTGTTTATTGGTTGGTTGTTCAAGCTCATTGATTATGTTTTTCCAATAAGTGATAACAGGCTCCATGTATTTTGTGGACTCATGGTCCTTTCCCTTTAATAGAGAACATCTTTTCCAAAATTCAAGATATGACTTAATCCCTTGAATAACAAGCGGACTATCTCTCACATAGTCTGCTATAGGTACCACATTTGGACAGCCTGTTGGTAATTTTGGTTTTCCCTGGTCATCTTTTTTCCACAACTCAATTCCCAACTCCTTTGGCATCCAATCAGGTGATTTGGGATTAATTTTGTACTGCATTACTGGGACTTCACCTTGCATATAGAAACAAAATTTAAGTGGCTTAGAGTGTCCGACTAGAGCATCTTGTCCGTCACACATGTACCCTTGCACAAAGGATTTAAAGTCGGGAACTTGTGTCATCAAAAATGGTGCTGGAGCTGAGATTTCACATTTTTGAAAATGTTCCATCAGATGTGGAAAAGTGAATGTCATTCCTGTTCGCAATCTTTCTGAGAACCTGCTAAACATTGCATCTATGTCCTCATGTGTATGACCCACCATTAAGAATCCCAAATGCACGGTTTTGAAAACTCCTTTTGCTACTAACAAGGATAAGTATGCAAACAAATATCGATTTTTATTCTCTCCTGCACAATTATCTAGCTGTAGCAAAAGATTCTCAGGAAATTTTTGAAATACAGGAGTGGATATGGTATCCAGAACACATTGAGAGGAAGTTGATTGTATGTGTACAATCTCTTCATTACATCCCTAGATGGCCAACGGTGATGTCATTGTTGATGCATTCCTCTCACGCTCTTGCTTCATTTTGTTTTGGAGGTCTAGAGCTCTCCTTGAGTTCAATGCATTGAATAACGTTACATTGCTGCGTGGCATACCGTCATGGCATAAATCTCCTTGTCCATGGTTTTCTGTTCTTTCCAGATTCTGTAAGCATAATGCAAGGGAACCAATTGTAGCATTGGGATCTGAAGGCCATAGACCATTAAGTGAGAAGTGACCATACATTCCATGACCATGTCCATGTGTTATCATACCTGTTAATGATACTTGCAATTGATATGCATTCGCATAATCTTTTGAGTTCACACGCAACCTAGGTATTGCTGTCTTTTTTTTATACACTTTATCATGTATAATGCATAAATACTTATCCTTTTGCAACTGGGAGAACTTACGCCAGGTGTAGTACACATTCCTACAACTTTGTTGTTGCAACATGTGAATTCGACGTTCATCCTTCAAATGTGCAATCATCTCGTCATCCTTTGTTGACTGTAGTTGAGACTTCATCCGACTACACACAACACATTTGGAGAACTCATTTGTTTTTGACAATGTCACATTAGCAAACTCTGTATTCCAAATCCTATTGAATGTCGTGCTAGACATTGGCTTGAGACTCATACTGTCAAGTGTTTTATTGACATCATGTAAAATGTCTACTTGCTTGTACGTGTTTGGTATTGCAAGCAAAGTTTCCCTAGTACCATCTTCCATGGTTCTACTCTTATGTGGCATTCTCTTCGAGTTTTAATCAACAAAAGAGCGCATCAATGCCCTTCCCATTTCTGTATGGTCTCTTCCTTTTCTCATGACACCATCATTACCATGCACTGAGCGTCTAACCCCATTCTCAAAATGTTCACGGTAACGATAAAATGATGTTTTTGGGAATGCCATGAATTTTGTACCAAGCTCTACTGCAAACCTCACTGCCATTAAAAGAAAACACATAGCATGTCTTTGTAGTTGTTTTGTTCTCACGCCATGCAGTCAACATTGTATCATACACATAGTTTGTTCTATTTTGCAAACTCTGTCCCCAAAATTCATTGCACATAGCCATGACCTTATCTCGATTGGCATATTGGCAACACCTTTTGGAACAACAATCTATGGTTGAAACAAGTTGGACAGATGCTAGAGATGCTTGATTGGATCTCTTAGAAGCTTTCACTGACATTTTTGGCTTCCTATTCACAAAGCAATATTTCCGCTTTTTTGAAATAGGCTCTACCAAATAAGCTGATTCAATGCATATGTCTTGTAACGCATGCATAGCATGTAGATCCTCATAGCATAACAATTCTTCTCCATCCATAGTTGTCACTCTCTTGATAGGCCAACAAACTAGATTAATGATGCATACACTAGCTTTTGCAAAAATAGTAGCCTCATCTGCATAGGATGTTTCGATACCAATACCAATGTTATCTTCACCTAGCTCACCAAAGTTTACAGAGTCAAACGGACACACGTACATGACAACCCCTTCGGCTACTACATGTGTTTTGCTTTCATCCCAAAGTTGAACCCTCTTATCCTTCCCAACCTCTCTGTAGCTCATTCCATAACATTGTGCATCCAATGCTCCTTCTGCTTTGTCAGCCTCATGCATAGAATCCCCTTTGTACTGCATCTCATTTATATGTTGCAACAACCCACTACTCCATTTCACAATACTATGAAAAGCATCTCCCACTGTCAATGCATCCATTTTTGGAAAAGGGATGAGTGCTTTCTTTTCAAAACACAAATCAACTGACACCGATACATTGCCTTTCCCAATTAGCATTCCAGAACAATATGCACTTGGATTTATTTCAAATACAGTCCCAATGGCAACCTTTTGTGTCGCTACAAACATGCACACTCTATCACCATGATTGAAATTAGCCATACCTGCAAGAAGATTGCAAGAATAATTGTTAAACAAACCACTTACAGAGTATATTGATTTACATAGCATAAAGCATAACAAGTATGTATGTGGGTGTTTCATGAGAAGCACCCTGTGGCCTGAAGGTCATAGGGTTCCCTCTATGCTACTAAGAATCTCTTTGTGCTCTATGCTCTATCGTCTATGCTCTGTGATCTATATTGACTTCCTATGGCCCCTAGACCACAAGGCGCCCTCATTGTTTCCAAAAAACCCTCATTGTTTTGCTATGGCCCCAGGGCCATAGCTCTCTATGCCGGTATAAAGCATATTTGCTCTATATTAGCTCCCTAAGGCCTGAAGGCCATAGGCTTGTCCTCAAGATCACCTCACGGACTATCATGTCAAGTATATATACATCCTATGGCCTTAGGGCCATAGGGAGTTTCATGTCAAGTATATATACATCCTATGGCAACCCATGACCCTAGGGCCATAAGATCTCCAAATGAAACATACGACAATGTATGGCCCTTGAGCTTATACATTGCAACCCCATGACCCTAGGGCTATAGGATTTCCAAATGGAACATAAGGCAACGTATGGCCCTTGAGCTTATACATTGACACCCTATGGCCCTAGGGCCACAAGACTTAAAAACATACAAAAAGACAACCTATGGCCCTAAGCCCAAGGGTGTGAGCATTGACACCCTATGGCTCTAGGGCCACAAGACTTAAAAACATACAAAAAGACAACCTATGGCCCTAAGCCCAAGGGTGTGAGCATTGACACCTTATGGCCCTAGGGCCACAAGACTTCAAAACATACAAAAAGACAACCTATGGCCACGATGTCAAAGGTGGCCAAGATATCAATGCAGCCCCATGGCCCTAGGGCCATAGGATCTCTATATGGAACATGTGACACCCTATGGCCCTTGAGCTTATACATTGCCACCCCATGACCCTAGGGCCATAGGATTTCCAAATGGAACATAGGCAATGTATGGCCCTTGATCTTATACATTGCCACCCTATGGCCCTAGGGCCACAAGATCTCACAGCATACAATAAGAGAACCTAAGGCCCCTAAGCTCAACGGTGTGGGTTCAAGGGTGGCCAAGATATCAATGCAGCCCCATGGCCCTAGGGCCATAGGATCTCTATATGGGACATGTGGCACCCCATGACCCTAGGGCCATAGGATTTCCAAATGGAACATAGGCAATGTATGGCCCTTGAGCTTATACATTGCCACCCTATGGCCCTAGGGCCACAAGATCTCACAACATACAATAAGAGAACCTAAGGCCCCTAAGCTCAAGGGTGTGGGTTCAAGGGTGGCCAAGATACTAATGCAGCCCCATGGCCCTAGGGCCATAGGATCTCTATATGGGACATGTGGCACCCCATGACCCTAGGGCCATAGGATTTCCAAATGGAACATAGGCAATGTATAGCCCTTGAGCTTATACATTGCCACCCCATTACCCTAGGGCCATAGGATTTTCGAATGGAACATAGGAAATGTATGGCCATTGAGCTTATACATTGCCACCCCATGGACCTAGGGCAGTAGAATCTCCATATGGGACATGTGGCACCCTATGGCCCTTGAGCTTACATATTGCCACCCCATGACCCTAGGGCCATAGGATCTCCAACTACAAATTAGGGCAACGTATGGCTCTTGAGCTTATACATTGTCGTGGACGTAGGGCCATAGGATCTCCAACTGGAACATAGGGCTATGTATTGGAGCTTATCTATTGTCGCCCCTAAACCCTAGGGCCATAGGATTTCCAAATGGAATATAGGGCAACTTATGGCTCTTGAGCTTATACATTGCCACCCTATGGCCCTAGGTCCACAGGCTTTCACATTGCCACCGTAGGGCCACAAGGATCTCACAAGATAGAAGAAGAAAACCCTAGGACATAGGATTTTCAAATGGAACTGAGTGCACGCTTTGATCCTTGACCTCCAACATTGTCGTCCTATGGTGTGAGCCAGGGGTGGCTGAGGTGTCTTCATAACAATTTCGGCCATTCAAGGGATATCCGCAAGTGGCATAAATTTAAAAAGTAATAAAAAAATAATTAAAAAGTAATTTAAAAATAATAATTTTTTTTTTTTACGCTACGACAAACTTTGTCATAATGGGTTTTCAAATACACTTATTGATATCGGACAAAAAAATAGCGCACAATTTTTGGGATAATTTTTTAAAAAATTAGCTATTTTTAGTGTATTTTTTACTATGCAAATTTTGATTCTGAAGTCAAATTTTGCTTCATGGGAGCCGTTCCACTCGTACTACAAAGATATGGACATTGACAAAGCCTTGCACCAACTTTTTTTTTCCCATACTCTTTTTTTTTTTTTAAAGCTCTTTCAATTTCGGAGCCGACGAGCTATGTCTCATTTTCGCACAAAGCTAAGAAACTCTAGTAATCTCGACTGCAAACCCGTGTGAACAACCCCTACATTCAAAATTCAAATTTTGAATTTCTAACCTAACCTAACTAACCTTATCTCTCTCTTTCTCTCTCTACCACAATTTTTTCCGCGCTATCGCTCTCTTTCTCTCTCTCGTTTCTTGCTCAAAACCTACACAGAAACCTACACACACAGAGCTTGTCTTTCTCTGTCTCTCTCTCCCTACGCATACAGTTCTACGCCATCGTTGCGATGCGCACACAGATCTACGCGAAGCCATCGCCACAACCTTCAACAGAAGGACTACTGTCGCGACCTCCCAAACACAGATCTGTTACCATCATCGTTGCGGCTTCAACACACCTAAGTTACTGCTTGCTACTGCTGCAGCCGGTTTTCATCAAACACAGATTTACTCAGAGGTAACCTGTAGAAACCCTAATCTTTTTTCTTAATTCGGTTTTAACTGTTCTTAATCTAATTACGTTTTAGCTAAGTTGTGAATCACCTCTCTCTAGAACAATAAACAATAATCATTAATTACATCTCTAAAACTGTAAAATTGTAGACTGTAGAACTATAAAACAGAAAAATCTCTAATTAGAGATCTAAAACTGTAATACAGAATACTCTAATTAGAGACCTAAAAATATAAAACAGAAGACACTAATTAGGGACCTAAATTTGTAAAACCAAAAACTCTTATTAGGGACCTAAATCTGTAAAATAGAAAACTCCTCATAAGTGACCTAATGTTGTAAAATTGTAAAACTCTAACTGTAAACATCTCTAATTACAACAAAAAATTATAAACCTGCAAATGCAAAAGACAACAACTACAGAAAATGTTGAAACTATGGATACCTGTAATTGGGTTGTGGGGAGTTGGGCACACGTTGTAAGAGGACGAGTAGAGCACGGTGTTGTATGAGGATGGATTAGGGTTCAGTTGCAGGAGGATGGGAAAAAAAAAGAGGCAAGAAGGTGGGAAAGAAAGTGTACACTATATGTGCTTGTAAGATATGGTGTAATATAGTTTCTTTAAATTCATTTGTAGTCACTAAAATAAAACTAGACATTGAATCTTTAGAAGGGCAGACAGGGTGTGGCTACATAGGGTTTCACCTCATACTAAAGAGTAACATATGGCCCTAAGGCACCATATGACCATAAGGCCATAGGGTGGTCTCACATCGTACTATAGGGTGACCAATGTCCCATCTGGCCATAGGGTGCCAATGTACAATCTCAAGGGTCATAGGGTTCCCTATGTTCCTATTGAAGATCCTATGGCCATAGAGCCATATGATCTCCAAAACATATATATAGCACTATGGCCATAGGATCACATGGTGCTCTATGTCCGATCTAGAGACCTTCTGGCCCAAGGGCCTTAGGGTGGCAATGTACAATCTCAAGGGCCATAGGGTTCCCTATGTTCCTTTTGGAGATAGGGTGGCACTAGGGCCATAGAATCTCCAAAAGCAACATAAAAAACCTAGGGCCATAGGATCAAACGGTGACCTATTGGAGACCTTGTGGCCCAAGGTCCATAGTGTGGGAATGTACAATCTCAAGGGCCATAGGGTTCCCTATGTTCCTTTTGGAGATCCTATGGTCCTCGAGCCATAGGATCTCCAAAATGAACATATGGCCCTACGGACATAGGATCACAGGGTTCCCTATGTTCCTTTTGGATATCCTATGGTCCTCGGGCTATAGGATCTCCAAAAGGAACATAGGGCCGTACGGACATAGGATCACAGGGTGCCCTATGTCCCATCAAGATACAGTGTGGCCCAAGGGCCATAGGATGGCAATGTACAATCTCAAGGGCCATTTGGTTTCCCCTAGCGCCATAAAATCTCCAAAAGGAACATAAGGAACCTATGGCCATAGGATCAAAAGGTGCCCTATGTTCCATCTTGAGACCTTGTGGCCCAAGGGCCATATGGTGTATTTGTACAATCTCAAGGGCCATAGGGTTCCATATGTTTTTTTTGGAGATCCTATGGCCCTATATCGATAGGATCACAGGGTGCCCTACATCCCATCTAGAGACCTTGTGGCCCAAGGGCCATAGGGTGACAACCTACAATCTGAAGGGCCATAGGATTCCCTATGTTCCCTAGGGTCACAAGGTGCCCTACATTCCATCTGAAGACCCTATGGCCCAAGTGCCATAGGGTGGCAATGTACAATCGCAAGGTCCATATGATTCCCTATGTTCCTTTGGGAGATCCTATGGCCCTAGAGCCCTAGGTGCATGGGGCTTCCATGGTGCCCGTTAATATGCACCATGGTGTACCCTATGTACGTAGGCCACCCCCGGGCCCTTGGATGCCCTCTTTCCCATCTAAAGACCTTGTGGTCCAAGGGCCATAGGGTGACAATCTACAATCTCAAGGGCCATAGGATTCCCTATGGTCCCTAGGGTCACAAGGTGCCCTACTTTCCATCTGAAACAATGAGGGCACCTTGTGGCCTTCAGGCCATAGGATCTCTATGTAGAGCATAACGCAAAGAGCATAGAGATCTTCTTACTACCATAGAGGGAACCCTATGGCCTTCAGGCCACAGGGTGTCAATATAGAGATAACAGAGATTCTTACTAGTATAGAGGGGACCCTATGGACTTCAGCCCACAAGGTCTCCTCAATATAGAGAAAATAGTGTTTTTTACTGGCATAGAGAGCACCCTATGGACCTGGGTCCATAGGTTGCCAAAAAACTGTCATGAATGGTTTCTTTAAGATGTGTAGAGCATAGAGAGGTTCTTACAAGAATACAGGGGACTCTATGGCTTGAAGACCACAGGCTCCCAATATGGAGCATAGATCGGTTCTTACTAGCATAGAGAGACCAAATAGTGCTTTATACATGGGGCCTTAAGGTGTCAAAACAATGAAGGTTTTTCAAAACAATGAGGGCACCTTGTGGCCTTGGGGCCATAGGATGTCAATTTAGAGCATAGAGCATAGAGAGCTTCTTACTACCATAGAGGGAACCCTATGTCCTTCAAGCCACAGGGTCTCAATATAGAGAAAACAGAGGTTCTAGCATAGAGGGGACCCTATGGCCTTCAGCCCACAAGGTCTCATCAATATAGAGCAATAGTGTTTTTTACTGGCATATAGAGCACCCTATGGCCCTGGGTCCATAGGTTTCCAAAAAAACCCTCATGAAGGGTCTCTTTAAAACATACAAGGCATCTTGTGCCCTTAGGGTCATAAGATGTGTAGAGCATAGAGAGGTTCTTACTAGCATACATAGAACCCTATGGCCTGAACGCCATAGGGTCCCAATATAGAGCATAGATCGGTTCTTGCTAGCATAGAGAGACCAAATAGTGCTTTATACTTGGGAGCATAATGTGCCAAAACAATGAGGGCTTTTACAAAACTATGAGGACACCTTGTGGCCTTGGGGCCATAGGATGTCAATATAGAGCATAGAGCATAGAGATCTTCTTACTATCATAGAGGGAACCCTATGGCCTTCAGGCCCTAGGGTGTCAACATAGAGAAAATAGAGGTTCTTACTAGCATAGAGGGGACCCTATGGCCTTCAGCCCACAAGGTCTCCTCTATGGCATAGAGAGAATCCTATGGCCCTGGGTCCATGGGTTGCCAAAAAACCCTCATGAAGGGTTTCTTCAAAACATATAGGATGTGTATAACATAGAGAGTTACTTACTAGCATAGGGGGGACCCTATGGCCTTCAGGCCATAGGGTGCCAATATAGAGCATAGATTGGTTCTTACTAACATAGAGAGACAAAATAGTGCTTTATACATGGGGCCATAGGATGTCAATATAGAGCATAGAGCATAGAGCATAGAGAGCTTCTTACTAGCATACAAGGAACCCTATGGCCTTCAGGCCACAGGGTGTCAACATAGAGAAAACAGAGGTTCTCACTAGCATAGAGGGGAACCTATGGCCTTCAGCCCACAAAGTCTCCAGGATATAGAGAAAATAGTGTTTTTACTAGCATAGAGAGCACCCTATGGCCCTGGGTCCATAGGTTGCCAAAAAACCATCATGAAGGGTTTCTTCAAAACATAGAGGGCACCTTGTGCCCTTGGGGTCATAGTATGTGTAGAGCATAGAGAGGTTCTTACTAACATACAGGGGACCCTATGGCTTGAATATAGAGAATATAGAGAATAGGTCGGTTCTTACTAGCACAGAGCGGACCCTATGGTCTTCAGGCCAAAGGGTGCCAATATAGAACAAAGATCAGTTCTTACTAGCATAGAAAGACCAAATAGTGCTTTATACCTGGGGCCATAGGGTATCAAAACAATGAGGGTTGTTCAATGGCATAGAGAGCACCCTATGGCCGTGGGTCCATAGGTTGCCAAAAAACCCTCCTGAAGGGTTTCTTCAAAACATAGAGGGCAACTTGTGGCCTTAGGGTCATCGGATGTGTAGAGCATAGAGAGGTTCTTACTAGCATACAGGGGACCCTATGGCCTTCAGTCCATAGGGTGCCAATATAGAGCATAGATCGGTTCTTACTAGCAAAGATCGGACCCTATGGCCTTCAGGCCAAAGGGTGCCAATATAGAGCATGGAGAGACTCTTACTAGAATATAAGGGACCATATGGCTTTCAAGTCACATGGTGCCAATATAGAGAAAATAGTGTTTTTACTAGCATAAAGAACATCCTGACCTAGGGGGATTGGTTGTCAAAAATCCATCATAGAAGGGTTCCTATGGCGTTCATCCCACAAGGTCTTCTCAATATAGAGCGAATAGTATTTTTCATTGGCATACAGAGCACCCTTGGGACCCTTGGGGCCAACCCTATGGACTACAGGCCTTAGGGAGCTAATATAGAGCATGGTGCTTTATATCGGCATAGAGAGCTATGGCCCTAGGGCCATAGCAAAACAATGAGGTGTTTCTGGAAACGATGAGGGCACCTTGTGGTCTTGGGGCCATAGGAAGTCAATATAGATCATAGAGCATAGACGATAGAGCATAGAGCACAAAGAGATTCTTAGTAGCATAGAGGGAACCCTATGACCTTCAGGCCACAGGGTGCCATTATAGAGTAAACAGAGGTTCTTACTAGCATAGAGGGGACCCTATGGACTTCATCCCACAAGGTCTCCTCAATATAGAGCAAATAGTGGTTTTTACTTGCATGGAGAGCACCATATGGCCCTAGGGTCATAGGTTACCAGAAAACCCTCATAAAGTCTTTCTTTAAAACATTGTGGCCACCTTGTGGCCTTGGGGCCATAGGATGCCAATGTAGAGCATAGAGAGGTTCTTACTAGCATGCAGGGGACCCTATGGCCTTCAGGCCACAGATTGCCATATGGTGTTGGTGTAGAGGCTGTAAAGGGGTATTTAGGCCATTCAAGGGATACTCCTTTGAGGGTCCTCTAATGTCATAAGGGAGCATGTGATCACACTACCATAGAGTGGCCTAGGTACACTTGTAGAACCATTTTGTTGGCACCCTTTGGACCTAGGACCACATGGTTTAACATAGAGGTGACTCTATGGCCCTAGGTCCATATGGATGTAATAATATCCATCTTGTCTAAATATATGTCATTCTTTTTACAGAAAATTTCTCAAAAGAGAAAGTCAAAGTCAGTTGATGCAACAGGCTCAACACCAAGTTCTTGGTATCTAGATTTTCACTTACCAAATGGTGGAAGTGATGAGAAAGTCCACTTGTTCTTTCAAGATAAAGAGCAATTGCCCTTCAAGGACTGTGGTATTGTCAAGGAGATAAAGAAAGATTGTTCAGATCTTGAAATGTCTCCATGCCTTGGAGTAAAACTACTCAATGGTGACTCCTACTTGTTGGAGCTTGTGGCCTTGCCTTTACAAACAGCTGAAGTGCATGGAGACAAGATATCAACATACCACTACTAGATTCTAGCTGATCAGCATTCCATCATAGCGGCTAGAGCTTTTTTGCGTAACAACAGCACTAAGTATGCTTTGAGAAAAGAGTTCTACAAGTTTAGAACTGCAAGGATAGTGGTAGACGCTCCAAAAGAGGTTGCTGTTCAAATTTCTAGAATGGAGAACATGGAGAGAATAACAGCAATGAAACACCAGCCTTATGTGGAGGTCTTGAAGCATGGCCGTCGTCAATGGCTTGCATATTCTAAACCAACAAAACCCAAGGCAGGTGTTCTTGTCGGTCATCCAAGTCGAGCAGGTTGGGATGTAAGTTCCACTTCCCTATGCTTGTTTTTGTTACAAATATGTCTTGAAATAAAGTTAATTTTCTTTTCTTTATTTTGAAGGCCTTTGTAAATGTGGCGAACATCGTGTTCAACCATAAATCATTTGCCAACAAAGAAGCACACATGGTCATGTACGATGATGAAATATATGATTAGTGGATACACATCTTGGAGAAGTATCAGACATCAACTTCTCATGGGCAACAACCAAGCATAACAACCTTTAGATGCCTAGCTAGTTTAGAAGATAATGATGTCAAGCTACTACAACAAGAGCTGGCAGATGAGAAGATTTGCTTAGTGAAGCAACCACGTCAACAAGCAGGCATGCTCGACCTCACTGCACGTGCAACGGTCTTAAAGAAGACCAGGGTTTTTGAGCCTCAAATGTTGATGGCATTTAAAGAGATAGATCCATCAGCAATAGCAGTTACTTCATGGGATAAATGTAAGTCTCATTATAACATTACAGATGAGATTTACAAATCTCTCTTCACGAGTTGTACGCAATGGCTAAATCTCCTACTACAAAAAGGAAAGGAGAAAGAGCCAATTCCTGAGATCACTAGGGGATAAGTGCAGTGGATCATTGCACAAAAGAATGGCACTTCTAGTTTGCAATTCATGCTACCATGGACAATCAAGTGTGTTGGAAAGAATTTGGAAGGCATTGAGTTTCTCTACAGTGAGAATAGCTCTAAAATTCGTGTTGGTGTTTGCATCATAGACACAACACACAAAAGTCTTACATCTAGTGGTTGGAGTGCTACCCAATTTGGTAAAGTAATTGATGGAGTATGTGGGGTAGCACATCAACCATGAGAGTTTTTAATTGCCGGCTTAGTCAAGTATCAGCATGCTGCTTCCCTACAGAAGGCAATTTCTAAAAAAGCTAAATGGTATGAAATGCACGTTCTACCTTTGAGCTCCTTAATGGGATCAGAGACCATCCAAACATGTGCTCTTCGCGAAGTATTTTTTGGGGTTTGGGCATTTTTCAGTCAAGGAGAGCAGTACACCAACTACTCTAGTGTTAAAGAGTCATTGTTGGAGCCAATGCATACTCTCTGCATCAATGACGACGAGTATGATGCTGTGACCATGGCCAAATCCTTTTTTTTACGTCGTGCAATCAAATGCATCTGTCTCAAAGAAGATGATCAAGTGATAGACATCTTCTCATTAGGCTATGGGACTAAAGAGGCACTACAACAACAGAGAAAGGTGATATCAGTTGCATGTAGTAGTGATCAAATGACGCAATTGGAATCTCTTTGCCATTCCATAGTGGAAGAATACCTTGATCTTAGAAGGTGGGTAGGTGTGGATAACACAGAGAAAGTCAATGCTAAGGATTCAGAGGAAGAAGAAAGTGAAGAACCATTGGATGCAAGTGCTGAGGCCATTCTAGAAAGTCTACAGGAAATAGGTTAAGCTAGCCACCCATGATATTACATTACTGATATTTAGATTATTATTATTGTCATTTTATTTTATTTGTCCCATCTCAAATATGCCCATGATGTTAAAAACATTGATGTTTGGCTCGTTATTGTTCTCAATTTATTTTCTTTGAAAAAATGTAAACTTGTGAGTTTGAGTTTTTTCACAATAAATGAATTAGACTTACGTGTATGATATTATATGGACATGTTTTGGTAAATAGAAGTCATAAGATATATATTATGTAATACTTTAAAGTTAATTGATCATATGAGGTTTGGGAAGAATACACTATGACTTGAGGATCATAGAGTTCTTTGTAGACTTGAGGATCATAGAGTTCTTTGTAGACATGACACCCTATGGCCCTAGGGCCATAGAATCCCCCAAAAGAAAATGGGATACCCAAAAACCTTACAGATGTAGGGTGATTACACCGAGTCTCTAAAAGGGCACATAAGCATCTGGGTTACTTTATAGCCTTAGGCCCATAGGGTGTCAACATAGAATCCCCCAAAAGCATTTGGCTACCCTACAATCTTACAGATATAGGGTGATTACATAGAGTCTTTAAAAGGGCACATAAGCATTTGGGCTAGTCTACAGCCTTAAGGCCATAGGGTGTCAACACAGCTATCCTACAATCTTATGTATATAGAGAGATTACATAAAGTCTCTAAACGGGCACATGAGTATTTGGGCTATTCTAGAAGGAAACATAAGTTATCCAAGAGCATTTGGGATACCCTAAGGCCTTAGGGCCATAGGGTGGTGACAGAGAATCTCCACAGGGGCACTTAAATCACCCCATGGATGCAAATCACCTAGCTCTTATGGACACATCTTATAAAACATCACATGACACCCTATGGCCTTTAGACCATAGGTTGGTTATTCTAGGTCACCTAAAGACTCTTTAAGTGTTTCAAGAACATTTTTAGTTGGCCTTATATCTTGTGTCCATATACATTAGGGACATATATTTCTTATCTTGTGATTAAGGTTTAATATTCTATTGAGAATGAAATAAGCTAGAAAAAACTAAAAAGTATTTAGTCCTCAAAATTTCAAAATGAGAGTTTGAACAATTGATGTATGATCATTTTTTGTTGGGTGTAAGTTCTTCTATTGTGAATTGATGGTGTAAGCGTTTGAAATAATTATCTTTGCATTGCAACTAGCTGGATTAAACATATATTCAACATTTGTTGTAAATGCCAATTATTTTCTTAGATAGTAAACATCGAGTATAAATGGTTATTGAAGCATTTGTCCTTTGGATTATGTGAAGATCTAGTTCTTTGATTGTAACAAGATTTTATTCAAAGATATAAAGTGCGAGTATTTTGTTCCAAACTATGATTTTGTTTCTCTTCTAGATGATGCAGAGAATTGGAATTTATATCTTGAATTTTTTTCAATAGAGAGAAGCTAGGACTAGTAGAATTTTTTAGCTTGTCATGTAGCAATCGGAACATTGTATCAAGGTTTATTGCAAAGAAATGATTGTATAATGTATAACCATTGTTTAAGTTTGTAAATTGGAAGTAGAAGGCAATGCAAGTTCCAAAACATGTGCAATGCCATAAGGAGAATCCAGCACAAATACTTTTGCCCCTCAGGAATGTAGCAATCGGAACATTGTATCAAGGTTTATTGCAAAGAAATGATTGTATAATGTATAACCATTTTTTACGTTTGTAAATTGGAAGTAGAAGGCAGTGCAAGTTCCAAAACATGTGCAATGCCATAAGGAGAATCCATCACAAATACTTTTTCCCTCAGGATTTGTAAATCAAAGTGCATGGTGAGCCGGACCTTCCATCCACCAACAGATCAATGCATTTGTGAATTAAAGTACTTGAAATTTTGATTTAAATGTTTGAATGTTATGATGATATTTGAAGGCAAAGATCCCTTCAACTGTGTGGTAAAGCAACAAATGTATGATGTATGATAATGATTCAATTTTGTATATCGTGTTGCATATTTATCGCATGTTTTAGCTTACACATTTTGCTAGCATAGAGGACACCCTATGGCCCTAGGACCATAGGATGCCATCATATCCCATGTACAATTTCTCTTTTACCATAGAGGACATCTTATGGATCTAGGGTCATAAGACGCCAACATAGTGCATAAATGGCTTCTTATAAGTATACACGTAAACACAGTGCATAGAGGGAATTTTACTAGCATAAAGACCGCCCTATGGCCTTGGGACCTAGGGTGCCAACATAGATCATAGAGGGCTTTTTATAGCACCTTGTTGCCCTTGGGACGCCATAGTGCCATAAAGTGATTTTTGTATATATAGTAGAGAATTCTCACACACATGATACCTTGGTCACTATCTAGCCCTTGGACCATATGATAGTAACATAGAGGACACCCTATAGCCCTAGGGCTTCCTTCTATCCCTAGGGCCATACACTACCAACATATAGTATACATGGTTTCTTCATAGAGCAAACCTTTTAGTCCTACACTGTAGAGTGGAAACCTAGACTATATAATGTATCCTACTAGCATAGAAGGCACCCTATGACCCTGAGGCCAAAGAGTACCAATTTAGGGCATAAAGGGTCTCTTCCTAAGTTGAAGGGCACCTTGTGGCCCTAGGGAGCACCCTATGGCCCCAGGGCCATAGGGTGTCAACATAGTCAAATGGGGTGTAAACTTAGAGCATAGAGGGTTTCTTACTATCATGGAGGACACCCTGTGTCCTTGGTGCCATAGGGTGCAAACATATAGCATGGAGGGTTTCTTGCTAGCATAGAGAGCACCCTATGGCCTTGGGGCCATATGATTCCAACAAAGAGCATAAACGGTTTCTTGATAGCATAGAGGATAGCTTATTTCCCTGGGGCCATATGATACAAAAATAAAAGAGTCTTAACACTAGGTTGGTAACCTAACAGAACATAAAAGTGTCCTTTCAGGGTTTTGAAAAAAACCTCCAAAACCATACTAGATCCACTCATTTTGTAAATCCTTTCATGAGGTTATAGGTCAAGGCCTACTACACATGGAAAAAATAAGAAACTTGTAAAATTTCTCATCTTTTGGTCACACCAAGCCTCCAAAGTTGATATACCAGTACACTTTCATCAAAACAGTCATTTCTTACGTTTTGTTGCATAAAAATAAGATTAGGGATTTTTGTAGGACTTGAGATAAATTCCCTAGTTAACTTCAATGGGTTGGTGATCAGAACATATGATTGCTTCTCACTCACTATTTTTTGTTTTGCCAAAAGAAATAGGTACAAAAAAGTTTAATTTTTACCATTCTGCAAACCTATCATCAAAGTTTCTATAGCCACGCTCAATACAAATAATATATGCATGTTTTCTTAGTTCCCTATTGTCCTTTAGGTTCATAAGGAGCCATGGAGCATGTCAAAAGAATAATACATCTCTTACCAAGGGGAATGTTAGGGACAAAGATGAAGTACTAAATACAGCAAACATGAAAAAACTGGGTTCAACATTATGAGTTGTAGAATCCCATAGAAACTATTCAATATCTAGCCAAATTTAATCCTGATGACTAGATATGGTTTCTACCTACAAAATGCATGTGGTTGTCACACAGAAACTAACAATATTGAAAAAGCTATACTTGATATACTAGAATGTTTCATTTTCTTCTATAATTGAAAAAATCAACCATCGTTGTCTACTATACAAAATAGGGTATTAGGTGCCCCAGAACTCAAGGAATATTAGCTTTATGTTATGATATGCGACATAGAAAATCAAAACTGCATTTGGATATCATGAAAGCCACCAAAAAAATCATAGAAGAGCTAAAATTGGCTAAAAAATAGGATTTGACAATTTTTGTAATTTGGTCATACCTTACAACTTTAACATTTATTTCTCCCTAGAAGCATCAGGACATGTTGAGGACTACTAAAGATAGTTCTCTAGCATTATAGACCTCACAAACATGAATTCTAGAGTGGTATAGTTGCAAAAAGTTGAAAAAAGCCAAAAACGGGACCCGTTTTTTCACACAGTTTAGGTTGTGAAATGTTGTGCAAGGACAAGGTTAAAGATGGAATTGATATTCCAAAAAAATGTCGAGTTTTTTTCAGCTCATGAGACAACTTTCTAGAAAGATAGCACCTCAAAATCCATTTTGAAACTCTTGACATAATTCAAGGAAAATGGTCACTTAACAGGACATGAAAGTGTCCCATTACCAACCTAGTGTTAAGAAGGGAACTTAGGCCACTAAATCACCATGGGGCCATAAGGTGGTCTTTGTGGGAAATGCTCCTAAAGTGTTCCTTGGCTATCCTATGGCCTTTGGGCCATAGGCTACCAACATAGAGTTTAGATGGTTTCTTACTAACATAGACCTCACCTTGTGGCCTACGGTCTTTAGATTCTAATTTAGATTTTCAATGGTTTTATACTAGGCGTAAGGGGCACCCTATGGCCTTGGGGCCATAGAGTGTCAATGTAGAGCACAGAGGTTTCCTTTCTAGCATAGAGGGCACCATGTGGCCTAGGAGCCATTTGATGCACCCTATGGCCCGAGGGCTGTAGGTTGCCAATGTAGACAAGGTTTCTTAGTAGCATTATAAAGGGTACCTTGTGGCCCTCAAATCTCCATAGGGTGCCAACAAAGAGCGTAGAGGGTTTTTCTTACTAGCATAAAGGACATCCTATGGCTTTGGGGCCATAGGGTTTCAATATTGAGCATAGAATATTTCTTACTAGCATAGAGGCCACCTTGTTGCCCTAGGTCCATAGGGTGCAAACATAGACAATAGAGGATTTCTTACTATCATACAGGGTACCTTGTGGCCCTAGGTCCATAGGGTGCAAACATAGAGCATAGAGGATTTGTTACTAGCACAGAGGGCACCCTTTGGCCCAAAGGCCATAGAGTGACAACATGTAGCATAAAGGGTTTCTTACTAGCATAAGAGGAAGACCTTGTGGCCCTCGGGTCATAGTGTGCCAACATAAAGCATATATGGTTTCATAGAGGGCATCTTGTGGCCCTATGACAACCCATGGCCTTAGGGCCATAGGGTGACACATAAATAAAGTACCGTATGGCTTGGAAGCCATATATCTATTTATATGTTGAGACCTCCCAGCAATCCTAACCCTATGGCCTTGAGGCCATAAACAGACATATTTTGGATTATCTTAAAGTCATAGAGATATCTACAAAGAGAAGTGTATGGCCTGAAGGCCATAAGAAACTTAGTCAAGGAAATCATCCAATGCAAGAAGATCATGGCAATAGAAAATGAGACTTCTGCTCTAGAGCTTAAAGGCATAAATGTTTCTCCAAGTATACTTTTAGGCGCCACCATCATGGACAAAGAACTAATGTAGCTAGATAAAGATTAGGAATCTCTAGACAATAAGGAGCATAAAAATAAATTCATTGTAGATGTGTTGTCATTTAGTAAATTTGCTATTTGCGATTAGTTTTTTCTAAGAGTGTGAAAAAAAAGAGTTATCAAAATGTAGATACTTTGGAATCTAAAATTAGGTGTTGTTTAAACTTGCAGTCCTTCAACAAGATATTGCGGCTGACAAAGTTATACTCGAGATTGTTGGTATAGAGGATGCTAATTCCATTGACCCTACTGAGAAAGATTCTATCAATCTCCAGGTCAACCAAAGAGTTTCTGACGAAGATGACAAGAATCTACAAGTCTTTGAAGGTCAACTGCTACAACGACTGGAGATAAATTTAAAGAGTAATCCAATGGAAGAAGACAGTGAAAGTTCCAGAACATGTGCAAGGGAAGAAGAAGAATCTAATGAAAATATTCTAGTAGCCCAATAGTTGGGAATTGGTTTGTATGACACCACAATGGAAGTAGAAGGTTTTTTTTTTGTTTTTTTTTCTGAAAAGCTCTTTCAATTTCGGAGTATTAACTTACACATTTTGCTAGCATAGAGGACACCCTATGGCCCTAGGACCATAGGATGCCATCATATCCCATGTACAATTTCTCTTTTACCATAGAGGACATCTTATGGATCTAGGGTCATAAGATGCCAACATAGTGCATAAATGGCTTCTTATAAGTATACACGTAAACATAGTGCATAGAGGGAATTTTACTAGTATAAAGATCGCCATATGTCCTTGGGGCCATAGGGTGCCAACATAAAACATAGAGGGCCTTTTATTAGCACCTTGTTACCCTTGGGACACACATGATACCTTGGTCACTATCTGGCCCTTGGACCATATGATAGTAGCATAGAGGACACCCTATCGCCCTAGGGTTTCCTTCTATCCCTAGGGCCATACACTGCCAACATATAGTATACATGGTTTCTTCATAGAACAAACCTTTTAGCCCTACGCAATTGAGTGGAAACCTAGACCATATAATGTATCCTACTAGCATAGAAGGCACCCTATGACCTTGAGGCCAAAGAGTACCAATTTAGGGCATAAAGGGTCTCTTCCTAGGTTGACGGGCACCTTGTGGCCCTAGGGAGCACCCTATGGCCCCAGGGCCATAGGGTGTCAACATAGTCAAATGGGGTGTAAACTTAGAGCATAGAGGGTTTCTTACTATCATGGAGGACACCCTGTGTCCTTGGTGCCATAGGGTGCAAACATATGGCATGGAGGGTTTCTTGCTAGCATAGAGAGCACCCTATGGGCTCCCTATGGACATTGGGCCATATGATTCCAACAAAGAGCATAAACGGTTTTTTGATAGCATAGAGGATAACTTATTTCCCTGGGGCCATATGATACAAAAATAAAAGAGTCTTAAGAAGGGCACCTAGGCCACTAAATCACCATGGGGCCATAAGGTGGTCTTTATGGGGAATTCTCCTAAAGGGTTCCTTGGCTATCCTATGGCCTTTGGCTACCAACATAGAGTTTAGATGGTTTCTTACTAACATAGAGCTCACCTTGTGGCCTACGGTCTTTAGATGCTAATATAGAGTTTCAATGGTTTCATACTAGGCGTAAGGGGCACCCTATGGCCTTGGGGCCATAGAGTGTCAATGTAGAGCGCAGAGGTTTCCTTTCTAGCATAGAGGGCTCCATGTGGCCTAGGAGCCATTTGATGCACCCTATGGCCCGAGGGCTATAGATTGCCAATGTAGACCGTAGAGGTTTTCTTTCTATATCATAGAGGGAACCTTATGGCCTAGGGGCTATTTGGTGCTCCCCTAGAGCATACAAGGTTTCTTAGTAGCATTATAAAGGGTACCTTGTGGCCCTCAATTCTCCATAGGGTGCCAACATAGAGCGTAGATGGTTGTTCTTACTAGCATAGAGGACATCCTATTGCCTTGGGGCCATAGGGTTTCAATATTGACCATAGATGATTTCTTACTAGCATAGAGGCTACCTTGTGGCCCTAGGTCCATAGGGTGCAAACATAGATAATAGAGGATTTCTTGCTATCATAGAGTGTACCTTGTGGCCCTAGGTCCATAGGGTGCAAACATAGAGCATAGAGGATTTGTTACTAGCACATAGGGCACCCTATAGCCCAAACGCCATAGAGTGATAACATGTAGCATAAAGGGTTTCTTACTAGCATAAAAGGCACACCTTGTGGCCCTCGGGTCATAGGGTGCCAACATAAAGCATATATGGTTTCTTACTAGTGCTCATAGAGGGCATCTTGTGGCCCTATGACAACCCATGGCCTTAGGGCTATAGGGTGACACATAAATAAAGTACCATATGGATTTGAAGCCATATATCTATTTATATGTTGAGACCTCCCAGCAATCCTAACCCTATGGCCTTGAGGCCATAAACAGACATATTTTGGATTATCTTAAAGTCATAGAGATATCTACAAAGAGAACCGTATGGCCTGAAGGCCATAAGAAACTTAGTCAAGGAAATCATCCAATGCAAGAAGATCATGGCAATAGAAAATGAGACTTCTGTTCTAGAGCTTAAAGGCATAAATGTTTCTCCAAGTATACTTCTAGGCTCCACCATCATGGACAAAGAACTAATGTATCTAGATAAAGATTAGGAATCTCTAGACAATAAGGAGCATAAAAATAAATTCATTGTAGATGTGTTGTCAGTTAGTAAATTTGCTATTTGCGATTAGTTTTTTCTAAGAGTGTGACAAAAAAGAGTTATCAAAATGTAGATACTTTGGAATCTAAAATTAGGTGTTGTTTAAACTTGCAGTCCTTCAACAAGATATTGCGGCTGACAAAGTTTTACTCGAGATTGTTGGTATAGAGGATGCTAATGCCATTGACCCTACGGATAAAGATTCTATCAATCTCCATGTCAACCAAAGAGTTTCTGACGAAGATGACAAGAATCTACAAGTCTTTGAAGGTCAACTGCTACAACGACTGGAGAGAAATTTAAAGAGTAATCCAATGGAAGAAGACAGTGAAAGTTCCAGAACATGTGCAAGGGAAGAAGAAGAATCCAATGAAAATATTCTAGTAGCCCAAGAGTTGGGAATTGGATTGCATGACACCACAATGGAAGTAGAAGGCAATGGAAGTTCCAGAACATGTGCAACGCCAGAAGGAGAAACCAACACAAATATTTTAGCACCCCAGGATTTGGAAATCGAAGTGCATGGTGAGTCAGACCTTCCATCCACCAACGACCCAATGCTGACTATAATAGTGAGCTTGTGTGGATTTTTCCTGAGGAGATGCTGGCAAAAGTCCAAGAAAATGAAGAGCTTAAAGTTTGGACATGAGCATATTGTTCTTCGTCCAGGATGCATTGAGTTTTTAAAGGCTCTATTTAGCAATTTCAATGTAGGGATATGGTCAGCTGCTAATGACATGCATGTTGTGGACATCATCAAGATTTTAGAAAAGGAAGCTAAAGAAAAATTTCCATTGTTAATGATCTGGGGGCAAAGCCAATGTCAACCATGCGTAGAATCAAGGATCACTCGCTTAGATAATCTAGGAGTAGAAGCACTTTTCAAACCGATGGCTATTGCATCATCAAAATTTGGCCTTGATGCAAGAAGATTGCTTCTTGTAGATGATGAACCATTAAAGGTACGTGTGAATCCTACATTGAATTGTATTTTTCCACAATCATTTTATTTTGATGATGAGGAGGATAATATCCTCCTTGGGGAGCTGCTACCATATATCAAAGCTCTCAATCATGTTAATGACATTCGCACAGTTACAAGGTCTCATTTATATGGACAAGCACCCATTGCTCAAGGTCATGAGCTTTATAACCGTATACACAAGGTTGTTGCATAGTGGGAGGAGAGAAATCTAATTTTTATAGGAAAAACCTACTCCACGGGAAGACTACCAGAAGTTTCTCGTCCTCTTCACGATGAGAAAGTTACAACATCTAGCACTAGTGGAATGTCCACTCGAAGTCAAGACAAGAAACTTTCAGCACGTGATCGAGAAAAAGTAAGGGTCTTAAAGAATATCAAATCATTATCAGCCTTGAAAGGTACAGAAGCAATCATGCTTGCCCAAAAATTGGGATACAAGGAGCCTGTGATCAAAGTACATGAAGCCAGGAATTATATAAAGCATCTAAAAATTCAGTATGATCTCAAATAGCCCTATATCAAGAAATGATGGAGCAATGTTTTGTAACATTTTGTCATTTACAAAGATCTTTATGTACTCAGAGACTTTGTTAGAGTGCTTAGGGTTTTAAGATATATGAAGATGTAAATGATTAATAGTTTTTTTAATTGTCTTTCAATACTATAAGTAACTTCTGAGTTTCATGTGCCAAATGCTCTATTTTTTTAAAGCTTTTATAGTTGTTTGCTTTGAAATTTGAGTTCATTGTGCCATCAAGGACAATCTACATGCTCATAAGGTCAAATCTCACCCTATATGTCCTTGGGGGAATTTCACTTTATGGTCTCAACACCCTATGAATCTAAGGCCATAGGGTCATAGTTTGGCATGTGTTCTTGCATAGGACTTACTAAGTGTAACCACAAATTAGCACCCTATGTCCCTAAGGTCTTCAACACACTTAAGATCTCTATATTAACTTTTTTCTTAAATCATTTCAGGGCTTCTAAGAAAAAATGTTTTGCTATTAGATTATCACAAAATAGAGGAGCTCCCTTTCATATTACATCAAATATCACATTCAAACCAAGAGCAATGGTTTCATTATCTACCAACATCTTTCAAACAGGACAAAAGAACGCGTATCTTGGATTTATAGGGTGTGCTTCTTGCAACATTTGAGCTTCAATCAAGGACAACTTGGAACAAGTACATGTGCATTGTAGAAGATAACAATGAGGTGTATGCGGTGCGTCCAGATGCAGAGTATTTCTTAAGGTTTTGCTTTGAGTTCTTTGAGGTTTGGATTTGGAGCTGCCATCGTTTACAAAAAGCTCAACACATAATCAAGACCTGTTTTCCTACACAAAGTCACAAATTCAAGATGATTATGGATAACCGGTGCTGCCAAAATTCAAATTTCATGATCGGTTACAAAAGAGCCTATTACAAAAATCTTTCGACCATATGGAAGCTATTTGATTATTTAGATGGGGGCAACACTATAATATTTGATGATAGTCCATATCGAGTGATGTGGAATATGCAAGGAACTTTTATGATTTTTCCAAAGTTTTGGAACCAGCCTACTCAATTGCTTCAAAGTTTTTTAAAAGATGAAATTGTTCCATGGTTATGTGGATGGTTGTATGCTAAAGATAAGAGAGACTATACCATAACAAATTTTGTAATGTTCCATCCTGATCCTGAGACTCACTATGTAATGCAATGTTATATGTCTCAAAGGACTCAAAATCTCAAGAGAAGGAGGCCATTTTAAGTGTACTAGTTAAGTATTCTAAATAGCATCTACCAAGTATTTGGCAATGTGTACTTTTCAAAATTTAAACTTGATGGAATGTTGTGGGATATCTTGAAACATCTTTAAGCTGTTTTTTTAATGAAGTGCATCCTATTGTCAGGAGACTTCTCTCATTCAAGTTCTTTGGTTTCATTGTTTGATGCTTCTATGGTATTGTTAACTTTTTCTTCTTATTAATTGTCTTTATTAAGTGATCCAAACAATCAAATTTCTTGACATTTGGTAGTGTTACAAAATGGTGTTTTTTGAACACCCTCAATCTTGGAGATATCATACTCTTTCTAGTCAGTCTTTTATTGTATATGCGATGAAGACCATCATTTTTATGAAACTGTCAAGTTGGTGGTAATCTTTATGTTTATACTTTATACTATTTTGACATAATCAATGTATACAATGCGTATTATTCACATCAAATGGTGTTTTTAAACACCTCCTTTTTTTGAGACACCATCTCTAAAACCTTTGAGTGAAGTTTTAAAGCATGTAGTTGATGTAAAAAATATTCATCTTAACATTGATTCTTTGGCACAAACTTATATTAGGAGTTTTTATATTGTAGTTTTATGTTAAGAAATAATTGTAGTTTTATATTGTAGTTTTATGTAGTAGTTTTGTGAACATAGATCATAGAGGGTTTTTCTCACTACCATAGAGGATATCCTATGGCTTTGGGGCCACACGGTCTCAATATTGAGCGTAGAGGATTTCTTACTAGCATAGAGGGTACCTTGTGGCCCTAGGTCCATAGGGTGCAAACACGGAGTATAGAGTATTTCTTACTAGCACAGAGGGCACCCTATGGTCTTAGGCCATATGGTGACAACATATAGAATAAGTTTCTAACTAGCATACGAGACACACCTTGTGCGCCTGGGGACATAGTGTGCCAACATAGAGCATAGAAGGGTTTCTTATTGGTATAAACAACATCTTGTGGCCCTAAGACAACCTACATCCTTAGGGACATAGGGTGGCACATAAATAAAGTCCCATATGGATTTGAAGGAGTGGATCTCTTTGTACGTTGGGACCAGCTAACAATCCTAACCCTATGGCCTTGAGGTCATAAAGAGACATATTAAAGTCATAGACATGTCTACAAGCACCATACGGCCTTAAGGCCATAGGTGCAATAGATGGCATCTCATGGTCTTATAGCCATAGGATACTATATAGTATTGTTTTGACTTTTTAAGTTTGAAATATTAGTTTGAATGTTGTTTAAATTATCCTGTATCTAAAACTTGATAGCATGCTAAAAAACCATGACCAAGTATTTTGTTATACATGGATTAAGGTCACCAAATTATGACAAGAGTGTTTAATAGTATTTGCCTTTACATATTATCTTTTTTAATTGTTGCAATCAATCTATATGCTGCTTTAAAATCATATCAATTGGTTTTCTTGACACCTCATTTTTTCAGAAGCTACTTCTAGAAGCATTTGTTGAATTTTGAAAAGCACTGATGTCATACAAATCCTCTTTCCAAAAACTATATTGGAGGTTTATTCTTAAATTTTATAGTAGAGAAATTAAAATAGACTCATACAATCATGATAATTTATCTAAATTAAAGACAACTAGAGCTTAGAAATCATTAAATAACACAATCCTAGCATACACATTTAGAATTTGGGAAACCGGATTTTCCCAAATTATCTAAAATGGTGTTGATAGCCCATTGGTCCCTCTATTAGAGGGGTTTTGGCATGCCTATTTGCATGTAATGGGAAACCAAAACAAGCTTCCCACCATTGAAGAGGGTGGGAAAAATAGGGCCAAGAAAACATGATCATGGGGGACAACCAATGGGCTCACATGAGCTTTTAACTTGACCATTTTAAGGCATAAGTTTGGCTCCTCTACAAGAGGGATTTGGGCAGCTCATTGCATGCGATTAGGCATTCCAAACTCATGCCATTTGGGGAACCCATTGCATGCAAATGGGCATTCCAAAAACCCTCTATAGAGGGGCCAAACTCGTACCCAAAACTAGGGGTTGTGGGATGATTTTGGCCCCTCTAGTAGAGGGGTTTTGGACTACCATTTGGCCCCTCTATTATAAAGGTTTTGGCATGCCTATTTGCATGCAATGGGCTGCCCAGTTGAGGAGCCGAATGATTTTGGCCCCTTTATTAGAGGGGTTTTGGGCTACCATTTGGACCCTCTATTAGAGAGGTTTTGGCATGATTATTTGCATGCAATAGGCTTCCCATTTGTGGAGTCCATTTCATGCAAATAATCATGTCAAAAACTCTCTAAAAGAGGGGCTAAATGGTAGCCCAAAACCCTTAGTTTTGGGATTATTTTGGCCCCGCTATTAGAGGGGTTTTGGGCTAATGTTTGGTCCCTCATTAGAGAGGTTTTGGCATGATTATTTGCATGCAATGGGTTTCGCGTTTGGGGATCCCATTGCAGATGCAAAAAACCCTCTAATAGAGGGGCCAAACTCATACCCAAAACTAGGGGTTTTGGGATGAATTTGGCCCCTCTATAAGAGGGGTTTTGGGCTACTTTTTGGCCGCTCTATTAGAGATATTTTGGTATTCTTATTTGCATGAAATGGGCTCCAAAATCATATCTAATAGAGGGTTCAAACTCATACCCCAAAACTAGGGGTTTTGGACATTGAAGGGGGAGGAAAAATAGGGCACAAAAAACATGAGCATGGGGGAAAACCCATGGGTTCAAATGAGTCGTTACCTTGACCAATTAGGGCAAAACAACAGTGTAAAGAGGGAGGGTTTTTTAACATGCATGTTCACATCCCATGGGCTACCCATTGCATGCAAATAGGCATGCCAAAACCCATCCAATAGAGAGACATAACTCATGCCATAAACTAAGGATTTTGGGCTAGGGTTTGACCCCTCTATTAGAGAGATCTTGACATGCATATTTGCATTAAACGGGTAGCCCATTGCATGTGAATATGCATGTCAAAGACTCTCTAATATAGGGGCCAAACCCTAGCCCAAAACATCTAGTTTATGGCGTGAATTTGTTCCCTCTATTGGAGGGGTTTTGGCATGCCCATTTGCATGCAATGGTCTACCCAAATGGTCTGCCCATTGCATGCAAATATGCATTCCAGAACCCCTCCAATAGAGGAGAACAATTCATGCCATAAACTAGGGGTTTGCCCATGCATTTTGTCATGCAATGGAATTCTCATTTAGAACAGTCTATTGCATGCAAAACTGCTCTAATTGCAGGGACAAAATAGAATCCAAAAATCATGAGCATGGGGAACAACCCATGGGCTCACGCGAGCCTTTACCTCAAGAATAAGATAAAATAACACTAATTTTAAAGCAAAATGCAAAATTGAAAATAATGTAAGTGCTCTTACATCAAAAATGTGTCACACGCGTTTGATTTTGTCTGCCTCCTTGCTGTCAACCCCCCTTTGCCACTCTCTTGCTGCCAACAAATGCTTGCCGCCAACATTTGACTATCAAAATAGCCTCCTCCTCCTCCTCGTGTGTGTCTGTGTGTGTCTCAGTAACAATATAACATAAACACTAAATAATCCTTTCAAATTACAAAAGACACTACAAAATATCAATAGAAAGGTGGTATAAATCCCATTCATAGTACAAAACGGACTTTATACACAAGTACAAGAGAGTTAAGAGCCTGAAGATATCTAAATCCACCATCTTCAAATTAAGGAACTTTGAAAACCATAGTTGAGAAGGTAACCCTCACCTGCACCTATGGAAACAACACAACTTTTAGTTAGCATTGGCATCGTATGCAGGTGATGCATTGGTATCCCACATGTTTTAGATGTCACCCAACTAAATTTCTTTCAAAGATAAATAATAAGAAAGTTGAAGCTACACAATTATTCAGAGATGGCTTCATTTACAAGATGAAAAAAAACCCTTTAAATCTCCTTTTGCTTTGCAAGCTCTCATGAAATAAGGTCAGAGACAAGTTTTATGAGGCAATTTAGCCTCGAAGTGGGCCACATATACCTGTTTCTTGACTTTACAGACTTTGGCATTAATTCCCATAATGTTTTCAGGGTCAGTGATAGTGCTCATACGTGCCATCAATCTATACTTTGGAGTTACTTGTAACATAAAAGGATGTTAGTAAGTAAATTCTACTCCTTCGTAGGAAGATTTGAAACCACATGTAAGGTAGTAAGTATAAATTCTACTCCCCTAAACACATACAACATATAGAAGGAATATTTTGTGGTACCATATTAATTCCAAAATCTAGGGAACAAATCCACCATGGCCATACCCTTGATGTAATAAGCCATACTTACAATTTCATGAGCATCTGCTCTGCAACCTTATCCACCATAATCTTCAGCTTTATCTAACCATACTTATAACCATAATTGGTCCTAAGCAATCATAACCCAGTCCCCAAACAACCATGTAAACCATGTACATCCAAGTTGAGTAGTTTTTACAAGGGAACACAAAACTAAGACGACCTAGACCTTTAATTGAGCAAATAAAGTAATTTTGGGTCCTAACCCAGTAGCTCAGACCATGTACGGCCAAGTTGAGCATCTTCTCAAGGGATCACAATACTTAGATGGCATAGTCATAATTGAGCTTGAGGAGTAGTCTTAGTACCAAACCTAGAAGTACAAACAATGTATAGCCACGTTGAGCAAATTTTCAAGGGATCACAATACTCAGATGGAAAATACCATAAGTGAGCCAAAATAGTAAGCTCGATATCCACCCCATAAGTGCATCAATAGTATAATCCTGATGTGGTAGTATAGCTTAAACAATTAATAACCAAGTCATAGTTTTTTACAAACCAGTATGTCACCACACTATCATGTGTTAAGAAAGACTTTAATCATCAAATTTTAACCTAAAAAAAGGTTCAAAGTAACAATCATCCACCTGCTAATGACCAATTCATACCTACGCCAGGCCTTTGTTTCTCACCCACGAGTGTTACCATGCACCGAGCAATTTTTTTCGAGCAAGGACAAACCCGAGCAAGTGTTTGTACACAATAGTAAATTTTATAGTCAACATAATATTTATCGTTTGTTATATAATCGTGCACCACAACAAAAAGGGTTATCAATGGATAGAATGAACAGGTGGCAGGGCTTGGTTTGACAAATACAACAACTATTCATGTAAAATTAGTTGGTGTATTTGTCCTCTAGAAAGAACGAGGCCAAGTGAGAGAAGATGCTTAGATCTCTCTCTCTCTCTCTCTCTCTCTCTCTCTCTCTCTCTCTCTCTCTCTCTAAAAAATGAGAAACAATATCACTATCAGGGGCACATTAATTAGCGATGGATTTTCAACAAAAACGCCATAGAAAACTAGTCTTTAGTGTATATTTAGAGCACAAAAATTGAAAATTCTTGATTAGTTTTGAGGGTTGCCTTGAAGGAAACCGGCTAGATCTAGTAGATTAAGGTAACCCTCAAAAAATCCTAAATTTTATGTGGAGATTTTCAATGCTCTCCTTTTTCCATTGATTCCTAGGTGTTTGGGAAAAATGTGTCTCAACTTAATATCATTCCCTTTTCAATTTAAAAAATGCCATTATGTCCCAACAATTTTTGAAAAAAAAAAATGCAACACAAATCCCAAGAGATGCCTGTTGCAAAGAAAAAAGATGGGATTGACTAAAGGAAGGGCATGGAGTCATCTACTATAGCACGCTGGCATGAGAAATAGTGTGGGGTCAATGACACATAGTCATAGACGACAGCGTGGCCAAGCAGGTTTTGGGGGGGGCTTGGTTATATTTTTTTATTAATGCACTCCACTATGCCATGCAGCATATGCATCCTCCTACATTGTTAGCTCGATTGACATGAAAATGCACGTGTGGAGCAACGAGAGTTCGAGTCTAGCTTGCTAAGTTTTTTGTTGGACAACTTGGAAAGGGCTAATGCTGCACCTGTTGGAATCTCGGCAAGATTGAAACAAATATAATAATGAACCTATTAGTATGATGAACCGAGTAGTAGGCCAGTTGAGGGTAAGCAAAAAGGGAGAAATTTTGCCTCAATATAAAGAAAAATAGTGTAAAGCCCCAAAAAATAATCTTAATTGTATTAAAATTTCTCTTGGCAAATTCAACAAAAGAAATTTGCATGTTTGAAAAAATGGTTTTTCCTCAACATTTGAATGGTTGAACCGAATATGGCTAGTCATTTTGAACAAATCGGCAGAAGGGAGTAATTGATGGAGATACCCGTTTTTTAATCAGATGTGGTGACATGCAGGCTGCCAAACTCTCTCTCTCTCTCTCTCTCTCTCTCTCTCTCTCTCTCTCTCTCTCTCTCTCTCTCTCTCTCTCTTGCGTGACTTGCTATACAGTGCAAGCGAAGCAGATGCATGAGGAGGTAGGGAGGGGTTTGTTGCTCTACGCTAAAGCAATATAGTAGGTATTGGGCAACTGGGGTGGGACAGGTTGTTGCCATCTCTCTTGTCCGTGTGCTAGTGAAGAGGATGCCCCTCAAATAGACACAGTGACATTGCCAGACTCTCTCTCTCTCTCTCTCTCTCTCTAAAAACGCAGCCGTTTTTTGACCTAGTAGACAGCAGTCCACTCTTTTGATCTTAACTTCTTCATCTGAACTCCGATTTGGGTGATCTATAGCCTCAATCGAAGAGCACGAAGTCCTCTACGCATTGATGTAAAGACAGAAATTTTCAGAGTTATGGAAGGCATTTCTGTAGCAGCATTTCCGAAGTGAACAGGTTCAACAAAATTGATTTTCATCTCCTATTTTACATACAATGTCTTCCGGCACTCGCAAGGGTTCTTCTTCTTCAACAAGGTCCACAACCATTGTGGAAAATGATCCAAAATCTCCTAAGTGTGGAGATATCAACACAACCACCCAACCAACGACATCGGAAACCATGATCATGGCGTACTTGGTATCATTGCAAGAGACCGTAAACAAACAAGGCGAAGACTTACGACCACTTGCAATGGAGAATGGCACACTAAGGGTACTTGTGGTTGAGAATGAGAATCTCAAGAGGACACTTGAGATGCAAACAACACGTTTGATGCAACTTGAAGAGGAAGTCAAGGAATGTAAACGCTCTCTTGTGGACTTGAATGCTTTGAAGGAGCGGATGAGCAAAGTAGAGCATGACCATGTATTGAAAGAGGAGAAATTTGACACTATGAGCCGGGATATATGCGACATGAAAAATGTATGCACAAACAAGTCTTGGGCTGATGTATATGGTAGCAATGTGGTTTCTAATTCCTCACTCATGCAAGCTATGGTTCAAACAAAGAATGTTGAGAATGTGGATGTGGAGGAGTTGAAGGAACGGGAGCGACATTCCAAGAACATTGTTATTCGTGGAATTCCCGAAGAGAAGTTAGAGACACCTCCTTCTCTTGCCATTGTTATTGAAGATTTCTTCAAAACCCACTTTGGCATGTCCGGAGTTATGGTCTATGGAGCACATAGAGTGGGGAAGCAAGGAGCTCCTCGCTTGGGAGAACGGCCAATTGTATGCACCATGCCGGATGAGACCAAGCGAAAGATTATCCTTGATAATAGTTGGATCTATTTGAGGGATACAAAATGTTTTGTATGTGAAGATCGCACTATTAAGCAACAAAATATGTGTCGCAAGGCATATGAGGAAAAGAATAATAAAAACAAGGAGATCTCTCATGAAGAAAATGTGCCCAAGGAGGAGGCAAGTCTCTCAAGCAAATAGGGATGCGTGACCTATGAGACCGAGTTACAATTGAAAATATGCTTTTGGAATTATAATGGATACCCATGGAATGCGGGGGTTGGCATTGATGAACTAACAAGCAAAGCCGATGTTGTACTTCTTGTTGAAACTTGGGAGCATGATACACAAAGGATAAACGGCTTGGAGGATTACAATGTACTTTCATTGATGTGGTCAAAGAATCTCAAGCAACGAAGAGGACAAGGAGGGTTAGCATGTATGGTTAAGAAAGGATTGGAAGATTTTGTATCAATTGTGAAAGCTGACAAGTACAAACGTTATGTATGGCTGAAAATTATGACACCAAAAAGAGCACCCATTTTTGTAGCCGGTTGCTACATTCCTCATCATGATTCTCCCTTTTATGCTTGCATGGATAGAGATCAACCATTTTCTGATTTGGAAGAGAACATTGCTTATTTCAAAGGTGAAGGTGATGTTATTGTATTTGGGGATATGAATGCTCGCACAAAAACATTGCAACATGATACTCAACAATTTGATATGCCATACATTTCAAGGGAGTTGGAGGAAGTTCACTTGTATGATCGTACTTCAATGGATGAGAAAGAGCCGGATCACTATGGAAAGTTACTTTTACACATGTGTAATAGCACGGGTATGCTCATTGCCAATGGTGTATCTTTGTGGAGTGGAACCAATGGATTTACATGTAGGAGACATAATGGGGATAGTGTGATTGACTATATGCTACTCTCCGAAGCCATCATGTATCGCATAAAGAGTTTTATGTTTGGTCAATGGACCCCGGAATCCGACCATCGCACCTTATGTATTGACCTTTCATGTGCAGAAGCAACTAAGCATGATAATCTCAGCCAAAGAAAAGAGAAGTTATCACTATGTATGGATTTCAAACGGGCACCAATGTACATTGAAATGGTTGAGCAAAAATTATGGATGACAAAGCTTCAATGTGATGCACCATTGAAAACTAAATGGGAAGCTTTCAAGAAAGCTATTTGTTCTTGTGCGGAAGAATGCTTTGCCATAAAGCATCTCCATGGTATCAACAAAGATAGATCACGCAAAAGGTGGTTTGATAAAGAATGTCAAGATGCTCGAAATTCCTTGATAAAGCTTGATGCAACTATAGACAAAGACAACTATCAAAGTCATTTGCATACATACAAGGCATTGATTCAAAAGAAGAGAAGAAGATGGGAATTAAAGAAACAAGAATTTCAAGTCCAAGAAAAGGCACATGCGTGTGGAAGATTTTGGAGAAACTTGAGAGGCAAGCGGGTTGAGAATTTTGGTAACTTGAGTCTAGTGGATATGTACACACATTGTAGGCAATTATATGAGCAAGCAAATACTGAAAAAATGCCATTTTATGGTTCACTCCCATGTATGCCGTCTTTTTTTACTATTGAGGATGTATGCGGTGGGCTTGAAAATTTGGCCACTCGCAAAGCGGGAGATCTTCAAGGTATCAAGCCGGAGATGATCAAATGGATAGGAGATTTTACCCATGAGTGGATGTGTGATATGTTCAACCTTGCACTTCAACATGGTATGCCTTATGATTGGAGTACTAATTGGGTTAAGCCTTTGCATAAAGGAGGGGATGTAAAGAATGTAAGCAACTACCGGACTATAATGATTGGGTCTCTTATGGCAAAGTTGTTTGGGTGCATAATGGAGATGAAATTGAGTGATTGGGCTGAAGAGAATGACAAGCGTGCAAAGGGACAAGCCGGTTTTCGTCGATGCCATAGCACCATTGATCATCTTGTCACTCTTCGTGTTCTCATGGAGGAAAGTCGGTTGAAAGGCAAGCGATTGTATTGTTGTTTTGTGGACTTTAAGAAAGCCTTTGATATGATTCCACGTAACAATTTGTGGAGAAGGATGGAAGAACTCCAAGTACCAAGTGAGTTTATGCTTGCGGTTTCTCGAATCTATGAGAAGGTGATTTGTCAATTGCGCATGGGAAGAGAAATTTCAGAAATTTTTGTAAGCACTATTGGGGTTAAACAAGGATGTGCATTGTCACCAACTCTCTTTGGTCTATGCATCGATCAATTGAAACAAATGGTACTTGACTTTATGCAAGAAGAAGGCATTGAAGAGGTCACTATTTGCAATGCGGTAATCATGCTTTTGTTGTAGGCGGATGATGTAGTGCTTCTAGCACACACTTTAGAAGATGCACAAAAGCTTATGGTTGTCCTTGAGAACTTTTGCTTGCATAGTGGGCTGATTGTAAATGAATCCAAAACAAAGGTTATGCTTGTGAAAACCGACCATAAGGAGAAGCCATGCATTGTGTACAACAACGAGACACTTGAAGTTGTTGAGAGATTTAAGTACCTTGGCCTTGAGGTTCCATCCAATCACAAGTGGCATGAATGTGCTATGCGTCGTTTGGAAGCGGGAAAGAGAGCATATTATGCATTTGAGAACATGTGTAATGCGGGAAACATCAAGTGTTGGGTTCTCAAGAAGTATCTTTTTGATGCATTGGTGACACCGGTTCTTCTTTATGGAGTTGATGTGTGGGGCGGGAGCATCTCAAAGTCTACTTGGAAAGAGTTTGAGAATGTCCAAAAGCATTTTCTTACAAACTTTCTCCAAGTTAAGACACAAACACCATATATGCTCCTACTTCTTGAGTCGGGATCTCTTCCAATTGAGGTTATGGGCATGGAAAGGGTTGTGGAGTACATGATAAAGATGCGTCAAAACCCCTCACATCGACTTCCTACAATTGCATGGGAAGCAAGCAAAAAAGTTCAAAAGACGTATAAAAGCAAGATCTTGAGCACGGGATGGATGCAAGACATAAAGAAGTGGTTTGGGAGATAGGATGCATTACACTTGCTACATGATGCTTCAATTGACTCTCAAGTGAATGAAGCTTTTCTACAACGCCAATGTATTACGGCTTGGGAGAAATCCGGTGGGTCACGCTTCATACATTACACCACCTATATTGCCCCCAACTACAAAACCATGTTCTTCGCTGAGAGAGGAAACCGTACTCACACTGACATGCTTGAGCCTATTCCCTTGTTCGCGACACGCACTATCGCAGCAATTCGGCTTAGCTCCCATTTCCTTCGATGCGAGATAGGGCGTTGGGGCAATGGAGAAGAGTCAAATCGATTGTGCACATTATACTCACTGCAAGTTCGCGAGTCTGAGTACCACACACTACTAGAGTGCTCAGCTTTTAATCACATCCGAACTTGCTTCTCTCACATTTTCAGCCATAACTTAGACCTACACACTTTCCTCTCCCAGCCAAAGTGTGGGCTCTCCATTGCGACTCTCATCACAACAATTTTGGAGCATCGAGAGTCACTCATCAGCCATACACATACTACATCACATGTAACTTTGGTCCCATAGGTCATATTTGACCTCCGAGGACGATAATAAAATTTATCTCTCTCTCTCTCTCTCTCTCTCTCTCTCTCTCTCTCTCTCTCTCTCAGCCTCGAAAGCTCCCCCCCCCTCCTCTTCCCTATGTTGTACGAACCTTACCCTCTCCTCGTACAATCATGGCCCCTGTCACCCCCCATTGCCCCCACTATCCCTCCCCTTGTCGCCATCCCTCCTTCTTCAACCTTGGCGTCTGCTCCTCCTCCCATCACATCTCTAAGCCGCGTCTTCCTTTGCACCCCATCGACCACACCATTTTAAAAGATATACTAGCCTCAGCTATAATTAGTCATGCTCCCTCTTCTCTCATCATCACTAACAATTTTGCTCATCCCTCTCTTTCCAACAAGCTTGAGAGACCTTAGCAATATGGTGAAGGAGGCAATTATGGAATACCACTCAATAACACCAGCTCGAATGAGATTTGCATCGGTCTGAGGGTGTCTACATCGACGAAATATCCATCGCTTACTACAACAACTCTTAGCTATGGCAAGCTTGATGGAGTAGGCAAGGCCGACGCTCTCAACACGTCAACATCCCTCTTCTCCCTCTTGAAGCCCAGGAAATTGCACTCAACCACATGCTTTGCCCAAGCCACAACTCTCTCTCTCTCTCTCTCTCTCTCTCTCTCTCTCTCTCTCTCACCTTGCCTGCATCGACTTCTGCACGCATACTGGCCAAAGTGGGATGGCGAGCTCGCTCAAGATACAATGGCTTGGTAGGAGAGAAGAGGCGAGCACCTCTCTCTCTCTCAGCTTGCCTGGTAGGTCATGAAACAGTGGCTTGGGAAGAGAGAGGAGGCGAGCACCTCTCTCTCTCTCTGAGTTTAAAACTGAGAGAGAGAGAGAGAGAGAGGACTTCCAGCGCCCTTCGTCGGGGAAGAAGGAGGTGTCCAGCAGATCCATGTAAGGCTCACTCGGGAAAGTTGTGGGAAATAAGTACCTGTGAGTCCTCGAGTTGTCAGCTGCAATAGGAGAAAGTCAATCGGAGTCGATTCGTAAGCCGCCATCATCGATGTGTGGGTCGATGTCGAAGAGGCCAGGCATGAGGTCAAGGAAACGGTTCCCGATGTTGATACCTATAAGCTTGACGTAGTAGTAGATTGGATGATGAGGGTTGACGATGAGCGGAGTGAAGACGATGTTGGGTGCAATATAAATGTTGACGGTGGCGAACGTGAGTGTCGAAGAGTCCGGCGAGTTACATGCAGGGAAGACAATAGGAGAAGGTGTTGGGAAGGGCTCTACGATACAACTGTGATGGAAAGGCGAGGGGGCGTGGCTCAGACCCATGATTCTGGCCATGGCCTTGATGCTGCCCTCTTGGTCACAATAGCTCTGGTGGTGGTGCCGAACAAAAAGTCAAGCAGCGCGAGTGTCAGAGACGAGCTTGCCGACGGTCATGCCGCCATCCTGGTACACTTTGAGGTAGGTGTAGACGGAGCTGTCTGGCGTCAACATTTAATTGGAGGCGATGCCCAGGAGATTGCAGAGAGAGGGGAGTCACCTCTGATTATGGAAAGAGTTGTGGAGTCCACTCGAGGGTCAAATATGAGCTGGTCCAGCAGCTCAAAGCACGGGTGGTAGGGCTGGCATTGCAACCACGTGAGGTCGGCAGTTGTGTCCATTGTCATGTGAAAGGAGCGACGGGTGTTGTCCACAATTACAGGTCGCACATAGTAGTTAACACTACCAAGCTCGTAACCGGAGATGAGCAATAACATTCAACACCTTCGATCTTGGAGCGCCCACCTAATTAGATGGCGTGTATTGTTGTTTATTATGCATCGTTGCTCATCTCCTACACATCCCAACACCGGCATTGCAGTTTGGCTACTCTACTGAATGACAAACGTGAGAATGGTGCTGGCGTTGCTCGAAAACTCATCTTGTTTGGTTGTGATATTGCAAGCGCAGGTGCCTGCCTGCGCGGCTGAAACTAGAGCTACCAATTTGTTTAATTCCTTTTTGTGGTAGGCTAGGAACTCATTAGTATTTGATAGAAACTCCCATGCATTTTGACTTCCGTGGAGACTCCTCAAGATCACACTTCTTGAGGACTATATGTCCTTGCCTTGATATTGTCCATGTGCAAAGGATTATGTGCCAAATTCTTCCATGATGGACGTACATCAGTATAGTGCAGAATGCATTAGGGAATTCTGACAATTTGGAACCCTGGTCCAATGTGATTTTCATAGAGAGGTAGCTGCATCGGGAGTAAAAGGCAGATATGTAGCTAGACGGTGACAAAGAGAATGGTAGTAAGGAGTTTACAATGATTTTGGTCAGTCGCATGTCTACATGGTTGGAGAGGTATACATGCAACGTGTTGTTCAAGGATATGGCCGCAAATTTTTTTAAGGGTGTGTTGGCATCGCTCATGCACATGTGTTCGCACCCAGCTTTGTACGAGGCAGTTGTGACACAGCTTAAGAGGCACATGTTGGAGGTCTTCCCGACTGGGCAACACGATGAGACAGTAAGTAGAAGACAGTTTTCAACGGAGAGAGAGAGAGAGAGAGAGAGAGAGAGAGAGAGAGAGAGAGAGAGAGAGAGAGAGAGAGAGAGAGAGAGAGAGAGAGAGAGAGAGGCTATCCTTTCCCTGCGAGAGATTTTTCCTTCACTTGCCTCTTCGTTGTTATTTCCTTCCATGCCGAATGGCAATGACTACACCCTATTAAAAGGAAGGAGAGACAGAGAGAGAGAGAGAGAGAGAGAGAGAGAGAGAGAGAGAGAGAGAGAGAGAGAGAGATGATCCCTATCCATTCTCGCACAGCACATATATGGAGGTCCATGGGGAGGATTGAGGAGAAGGGTGTCAATCTCATCCAGGGCAGGCTCAGATAAAAATTGACGTTTGGTATCTCTAGACGCTCCTGAAGAAAATAGAGAGAATTGTAGACACGAGCCCACTTCGTGTTGCCATGTGATAGTTTTGAGAGACACCTCTCTCCATTAATATGGTTAGAGTTAGAAGTTTCCAAAAAATCCTTTCAACGTAAGGGCTTTGCACATTGGGTTAGTAATCTGGGTAGAGGCATGACGGACAAGTCAGTAGACTAGGAATCCCAAGCAGTCTACGAACTTCGAGGAATGCTCATATAAACATGGGAAATTTAAGAGACAAGCAGGCACCGCAGTTATCGCTTTCCCCTAAGAAGAGGGATCTTGTAATCCTAGCTCGTTTCGCTCGTTCCCTCTTACCCGTTTTTATCTCGCATAGTCCTAGCGTTTAACATAAAAATTTTATTCAACATCCGGCCATCTGACCCTCCGGATTCGTCCACCCACCGAACCATTTTATGAAAATCCCTTCCCGAGGAAGTACTTAACTACTACAAAATCAGGAAGACAATCTACCAGACATTGTCAGACAACAAGCAACATACAATCTGTTGCATACCCTCTTTCAGGGAAATTCATCTGGTTTTTCCCACCAAATCTTTATTTAGAAACTTTTAATTCATTTCTTTATCTTTATCTGCTACAATTAACTTGTAACTAGTTTCCTAACTAATCATGCAACGCATTTAGTTTCAACCAATTCATCTTGCCTTACCCAGGACTAAGATAATTGGTTACAAGCCATCAAAATGGCAGCACCTTCACAATATCTCCCATAATTAAGTGTTTGGGAAAGACTCATCAAATAATTTGATCATTCCTTCTTAAGCATTTTATTTCGAGAGATATAGCACCATCCGGTGACAGATGCACAGGATAGCCCCTATATTCCTAGCCTTTCCAGTTCCTTTTTACGCAACCAATTCAAACAAATTTTTTTAATTAAATTCACATCATCCTCCCTACGTATGATCTTCTCATCCAACTATTGGCATCAAGCCATACCCGGATTATGGCCGTTTTCCAATAAGAAACCCCAGGTACTTTACCCGACCGGGAAAAAATAAAACAAACCCATTCATCCCTTATCCCTCGGGCATGAATGACCTAGGTATAAAAAACTTGCCGGTTACGCTGCCCTAACCGAAATGGGTCAATCTCCGTCAAGTTCCCCAAGAGAATCCTCCCAATGGACCAGCTCTCAATCAAATTGAGCCCAAGAAGATCCATCTTGGTTTCCGGTCGTTTCCAGACAATCTTCAAAACTCCTAGTTAAATCTATCTTTTGCAATGGGCTATCTCTATCGCCTCTCGAGATTCTTTTTTAACTCCTAGTTGGTAATTTCCAGTTCATTCATTTATCAACCTTAATTCCTACTTTCATTAATTATCTCTACCAGCCAAGTTTATTTAGAAAATACACGCGAGTTTTTTTGCCATAGGCATTTGATGGTTAATTTCTCTTCGAAAATGCCAACTTTTTAAGTTCAATCCCTATTTTGTACGATTCCCAGGTTTTTACAATCCTTTGCCATCCATGGGGCATCTCCATGGAAGCTTGTAGAGTTTTCGCTTCAAAACAACACGTAGGTCAATTCCGCGAAGTTATCCCCTATCTCCCCCATCCCGTTTTTGCAAACAAACTTGAAATTGGCAACTTTAGAAATACTCTTCAATACCAAAAATTGAACTACTTCTATCGAGCTTAGACAACTACTCTTTTCTTATTGTGCCTAGCTTTCCATTTAGGAAGCTAGAAGGTCGTCCAATAATTTATGAGTCTTCGAGCTTTCCATTAAATCTCGCTTTGGGGATAAAATGGGAATCTAGAGCTTTCCATTAAAGCTTGGAAGAGAGGAGTATAACCATACATTCTTCCTGTCGTAAGATATGAAAACCCTAAGCTTCATTACCATAATGAGACTAAACCTTTCTCTCTTTAATGAGACAAGGTTTCCATGGAAGCTTAACCCTAATCACACAAGGTCACCATGGAAGCTTAACTCTAATCGCACACAAAGTCACAATGGAAGCTAAACCCTAAATTGCAAGCTTGTCTTTCAATGCTTTTCCTAAGTGCAAAGTTACCATCAAGCTTAGCTTAAGGATGCAAATCTACCTTTGAAGCCTAACTTAATGATGCATAGGTACTCTTAGCACTTAACCCTAATTGTGAGGTTACCATTAAAGCTTAAACCTAAAATACAAAGTAGTCACTAAAGCTTACACCTAAGTGCAAAGCTACCATTAAAGCTTTGCTTAAGGATGCAAATCTACCTTTGAAGCTTAACTTAATGATGCATAGATACTCTTTAACACTTAACCCTAATTACGAGGTTATCATTAAAGCTTAAACCTAAAATACAAGGTAGTCACTAAAACTTACACTTAAGTGCAAAGTTACCATTAAATCTTAGATTAAGGATGAAAATCTACCTTTGAAGCTTAACTTAATGATGCATAACTACCATTAATAGTTAACCCTAATTCCAAGGTTACCATTAAGCTTAAACCTAAATACAGATAGTCACTAAAGCTTACACCTAAGTACAAAGTTACCATTAAAGCTTAGCTTAAGAGTGAAAATCTACCTTTGAAGCTTAACTTAATGATGCATAGATACTCTTAGCACTTAATCCTAATTGCGAAGCTACCATTAAAGCTTAAACCTAGAATGATGCACATAAATCTTCTTAGTATTAAAACACATGATTTAGGTTAATTAATCCTACTAGAAGTGAAGATTACCTCCTTTAATCAAGAGGGAAGTGGGGTTGAAGTCCTTCTTGAAGAGATGTGAGGCTCAAGGAAGAAGGAAAGGGATTAGGATGAAGAGGAAGGAGAGAGGAGCTTCTTCACAAAACCCTCAAGGGTTTGGCCTTCAAGAGAGTGAGAGAGAAAGAGCAAGGTTTAATGGAAACCTTGATTTACTTAAGCATAATCTTGAGCATGGCAAGTATGCAAGTAGCTTAGCAATATGTGTAAAATTACAAAGGAGAGGGGGTGCTTATACAGGAAATGGTGGTTAGAATACTCAATTCCTATTGGACCCCAATTCTCTTCTCAATTCCTATTGGATCCCAATTCTCTTCTCAATTCTTATTGAACCTCAATTTCTTCTCAATTCCTATTGGACCCCAATTCTCTTCTAAATTCTTATTGGACCCCAGTTTCTTCTCAATTCCTATTGGACTCCAATTCTCTTCTTAATTCTTATTGGACCCCAATTTCTTCTCAATTCCTATTGGATCCCGATTCTCTTCTCTTGTTTTCGAGGACGAAAACGCTTCTCCAAGGGGGAGTAATGTCAGGCCAAGGGTAGGACCAGGCAGCAGGCGACCGGGGACTGAGTGGCTCAGTATGGCTATGTTACCATATACATGTGGTAGTGATGTGTGTGAACACACTAGGACCGTCGGGGCATTTTTTCCCTCTTTAGGAGGTTTTTTCCCCCGTGCATTGTATATACACCCATCGCTCTAGGGCTATCAATCTTTCCATTCCACACTAAGTAACACACTCTCTATTGTGTGCCTTGAGCTTCCTTCGTCTTCTCCAAGCTGTGTGTGTTTCTCTGCAACCCTAATTCCAACAATTGGTATCATAGCAGGTCACGTCCTCCCGGGCTTAGTCGCCAGCTGCTCGAGCACACGCCTGCTCACTTTCTCCGATTTCAATGAGCTTTGGCGAGCGTTCGCAGGTCGACAAAAATTTTGGGCTCATTTCGGCCTTTGTTTCCACTACAGGCAGTACTGCACAGGCTATTTCGTCATTTTGCGCAGAATTTCTGTCAGTGTCGTTTTCTGCATTACAGGTGCCTTATAGTCTTCTACGGTTTGTGCTATATAGCACAGGTTGTTCCCGCTCCGTTTCTCCTATTTTTGGGCAGTTTTCACATCAAGTGCAACATTTACCATGGCTGACAACAACAACAAAGATGTGTTCAAGATGTTTGCTGCTGAGGACAGGTTGGATGGGGACAACTACCCTATGTGGGCTTATATGATGCAACATGTTCTTGTGTCAAAGGGTGTCTGGAACATTGTGCAGGGCATTGATGTGCGTCCTGGTTCTGAGGATGTAGGCGATGTTGAGGATGTTGCAGGTCTTGCTGCAAGGATTGCAACTATTAGAGTTGTTTTGCCTACGGCAAAACAAGCTCGTTGGGATGTTAAGGATGCGCAGGCTCATGCATTGATTGCGTTGTCTGTGAAGCGCACCATTGTTCCTCACATCCGTTCAGCAAAATCTGCAAAACAGGCTTGGGATATTTTAGCAGGTCTTTATGCAAGCCGCAATGAGGCTAAAATTGCTTTGTTGCGTAAAGAGTTGGAGTTGAAGATTATGCATGAGGAAGATGATATGGACACTTTCCTTGCTAGTGTCAAGGATATCAACAAGCAGCTTATTTCAACAGGTGAAGTCATTTCAGACAGTTCCCTTGTGCAAATTGTTCTTGATGCCTTACCAGATTCCTACCAGCAGACTTTGCTAGTTCTTGGAGACTGATGACCCAAGGAAATCCTAAAGTTGTCAAGTTTGATGCATTATGCACATTGCTATTGCAAGAGTCACTTTCTAGAAAAAACAGGACTAGGCAGCGTGCAGTTGAACAGGCTTTTATTGCTTCTCAAAGAAAGGGTGGTAACAATAATGCAGCCACTTCTTATGGTTCTGTGGCGAGTGGCAAAAATTCTGTTCCTAATGCTTCTGTTCTGGCAGTACTTCGTCTAGCAATTCTGGTGATAAGGGCAAAAAGAAGATGCGTTGCCATTATTGTAAAGCCAATGATCACTTGATCAAGTCGTGTCCTAAGTTGAAGGCCAAAGAGGCTAAGAATAAAGAGGGTGGTTCCGCTGCAAATGCTGGTTCCACTACAAATGCAGCCATTGTTGAGTCTTCTGTGAAAGGAGACTGTGTTGCTGATGTTGATGCAGAATGGGCTTTTAGCGCAGAGTGCACTTACAATCTTGTTTTCCATGATGCATGCTTGTCAGTTGCTACAGATTCACATGTGTGGTATTTTGACAGTGGTGCTACAAAGCACATTACCTCACATCATGAATTGTTTACCTCTCTTGAGTCTGTCCCTCATGGGAATTCAGTCACTTGTGCCAACAACGCCTCTTATCCAGTTCAGGGAGTTGGAAAGATTGTGCTCACTGCTGCTAATGGCAGTTCCTTCACACTTGTTGATGCACTTTATGTACCTGGGATCAAGAAGAATCTCTTGTCTGTATCCGCACTTGCTAGACTTGGACTTGTAGCCAAATTTGTGGATGACAGATGTACAGTTCATGCTCTCAGTTTTGATGATGAAATTGTTGCATCTGGCCTTTTGTGCCGTGGGCTGTATAAGCTCACTTTGTATGACAAGTGTGGACAAAATTTTGCAAATGCTGTTGCAGATTCAAGGGCTATTTCAAATGCAAAACTTTGGCATGCACGTTTTGGTCATCTGAATTTTGCCAGTTTGTTGCGTTTGCAGAAATCTGATATGGTTGCTTCTTTGCCGCCTCTTGAAGCACTTGTCAAACATGTTTGTGAAGGCTGTATTTTGGGTAAGATGCAACGTTCTAAGTTTCCAAAGGATGGTTCAGTTCGGGCCACATGCAGGTTGCAGCTTGTGCATAGTGATGTTTGTGGGCCCATGCAAACTCCGTCCTTGGAAAATTACCTGTACTTCGTGAATTTCATTGATGATTACTCCAGGCATGCATGGGTATTTCCGCTTAAACTTAAAGCGAAGTCCGAAGTTTTTATGTGCTTCAAACAATTTTTGGCTATGGCTGAAAATGTCTCGAAATGTACTATGGGCACCCTCCATTCCGATCGAGGGGGGGAGTATATGTCTCATGAATTTAATGCATTTCTAGCTAGTCGTGGGATAAAACACCAATGTACAGTGCCTTATACACCTCAGCAAAATGGTGTTGCTGAGAGGAAAAATAGGTCACTGACAGAAATGGCACGATGTATGGTCAAAAGTCAAGCTTTACCGCATTCTTTTTGGCTTGAGGCCATCATGTGTGCCACTTATGTACTTAACAGGTGACCTACGAAAGCTTTGCAGTCTATTACTCCATATGAAGCATGGCATGATAGAAAACCTTCTATTGAGCACATGCGTGTTTTTGGTTGTTTGGCATATGCTTTGGTGCCACAAGTGCAGCGCAAAAAATTGGATGATAAGGCTGTCAAATGTATTTTTGTTGGTTACAGTGCTGAAAGCAAAGGTTACAGGTTGTATCATCCGCAAACAAAATGTATTCTGGTTTCTCGGGATGTAGTGTTTGTGCAAGATTCTGTTCAGCCCTTGCTGTCATGTACTAGAGACAGTAATGTAAGCTCACAGGACATTTATGACACCTTGTTTCCTCTTTTCAGTGGTGGAAATACGAATGTAAGTTCCAATGAGGCAAATGTACAACCTATGGGGGTTTCTGAAAATGTTTTAGATCAGCCTATTACTGATGCAGATGTACATGATGTACTTGATGAGGAAAGGGCTGAAAATGAGCAGGCTAGAGGTATGCCAAAATGGTTGGTGCACACTTTGCGTGACAGTAAATTGGATGCACCTTTGTCTAGTCGTACTCGTTCAGGCTCTCGCCATGCATCTTATGCATCAGATTGTTATGCTTTGGCTGTGTCTAGCTTACATGATGTTGAGGAGCCTCTGACTTTTGATAAAGCACAAAATTCAGAAAATTGGATGGCTGCCATGCAATCATAATATGATGCACTTATAGAAAATGACACATGGACTTTATGTGATTTTCCTCCTTGCAAAAAGTCCATTGGTACGAAGTGGGTTTACAAGTTGAAACGCAAGCCGGATGGTGAGATCGATCGCCATAAGGCTCGACTTGTTGCAAAGGGTTATGCACAGCAAAAAGGCATAGATTATGAAGAGACTTTTGCTCCGAGTTGTCGTATGACTACTGTGAGTTTTCTATGTGCATTGGCAGCTCATTTTGGTTGGGATGTACATCAATCAGACATTGTTACTGCTTTCTTGAATGGTGACATATTTGAGGAAGTTTATGTAACGCAGCCTCGCGGTTTTGTCATAAAAGGACAAGAGGACAAAGTTTGCAGATGTAAGAAGGCTTTGTATGGGTTGAAGCAATCTCGTCATGCTTGGTATGAGAAAGCTGACACTCATTTGGTTAAACGAGGCTTTCGTAACAGTCCAACAGAAAGCACATTGTATGTAAAGCGTGAGGGTGATGTACTTCTCATTGTGGTTCTTTATGTTGATGATTTGCTGATCACTGGACCAAATGAGAGACATGTTGCTGAATTTAAGGCTGATTTGAATGCTACTTTCAAGATGAAAGATTTGGGGCTGTTGCATCATTATTTGGGTATACATTTTAAGCAATGTGATGGTGGTATTGCCTTGTGTCAGAAAAGTTACATAGAGACATTGCTATGTAAGTTTGGACTTGAGGATTGCAAACCTATTGCCACTCCCATGGAAACAGGTTTGAAGTTGAGTCTACATGATGCTGGTGATCCTGCTGATGTCACTCTTTACCAAACTACTGTTGGCTGCCTCATTTATGTATGCAACACGAGGCCGGATATTCAGTTTGCAGTCTCACAAGTCAGCAGATTTATGCATAGCCCAGGGTCTAAGCATTGGCAGGCTGTCAAGAGGATTTTCCGCTACCTTAGTGGCACTTTACATCTTGGCTTGTTTTATCCCAAGGGGGGATCATTGCCGCCAGACTTACATGCTTTTTTGGACTCAGATTGGGCTGGTTGTTTTGACACGCGAGTGTCCACAAGTGGTTTTTGTTTCATACTTGGCAGTTCATGTATATCATGGTTGAGCAAGAAGCAACCTACTGTGGCCACTTCGAGTTGTGAGGCTGAGTACAGGGCAGTATTCACAGCTACGGTTGAGTGTGTATGGCTCAGACGCCTTATGGCTGATTTGGGTGTTGGACAGGACACTGCCAACACTATCTACACTGACAGTCAGAGCGCATTGGTAGTTGCAAGGAACCCAGTTTTTCATGCTCGCACAAAGCACATTGAGGTGCATTACCACTATGTCAGGGAGAGGCTCTCAGCAGGAGAGATCAGCTTGGCTTATGTGCCAACAAAGGACAACCTTGCAGATCTTTTCACAAAGGCATTGTCTCGTGAGAAGCTTGAAGCTTTCCGCAAATCTTTGGGCTTACTCCCCTTTGTGGATTGATCCTGTCCTCAGGGCATGGCACTTCCCTTTACTCATGTGCCAGCTCTCGTTCACCGCATCACTCCAAGGGGGATTTGTTACCATATACATGTGGTAGTGATGTGTGTGAACACACTAGGACCGCCGGGGCATTTTTTCCCTCTTTAGGAGGTTTTTCCCCCGTGCATTGTATATACTCCCATCACTCTAGGGCTATCAATCTTTCCATTCCACACTAAGTAACACACTCTCTATTGTGTGCCTTGAGCTTCCTTCATCTTCTCCAAGCTGTGTGTGTTTCTCTGCAACCCTAATTCCAATAGGCTAGGAGCCGAGGGCCAGGCATAAGTTAAGGGGTCCTACTTGCAAGGGCCAAGGGTTATAAGTAAGGAGGTTGGGAGGAGAACGTTATGCTAGTCCATCCTTTGGCCTTTCATATTCAACATCCCCAAATGAGGACATCTTGGCAAAGGTTATGATCCACTTTAATAAGAATAATCATTAATGATTAAACTGAAATCAAAATTTTGCTTGAATTTCTTCATGGGGTGATTAAAACTTGAGACTTGAAACATCTTACAGACAAATCAAAATATCCATAAAGGTCAACAATATTTTTAAAATCTGTATGAAACTTCAGTAATCTAAATTAAATACTCTCACTACATGCGACACCATTAAACAAAAAAACATATTTAAACTACATTTATAGAGGAATCGAGCCTCATGAAAATAATTACAAATGGAGACAATGTTGTTGTTGTTAGGCTTTTCTTACAAGTATTTGTCTTCCTCATCTAGGGATTCATATACACTTAAGTATTTGTGTGTCTATGACTTAGGGAAGATAGTAGTACTTTATGGATGGCTTTTCTAAGATATCCTAGAGAGTACCTATTGGTTCAAGATTCTATAAAAATCCTACTATTTTTATAAAAACCTTTTAACATGGTAGTGAAAGGTTCCTCACGGACCAAAAAATAGAGTGATTTTCATCTCTACACATGGTTTCTTGCTCATGTCCTCTCAAAACAAGTTGACTTTGTAAGTAAACAACACATTATGTGAGCACAAAGTTATAAAGTACAAAATGATATCATTCTAATAATCTAATGACAACTATACAAAGAATAAATTAGAAGGAAAATCTTTGATGACTCTCCATAGGTAACACAACTTACTTGCATTGTGAGACTCAATCACATGCTACAGAACTATAGATGGTGCACCAAAGTCATCAACAAAATAGCACCACTCAGTATAATGAGGTGTGAAGCCTAAACATTGAAATCCATAAAGAGGTTAATTCTCTCCAGCATAATAAACTTAAAGATGGAGATGATGTTAAGCTTTCAATGTAAGCTACAAGGGTAGTTTTCTTACCATTCTATCTGTCATAATAATCAATATCTAATTCTCCTAAATGATTTTCTCATGTTAAAGTGATCATTTAATATGGGGAAGTGCCAGGGGAGAAAAAGCTAGAATATTGGTTAAGCTAGAAGACCGGCCACAGTAGGGATCCAAAGGAGGGAAAATAGGGACCCAAAGGGGGGGCCATCTGCAAAAGAGCCATGTGCAGCAATGGGCTAAAAAGACCCTAAGGTTCAGCCCATTAAGACTTCCAAAATGCTAAGGTTCCAAAATTCAAAGGTTGTGTCCAAAGGTCAACCTTAAGGGAATTGCATGCTTTGTGTGTGACCAAAAAAGTCTTTGTACATCCCTACATAGGAGGGGGCAAGCCTAGCATGTAGGGGATGAGAGAGAAAGCCACACACACACAAAAGCTCCCTTTACACAAAGGGAATGAGGGACACATGTCAGCTCCCTAGCCCATATGCCCACAAGGTGTAACCAATTCCTATTGGATGGCCTTGGAGGTGGACCAATGAGAATTAGGCTAGAGTAAATCTAGTTTAATTAATTTAAAAACACTTAATAAAAGAACCAATGAGAATTAAGTCCTCTAGAAGACTATTGGACAGTCTCCCAAGGGGTCCAATGAGCATTCAGGAGCCCAATGGCTTGCCTGATTCCTATTGGTGGCCAGGAGGCAAAGGGGTCCAATGAGAGTTTAGTTAAATTATTAAATTACCTTAAGCTCTCACAAAAGGGAAAAGGGGGACACATGTCAGAAGGCTATTACTTATGCTGCTTAATTGTCATTGGTTAGCTCTAGGGAGGTCCAATGGGAGGACAGCAAGAGCAAATAGCAAGGGGGCTCGCCCAAGAGAGAGAGGGGGCTGATTTTTTCAAGGCATTATCACACACACACTCACACAATCTCATGTGTGAAGAAAGAGAAGACTATCTCTTCCCAAGCTTTAATGGAGAGCTCATCACCTACTCCAAGCTTGTGAGATAGAAGCCTACATCGACATACTCTTGGCATGTGGATGCAAATCCAACCAAGAGCCAAGCTTCAATGCATGCTCATCTCCTCTACCAAGCTAATTACTAAGCTAAGCTATGCTAATATTGGTGATTATGTGAGGAGATGTACATCTTTCTCGTAAGATGCTCCTTCTTCCTCTCAATCTACTCTCATACCCTGCTAGCTCTCACCATCTTCGAAGGTGTGTGAGGTCTTGGGTCTGAGACCGGGGATAATTGATGTTGTGTTTGCTAAGTGTTTTGCTTAGTGCATGAAGCTTTCATCTGCATTGCACTAGCTAGTCTTGAAGGAACACAAAGAATTGTATTGTACAATGTCTCTCTTGATGGGAGAAACCATAATACAAAGCCTTTTGGAGGGGGGACCGGCTCCATGCAAATCCGGTCCTCAACTGTTGTCAATAGATTAATTGCTCTCTCTTTTGAAAGTATTTTTCATGCTATCTAGCTAGGTGTTATGCTTTTTGTTGCTCTCTCCACCCAAGCACTCTTGTAATTCTCATTAGGAATCTATTCTAATGAAATGCCCACTATGTTCATGCTAATTTCCGCTACACACAAGTTTTTAGGCCATTAAATGTTACACTATCTTTATGTTGGAGATGAACCCTTGCAATGTCCACGCACTATTCACACCTCTTGTTGTTGTGGCATGCAAGTCATGTGAGCTCATACTTTTGCCACCTTTGGGAGTAGAGGTTTCCATGTAGTTTGAGTAAATGAAAGTAGAAGGAGTAGAATCTTGTTTCGTGTTGTAATGGAGGTGAGAGAGAGGAGAGGAGCTAGCTTGGTGTGAAACTATGTGGTGGGCAAGGAGAAGAGATGGGGGAGGAGCTTGCTTGGTGCAACAATGGAGGTGGGAGAAAGCTAGCAGAGAGATAATGCTGGTGGACGATAGGGGGTGCATGTGATTGTTGCAACAATGGAGAGCTTGGAAAAGGATTTGTAGAGAGAGAAAATCACGCTATAGAATAGGTTTGGAAAGACTTTGGAGGGTGGAAAATGATGTTTTGAAATTTTTTATAAAAAAATAATTTTTTGGATTTTTTAGTGCACGTTTTTTACTTTTGGAGTTCAAAAATGTTTTTTTGACCATGAAATAGGCTTGGGGACCTTTTAAGGAGGAAAAACTTAAAATTTGCATCTTTTTGAAAATTTGAAACTTTTAGTGTATTTATAAATCCGGGCCAAAAAGTGGGAGAAAAGAGGTCAAAGTGGTCCCCCCCCCCACCCCCCCCCCCCCACCCCCTTTCCCCTATCCACCTCCCTTACCTTCTCACTTACGTTTTTGAGGGTATAGAGTGTGTCCACCACCCTCTTCCTATTAGCTGGCCTCTAATTAATCTTAATCCCAATGGGCCCCTAGAGGGTTTATCTTTTTCCTAATGGGTATTGTGGTTGTGGAGCAAAAGTTGTTGAAACAATGGGAGGAGTAAGAGCTATATGAGTACGAGGATCTATAGGTACATATGATTGATACACACTTGTAGGTACCATTGTAAGCATTGAGCTACCATGTAGCGGTGCTTTATTAACAACAAATGAGGTCCATGGCATGTTTTTTGTCATGCCCACCACTAGTGTAGGCATGGTAGCCATGGTGTCATCAAGAGAAAGATGGGCTAAACTTGGAAAGATAAAGCTATCACTTGTGGGCTCAAATTGTACTGAGACCCCTGAAAAAACAACATATATCGAGGGAGTCTCCATTTGCGATAAGGTTGGTTGCTTAGCCTTCCCCGGGCCTTCCCTGTATCCAATAATCTCATAAGACCCGTCGAAGGTACATGGATCCCCTTGTTCTCCCTCTCTGATAACCATATGGATGGCATCACAAACTCTTTGTTGTTGCTCCTCTATGCTAGTAGCTCCCGTTGTGGATTGTAGGACATCTAACCAACCCACATAATAGGTGTGACCTGTGTATAGGTTGGTTAGAGTCCCCGTTTATAGTTCATACTCCTAGTTTTCATTTAGAAACACTCCATCTAGGATTGAGGTGTCAGGGGTGTCCTTTGAGCTAGATGCAATGTGGCTCTCTATGGGTTGATCGTTCGTGGTTGCTAATTCAAGGGCACCCAATTGCTCGCCTATCATGGATGTTGACATAGGGTCTTTTGCTTTTAACTCTCTCCTTTTCTCTGCCTTGCGTAGGCTCTCGATTTCCTTTTCCCTAGCCGCTATGATATATTGCTCAACCTCTTGGACTTCAACAAGGCTTCTACCATCTGGTAGTATAACGTCGGAGGGGAATAGCTCTGAAGAGTCAGGGGGTGCAGTGAATGGAGTATTCCCGTGCACACTCTCTAGGAGCATGGGGTCTACATTGGTAATGAATGGAGAATTTACTTTCCCACCCCCTTCATTTACATCGTTAGCTCCATGTTCGGAGCGAGTCTCTCTACTAAAAGTTTCCTTCAAGCGGCCAAGCACGCTCAGTCCAGACCGTGGACCCATGGCATGCATGTCTTGGCTTGAACTATCAAAATTAGGCATCGGGTAACCTTCCATGATGTCATAGTCAGAGGAAGAGTCACTAGACACAATATGTGGGTCGTGAGTGGTACTACCTTGGGTTCCCATTGAGGTCCTAGAGCCTAAGGTGGAGGAATAATGAGTACCCGCATAAACGGAGACACTCTCTATGTGCTCGTCCTCTAGCACACGACCAGAGCGTAGGTGCATGTGACCTCAACACTCTAGAAGCATTGATGAGTGTTCGTAAAGGCCGCTCACCTAGTTTTTTAGGTGTTTACAATCCAAATTTTTTTTTCCCTTTTTTTGTAACCAAGCCACGGAATATGTGGGCTAGAGGGATGTGTTGTGCTTTACAACCCCCGATTAGGTTGCATAAAGCTCTCAAAATCCTAAAAACAGTCTTCTCCTAGTCAGAGAGAAGGCTAGAATTAGTAATTCCAAAGGGTGAGTGTGAAGGGGATGGTGGAGGACTTGAGGAACTTGTCTCCCATGCCCTCCCTTCACTTGAGGTCCTAGTCTTTATATATAAAGTAATGTGTATACTATATCATATGACTGAGGACTGAGGCATGGGCCTAGGCTTGGACTTGGGGGAAGATCCCGATCCCTTCCTTTTAAAATAAGATTTTTTAAATTTTCTTTTTGTTTTCAAAAATTTTTTGGTCTCAATATTTTTGAGCATTTTTTTATTGTTATTATTAATTTTTTTAATTTTTTTTGGAAAAAAACTTTTTGAACAAAAATTGTTGCGTGTGGACGTCGAGCTTACACGCACACACAACAGCTTCTATTAGCTCTGTCTAACCTCTTACAACTAACACATCTAATTAATAGCTAATTAACACTAATTACCTCTGTTTACACATTTTTTAACACAGAACTATGCACACTGTCAACACTAACTACTGCACATTGTCTACACTTCCTAACACAACAATACTGCTCACTCACAGAGCACTCAATCTACTCATTGTCCATTGCACCTTATAGATTTACACTAACTAACAGATATACTAACACCTGCACATTACAAATCTAACAAATATAACATAAATAAGTACATTGCAGCACTTAACAGAGCTTAGAAAAACCTGCTAAAATTGCACCTTACAGCCACTAACAGAACCTGCTAAAACTGCACATTACAGCCACTTAACAGTTCTCACACAACTCAACAAAAAACCAAAAATGAAGAAGTGAAGGCTTCGTGAGGTATTAGTGACTGCTCCTCAAGCTTAGTGCAAGGCAGTCCCCGCAAAGGCGCCAAAAATGTGCGCTTTTCCGCACGTGTTGGAGGCTAGGAACTTGCATGTGCACTATGTGCGAGCCTCAAAAGGCTGCAAGCACACAACTAGACAATCCTAGCAAGCTCAAAAAAACAATGGTGTGTCACTAACTGCTCAATACTTTCGTCGTGAAGGACCTTGTGCTGCAAAGAAGAAGGAACCACCGTGGATGCCACGCTCAACCGCCTCGCCGCCGTCGATGCCGCCGCAATGCTCTCTCTCTCTCTCTCTCTCTCTCTCTCTCTCTCTCTCTCTCTCTCTCTCTCTCTCTCTCTCTCTCTCTCTCTCTCTCTCTCTCTGTGTGTGTGTGTGTGTGTGTGTGTGTGTGTGTGTGTGTGTGTGTGTGTGTGTGTGTGTGTGTGTGTGTGTGACTACCAACCAGCTAAAACTCAAGGCAAGCGAGCTCAAGAAGATACACGAAGCTTGCAAGCAAGGTAAATGGGCGATCTACCGAGGTGGTAAAGCGATCATCCAAGACTCCCAAACCGATGCCTCCGTCCCTTGACCCTCCTTAGTTTTTTAACTATTTTCTTTTACCCTATCGATGGTCTCTCATACCTTAAATGATAGGTATCCCACAACTTAACTCGAAAGGAATCGTTGTATTGTTTTTGTTTTGGTCCCATAGGTCATATCTGACCTTAGTGGATGATAATTTGATCTTTCTATGTATCTCTCTCTCTCTCTCTCTCTCTCTCTCTCTCTCTCTCTCTCTCTCTCTCAAGCATACACACACACACACATACACACGTGAGCACACGAAGGAGAAGGAGACAGAGATGGAGCAAGAGCACTTCTTAGCTTGCACCTCAAAGAATGAGGATTTTTAGGTCAAATGGATCTTTATAAGAGTTTGAACCATTCACACATGGGCGCCCACAGTGGCCGGTTGTTACAAAACTACTGTAAAAATAAGATAAGTGGTGCGTCTCTCATCAGCGATCACCTACACACCTATTGGACCGACAAGCCCGGTCCATGACTCAATCAAATAAATAATAAGGCGCCCGTTCTTGAAGGTGATAGGGTGTCCGTGAGGGTTAACACCTTCCAAGTGTTCCGTTGAATTTTTCATTCAAGACTAGGCGCATCTATTCTAGGTTCCTCAATTATTCGTTCTTCCATTGCTTTTGAGCTTGCGCTCTTGTGACAATCTATATAGGTATCACCGTTTCATTTTCAGAACCACTACTTGACGGGATTGCCTATAATATGTTCAACGTTGTTTTCACCATTTTATTTGGGTTTTTTGGGAAATCATTAATCAAATGAGGTGATGCCATAATCTAGACAGTATACATTCACTCTAATGATCTTCATATGAGGACAATCTATCATAAGGTGTTCACCACCACACTTGTTACACTGTCCTAATGGTCGTCGAGGCACTCTTGGAGCCGCTCTCTGGTGATCGGTAGGCCTTTGTCCTTCTAAGCTACCATTGGCTATGAACAATAATGTTCTCTCATCTAAGTTGTATCTGCCTTCTCCTGCAGCACGAGCTGTTGTTGGTGGTCCAACATTCCCAATCATGCTCCAAGGTTTTGGCAATTGCGGCTCTTCGGGTGAATAATATGTTGAACTAGCCATATATCCACTAGACTCTTTGTAATATGTGGGCATAGGAGCTAAGGCTTGTTCCTTGGGTTCTTCTACAGTGGGTACATACCTAATGCCTACTGGTCTTGCTCCTGGGAGAGGTGGTCACTGCCCCAAACTTGGTTATGGTCGTTCAACCCCTACTGGCCCTGGTAAATTTCATGATGTATACTTAGGCATTGGTGGTACTTGATGAGGTGCTACTTGGGCTGGTGGGACGTATTGTCGCTCTCTCACATATATCCCTTGTTATAGTAACACTCTTTCATCGCATGATTTGTCCATTTTTGTTCGATGGCACATCACTTAGGTTGTTTAGCCTGCGGCTTAGCAAATGGGCTTATCCTTTTGAGCACTTCTTCAATAAGTTGCTCTTGAATTACAGCTGCCTCGCTCTTTTGTGATAATTTTGTGGACTTAGTTCCACTATGCTGTGATAATAAATCATCATCTAAGTCTTTATAGTCACCTTCCTTGTAGACAACACAGTTGTCTACTAGGTATAGGGCTTCTTTGGTCAACTCGTTTAGAGTTGAGCTGTTTTTCATATGCAAATCCTTTCGAAGGTACGCATTCCTCAGTCCTAGGATAAATATCAACATGAGTCTGGATTGCATTAGTAATTGTTCCACATGGAAAGATTTTATGTAGCGTTTCGGCCTTTAAGCCCTTTTCTAACCGATTCTCCCTCTTTTTATTTGAACTTATGGATTTTGGAGACTGTTTTGTGAGCTATCCCTCTTTGAGAGAATTCCTCCACAAATTCATCAAATACCTATTGTATGATCTCAAAATCCCTTCTCTTGACTGAATCAAACCACCAAGTGGCTGCATCTTCCTCTAAGGTGAGCCCAAATCCAACAAATTGTGTATCAAAGTCTCTAACTTATTCTGCACGGATTAGTCTTATGAAAGCCCACCACATTGTTAGCGTGCAAAGGAGAAGGAAAATGAAAGCCTCTATAGCCTTGCACAAGCCACACCGTCGGAAGGAAGAACTATTGCACGGTCGAAATCACTTGTGGTAACCACCTGTGGAAATTTATGAAAAAACCTCCAAGCATGAGACACACTCAAAATTAGAAGAAACTGAGGCCATCATGATGAAGCTCGTCTTGTGGAGATGTTTGTAGAGTATCCATAGGCAAAAAACAAATGAAAGATGAAGAAGTTATAGCCGTCGGTAACTGGGGGTGATCTCTTTCTTGCTAAAAAATGAGCTCTCTGGAAGTTGTGCACGTGTTGCAGCTATTAAAATGGGAGCTTTCTTACCTTTTATCCCCAATATTTTTCTCTCTTTTTAGTCGACAAGGGTCTCTCTCAAGGCACCTTTTAATTGGTTCAATTTTGGCCTTTTTTGGGTGAAAAATGAGTTGTCGGTGATCCTTTGACCAAGGAATGGGTGGGGAAAGTGGCCGGTGGACCAAAAGGGATGTCCATGTGCCTGTCTAGCTGAGTGCGGACTGAAAAATGCACTACCTCCCTCCCCATGAGCCAATGAGCCCCCATAGCCAAGCCTACAGAGAGCTCCTCTCACCTTTGATACCGTATAGTGGGCACCGAATGTGCCCTATATACCCCCCACTTCCCCTTTTCCTCTTCTCATGTGGGTTAATCCCCATGATACATGGCAATCTCCTCAAGCTTCCCAACTTCCCATTAGTTCCTAGCTTCTCCCCTAAGCTCAAAGCCCATCACCTCGGCTATCTTCATAAATATAAAACTTCAGAATTTCTAATCTTAGATCCCCAAGTTGGCCCAATTGCCCTTGTCGCATGCACCCGCGTGCAATCACTTTCTAAGTTGAGACCGCCCACTTCGGATGCCCATAACTCATAATGTACAAGTCCAATTCATGAGCTATAAAGGACGGCTGAAAATACTTATTAAAAACCATGTTTTGGAGACTAGAACAACCCAAAACATGAGCATTCAAGCTTGGAAAAATTACACCTTTTTATATGAATTTTTACAGGGTCACTTCCAAAACTTGCAGGGCTATGTACACATATATACATGAGGCTAGTGGGCAAGATTTTAGGTATGACCTAGTGAATTTATGCTCATCCACAAAATGCCTGACATAGCTTGCCAACCCCCCCAGCCTGCTTGATTATTCATGACAAGCAAAGGTTTCTAGGGTAAACAACTGCTGCAGTTCATTCCCAAAAACCTCATTTACATTGCCAAATGCCTCCACATTGTCTTCCTCTATCGATAGCATCTCATCTGTCTCAATTGTCGTCAAATGTGCCACTCATTTCTTCAATCTATAACCATTAACACGATATTTATGATGTGCACCACTCAAATCAGCCAACTGATATGTGCCATTATCAAATTTGTTCACAATAGTAAAAGGACCTTCCCCCTTGATTTGAAACTTTTTCTGAAAGGTATTGTCCAACTTACTATTGTATCGCAACACCAGATCACCCTTTTCAATTCCCTTCTCCTGTACGCATTCATTAGCCTTTAGCTGAGCCTTCTTTGTCACTTCTTCATTTTAGCTTAAAGCTAAAACTCTGTCCAATTGCAAACATTGTAAATCTAACAACCTTTTCTGCCAAGCATTTGTTTGCTCTTCATCTCCCAATAAAAAACTTGAGTGCAAGAATTTCCACTTCAATTGGCAATAAAGCCTCCTTGCCATAAACCAAGTGGTAAGGAGAAAATCTTGTGCTCGTTTTGATAGCAGTTCTGTAGGCCCATGATGCACAAGGCAACTCTGAATCCCAAGTCTTCCCATGTGTTTGAGTCATCTTTGTCAAGATCTTCACTAACTCTCCATTGAATCTCTCATTGATACCATTGCATTGTGGATAATAAGGAGAACTATATCTATGTTGTATATTGAGCTTCTCACATAAGAAATCAAACAGCTCTCCTCTAAATCCTGGTCCTCTATCAAAAAGTAGCTCTAGGGACACACCAAATTTGCAACATATATACTCATAAACAAACTTCCCCATTTCTTTTTTGGTAATTTGTTTGACAGCTTTAGCTTTTGCCCATTGTGACAAGTAATCCATTGCTGTCAAAATGTAAGCATTTCTTTTGCTAGTCATAGGTAAGGGTCCAACAGCATCAAGACCCCATTTTTCAAACACATCAAAAGCTAGAGTTGTTTGTTGCAATTCGAGTTTCAAAATTCTCTTTCCCATCTTCAAGCAAGGCAAACACGACTTGCACCAATGGTTAACATCCCGTTGAATGCTTGGCCATACATAGCCTTCTTGCGAAATTTTATGCAACATGATCTTCATGGCAAAATGGCCTCCACAAGATCCCTCATGATTTTCTTCCAAGATCTTGTAGGTTTCCTCTTTCCAGGGCACACGACGCAAAACCAAATCGCTTCCTTTCATGTAAAGCACATCATCAAGCATTTTGTATTTCCTGGCTTTTATTATAAATGCATACCATTTGGAGGATGGTAAACCTTCAAGTAAGACACCTGTCAACAAAAAATCCATCTCCTTTGATAACACTTCCCTCCCATGATATAAAGGGGCATTTGCCTTTCAACACAAACACAAAAATGATCATTTCTTGGGCAGCATCATGAGCTTCTTCATTTTGAGACCTCTCAATATGCTACAAACTCCATGCTTCAAAATTTCTAAGCAACAATTTCACCTTGAAGCATAAATTCTTCAGTTTAGAATTCTTATTCTTCCATACTCCCAATACTTGCCTCACAACCAACAAGGCACCTCCTTTGATCTGCAAGTGTCTAATTCCCAGCTGCAAACAGATGTGCAAACCACATTCAAGAGCCATGTACTCTGCTTCATTGTTACTTTTTGCATCAAGTTTCAACCCTTGCTTTCTTATAAGCTTCCCCTGTGCATCATAAATGACAATGCCTCCTGAAGCAGCATCATGACTTCTTTGATAAGAACCATCAAAGTTTAACAGTGAAGCATCAGAGATGGCAAGAGTCTCAAATTTCTTCTTTCGCACCACCTCTTCTTTAACCAAAACAGGAGTTTCTTTATAAGTGAGTAAATATGTCAGGGTAGCCTGAGTACTCTCTTCCACCAAGAAGGTGAACTGAAACTCCTGAAGTTCAATAACACATCTCATCACTGTTTTTGATATATTTGAATTATTGAACAGGTAGGGAAGCAATGAATAGCTGGTTAGAAAGGTGAATGAATTTTGCAGCAAGTAGTATCTGAATTGTCTACAAGCATAAACCATACTGGTCATCACCAATTCAATTTCAGGAAAAACTCTTTCATGAGGAGTCTTCACTCTGCTAGCATAATGAACAGGCTTCATATACTAAGATTCCTTCCCCTTTTGCAACAACATAGCCCCAATAGCATCATCTCCCACTGACGAGTTAACATAAAACTCCTTTTCCCAATCAGGAGCTTCCATAATGGGCAACGTACTCAAAACCTATTTGACTTTGTCAGAAACATCATCACAGTCACAAGACCACTCCAAGGGATCATTCTTAACTGTTTGATGCAATGGATACAAGAGCTGTGATGCCAAAGGTATGAAACGAGACAAATATTTAACCTTTTGTATGAAAGTGGCCAACTGTCTAGAATCTTTTGGAGATGACAGCAACAACAAAGCCTCCACTTTCTTTGGATCCGCTTCAATCCCATTTTTTGAAATCACATGTCCAAGAAGCTTCACCCATGGCTGCGCCAAATGAAATTTTTTAGGGTTCAATTGACCCCCGCATTCATCATACCTTGCAAAATTCATTTGAAGCTTCTGAACGTGCTCTTTTCTTGAACTGTATACACAAAAATCATCTATGAATCCTTTGACAAACTTCGCAGAATCCCAAGGAACGGGCTAAGGACCCAATCCACTTTTCTTTCAAAAGCTCCACGCCCATTTGTTAACCCAAAGGGAAGGCAACAAAAGTAGAAACAACCCCATGGCATGATAAAAGTAGTCTTTTTCCGATCTTCAAGAGCAAGAATAAGGTTAAAATATCCTGAATAACCATCACAGACACTGTATCTTTCAAAACCAGCCACTGCATCTAAAAGTTGATCAATGAAAGGCAAAGGGTAGGGAACTTTCCTGGCCACCACATTTAATGGCTTGTAATCAACACAAACTCTCCAACGCCCATCTTTCTTTGGAGTGACCACTACAAGGCTCACTCATTCAACATTATCAACCGGCACAATGAACCTTGCATTTAAGAGTTTATCTACTTCTTCCTTTAACGCATTCATTTGCTCCTTACCCATCCTTCTTAATTTTTGTCGTATTGGCTTTGCCCCTTCAACTAGCTCGATCTTCAAGGGATCCCCAACAAAACCCCTTATTTCTTGATATGAAGTGATGAAAATATTTGGAAACCTATCCAACATTTTTAAGTACTCCCTTCTTTCTCCTTGCGTCAAATCAATACTCAGCATATTTTGAATCAAATCTCTCTTCACTGGCAATTCATATTTAGGTTGCATCAACTCTTCAAGTTTCTCTAAACGTCTTGAAGCATTTATATTCCCTGACACTTTCAACATTTCACCCACTTCCCTCTTCTCCTCATCCAACAACAAGAATGATACTTCACCCTCATCACTTGAACTGGAAGCAGAGCTACTTTCTGAATCTTCAGCAATGTCTTCACTAGTAACTTAAGAGTCATCATTCTCACTCATATCTTCTAGTGCCATAGGTTGTTTGGTAGTCATATCAAACACCCTCTTTTCACCCTTCCTGCCGTACACACAGATTGTGCCCTTGCCCCAATCTTGCACAGCACCAACAGCTCTCAACCAAGGTCGTCCCAAAATGAGAGGAAAAGCTCCTAGGCCAACTGGCATAACATGAAAGTTTACTATAACCTTCACATTAAAGACTTCAACTTCCAAATTCTTAATCATCCCCAAACACTTCACTTTGGCATTGTCTGCTAGTCGACGAATCCAAAACCCAAAGCTTCCGCATGTAATGAGACCCAGTCTCTCGACACATGACTGTGTGATCACACAAATTTGAGTCCCTCCATCAATGTAGACCTCTCCCATGCCCACACCTTTGTGCCAACCACCCACCACATGACAAATGTCGTAACTCTCCCACAGCCAACACTCTGACTTGTCCATGCTCTCGCTCTTTCTTTGGATTCACTAATGACTTCCACTGCCTCTTGAGTTTGGGCACCATATTCATCAACTGTCCAAAAGTATCTTCCTTTAGACTATAAGTTGTTTGGCCTTCTCCCAAAGGTAAATTTGCCACTTCAAACTGTCTATAAGGCCTTCTCTTCCTCTTGGCTTTTGCATCTTCACCCCCTTTCTCATTTCCTTTCTTTTTGCTAGGACCTAGCGTAGCATAGCCTTCCCTCTCTCTTTTGCCCACGGGCAGCACATCTGCTTCTTTCTTTTCAACCCGCACAATACCCACATGACCAATAGAGGTTGAGGTCTAATTTTCATGCTCAGTACCTTGATCTCCCCATATATCCAATGCATAACCATTAGCTCTGTTAGGAATTTGTTGGGGAAGTGGAAACATATCACCTCCCATCCTTGTTGGCTTTGAACAATAAGTGATGATATGACCCAATTCACCACAATTATAACAAGTAGGGATGAACCTCCTTTACGGCTCAAAGACACCTTGTCCATGGCCCGCATTATTAGCAACCCTTTGAGCAGGTTGGGCTCCAACCTCTGCCTAATTTTCCTCCTTTCGACCATCATTATTTTTCACAGGACCACTTTCCCATAGTCATTAAGCCTTTGAGCCTTCCATTCTTTCTCCCTGTCGTTCGATAGCGATTACCTCCTCGAAGGTGGCGGGCCTTTTCAGCTCTACTTTGAACTCAAGCTTTCTTTTAATTTTGCCACAAAACGGTACTTCTTTAACATGGATGGAGGGATTTCATTCCCCAAAATCTCGGGCCCATTTATCCCATAAAGGGTAAATTGCATGACAAAATCATCAACACTCTGATTACCCTTTTGAGTGTACCCCAAAATTTCATGCCAAACTTCATCAGGTACTTCAATGGATCTTAATGTGCCAAGAAATCTTGCTTCACATGATTGTAGTCCAAAACTATCCCTAGAATTTGTGCCTGCACCAACTCTTCATGATTGTGTAACCAAACTCTTGCCTCATCCTGTTAACTATATTGCAGCAGCCACAACAATAAAGCTTGGTCTAGTATATTTTGTAGTAAGCAATTGACTTCCAATTTTTCAATAAAAATCTGTGCATTTTCATTAGGCAATCCATGAAACTATGGGAACTCATCCGTCATGTTTGATTGCCACAAAAACACTTACATGTGACGTCGAAAGCTCAAGGGATGTCAATGGATTGTTAGGAAATAAGACGTAGCTAAATAGATAATTGAGTAGATTACTTAATGGAGAGAGACAGATTTACATACACGAGATTATAGAGTAGAGAGAGAGAGAGAGAGAGAGTACACACGATATACGTGGTTCACCCAATGTGGGCTACGTCCACGGGAAAGCAGCCACTCAATGGCTTTAGTACTTCAAAACAAGAAGTAATTTACAAAGGGATTATACCCTTAATGGAGCTCCCGCCTTGCTTCACTCTCACCACCTCACACTCACCTTGTTGTATCAACTTCACACTATGAAATGTGTGTAGAAATGGCCTCCTTTTATAGGCCAAAAGGGCTGCCCTCTCTTATGAGAGACAGCCATGTGTAGCCGCCCTTGTGCGAATAAGTCCAAATTGGACCCTCCAATCCGCCCATGCGTGGCCGCCCTTGAGAAGACAAGTCCGCTTTTGAATTCGGCCACCGACCATTGACTTCCAACCATCGGCCATTGACTACCGGCCACCGGCCAACCGACCGGTTGTTTTTCGACCACTTTCCGGCCGCCGTTCGGCCATAATATTTCGGCGAAAAAGAATATTCCGGCGAAAAAAAAGTCTCGGGGGCCTCCGCCCCCAAGTCCTTTAAAGTTGCCCCTGATTCTTGTCCGTGAAAATTTTGGTTTCCGGTGAGTGATTTTCCTTCACGCACGATGGCTTCTCCTCATAATGGGGGCCTTACAAATGTGCGCTTTTAACACAGAAAATTACAAGGGTAAATCAGGCTCCATACTTAACATGGATCACTCCAAGTACTAATCCACCTCACACTAGGTAACCGGGCCCCCAGTGCTTGGCTTCACAAAACCTCACAACCCTCCAAAGGCCGCAATCCAATTATACAACTGCCTCAAGTGTTGTCCACAATTTGCACATACATAGGCGGTTGTCCATAAGGACCCACATCCCCTTTACATTCTCTGCCTGCAGAGTAGAAATATTTCACAAGAATTGGAGCATGGGAGTGGGGGTGCCAAAATGATGTTAGCATGCAAACAAGAAGGAGCATGAATGCCTCTATAGCCTTGCACAAGCCACACCGTGGGAAGGAAGAATGATTGCACAGTCGAAAGCACCTGTGGTAACCACCTATGGAAATTTATGAAAAACCCTCCAAGCATGATACACACTCAAAATTAAAATAAAATTATGATATCATGACAAATCTCGTCTCATGGAGATGTTCGTAGAGTATCCATAGGCAAAAAACAGATGAAAGATGAAGAAGTTATGGCCGCCCGAAACCGTGGGTGTTCTCTTTCTTGCTAAAAAATGAGCTCTTTGGAAGTTGTGCAAGTGTTGCAGCTAATTAAAATGGGGGCTTTCTTATCTTTTATCCCCAAGATTTTTCTCTCTCTTCTTAGCCGACAAGCTTTTCTCTCAAGGCATCTTTTAATTGGTTCAATTTTGGCCTTTTTTGGGTGAAAAATGAGCTGTCTGTGACCCTTGACCAAGGAATGGGGTGGGGGCAAGTGCCGGTGGACCAAAAGGGATGTCCAGGCGCCTATTCAGTTGATTGTGGACTCAAAATTGCGCTACCTCCCTCCCCATGAGCCCACGAGCCCCCATAGCCAAGCCTAGAGAGAGCTCCTCTCACCTTTCATACCCTATAGTGGGCACCGAATGTGCCCTATATACCCCCCCACTTTCCCTTTTCCTCTTCTCATGTGGGCTAATCCCCATGACACATGGCAATCTCTTCAAGCTTCCCAACTTCCCATTAGTTCCTAGCTTCTCCCCTAAGCAAGAAGACTTCTTGGACAATTTTCCTCGAGGCATAACTTGTTGCTCCTGTCACCGAATGATGCAGCGTAACACACGGCTCGAAGCCCATCACCTCAATTATCTCTAGAAATGTAAAATTTCAGCATTTCTAATCTTAGACCCCCAAGTTGGCCTAGTTGCCCTTGTCGCATGCACCCGCAATCACTTTTTAAGTGGAGACCTCCCACTTTCGATGCCCATAACTCATGATGTACAAGTCCGATTCACGAGCTATAAAGCACGGCTGAAAATACTTATTAAAAACCATGTTTTTGGAACTCAGACAACCCAAAAAATCATCATTCAAGCTTGGTAAAATCACACCTTTGTACATGAATTTTTACAAGGCCACTTCCAAAACTTGCAGGGCTATGTACACATATATACATGAGGCTAGTGGGCAAGCTTTTAGATATGACCTAGTGACTTTATGCTCACCCAAAAAATGCCTGACAACATGATCTCTAGGGTCTCTTTCCCCGAAATACTTCTTGTTAACCCATTTTTGGACTTGAGAATGTCTAACACATCTGTTGTCTACAAGACTTACCGTAGACTCTCCTCGTCCTTCTCTCACTATTGGTCCTCTTTCATATCTTGGCATAGCGTATAATCCTTCGTCTAGTCCAAATTCTCTTGAGGTCAACAGGTGGTTCCTCTATGAATCTTCTTTTTGTCTTAATATTTTCTATGTATGGGAATCTTGCTTTTGCGAGCAGGGAAATGGTGATGACAAGAACACACCTCATACTTGTGTGCACACCCCTCTAGATTGAGGGTGCCATGCATAGAGAGAGAGAGAGATAGAGAGAGGCATTGGGTACAATTCTCCCCCCATGCCTAGAGTCAGATGACTTCTTCTAAGCATGTATTTATATTGATTGATAAAAAGAGTCAACTCATAAATGAAGCTATTTACATTCCACTTTGGGGATAAAGAAGCTTTTTTGAACTAACTAAAAAACCCTATGTCTTATTGGATTATTCCATGCCCTGCTAGCTTTTTTCAGCCACCACTTGCCCACGACTCAGCTGCCTGACATGCTACATCACACACACATGACCATAAATGTTAGTGTCAACCTTCTCACATAAGCCATTCCATAACATATCCCAGGGTAACAAAATCAACTGGCCTCATTTGTACATAACAATAGCAAAGTAATATGTGGTGGGCCAGTTCCACATGTATAGAGAGTCTTGCCTCACTAGGTGTAGGAACTCTAATACACATGCATGTAACAAGAATGATTTCTAGAAAAACTTGTATAACAGAGAGACCTACCTTTGTCATGCATAGGAGCTTTAACACGTGTTTGAATCAATTCCATAAAAACCAACCGATGTACCGATCCAATCCATTTATTGTATTCCATTCCATTCATAAACAATTCCACAAAATTTTGACTCTATGCATTGCGTAATGGTGCCTCGTTAGGTTTAAATGCATTACTATCATTGTAGTATGCAAAAAACAAGACCTCTGGTACATAGAACTTAAAGTGGCTGCCAGAAGCCATTGACATTCTTCAACAGAGTGTTTCTTATATTTAACAAGGTATCTGTGACATTGTGTACCGGTGTGTAGTGTGAAATCATGATCAATAATACATTCTCGAATTAATACTTCTTCTTCGTCTTCGAGTAATGGTGTGTCTTCAAAAACAGGTGAAATGGGTGGGGCACCTTTAAATTTTTGCAACAAACTAACATGGAAGAAGTTGTGTAAGCACCAAGGATGTGGAATGTCAAGCCTGTATGCATTAGGGTTAATGATTTTGATGATCTTGAAGGGCCGTAAAATCTAGGGGCTAACTTGACCTTCGGGTGCTTGTTAATGTTCTTCAAACGACGCTTTTCAATATGCAACCAAACATAATCATTTAAAGTGAAGCAATGAACTTATTCTTTTTTTTTGCTTGTGCGGTGTAGCGTGCTTGAGATTTTTGGATAACTGTGGTGGCTTCTTGCAAAATGTGAACGTGATCTTGTGCAAGAGTGTTGGCTGCAGGAACATTACTAGTGATGGTGGTCATAGGGACATCCAACTTCTTACCATAGACAATCTCGAAGAGAGCTTTGTTTGTGGCAAAGTGGGGAGTGTTTTTGTAAGCAAATTGGAGGAGAGGAAGGCGTTGGTCCCAATTTGTTGCGTTGTCTATTGTGTAGGCCCTAAGGAGGTCAAGGATAGTACTATTGGTAGCTTCGTTCTAGCCATTAATTTCAAGGTGGAAAGTAGATGCAAAGTCCATTTTGGAGCCTAGGTGAGGACCAAAAATGATTGCAAAATTGACCACCATCACGATCAAAAATTAATACTTTAGGAAAACATGGTGAGGAAAAATGAGATTCAGAAACATTTTTACAGATTGAGGTGCAGTTAGAGTCTTTTTACAAGGAATAAAATATGCTTGCTTGCTAAACCTATCTACAATAGTGAATATCATATCATTGTGCAAAGAGGTGGGTGAAAAACCTGTGATAAAATCCATGGAAATTCTTCACAAGGGCCCTTTGGAATAGGCAGGGGCATAAGAAGTCCATGAGTTTTACCATGGTATCTCTTGACATGCTGAAAAATAATGCAGTGTAAGACAAATTGTGCAACGTTGTGCTTCATGTTAGGCCAAAAGAAGTAGTCAGTGCAAGCAAAGAGAGTGATGCCACGGTGACCCATATACTTTGGTGCATGCATTTCTTGAATAGTGAGTGAGTCTAAAGTGTGTAGTGACACACAGCTTTTAACAATAATAGACAAAACGATTTGCAAAAGAATAGTCATCGACAAGCAAATAATTGTTGGCAACCAAATCAGACCAGGCATGTGAAAAGTCCATATCCGTTTTGTAAGCATCAATCATAGCATCAAAAGATTGAATTTCAACAACAGCAAGATGTGTTAACCACCGACGTTTACTTCTAGTAGTCATGGGCCGGGCTTGTCGGTCCAATAGGAAAAGGGTAAGAGTGATCGCCGATGAGAGGCGCACTCTAACTGGAACATTCAAGGGTTAGTTGGCTAAGCATGGGCGCCCAAGTGTGAAGGGGCGAGCTCATATAAAAGTCACCTAAACCTAAAAAGCACTTATTCTCTCATTTGTGCAATTGAAGAGTGCTCTTGCTCCATCTCCATCTTCTTCTTCATCTCCTTGTGTGTGTGTGTGTGTGTGTGTATGCATGAGAGAGAGAGAGAGAGAGAGTGTGTGATTGAGCATTGTGACGGCACGGCAGTGGCGAGGCGGTTGAGCGCGGCACGGCGGTAGCTCCCTGTTCTTTGCGGCGAGGAATCCTCCACGAAGGCGAGCATAGGGCGGTGAGTGACACACCCTTGCTCTCTTGAGCTTGCTAGATTAGTCTGGTTATGTGCTTGCAGCCATTTGTGGCTCCCACACAATGTACGGCAAGTCCCTTGCTTTGACACATGCAACAAACGTGCACATTTTTGGCGCCACCGTGCCGAGTAAATGCCCTGCACTAAGCTTCAATAGCACTCTATGCTGCTTTGTGCTGCATTATGAAATGTAGGAAAGGTAGAGAAAGAAGGTGTGTGGCTTGTTGAGAAGGAGTTGTGAACTTTGTTTTTTGCTGCAGTGTACTGTTTTTTGTTAATAAGGTGTTGCAATGTACTGTTTCTGTTGATATGGTGTTAGCTTTAAGGTAGTAGATCTATAATGTTAGATCTATAAGGTACAGTAAGTAGATCTGTTAATTAATTAGTTGTTGTAATATTGTGTTAGTGTGTAACAATAGCTCTGTTAGTTGCAAGTAGGTAGGTTAGGTGTGTGTGTGTACTTGCACACGTGGCGCGATCTCAACGACCTTATCCACACAAAAAAATTAAAGGTAAGATTGAGATCGAGAATATTCCCCAAGCCCAAACCCATGCTCAGGCAAACCCCAGTCAACCTTTAGAATTACTTATTTTCGCCTCACGCCTAAGTAAAAATCGACCCTTTTGAGGACCAATGGAGCTTCAAACGAACGCTATGCTGCAAAGCACACGACGAACGCCTCAGCAATACGCTCGTTTTGAGCTAACACACACTCTAATCCAAAAATCCATCGTAATAAGACATTTAAAAACATCCAAAAAGGGAGTGAAAACGAGGTGCAAAAGGCCTAAAAAATCAAGCGGTTAACCTTCGAGGGTATTCTCCAATGCTTGTAGGGTGCCAAAGGCACATGCATCTGCACTCTGGTTGTGTGCTAGAGGCCGAGCAACTAGCGAGCACTTCGATTTACACGGTTTTCAATGTTAAGTATGGAGCCTGATTTACCCTTGTTATTTTCTGTGGTAAAAGCGTACATTTGTAAGGCCCCCATTATGAGGAGAAGCCATCGTGCGTGAAGGAAAATCACTCACTGGAAACCAAACTTTTCACGGACAAGAATCAGGGGAAACTTTAAAGGCCTCGGGGGCGGAGGCCCCCGAGACTTTTTTTTCGCCGGAATATTATGGCCGGACGGCGGCCGGAAAGTAGTCGGAAAACAACCGGTCGGTTGGCCGGTGGCCGGTAGTCAATGGCCGATGGCCGGTGGTCGGAAGTCAATGGCCGGTGGCCGGTGGTCGGAAGTCAATGGCCGGTGGCCGGTGGCCGAATTTAAAAGCGGACTTGTCTTCTCAAGGGCGGCCACACATGGGCGGATTGGAGGGTCCGATTTGGACTTATTCGCACAAGGGCGGCTACACATGGCTGTCTCTCATAAGAGAGGGCAGCCCTTTTGGCCTATAAAAGGAGGCCATTTCTACACACATTTCATAGTGTGAAGTTGATGCAACAAGGTGAGTGTGACGTGGTGAGAGTGAAGCAAGGCGGGAGCTCCATTAAGGGTATAATCCCTTTGTAAATTACTTCTTGTTTTGAAGTACTAAAGCCATTGAGTGGCTGCTTTCCCGTGGACGTAGCCCACATTGGGTGAACCACGTATATCGTGTGTACTCTCTCTCTCTCTCTCTCTCTCTCTCTCTCTCTCTCTCTCTCTCTCTCTCTCTCTCTACTCTACTCTATAATCTCGTGTATATATATCTGTCTCTCTCCATTAAGTAATCTACTCAATTATCTATTTAGCTACGTCTTATTTCCTAACAACTGGTATCAGAGCAAGGTTTGCTCGTAGCTAAATTATCTCAAGGAAAGGATTCCTTGAATTGAGTGGGAGTTATGGCGGAGGAAGGGAAGCTCAAGATTGAGAAGTTCAACGGCAAAAACTACCAACATTGGAGGATGCAGATTGAAGACTATCTCTACCAGAAGGACCTCTATTTGCCACTAGGCGGTCTTGCGAAGAAGCCCGCAACAATGGCAGATGAAGCATGGATTGTCCTTGATCGAAAGGCACTGGGAACAATCCGGTTAAGCTTGGCGTCAACGGTGGCCTTCAATGTTTCGGAGATGAAGACCACGGAGGACTTGATGAAGTCACTTGACGACTTCTACGAGAAACCATCGGCATCCAATAAGGTATTTCTTATGAAGCGCTTGTTCAATCTAAAGATAGCAGAGAATGGTTCAGTTGCAGAACACCTAAATGACTTTAACACAAACATAAGTCAACTTCGATCAGTGAAAATCAATTTCGATGACGAAGTGCGAGCTCTCCTTATACTATCATCTCTACCGGATAGTTGGGACAGCCTTGTGATGGCTGTAAGTAATTCTATCTCTGGCACAAATACTCCTAAGTTTGATGATGTTGTGGGTGTTCTCCTAAGCGAGAAAATGCGAAGGATAAGCACAGGAGAATCATCAAGTGCTGCACTATCAGTGGAAACAAGAGGAAGGCTTAAGGAGAGGTTCAAAAACCAAAAGGGTCGTGATCGCTCAAGGCGGAGCAAGTCACGCACAAAGTCACTTCTTGAATGTTGGAACTGCGGCAAGAAGGGCCACGTCAAGAAGGATTGCTGGTCCAAGAAGAAGAAGGAGACAGAGTCTCAAGACAACAAGCCAACATCGGAGGCCAATGTGGCAGGTAAAGTAGAGCAAGATGCTCTAATTCTCTCATTAGACAATGTGTCTAATTCCTCGATAGTAGATTCCGGGGCTTCATTCCATGCGACACCACACAAGCAACATTTCCAAGACTACACCAAAGGTAATTTTGGGTATGTATACTTGGGAGATGATGAAGCTTGTGAGATTGTCGGCAAAGGTACAGTTTCTGTCAAAACTGCTAACGGAAATGAATGGAAGCTTAAAGATGTTAGGCATGTTCCTTCTCTTCGCAAAAATTTGATCTCTACAGGACAATTGGACGATGAAGGTCACAACATTGCATTCGGAAACAAACGGTGGAAGATCTCAAAGGGATCTTTGGTGGTTGCCAAGGGTGAAAAAGTCGGTACACTTTACTTGTGTACTGTTAGCACGCAACCTTCAGCTTGTGCAGCAACTACAGAAGTTGACAGTGCGGTGTGGCACTACCGACTTGGGCATATGAGTGCCAAAGGAATGCAAATCCTTCAAACAAAGAAGCTTCTACCAGGTTTGAAAGAAGTGGACTTAGAGTTCTGTGAAGATTGTGTTTATGGTAAACAAAAGAGGGTAAAATTTCAAAAATCAAGAAATGAAAGAAAAAATAAAAAACTTGAGTTGGTTCATTCTGATGTTTGGGGTCCTGCAAGTACACCATCACTTGGTGGCTCATTGTACTATGTAACATTCATAGACGATGCGACTAGAAAAACATGGGTTTATGTCATGAAGAATAAATCCGATGTATTTTCCATATTTCAAAGGTGGAAAGCCTTTGTGGAGAATGAAACAGGTACCAAGGTTAAATGCCTCAGATCCGACAATGGAGGCGAATATTGCAGCCAAGCTTTTGAAAGCTTTTGTGCTAGCAATGGCATTCGGAGGCAAAGGACAACCCCAAGGACACCTCAACAAAATGGGATTTCGGAAAGGATGAACAGGACAATCATGGAACGAGCACGAAGCATGCGGCTACATGCAGGCCTACCGCTTGAGCTTTGGGCGGAAGCTGTAAGTACGTCTGTGTACTTAATCAATCGGTCACCCTCAACGGCATTGGATGGGGGAGTTCCAGAAGAGGCATGGACAGGTAAACCAGTGAATTATGCATTTCTCAAAGTTTTTGGGTGTGAGGCTTTCATGCACATAGATAGAAGCCTAAGATCAAAGTTAGATGCAAAGTCCAAAAAGTGTTTCTTCATTGGCTATGGAGAAGGAGACTTTGGGTATCGCCTATGGAATCCTGAAGATGGTAAAATCTTAAGGAGTAGGGATGTAATTTTTAACGAACAAAATATGTACAAAGATTACTTGGAAAGAAAACAAACAAAAGAAACAGGTGATGAGTACATGGAGCTTGAGGACGGTGAAGACTCAAGGACTGCAAACGGTGACAATGTGCAACAACGTCAACCAAGTGAGGAGCCTCAACCTATTCCCCGAAGATCTACAAGAGCAAGTAGACCTCCAGAAAGGTTTGTTCCTTCCTTCAACCATCTCTTGATCTCAGATTCTGGAGAGCCGGAATCATATGAAGAAGCTATGCAACATGAATCCAAAGAAGAATGGACGAAGAGCATGCAAGTGGAGATGGACTCACTACATCGCAACCAAACATGGGAGTTGGTTGAGTTGCCTAAAGGTAAGTGGGCACTTCAAAACAAATGGGTGTACAAGCTAAAGGAAGAAGAAGGTGGGAAGAAAAGGTACAAGTCTAGGCTTGTGGTAAAAGGTTTTTCTCAAAAGAAAGGTATTGACTTCAATGAAATATTTTCTCCTGTTGTAAAAATGAACTCAATTAGGCTTGTCTTAAGCCTTGTGGCTGCTCATGATCTAAATCTCGAGCAAATGGATGTAAATACGGCATTCCCTCACGGTGACTTAGAGGAGGAAATCTACATGCTTCAACCAAAGGGGTATGAAGTAAAAGGTAAAAAGAAAATGGTTTGCAGATTAAAGAAGAGCTTGTATGGTTTAAAGCAAGCATCAAGACAATGGTACTTGAAGTTTGATCGATGGATGTTGGATCATGGATTCACAAGATGCAACTCGGATCATTGCGTCTACACGGAGAATTTGGGAGATGGGAAATTCATCATCCTAATGTTGTATGTTGATGACATGTTGATTGCAAGTGCTAACATGCAGGACATCAAAGACCTAAAAGAGGAGCTGTCCAAATCTTTTTCAATGAAAGATTTAGGTGCTGCAAAGAGGATACTTGGTATGAAAATATCAAGGGACAGGACGAAGAAGACAATAAAGCTATCTCAAGAAGATTACATCAAGAAGGTACTAGAAAGGTTTGCAATGCAAAATGCAAAACCAATTTCTACACCTTTGGCTGGTCATTTTAAACTAACGAAGGATATGTGTCCAAAGACACAAGAGGAGATAGCCTATATGTCTAAAGTTCCATATGTTGCAGCGGTAGGTTCTCTAATGTATGCTATGGTCTGGACAAGGCCAGACATTGCACATGCAGTGGGAGTTGTGAGTAGGTTCATGGACAACCCAGGTAAAGAGCATTGGCAAGCTGTGAAGTGGATACTTAGGTATCTAAAAGGGACAACAACAAATGCTTTGTATTTTGGAGGAACTGATATTTTTCTAGAAGGGTATGCTGATGCAGATATGGCAGGTGACAAAGATACTCGAAGGAGCACTACTGGCTATGTGTTCACGGTTGGAGGCACAGCAGTAAGCTGGGCTTCAAAGCTGCAGAAAGTGGTTTCACTTTCTACCACAGAAGCAGAGTATGTAGCAATGACGGAGGCAAGCAAAGAAATTATGTGGCTTCACAGATTCTTAGAAGAGCTTGGATTCAAACAACACAATTGTGTCTTGTACAGTGATAGCCAAAGCGCTATCCATCTTGCGAAGAACTCAGCCATTCATTCAAGGACAAAGCACATTGAGGTGAGATATCACTTCATACGCACTCTTTTGGAAGAGGGACAACTAAAGCTAGGAAAGGTGCATACAAGTCAAAATCCTGCAGACATGTTTACAAAGGTGGTCAACAAGGAGAAGTTGAGCTTTTGCTCATCTTCAATCGGCATTCAAGGATAAGAAGCCAGAATGGAAAGCAGTCACAGGTTTGGTTTGGAGATCAGTCTCCAAGTGGGAGATTGTTAAGTATGGAGCCTGATTTACCTTTGTAATTTTCTGTGGTAAAAGCGCACATTTGTAAGGCCCCCATTATGAGGAGAAGCCATCGTGCGTGAAGGAAAATCACTCACCGGAAACCAAAATTTTCACGGACAAGAATCAGGGGAAACTTTAAAGGCCTCCGGGGCGGAGGCCCTCGAGACTTTTTTTTTCGCCGGAATATTATGGCCAGACGGCGGTCGGAAAGTAGTCGGAAAACAACCGGTCGGTTGGCCGGTGGTCGGTGGCCGAATTCAAAAGCGGACTTGTCTTCTCAAGGGCGGCCACACATGGGCGGATTGGAGGGTCCGATTTGGACTTATTCGCACAAGGGCGGCTACACATGGCTGTCTCTCATAAGAGAGGGCAGCCCTTTTGGCCTATAAAAGGAGGCCATTTCTACACACATTTCATAGTGTGAAGTTGATGCAACAAGGTGAGTGTGAGGTGGTGAGAGTGAAGCAAGGCGGGAGCTCCATTAAGGGTATAATCCCTTTGTAAACTACTTTTTGTTTTGAAGTACTAAAGCCATTGAGTGGCTGCTTTCCCGTGGACGTAGCCCACATTGGGTGAACCACGTATATCGTGTGTACTCTCTCTCTCTCTCTCTCTCTCTCTCTCTCTCTCTCTCTCTCTCTCTCTCTCTCTCTCTCTCTCTACTCTATAATCTCATGTATATAAATCTGTCTCTCTCCATTAAGTAATCTACTCAATTATCTATTTAGCTACGTCTTATTTCCTAACACTCAATACCTACCTACCTTAGGTTACGGGCCCTCGACGAGGACCCAAGGTAGTACCACTCAGGACCCGCATATTGCGTCCATTGACTCTTCCTCTAACTACAACGTCATGGAAGGTTACCCAATGTCTAATCTTGATAACTCAAGCCAAGACATGCATGCCATGGGCCCACGATCCGGGCCGAGTGTGCTTAGCCGCTTGAAGAAAACCTTTAGTAGAGCCACTCGCTTCGAACATGGAGCTAACGATGTAAATGAGGGGGGTGGAGAAGTAAATTCTCCATTTATGACCAACGTAGACCCCATGCCCTTGGACAGTGTGCATGTGAATACTCCATTCACTGCACCCCCTGACTCTTCAGAGCTATTCCCCTCCGAGATTATATTACATGATGGTAGAAGCCTTGCCGAAGTGCAAGAGATTGAGCGATATATCGTTGCGGCTAGGAAAAAGGAAATCGAGAGCTTATGCGAGGCGGAGCAACGAAGAGAGTTAAAAGCGAAAGCCTCTATATCAATATCCTTGCTAGGAGAGCAATCGAGTACTCCTGAATTAGCGACCACTAAGGATCAACCCATAGAGAGCCACATTACATCTAGTTCAAAAGACACCCCTAGCATCTCAATCCTAGATGGAGCATCCCTAAATGAGAACTGGGAGTACCAACTACAAACGAAAACTCTAACCGACCTATGCAGAGGTCACACCTATCATGTGGGTTGATTAGATGTCCTATAATCCACAAAGGGTGCTACTAGCATAGAGGATCGACAACAAAGAGTTTGTGATGTTATCCATAGGGTTATTGAGCTAGAAAGGTAGAACCAAGGGATCCACATGCCTTCAACGGGTCTCATGAGATTCTTGGATACGGGAAAGGCTAAGCAACCAACCTTATCGCAAATGGAGACTACCTCGGTAAGTTCGATGGATCCTCCATATGTTGTTCCTCCAGGGGTCTCAGTACAATCTGAGCCCACAAGTGATAGCTTTACCTTTCCAAGTTTAACTCATCTCTCTATTGATGACACCACGGTTACCATGCCTACCCCATGATGGGTATGCCAAGAAACACGCCATGCACCTCATTTGTTAGTAGAGCACCTCTACATGGTAGCTCAATGCCTGCAACAGTACCTACAAGTGTGTACCAATCGTATACACCTATAGGTCCTCGTACTCATGTAGCCCCTATCCCTCCCATTGTTTCAACAATCTATGCTCCACAACCACAACACCCAAGCTCTTGTTTCAATGGGACCATACCGGCTAGCATTAGCATGTCACATCCGACGTCTGCTATGCCTAAGGCCACACATATGAACTTTGCGCCACCACATGGCACAACACCGTACCAAACTTGGAACCCAAGGGTTTCCTATGCGCCAAGCCCAATGCCAATACCTACTCCACATGTAGTCTCTGGAGCGCCTTCACCCACGGTGCCTGCTCACTTGGGTGACTTGGCAACATTTTCTCAAGCTATCGGTCGATCTATTGCTAAGAATATGCGTAACACTCCTGATAGAGAGCCTAGAAGTAAGGCAGTACAAATAGCCAAGCTCGCACAAAAATTTAGTGGAGACGGCTATGTGAGAAACCATATCGAAGTGTTTGAACAAATATGTGATTAATATGGGAAGATAAAACGGGAACAAGAGTTAGGATATAAATATGTGCTTCTAGACCTATCTCAACACGGGACCACACGGAGAAATGGTTGCATCTCAATAGGGGTCCAAAAGGAGATGGTCTACCAAAGAGCAATGTGCAATAAGTGCTACTAGATTTACCTCATCAGGGGACCAAGAGGAGAGATGGTTACATCTCAATAGGGGTCCAAAAGGAGGTAGTCTATCAAATAGAAATGTTCATCTAATGGATCTTAAAATACCTTAGGGTTAGCTTCATTAAATACCTCCAAAGGTTAGTGTTAAAAGTCCTTAGACCTTGGGCAAGCTAGAGTTGTGCTTGAGGTGGGAACCCGGCCCAAGCTTGAGTTGTTTGTCATGCTTGATGAGTAAGATTCTTGAGGTGCTTGTTGTGCTTGCTGACTAAGGTGCTTGAAGTGCTTGTCGTGCTTTGCTGACTAAGGTGCTTGTCGTGCTTGATGAGGAAGGTGCTTGAGAAGCTTCCCATGTATGGGGAGTAAGGTGCTTGAGTCAAAAAGAGACCCAACAAAGCAGGAGGAAAGCCCCAAAGTTAGGGGAATCTTTGAATTAACCTCCCACTCACCCAAAGGGCACCCCCTTTTCAAGGGGCACATGGACACATGTCAAGCTCTCCCTATGCTTAGCCACATGGTGTTCTTGAATCCTATTTGCTTGGCTAAAGAGGGGTCCAATGAGCTTCTAGTTCAATTAAACAAATATCTAGATATTTTCAAGTTCTCTCTCTAAAAGACGTAAGGAGAACACTTGTCCTAATGGTATCCATGTTGCTTGAAATGCATTATGCATGTGATTGGCTAGGCTTAGAGGGATCCAATGAGCTTCAAGCTTGATCTACAAGGAGGTGCCGACCAAAGAAAGTAAGGGGTGTACTTAGGGGTATACACTCTCTCACATACTGATTTTTCACACATTCTCACTTGGTGAAAGTGCAAGAACTCCATCTCCATCTCCAAGCTTGTTGAGAAGTTGAGAGCCTACACCAACACTCTTGGCTATGGAATGCAAATCCAACCAAGAGCCATGATTCAATGATTAAGCTAGCCATCTTCATTACTATGTTATTATGCATGCTGGCAAGAAGAGTAAGATAAGTGAGGAACTATTTCTTTCTCCTATGAATGTTTCTTCTTCCTCTTCCCTACCCTCATTCCCCACTAACTCTCTCCACCTTTGAAGCTGTTTGAGGCCTTGGGACTGAGGCCAGGGATGGTTAATGCTTTCTACAAAGTCTATGTTATGCTCGTGTTGCATGAAGCTTTCCATCTTTATAGCATCACCAAGGTCACAAGGAACACAAAGATTGTATTATACCAAGTCTCTCTTTATGGAAGAATCTATAATACAAAAGTCTATCAGAGGGGGGACCGGCTCTACATAAATCCGGTCCTCAACTATTGTCAAGTTCTCTAATTCTCTCTCTCTCTCTCTCTCTCTCTCTCTCTCTCACTCAAAAGTATTTTTCATGCCAAGTTAATCAAGTATAATGGTTATGTTGCTACCTCTAATTAAGTTCACCCTCTATGTTCTCAAAGTAGTCTCATAAAAATTCTCACTCTAATTCTCTTAATTCCGCTATTCTCAAATTCATGGGCCATTTCCATTACATGCACACACACAAGGTGTCTTGAAAATTTGATGCAATCATGTGATTATTAATGGAAGGTAGAAACCAATGCAAAGTGCAATATATACACTCATAATCAAGAAATGTTCATTAGAAAGCTTATTAGCACATCCAAATGCAAGTTCAAAGTGTTGTGGCTCAAGAAAATGCCAAATAGATGGTGGGAGTGCTAATGGAGAAGGAGTGATGATTAGAATGGAGTAACTAGGATCTTAGTATGCTATAAGGAAGTGCTAATCACCCTAAGGCCATGATACAAATTGTTAGAGCAAGGGTGGATTTGTGAGAGTAGCATTCATGAGGGGGGTGTGTGTGTGTGTGTGTGTGTGTGTGTGTGTGTGTGTGTGTGTGTGTGTGTGTGTGTGTGTGTGTGTGTGTGTGTGTGTGTGTGTTTTGATGTATTAAACTTAATACATATCACAAGAGAACATAGCATTCAAAAGATAATTGGCTTTAGATAATTGGACTATGATTCATACCCAAGGAGTCCACTATGTAATAATTGCATATAGCACGTATGAACAAGAGGTATTTAAATAATCCCATACCTCTATGTTTTCAAGTATTATATGTTCACCTTATGTATACATTTCTGTAGAAAAAATAGCCCTTATGTAGGAAAATTTTCACTTTCTCAATTAAAAAACCATTTATGTAAGTACATTTTTTTGTAAATGTACCTAATTATAAATCCCTTATTGTTTGCACGTGTTATCTTACATATTTTCTAGTGGACACCCCAGGGATTCATACAAAAATGACTCGATATTAGATTCATTTTTGTACAATATAATAAGAATGAAGCATCATTCCAATGATACTATACAAAAGTAATAGAGTTGTGGAGGTCAAGCAGCTAAGCTAAACCATTTTAAGTAAAGATAGCAGTCTCACTTGTTTATAAAGGTGGAAGATAAGAGGTTTAAATGAGCCCACCCACCAGCTGTAAGCAAGTGTTCAGGCCATGCTTGAAGAGTAGGTACCATGAGATCCTCACTTATGCTTACATTAGCCACTAGCTACGTTGTGTCAACATAGAGTACTTTGTGTTGTGTATGAAGCATTTAACCTTTCATAAATGTAGCAGACCATAGCCCAACACCCTTGCAAACATCCCATTCCCACCTCTTGAATCTTGATCCCATCCAACAAGTCGAGGAGCGATAGCGACGCAGATGTAGAAAGGGGGAGAGAAAGCAAAGGAGAAGCAAAGTAAGGCAGCCCCTCGTACAGGAGAGGATTCAATGAGAGCTTGCCAGGAAGTGTCCTTGGGATTCAAAAAGCAGTTAATTTAGGTAGGTAAGTATTATGAGGTGATTCCCACATCACACGTCCTTAACCATGCAACAAATGTTAAAAAACCTTAAAGTCCTGGTGCAAAAAGAAGCAAGTAGGTCCACAGTTACCAAAAGATTTCTTTAACAAATCTGTGGGAGGAAGGTGGGGGGTACTCAACTACATGTATTTTCAGAGCCAAAGGTTGAAAACAACCAGAGATGCTTCCCGAGCCAGGCATTGCCTTAAAAATCAAAAATCATAGCTACTAGGCTTACAAGAGTGGGTGAGTGTGTGTGTGTGTGTGTGTGTATGTGTGTGTGTGTGTGTGTGTGTGTGTGTGTGTGTGTGTGTGTGTGTGTGTGTGTGTGTGTGTGTGTGTGTGTGTGTGTGTGTGTGTGTGTGTGCACGCACCCACAAGATAGTAGAACCATCAACTCCATTATGCCTAGCATAAGCCAGATTCCTCCATTGAGGGAAGTGAAAGGTAAAGATTTACCATGAGACAATGTAATCATCATCCACCCAATATAAGTCAACCACTATAAAGATCTAAAAGTTATCATGGAGTAGAAAATGCAAAGCAAACCCCCATAAGTTTATGGTAATTACACACAACAGTATACCCATCAGCTCCATAATAGAGCTAGATTCTCCCATTGAGGCAATAGCAAGGTAAATACCCATGGTAATTACCCACAAGACAAGATAACCATTAGCTCTATCAAACAAATTGAAAATCGATGACAAATGCTATAGGATAGCATGCAAAAGTAGTTTCTTAACAACATTGCAATAATGGGTAAAGGAAACTAGCAATCAAAACCAAGTTAAAGTGACCAAGTGTGTGTGTGTGTGTGTGTGTGTGTGTGTGTGTGTGTGTGTGTGACAATATCATTATACATAGACACCAACGAATTTGAACAATTTCAAAAGACAGCTAGAGACTATGTCAAGGAAGGGGGTGTATAATTCCATTTCATTGTCTAGAATGGTCTTATACAACAATGGAGAGGTCTAAGATCCTCCGAGTAAGATTGAAGAGATACAAGTCCTGCAAATCTTCAAACCAGCATACTTTGATAGCTAGAGTTGAGAAGGTAACCCTCACCTGCATCCATAGAAACAATACAACACTCAGGTAGTATTGGCACTGTATGCAGGTGATGCATGGGTATCCCACTTGTTATCGATGTCACCCAAATTTAGATTGCTATCAAAAAAATGTGTAAAAAGTATGAAACCATTATCATTGTAATAGATAACCAATGATGACAGTACCATGTATATCCCTTTTATGTGTCAATGATTAACATGCATGTACCTTCATTTAACAAATTACCATGACAGTATCAACCATATCAAGTTACAACCTTGCTATAGGGGGAGCCGACTAATTATAGATGTCATTTAACTAGTTTGTAGTTAAAGAATGGACAGTATAGACGGTATCTTTTAAAATGGATTCATGTATTTCAAAGGCTAACAAGGACAATGTGTAGAACCCTTTTTAGCTTTACAGACCCTCAACAGAAAGGGTCGAAGACGAGATTTGGAGGCCAACTTTGCCCCGAAGTGATCCATGTACGCCTGTCTCTTCACCTTGCAGAGCTTGGCATTAATGGCAGCAATTTTTGCCGGTTCAGTGATGGTGCTCATGCGTGCAGTCAGTGTATGCTTCAGTGTTTCCTGTACACATACAAGAATTAAGTGTGCTTTTAAACAGTCCAAATAAGTGTGCTTCCAAAACAGTCCAAGTACTACGGGGTCAATATAAGGCATGGAAAAGCTTAGTTTCCTACCTCATGGTCAGATGGGTTCAACACTAAGAAGGTCATGTGTAATTTAATACTAAGTCGGTTGGTCCTTACTAAGTGTGCATTCAGCTATTTCAGGGTTAATTTGAGGCAAAGAGGAACCTTATATCCTATTGTATGCAAAGTAAGGAGGCCAAAGGGTCAACTATAATAGAATCAGGGTGCACCCTAGTGTAAGATATGACATGTAGAACTTCAGAACATGATTGATAGGCATCGCTCGGAATTAAGCTACTTGATGCCCACATCATTAGGCTCACAGTATGTGAGTCTACCATCATACTTATGTAAATGCCAGGTCCTTCAAAACCATTATTTCTTCAAGGATAATATGATGCAAAGGAGAGCTTTATTTCCTACTATATGCCCAATACAGAGGTAAAAAAAACAGCATAAGAAAACACGCTTCATTCCTTATGTAACTTCTGTCATGCTTTGAGTAACACCGCAGCGACCTCTCCACAAGAAGCCAAAAGATTTTTCAGACTAGCAACAATACAAAGGGACCTCAGTCACCATTAGTCCTCTTTAGCCAGCACAATAATATAGCCTGATTTTACACAGACATCAAACAGAGGCAGTTCAGCCCCAAACCAAGAAGCAACACTGCTCCCAGCCATAGCTCCAAATATCAGAAATGCTCATATCCATAGCTAAACCAAGTGGAGTTCCACCAGGTCCAGCTCCAACAAAACCATAGGTCATATCAATCAAGTCAGAGATGCTCCAGCAAGCCATGTCTTACCAAAACAACAGGCCACAGTATGCATGTCAGAATGTTGCAATAAGGTGCCAGAAAAATATATATTTATATGAACCAAGTTCTCAGCCATGCTTTGCCTTAACGGAATGGAGAAGAGTTGCCATGAAACCATGTAAAACTGAACAGTAATGAAGCTCAGTTCTGATGCAGGCATACCACAGTTAATTAACTGAGTTCTATATGCATCATCAAGTTAGGTTTAGTATCCAAACCAAAAGACTAAACACCCAACACTCATTATGGCCCTAGTGCATACAGTGCCTAGCCAAGCATAAGAATGCTCTTGAAGCAGTGAATGTTAGTTAGAAAACTCAAAGGTCAAGGCCGATATGCCTCATTACCATCAGAAACTAAACACATTCCCAGCATGTACAAGTGACTACATGCCAGAAAAACAGTAAATTACTTCCGATACTTAGACCGAATCATGTATGGTTTACCACCCTGTCATGGCAGTGGTCAGATACCCTTATTCAATCCAAGTAGCCAAGAAGTCAGAAAGGCCAGGAGTTAGTTGCCTTGTTAGTTTGTCATGGTATGTCGATGAGAAAATTTAACCAGCAGTAAGTGTTAGTAAGAAAACTCATACGTCCAGGCCGAGGTGCCTCATTACCATCAGAAACTTGTCATATTCCTAGCTTGTACATGTGAATGCAAGCCAAAAATTCAGTGTATTACTTCCAATACTCAGATGGAACCTTGTACTGTTTACCACCTTAGGAACCTTGTATCGTTTACCACCTTATCATTGCAGTAATCAGATACTTTTATCCAAGTAATCAAAAAAGTCAGAAAAGCCAGGAGTCATTTGCCATTTAGATTAGAAAAATAAAAAAGCAGTATGTAAACTTGCAGGTATCAGCTCAGAGTTTTTTTTTTAAAACCTTTAATGGTGCGGGTCAAGGTGCCCACGAGCAACAATCCTTCCAATATGTGAATGTGAAACAGAACAATGTATTTCTTAAGATAATCAGAAAGAATCGTGTAACATTTAATGGCCTAAAAACTTGTGTGTAGTGGAAATTAGCATGAACATAGTGGGCATTTTTTTAGAATAGATTCCTAATGAGAATTACAAGAGTGCTTGGGTGGAGAGAGCAACAAAAAGCATAACACCTAGTTAGATAGCATCAACAATACTTTCAAAAGAGAGAGAAATTAAGCTACTGACAACAGTTGAGGACCGGATTTGCATGGAGCCGGTCCCCCCTCCAAAAGGCTTTGTATTATGGTTTCTCCCATCAAGAGAGACATTGTTCAATACAATTCTTTGTGTTCCTTCAAGACTAGCTAGTGCAATGAAGATGAAAGCTTCATGCACTAAGCAAAACACTTAGCAAACACAACTTAATTATCCCCGTTCTCAGACCCAAGACCTCACACACCTTCGAAGATGGTGAGAGCTAGCAGGGTATAAGAGTAGATTGAGAGGAAGAAGGAGTATCTTACGAGAAAGATGTACATCTCCTCACATAATCACTCATATTAGCATAGCTTTTGCTTAGTAATTAGCTTGATAGAGGAGATGAGCATGCATTGAAGCTTGGCTCTTGGTTGGATTTGCATCCACAAGCCAAGAGTGTGTCGATGTAGGCTTCTATCTCACAAGCTTGGAGTAGGTGATGAGCTCTCCATTAAAGCTTGGGAAGAGATAGTATTCTCTTTCTTCACACATGAGATTGTGTGAGTGTGTGTGTGATAATGCCTTGCAAAATCAGCCCCCCCCCCCCCCTCTCTCTTGGGCGAGCCCTCTTGCTATTTGCTCTTGCAGGCTCCCCATTGGACCTCCCCAAGTCAAGCCAATGGCTATTAAGCAGCATAAGTGATAGCCTTCTGACATGTGTCCCCATTTTCCCTTTTGTGAGAGCTTAATCAATTAAACTGAATTGATTTAAATGAATTAAATCCCCATTGGACCTTTCCCCATTCTGACCAATTGGAATTAAGTAGCCCATTGGGCTGCTCAATTCCTATTGGACCCCTTCACGTGCTGTCCAATAATCATCCAGGAGACTTAATTTTCATTGGTTCTTTTTATTAAGTGTTTTAAAATTAATTAGGGTAAATTTACTCTAGCTTAATTCTCATTGGTCCACTTCAAGGGTCATCCAATAGGAATTGGGTACACCTTGTGGGCATCTGGCCTAGGGAGCTGACATGTGTCCCTCATTCCCTTTGTGTAAAGGGAGCTTGTGTGTGTGTGTGTGTGTGTGGCCTTCTCTCTCATCCCCTACTTGCTAGGCTCGCCCCCTCCTATGTAGGGATATTCAAAGACTTTTTTGGTCACACACAAAGCATCCAATTCCCTTAAGGTTGACCTTAGGACACAACCTTTGAATTTTGGAACCTTAGCATTTTGGAAGTCTTAATGGGCTGAACCTTAGGGTCTTTTTAGCCCATTGTTGCACATGGTTCTTCTGCAGATGGCCCCCCCCCCTTTGGATCCCTATTTTCCCTCCTTTGGATCCCTACTGTGGCCGGTCTGCTAGCTTAACCAATATTCTAGATTTTTTCTCCCTTGGCATTTCCCCATATTAAATGATCAGTTTAACATGAGAAAATCATTTAGGAGAATTAGATATTGATTATTATGACAGAATCGTGTATACTTTATAACCATTTATTGGAGCAGTTAATAACCATTTATTGGAGCAGTCAAATGCCATTGCCCGAATCAATTAGCTGAGAAGTCAGAGTGGTAAAGTGGCCCAACAACAAGTAATCAAAAGCGCCTGTCGGCCCAAGACTTATGCATGTAAAGAAAAGATTACACGAGCTTGCGTCGGAGCAGCCAGCTCCACTATGGCTAGTTTCTCTTTGCCTTTAGCCATATCCCCCTCTCTTGAATTGCAAACACTCACCACAGAGAAGGACCAATACAAATACTAAATGAGCTATAGAGTAGCTCACCTATTTATATACACAGGAGAGCAGCAGCACCCGGATGGCTTGTGGATGTCAAGGCGGACCCTGCAGAGTAAAGGGAATTCGGCGCCGTCCCATACAGAAGGAGAGGCAGAGAGAGCGCACCTGCACACGAGAGAGAGAGAGAGAGAGAAAGAGAGAGAGAGAGAGAGAGAGAGAGAGAGAGAGAGAGAGAGAGAGAGAGAGAGAGAGAGAGAGAGAGAGAGAGAGAGAGAGAGGCAGAGTGTGCAACTGAACCAGAACACTAGTAGTAAAAGCCAAGACATTGCCCGATTTAGGGAAAATGGCCATGTACTCACCTACCCTTAGGTCCCATTTCACATTGTGCTGAAATAAAGGCCTTTTGTCAGAGGGTCCCATAAGTAGTGTGTAGTTAGAGGTAGTGTGTAGTGGGTTAGAGTAGTGGGCCACGGCAATGGCAGGTAATAGGTTTTAAATCCCAATAGATTGTGTGTGTGCACGCGCGCGCATGCGTGCATAATCAAAGAGATAGAAACACAAGGTAGACTCTAAATGAAGTCTCCATTATGCAATGGAAATAATTATTAAAAGACTCTTATATAGGCACTCATAGAGGACGACGCCATGGGGTGGAAAGCTACACATGCTATCACATGTGTAATTATCACATGCTTTAAGCCACAAGCTATAAGTAGAAAAGACTTGGTGCACAAGCCAATATTTAAAAAAAAAATTGGTGTCATGGGACAAAGCCCACACACCCAACATTCACAACCGTGTAAATTGGTACATGCAGTAGCAGCTTGAGCCATTTTTTCTTTAATCTTTGCTACATGTTTCTTGGTTGCCTTCATGTTCTTTTCACGCCCTTGTAGCTCATCTTCACTGTACCTTTCCATAGTCTTTGGATTCTTCATAACCTCATCTTCTTTGTGATCCTCCTTTGATCTCTACCTTGATGTACCTTCAGACACATCATGCTAGTTAGCACACACAAATTATATTAAGCACACATCTATGCTGGCTTGGTAGGCACAGCATATAACAATGAGATAACACTGAAAGTTAGCATTCAAACCTACTTGTTATAGTATTGATTCTATTAATCATCATGCTAGAACTATTTTTTAGCATAAATAACATTATATCCTATATGCTAAATAGAAAATCTTGTATGCTAACAAAAATAGACCTAGATGTTAAAATTTAATAGGAACTAGCAAGCAACCTGGATATGCTGATGCATATGAAAGTAAGCAAACTAGATATGAGGGCAATCATATTGGATATGCTAGCAAGCATACTAGATATGCTCATAAGTAGGCTGAATATGCTAACAAGCATCCTAGATGTGCTAGCAAACAAAAACTAGATATGCTAGCAAGTAGACAAGAGAAGGTAGCAAGTTTGAAAGTCAACATCTTTGCACAGTAGTTAGAATGTTTTATATAATGGTTTCCCTTTTATGCTACAAACATACATAATAAGCATGATTAGTAGACATACTACTGCTAGTTAGCATTTGAAATGCTTCTAGTTAGCATGCATGGGAGCCTAACTTATGGAGTACATACACTATTATATGCAACACATATGCAATGACATAAGTTACCTAAGTATGGGGTGATTCGAGCCGCTTGTCTAGAAACTCTCCTATACCACTTATTTGGTATCTTTGCTTGATAGGTGGAAGCTCTACATTGAATCCCAAGCAAGCACATTGTGGCACAACAAATGGTACTTGTTGAAGCAAGGCAGCACCATAGCCACATGAAGCTTGATTAGGTCCACATCTAGGCCACAACCAATGCATTGGCTAAATAGCTGAAAAAACCCTGACCCTAGATCTTTAGAGGGTGTCGCCATGGCCAAGCGACATAATAAATGTGCTATTCATGAGGCTGAGAAGTAGTTCTTCGCTTGTGTCATGAAATGAAATTGGAATTCCTCCTCCTTTAACAACATGTTTCTTACTCTCCACTTCAATCTGTTTAAACATACAAGTTACACAATTTATACAAGCTGTCAAGGGGGTTTGAACCCAAAACCTTGGACACGAGGCTCTTCCTCTATCAACTAAGCTAGCACTCGACAAGTGAGATAAGATTGATAGGTGTGTTTCGGTCTTTTTGAGAACATTTGACAATGAGTAAGGACCCAAGTCTCCAAAGCCCTGAATCTCACCCAATCACGACATTTGTTGACTAGCTACCCAATGTTTTTTTTCCTAAAACAACAAGCAGTTGGGATAAAAAGGGGACACTCTTGTAACACCAAACGAAAGCTTCCTCCTAGGGAAGATGAAAACTAGAGAATAGGTTTCTTCTTGAGGCCAAGAAGGTCCTAAATGAAAGTTTTCAGAAATTAGAGCTATGATGACTCCTCCACTATATCTTCCATGGGCATGCGCTCATGGGATCTATGGTGGGATGAATGAGCACTGTAGATCCCTAGCAAAGTAATCCTCAAAGAAAAGTAATCTCCACCAGTACCCAAGATTACTTTGCCCCCCTTGCCCTCCCCTCCCGGCATTGAGAGGCATGCGCACTAACCATGTCACCCATGCACGTCTTCATGAAATGTGGGTGTCTACCAATTACTCATTACTCGAGTACTCATTACTTTCTATCCTAAGATTACTTTCACGACAAAATGTACATCATTCAATTGAGGTCGAGGCCCTGATACGGGCCCTTGATCCCATCTGGATGAGGGAACGATAGATTCGTGGAGTGCAACACCAAAGACGCCAAGCGTGATCATTGAGCAGCATCCAAGTCTGGGTCCAAGAGTCCTCTCTTGTGTCTCTAGCACTCTCCACTGGCGCTCTAGGGGGTCTCCTCCACCCCATGTTTTATGCCAAAAGGTTCACTTTCATGATGAGGAGTTTTACTTGCCAGGAACTCAAAGTGGCTTTTCCTCTCGCAACATCAAAAAGAAGTGGAGCTTACACTCATCGCGAGCATGAGTGCAGGCGCCTGCCATGGCCGCTCCTCTCTTCCTCGCCACGGCTTTGCTCGTCACATCTTTTACAGGTATTTGTCTCCTGAATCGTCTGCGCGCCTCTATGTTGTGTGTGTGTGTGTAGAGAGAGAGAGAGAGAGAGAGAGAGAGAGAGATCCTTCCCAGGTTCTTATCATACCAATGTGTGCGTGCGTGTAATTCGTGCACACATTGCACAGTTATGCACATTGTAACCCTAATCCTTTAAAGGGCAGGTGCATACAGCAGCCTCGGCATCAACTATGGCACTCTGGGGGATAACCTCCCTCCTGCTGCAGAAGTCGCATCTTTTCTGAAGGCGGCAGCAAAAGGCCCCATCGTTTTAAGTAAGGTAAAGCTATTCAACACAGATCCGAACATTATTTTGGCTTTCGCAAACACAGGAGTAGACATCATCATCGGCATGAGCACAGCAGACTTGATTGAGGTCGGCAACCGCGCATCCATATCAGCAGCCACCCAATGGGTTGAGTACAATGTGGCTCCATACGTGCCTGCGACAAGCATTGTCGGTGTTGCAGTCGGGAATGAAGTTGTTCTTACACATGACAAAGCTCTCATTGCACACGTAGTCCCAGCTATGCAGAACCTTCACCTGGCACTTAACTCTTTGAATTTAAGCACATCTATATGTGTATCATCGCCCTTCACGCTTGGTATTTTGCATTCTTCAGTCCCACCCTCATCTGCAACTTTCAAGAAACCCTCATTGATGGTTCCAGTGCTTTCGTTTCTAGCCAGTAATGGCTTTCCATTCATGGCCAATGTGTACCCATTTTTTGCATACGCTAGTGACCCCAATCCCTTCATGTTAGACTATGCCCTCTTCAACTCCAGTGCGGGCTACACCGATCCGCTTACAAATCTACATTACACCAACATGTTTGATGCACAACTTGATGCAATTTATTCAGCGATGGCGCATTTGGGTTTCTCAAATATTAGCATCATGGTGACGGAGACAGGGTGGCCGTCTTCTGGTGATCCAACCCAAGTGGGTGTAAACGTTAACAATGCACAAATGTACATTAACAATCTCATTGAGCATATCTATTCCAATCAAGGAACCCCCCTGAGGCCTAAGCAACCTGTAGACACATACATTTTTGCTCTCTTCAATGAGGATTTGAAGCCGGGACCAACATCAGAGCGCAATTATGGTCTATTCAAGCCAGACTTCACGCCTGTCTATAGTACAGTTTTGTTGGATAGTGCGTTATCTGTTAACAATAAATCATCGACAAGTGATGCGGCACTATCATCGAAGATGTCACCTACCCCTTCCCCTACAGTCTCAGAGTCTCCTTCCACCTCTTTGGCATCTAGTCAGTTTGTAAAAGCTCTTGTTTGGAATGTGCCGCTTTTGATTGTTGCAACCCTCATAGTACAAAACACTAATCTTCCTTATACTTTGTCACAGTAGTTTTCTTCTAGGTTCACCCCTTTGTAAAATGTTCCACCGCCAACAAGCTCTAATGCCTCTGTGTGATTTGAGTTGTGCAGGTAGATTTTTGAGTCACAGAAGGACTGATTGTAAAGGTTCATAGTACATGCTTGTTCTAATGCTTTGACTACAGCTACCTGATTTTGTCTTTATATAGATAAGTGGGAATTTTCTGCATTGCCGACCTTCATGTCCTTCAATCACACTCGTACCAAAAAAAGTAAATTTGTAAGCCTTTCTCCCTTCTTCTTTGGGGTATGTTTTAGCATGCCAAAAACCCTTTTGTGTATGTGTGGGTCACAGAGCACCATTAACAAGCTAGAAAGGAATTTTTTTTAAGGTTGCCAAGAAAAATTTTGATCAAGGCAAAGAGAACTCTTCGGAGGTTTTTGCAACTCTATGACCCACATTTTGTTGAAGTTCAAGAACAGTTTCTTTACCTAACTCTTAAACTACTTGTGGTTTTGTTGCTTTATATTATGTGCCCTTCCTTCCATCTCTTATTTCTTACCCCTTTAACAATGTGCCTATCTTGCTTGATATTGATCTAAACATGAGCATCCCACATGCCAAGTTCCCTTTCTACAAAATAGCTAGCCAATGAATGCTCGACGCTAAGTGCAAAGATACGTCACACTAAGGATCTCTAGTGTGATATAAAATATGATGTTATGTCCCTCCCACACGGAGGGGGGTAATGGTTAGAAGTGACGGATGTGATAGCTTCTTTCTCATGCACACACGCAAGAAAAGGGGGGGTAATTTGAAGTTTACCTCTTTCATGTCAAGCTATTTGAGGAGAGCGGGATAACTCAAAACAATTATTCCCTCTTCGTGTGCTTTCATGCACCAAGGAGATTTCCATGAAGCTATTGTATATGTCTTTGAAGCAACTTTGACAAGATGGTATTCTTTATGAATGATGCTCTAACTATTAGGAATATTGTTCAACAACAAACAACCCACCTACATTATAAACTATCTCTTAGTAGTCTTTAAAGCCCCATGTTGTCTATTGCTATGATACAATCATTGTTCCATCATAGTGTAAAACCGTAAGTTTGGGGGGCACCATATATAGGCAATCCATCGAAACGGCAATATTATGCAAGGAAACTTGTGTGTGTGTGTGTGTGCGCGCGCCCAGGGAAACACACATAGCTTGGAGAATATGAAGAAGCTCAAGGCACACAACAGAGAGTATGTTGCTTAGTGCACAAATCAAAGATAAGTTAGCCCTAGAATGATGGGCGTATACACAATGCTCGTGGGAAAAAACCTCCTGGTGAGGGAAAAAATACCCCGGTAGTCCTAAGTGTGTTCACACACATCACTGCCACATATGTATGGTAACAAATCCCCCCTGGGAATGATGCGGTGAATGAGAGTTGGCACATTGCGTAGAGAGCGCGAGGAGTGCACGAAAAATAAAGGAATTTAGGCATGCAGACAACTGCATGGCTGTTTGTAACTTGAGTGTAGTCCATTATCAATTGAGATTACAAGTAATTTTTGTCCGACTTGTGTGTGTGTGTGCGCGCGAGAGAGAGAGAGAGAGAGAGAGAGAGAGAGAGAGAGAGAGAGAGACCCTTTTCTTTCTTACTTACTATAGAGACAAGCAGCATTGTTGTAAGTTGCACACTAAATTTACATAAAATCTAGCAAGTCTGTGCTTTCCATTCCGTGCGAGTGGTACTTAAGTCTAAACATTTTGTTTGTGCTCGTTGCTCCTAGCTCACTTCATAACCCGCCTACAAGGACTATCCTTTTAGAGGACTACACACGCCCCACTCTTCCACTCTAAGTGTGGATACTAAGTTTTGCTCCCCTAAATTTTAAGAAACTAACACTATGTTAGCACACTAGGAAATATAGTGAATTGGCAAAACATAAATTTCATTAATCAAGATATATGAAGGAACCACCAAAGCAGAGGTGCATTGGGTAAGTAAGTCAAGGATTTGGTTGTTGCCTATGTCTAACCGGCAATACAACCATTACTAATTGTTGTGACCATTTGATAATTCATTATCTCCAATACAAAGATTAAGGCCCTCCCATCGTTTTTTAGAGAGATCCACCCATCGCAATGTCATTTCCTCTTTCACTCTTTACACTTTCTAGCCATGAAATTCTTAGTGTGCTTTAACGTGTAAAACTTAGTCAAGAGGATTGCCCCTAGGAAAGGGTTTATTCCTCGTGTATTACGATTGATTCTTTGATGTACACCATGATTGGGACTTTTATAGACATTGCATTTGGAGTGGGAATCATTAGCAGAGTAATGGCAAACCCTACCAAAAAGCATCGAGTCAATGAAAAGTGTGATGAGATGCTTGAATGGTATCAAAATATTCGTGAAGTTTCTCATCATGTAAATCATGTTAAGGAATTGGACAAAGGAAGGTCTACATTAGGCTAAATCTTTAACTTCCACTACTGGAAATCTTGTTTGCTAGATTGTCTCATTACTTTTTTATGTCATAAGCTAGCAAAGAAGCTATATGGTTTATTCGTCTATTTGGAGATGTGGGCTTTATTGCAAAAGTTCTAGTTTTGCATTGTGCTAGTCAGAGTGCTATTAAGCTAGAACACATTCCAATGTTTCTGGAGACAAAGCACATTGTTGGAAGATATCACTTCATTTATGAAATTCTTAAGGACAAGTGCACTGACCTTATCAAGCTTCACATGAATGACAACCATGCTCATCTACTAACCAAAGGTTTACCTCCCAGAAACTTTGCACTCTATCATTGCTTATTATGAGCATTTCTACCCATGCTCTACATACGTTGTATTTAATGTATATAGCTTGCTAAAATGCACATTGAACTTTAGTGGTAGGATGTTGGGTATAAAGGCCAAGTACCTAGCCTCTGCCTATGTCCAATCAATTGTCCACCAACCACTACTAACCATTTTAATCACTTGATTATTCATTATCTCAGATATGTAGGATAAGAAGCTTCTACGGTGTTGTAGTCATTGCAAAGCTTCACCCATCCCTATGTCATCTCTCTCTCTCTCTCTCTCTCTCTCTCTCTCTGTGCACACACCATGTACTCAACAATATGTTTCTCTCCCTCTTTCTTCACAATACTTGTTACCTTGTGAAGATCACTTAATTAAGAATGCATGGTGGTTTCCTCTAAGAGGAACAATGATCCCCTTTTAATTTCTTTGAATGATCCCCTTTTAATTTCTTTGAAAGGATATGAAGTTTATCCAATGAGTCTAAGGGCCTTAAGTATGGGTATGTCCACCATAATTTATAGATCCTTTTATCATGTATTGATAAGGAAATTTGGGATAAGCAATAAAGTAAGAGACACTATGTATGCCTACGACTCTACGACTGACTGAAAGGGTTTCTGCACCTTATCATTTAGGATAAGCACTTTCTAACCACAAGACAATTATCTCAAATGAAGAATATGAGCTATCAAGTTGGCATGCCTTTGGTGGCACTAACCATACAAAGGAACAATGGAAGCATGTGTGGAGGATTGAAAGTGTTGGGCCAAAATGTGTGTAGCCAATATATTGTACAATTATACACCTCTACTATGCAACTATCCACCAAGATAAGCTCTTCCCTCAAGAAGACAATGTCTCTCAGTAATTTAACAAAAAGTATCTTTATTTGTATTGGGTTATTTCATTAGTCAAACAATAAACATAATGAAGATGCACCATGTAACCTACGTTACCATATAGAATTAAACTTTCCATTATAAGACATCGCTTTCCAAAACACAACAGAAGGAAAATCTTTGAAAGTGTTTTTGAGAAACATGTAAGGACTAAGATCTTATGCAAATCCTATGAACACATCACAATTGGAGTTATGGTGTGCAACTTTGTTTCATGACAAAGGTGATTGGTTTCAAACCAAATGGTTATGGCTAAGTAATTGTGATTTGTAGCAAGATCTTTCTCAAGCACATCCATGCTCACATGGTGGTATTGGCTCTTTAGGTTTATACAAGAACACTCTATGTTAAGTAAAAAAATTGTAGGATAAACTTATGCTTCTTTTGTGTTCAAATCTATGTACAAATCTAAAACCCTCTAGTCATGCATCATAGGAAGATCTTCATATCCGGGGCCACTGAGGGTCCCATATATTGCTTGCTATTGTCACCCATCCTGCTTCTAGCACTATTTATTGAGTGGGGAGAACCAATCTATTTTGAACATAATTCTGCAATAAATCTCCTTAGTTTGTGGCTTGGTGAAGTCTTTATTCTTAGGCCATCACCATGCTTTCCAATCAAATTCTGCTTCACACAAAGTCATAGACATACTATCAAGAACCTCCACTGATTAGATGATCAACAATCATTAAGCTCCATTGAGATTGAGTTGTACAATCAATTGATTTGTATCTTTCCATCTCATGTTGTCTTAGTCCCCAAATTGTGACAAGTGAGTGAGACCCTTTTTGTTGACTTTTTTGGCAACTTCTCTCTAGAACGGATTCAACACTTCGCTTTCCAATTTGGAGGTCCAAGGGACCAATGAGTTATGGAGTTTTGACTCTACCTAGTTGCCTCTACCTATTCTAGTGTCTCAACTGCTTTGATGCATTTATGCACTTGTCACCATCTTTGATGCATTTACGCACCATCTTGCCCATGTTGCCACCAAGTTTTGGGTTGGTTAATTGAGGGGCTAATAGATTGTCATGAGCCCCAACCTCTTTCCACAAACTCCCTTCAGAAGCTTTGCCTGGTTGATCATGTGCCATGTCATGAATGGCCCATGTTGCAAGAAACGGAAAGTAAAGAATTTTGGCCTATTGTTATTATCCATGTTGAGTGTGTAGGGCAAGGCTTTGACCACTAGAATTGCATACCTTAAGTGTTGACAAGGTGACACCTTCACCACAGGCCTCTACCTCTTGTTGAAGTCCACATAATCCTCCATATTGGGTTCAAAATAGATTGGGCGAGAAGAGTCTACCTCAATCGGCTTTCCATTTTGCATGTGGCAACGATGCTTGGATGGTCATACTTGACTTGAACTCTCTAGGCCTAGAGAGAGAGTAGGCCCGCTTGCTTCCACCAAATGCTTTAGGCTTTGTGGCTTGGACTTTTTGGTTGATATAGTTGATGACTCCTCTCTAACGGTTTAGGAGAAAACACTTGGTGCTACACAAGATCTGATTGATGTGAAAGTGTTGATGCGGTTCTCAAAAGCAAAACTCACCGTTCTTTCTTCACCTCCTCTATCGACACTCATTGACAAAATGCTTTGGTTGACAGCAATGATGACATTTTGTAGCCCTTCCTCTTGATGCTCTTGATTTGCGATCAGCACGAGCAATGCAAGATGGGGAGCTTACCTCTTGGATATCAACGACGCTACAACCTGGCAGTAGCACTTCGATGAAGGCATTGAGTGCTTCTATAGTCTCCTCTTATTCAATCCTCCAGTTTGAAAAATTTTGTAGCCACTCGTCCATGATTGATGTCATACATGGCTACTCTTTGTAAATTGAAGGTTTTGCAAAGCCCTCCTCCGTGGGGGCACCAAATGAGAGGCGAAAGTGCAAAACAGACCCGGTGGCCTCTACACCAAGACTATGCACAATGGCCTCATCATGGGAGGTACACAATAGGAGCACCACCTACCAAGATATGCGGCTAGGACACATATATATACACAATGAAACATGCCATGGAAAACAATTTCAAGATCCACACCCAAATGTGGGATGGGGTGGTCGGAAAACAAGATGAGTGACTAAGAATGGGTTTACTACTTGTGCATGTAGTAAGGAAGATAATGAGGTAAGAAAGACATGCAAGTATGCTCATTTCTCATACTAGAGGTGACAAATCCACACACCTTAAGATGCAAGTAGCAAGATGATAAGAATATGAGAGGGAGAGAGAGAGAGTGTGTGTATGGTGGCGAATCCGCACACCTTAACATAAGCAAAAAATGGAAAGAACAAGCATAAACCATACTCACAATGAAGTGTATCCCAAACGACACAAGACATGGCACCAAGATGGAGTGTGTTGATTGCTTGCAAAAGATGAATACAATAGGTAGCATAGGGAAAGAATATGAGAAGGGAACAAGACTGTAGGAAGCATAATGGAGGGATGGGAGTTGATGGCGAGGAATATCATGAGTGTAGCCATCATTCTTCTTCTTGAAATCGTGTCTTCGATGCTTCATTGCAAGTGTGTGGAGATATGGTGCTCATTTTTTGGTGATGGTGATGGTGTTGTGATTATGTGATTAGGGTTCATGCTACTAGCATGTAGCACAAGGGTGTGTATGTGGGTATTGGATAGTGTGCTTATGGGGTAGAGTGTGTGTGTGCGTGTGTGTGTGTGTGTGTCGTGTGTCCCAGTTTAGGGTAGAGAAGGCCTCCTTTTATAGGCCAAGAGAGTGATTAGGGAAGAGATTATGAGCAAGAGGAGTTATTACAGAATAACCTCAGTTAGAGGCATTCCTCCAATGAGAGAGCTCCGTGTGCCCTACTTATTGACCAATTTCCTCCTAATTGCCTTCATCATGGCGATCTTTATCTCCATGCAACCTTCCGTAGCTTGAGTCCAAGAGCTTCCTTATAATATTTGAGAGAATCTTGATAAAATAAGAGAAAATAGAGCAATAATGGTGAGAAAACTATAAGAAATTGTGTCTGTGGAGTTGGATAATCATGACTTCTTCCCATGTGGATAGATAGGCTCCACCATTTCGGCTATACCTCCCAAACCATAGCTTCAAAAATTATTAAAATATATGGGCCGAAAGATCAGCTCAACGCCTACAAATTTTCTGTTGAAAACTTTTTCCAATTCGGGATGGATAAAATAGAGAAAAATCCCACAAAAATATGTGTTTGTCTTTTCCCTTCCAAAAGTCTTCCAGGTGGTCCCCTCTTGACTTCATGTGCAAGCTTTGTGTCCACAAGTGAATTATGCTTGAATTTGATCATATATTGTTGACTCCAACTCCATAATGCATAAGATTCTCCTCCCTTTCACTATTGACTTTTACTCTTCACCTGTAGTGACGGTCAGGTAGTGACGGTCAGGTAGTGACTGTCGGGTAGAATCAACATCCAGTGATTTTTTTCTTTTCATAGGGTTTGTTCTTACCTCTCCTTATTCCGAGATACAAATGTGTCAAAACCATAGCTATGTACAAAATAAATATATAGGTTTTCTTTGTGATTTTCATATAAAAGATAGGTAGTGCATATGTGCCAAGATTTGACCTTTGCATGTCTATGATGTTTGCATCCTCATCCAAGCACCAGGAGGACACGACAAAACAAGGAGTACAAACAACAATGTGCAACAAAGAGTTGCAAAGTTGGGTGGAAAGTTACCGCCTTTCATCATTTGGTAGTGAATGAAACATTTGAGGCCCTTGAGCTAGAGAAATAAGGCTACATAGATGTGATGAAGATGGACATCATTAAGACATGAGTGACATGATGATGACAATCGACATGCTGGCCATGTTGGCAAAAATCACTAAGGATCTGAAGATGGAGATTGTCGTAGACATGATTATGTCAATGATAGACATCACAATAGACATGAGCAAAATGATGTTCGAGATCACGGTAGACATAGTCGACATGAGAAAATGTATGAAAGAACAAGAGGCCATGGCATAGTGAATATGTATCGAGACAATTGTTGGGATGGCAATCAAAGGACTCCTGTCTTTGCTCATAGCATACAATTAGCAATTGAAAGAGCATGCCCTAGGGTGAAAAAGGCTTCCGAGAATATTTATAAGCAAGCTAAAAAGGAAGTAGGACAGCTAAACCAAAAAAAAAAAAAACTAAGGAATGGCCTCCAAAGCAGAACACAGGAGGTGGCTTGAAGCAAAAGTAGCTCTTGCACAATCACACTTGAATAAGGTTAGGAAGACAATCTACTACTTTCAAGAGAGACCTACTTGCAACCTAGGGTCTTCAAGCAAGTACATTTCTTCATAGCATTAAAAGTTAAAAGCAATCTGCCAACCATCAACACACTCACAGACGACGAAGAGAGGGTGGTGGAAGACCCCAATGGGATTGCCAAGCTAATGATAAACTACTTGAGCCATATAATAGGACAACTAGAAGTGCAATCCATACAAGTGGAAGAAGCAAAAGCCTTACTTCTCAACATTGTTAGTAGAACAATATCACCCTCAAAAGCCAACCTACCATAGAAGGCATTCACCAAACAAAACTCATTTGCACTGCATTCTCTTGGTAAGGAGAAGTTTCCAAAATAGGATGGCATGACAACCGATGTTAGGGGATATGTGTTTGAAACGTGAGCCGGGAAGTCGCGAGGCCTCTTGTTGTGAGAGGTGTGTGTGAGAGAGAACAGTAGACACAATCAACTCCAACAATCACCGTAATCATCAATAAACTAAGTAAAGCTTTGAGTACAATTTAATCAATAGCCAAGGCGGTATGTTAACATTGTCACTTGGATAAACCAAGAACTAGGAGTTTAAGCTCCTTTAACAAGATTTTGTGGGCCGTTAATGGCTCCGTTATTTATCAATCATGATTAACAAAACTTAAATTGATGATGATGATGAAGAAGCTTCTCAACGTGTTGACTTTATTGCTTCAATTGCCCTCATGAGCTTTGCAAATCTCCTTCTCTGATTTCTGAAAATATATTGCCTCCTTCATTTTCCTGAAAGAGCTCTACAAAGTTCCTACTCTCTAGCGTGCCTCTCCTTTCAATCCCTGCCTTCTTTTCTCATGCTTAATTCACTAAGTCGATGGAGAGAAAACGAATTGAGCATGACGAAGAGCTATATAGATCCTTCTAGCTCAAGGTTTTGCTTGCGGTAAATATTCTTCTCAAGAGCTTTCACCCCTTCTACTCTCCTTGCTGCACCATGCAATCCTCTTGTTGATGTCTCGCTTCTCCTTCGTTCTTGCCCTAGAAATCCCCTCTCCTTCTTGCTCACCAAGGTCAAGAGAGAGTGAGAGTGAGCCTTAAAGCCCTCAATAGAGAGAGAGAGAGAGAGAGAGAAAGAGAGAGAGAGATTTCATCAAGCTCTTCTCCCTCCTTCATCTCCTCTTGCTTCCACCTTGATCCCTTTCTCATTGCCTCCTTCTCCTTGCCTCTCACTCATCCCCAAAACTACTCCTCAAAGCCCTCAAAATTTCGCCTCGTTCTGCTATTTTTAGGCTCTTATGTTTCTTGTTGTCACGTCGCTCTGACAAGGCATGTGGGCCTTGATGATGACGTGGCAACCCGGCACAATGAGCACCACCAAAGTTGTCAAAAATGGCGTTGAAATTGGTCGCCCTAGCTAGTTGAGAGCTTTACCCTTCTTGGTCATCACCCGTCGAGCTTCGCAATGCCCGCCACGAGCTCTCAAACCTCTGCAATGCTGCCTGCTTGCTGCTCATTGCCCTTCACGCCATGCCTTGCCTCCTTTTTACTTTTCTTTCACACTCAATAAAGCCCCATTATTTGGGTGCTCTTCATTTTGGCCCTTTGGGCGGCCATTGTCCTCAATCGGGCTATCTCCGCCTCATAATACACCACATTTGGCATGCACGTCGACCAAGGCATTGCCTAGTGCCACTTTTGGCATGCACACCAACCAAAGCATTGCTTAGCACGACTTCAGATTCCGGAATTCCCCGTCGTCAATGTTCTCCAAGAGTCAACCCTTTTGAACTGAAAGCTCATTAAGAACTTCACGTGCTTCCGTAAGGGCACCACAATTGACATATGTATCGGCCACAGCATTGTTAAGCACGGCTTATCAACCAAAGCATTGCAAAATCACCACATTAATTATATATCTCGAACACGGTAGTGCCGATCAGAGGTCCACTAGCATACCCCATTATCAATGCACTGCAAGAGATGAAATTCCGAAGTAGATGCTCCTCGAGCACTTTTTGTCTCTATTAAATGCACCATATTCTAGAACCTGATTGAAGATGGTGCATTGATCGAGGTGACCAAGGTGGTACGGAACTGGCCCTCGGTAGACCTTTAACGGCCAATATCTTGGCAACAAGAACTCCGATTGACGATCTAAAAAAATCGCTCACTCAAAAAAATGAGCACTTCAGGCCCATGCATTCACTCTATCCCTGACCCTTCATCTGCAACTGTCCAATGTGGTATTGATCTGCAATCCACTCAACTTCAAACTGTCATAACTTTCACTCTGTAGCCCCAATTGACGAGTCATAAAAGACAAGCTTGTAGAGCATTCCGAGTATTGCAGTTCTACTCCATAAACTTCCAATTTTGATAGCTTCAAATATCTCTAGTTTTAGCATCAACAAGACAATTCTTGGCCCTTTAAAGCCGCATCTGTTAGCATTAAACTTGCTTGTTACCAAGCCTTTATCACTGCTCAATGAACATATAGGCCTCATATAGATTTTATTTGCATCCCTTTGCACTCTTTTTCTCATCATGGAAGCGGAGCCACATGACATCCACCCCCTCTGAACCTGCACAGCCTCCATTCTATGCCAATCGGTCTTCACTCTGCATCTGCTATAAGCACTTAAAGATCTTTGCCATCATCAAGCTCAAGTAATTGGTAAGTACATAAAAAATAAGGCTTGAACACTATCATCAATGGTCTACCTTAATCATTTGGTAGCTACCATCACAAATATTGACCCCAAAACCAAAAACTCTTTGCACTTAGCATAAATCCAAAAACAAAACCTAGTGCAAAGCAGCCTGCTACAAGAAATAACAGATATCTTGTGAATCTGCAAGCTGCAGTTTAGTAGCCCCCTGAGATCAAATGGGATAATAAGGAATTTCCCCAACACTGGAGCAGCATAATATCGACATGTGCATACATTTCCTGTATCAATCAACATCAAACATCTTTGGTGCAAATATGCTATTCCTGGATCCAACAATAAGCAAACACAATGTATACCCAAAAGTACCCATCCGTATTGAATCTTCTTTTGAAGATCCCTAGAATCTCCTAGATCAAAATCCATTAAGAGTACATAGCATTGATGGGCTCCACAATATACTAGAGCATCAACTAAATCATAGTGCAACATCCACATCCCATAAACTTTTGGTAACTTTAGCTCGTTACCAGCAGGCATTAAAGAGAATTGGCTCCCTTTTACTGGCAGCCAGAACATCACTGAGATAAGCATCATTAGGAATATCATCCAAATCCAACCAAAGTTGGCATATTGCCCAAGAAAATGAAGAAATATGTGCTTTTTTGCAGTACCAATGATGATTTAGTATCATCATCCCCTCTAGCTTCATAACCATCGTGAAGAACCTTGGAACAATCTGAACCTATATCATCAGAGGCATCTTTACTTGGGATTCGAGCTTGTTCATGGAAAATAGCTTTAGCCTGTAAATCTTCATCCATAGCACCCTCAAGAAATCACTCTTTAAAGCCTCACCATTCATCATAACTGTAGGATTTACCTCCTCATGCAACCCATGTATAAGTGTAGAAGTAGAATCCCCGTGGATAACATGTTCACAATTAGCATGATCTAGACAATCTTCATACTCATCAATGTCATGCTCTGCTTCATCATCTGCATTCGTGCTACTTAACACCCATCATAACACTACAAAGGTTCATATGGCACCCCCTCTGAAGGGATACCCTCAAGCATATCCTATGTCGGCTCTTCAACCTCCTTCACTTTTTCACGTATTGTGTATATAATAGCTTTATTGATATAATCATCTGCTCAACTATAGTGTTGATAGATCCATTAGTATCTTGTAGAGACTCATCTTCTTGATGAACTCCTTGAGAACATCCCATGCCAAGGTCAGTAGCTTGTGAAACACTTGTTGTATAGTCTATATCCTCAATGGAATCACTAATGGGGGTAACTTCCATGCGATCACTCTTTGAATTTTTTTGATTAATTTTTGGTTCAACATTAAATTCATTGTTTACCTCTAGTAGATTGCCCAAAATATGGTCCTCCAAGACTAAATCTGCTACTTCCAAAGATGTATTTACTTTGGCTTTCCTCCTTGCAAAATGTGTTCCCAAAATTCTGCATAGTTGAGGAACTGCATCTGATCCCCTTCACCTTTACAAAAGACGATCTAGATTTGTTCAGTAATCTCCTTCATTGCCAATTCGATAATCCTTGAGCTTTCATGAACAAATCCATCTGCAAAATAGTCCCACTGTGTGGGATATATTTCCGCCAGCTCTCAAACTTTATCTTCAAACTCGGAGGTTACAACTTCTTCAAACCTGTAATCATCCAATCTTCTAGAACTCCTCGAGTCTTCATCTCCTCTTTATAGCATGCAAGGAAACCATCTAGATCATGCCCTTGAAAAACACCACACTGTTCCCATGCGGCATCAAGTGCCATCTCCATCGCATCGTCAATTTTCTTTTTCATCTTCATGGCTTTCACTTTGAGCAAACATCTCTGAACTAATTGCAACATTTTTGACACGTCTGGAACTGCTCGGTTCCCTTCAAATCCTTTTGAATTGAAATCTTCAAGAAACTGCATCAAATTGTTCTGGCATCTCCATCTTCACCTCCCACCCTGACTCGTTTCACATCAGGTTCACCAAGTTTGTCAGGGGATACGTGTTCGAAACGTGAGCCGGAAGGAGCGAGGCCTCTCGCTATGAGAGATGCGTGAGAGAGAGAACAACAGACACAATCAACTTCAATAATCACCGTAGTCATCAATAAACTAAGTAAAGCTTTGAGTACAATCTAATCAATAGCCAAGGTGGACTGTAAACAACACCGTCACTTGGATTAACCGAGGACTAGGAGTTTAAGCTCTTTTAAAAGATTTTGGGGGCCGTTAACGGCTTCGTTATTTATCAAGCATGATTAACAAAACTTAAATTGATGATGATGATAAAGAAGATTCTCTCTGTGTCATCTTTCTTGCTTCAATTGCCCTAATGAGCTCCACAAATCTCCTTCTATGATTGCCAAAATACTGCCTCCTTCAGTTGCCTTTGAGAGCTCTGCAAAGCTCCTGCTCTCTAGCGTCCCTCTCCTTTCAATCCCTTCCTTCTTTTCTCTTGCTTAATTACTAAGTTGATGGAGAGAGTACAAATTGAGCAGCATGAGGGAGAGCTATATAGATCCTTCTAGCTCAAGGTCTTGCTTGCAATAAATATAAGAGCTTTCACCCTTCTAGACTCCTTGCTTCAACATGCAATCCTCTCGTTGATGTCTTGCTCCTCCTTCGTTCTTGCCCTAGAAATCCCCTCTTCTTCTTGCTCACCAAGGGGGGGGGGGGGGGGGAGAGAGAGAGAGAGAGAGAGAGAGAGAGAGAGAGAGAGAGAGAGAGAGAGAGAGAGAGAGAGAGAGAGATAGATAGAGAGAGAGAGAGAGAGAGAGAGAGATTTCCTCGGGCTCTTCTCCCTCCTCCATCTCCTCTTGCTTCCACCCTATTCCCTTGCTTGTTGCTTCCTTCTCCCTGCCTCTTGCTCATCCCCAAAACTGCCCCTTGAAATCTCCCCTCTTCTTCTTGCTCACCAAGGGAAGGGGGGGGGGGGGGGGGGGGGGGGGGAGAGAGAGAGAGATTTCCTCGAGCTCTTCTCCCTCCTCCGTCTCCTCTTGCTTCCACCCTATTCCCTTTCTTGTTGCTTCCTTCTCCCTACCTCTTGCTCATCCCCAAAACTACCCCTTGAAATCTCCCCTCGTTCTCCTATTTTTAGGCTCTTATGCTTTTGGTTGTCACACTGTTGTGACAAGGCATGTGGGCCTCAGTGATGACATGGCAACCCGGCACAATGAGCTCCACCAAAGTTGTCAAAAATGGCACCGAAGTTGGTCGCCCCAGCTTGTTGAGAGCTTTTCCCTTCTTGGTCGCCATCCGTCGAGCTTTGCAGCACCTGCCACGAGCTCTCAAACCTCTTCATTGCTACTTGCTCGCTGCTCGTTGCACTTCATGCCATGCTTTGCCTCCTTTTTGCTTTTCTTTCACACTCAATAAAGCCCCATTGTTTCGGTGCTCTTCATTTTGGCCCTTTTGGGCGGCCATTGTCCTCAATTGGGTTGTCTCGGCCTCATAATACAACACATTTGACATGCACATCGACCAAGGCATGGCACACCAACCAAAGTATTGCTTAGCATAACATTAGATTCCGGAATTCCCCGCCGTCAATGTTCTCCAAGAGTCAACCCTTTTGAACTGAAAGCTCATTTACGTGCTTCCATAAGGGCACCACAATTGACATATGTATCAACCAAAGCATTGTTAAGCACAGCTTATTAACCAAAGCATTGAAAAATCACCACATTAAGTATATATTTCAACCACGGTAGTGCCGATCAAAGGTCCACCAGCATACCCCATTATCAATGCACTGCAAGAGATGAAATTCCGGACTAGATGCTCCTCGAGCACTTTTTGCCTCTATTAAATGCACCATATTCTAGAACCTGATCAAAGAATAAAACCTACTAGATGGCGCACTAACCAAGGCGACCAAGCTGGTACGAAACTAGACCTCAGTAGAACTTTAACATATCTTGGCAACCAAAACTCCGATTGCCGATCTGAAAAGACCGACTTGCTCCAAAAGATGAGCAATTCAAGGGCATGCATTCACTCTATCCTTGACCCCTCATATGGAGTTGTCCAATCTGCAATCCACTCAAATTCAAATTGTCATAACTTCCACTCCGTAGCCCCAATTGACGAGTCATAAAGACAAGCCTGTAGAACATTTCGAGTACTGCAGTTCTACTGTATAAACTTCTAATTTTGACAGTTTCAAATATCTCCAATTTTAGCATCAAAAAGACGATTCTTGGCCCTTTAAAGCAGTATTTGACATGCATTTAGCATTAAACTTGCTTGTTACCAAGCCCTTATCACTGCTCAATGAACATATAGGCCTTAAATAGATTTCATTTTCCCATCCCTTTGCACTCTTTTTCTCATCATGGAAGAGGAGCCGCACAACACCGAGTGTGGACTTTACGACTCCTCCTATTACGCGAATGGCAAACAAAGCTCTTGTAGAAGGGGTGCTTGATAAAAGCATGAAAAAAGGTCTCATCAAACCTATCCCAAAGCATCTTCCACCATCTTGGAGCCCCACTTGGAGTGAGAACATCTCACAAGAAAAGGTTCCAGTGGGCTATGGAAAAAATTTGGAGTCAATAGCAGGGTGAAGGTGATCGACTCGTTCATGATCCTATATTTGTCTTTCATTGATCCCCTACTCAAGATAGCAAAGTGAAATTGGAAGGAATACCTTAAACCTGTGAAGAAATTCCTATGGAAAACTAACACCAAAGATTCAACACCCTGACAATGGCTAAATGGGAATGTGTTGCCAAATCCAAGGAGTCAGGCGGTGTTGGGATCCTCCACCCGGTAGTGCATGTCAAAGTGCAATGTGCTAAATTTATGGTCGCAATCTCCAAACAAGACTATCTTTGTCATGCCACACAAAGGGGAGGGCTATCCTATCATTCTAGGGAGGCCTTGACTTATGGTTATGAGAGCTAAGCAGGACTGGGACACCGACATAATCCAAATGAAGGATTCCACAAAGGGAAGCCAATACTTTATGACATGAAGACAGGTCGACAACGCGACATGAATGCAACCTTAACTCTTGGGTTAGAGTGGTGTGTGACACAAGGTATTCAACGGTTAAATGTATTTGGTGATGCCATGCTTTTAATAAAACAAATACAAGGAACTTCGGCTTGTAAAAATCATAGCTTGCTAGGCCATTTGCGCAAGGTTAAGGAACTTTTGGGGAAGTTTCAAGTTGTACAATTACATCATGTCCCTCGAGCAGAAAATCAAGAAGCAGATGCTCTAGCTAACCAAGATGTTCTAGTGGTGGGTGCTATCAAGTTGAAGTTGCCTCTCTTCCAAGGTAGCGATGCTATGCCTGACATCATGCGTTTCTTGGACACAGGAGAGTGTCCTTAAGATCTTACTAAGGGCCAAAGTAGTGGCTTGTGTGCAAGGCAACAAAATACCGCCTTATCAATGATGACCTCTTCTGCAAGGGTAAGGATCAAATTCCTAGGCGTGTACCTCTCTCTAGAGAAATCACAAAAATAATTACAAGTTGCCATGATGGTGTTTGTGGAGGGAACTTTGCACTTGACATCACCAATAAGAAGGTTCCACAAGCCGGGTTTGTGTGGCCTAATTTACAGAGAGATGTGCATCATTGGTGCAAAACATGCAAAGAGTGTCAGAAGGCTGGTGATAGGAGGCTCACATATGAGCCACATACTCCTATAATCTCGCATGGACCATTTGAGAAATGGGGAATTGATGCCATTGGGCCTTTGCCAAGGCGCCAATCAAGTAAATTGTATATCATCTTGGGTGTGGACTACATGATCAAGTGGGCTGAAGCAATTGCTACCACCTGGATTATAGCTAAGGAAGTGGATAAGTTTGTATTTGAAAACATTTGTTGCTGTTTTGGAACTCCTCTTGAAATAATTTTTGACAAGGGACCAGGTTTTAGAGGAGACTTGATGGAGAAGCTGGGTATTTCACGACGACACTCAACTCCCTACTACCCACAGTGCAATGGTTTGGTGGAAAAGGTAAATGGTATGATCTGCAAGATCATCACTAAACATGTAAACAATCACAAAAGTGATTAGGAAAAGCATCTTATGGCTGCACTTTGGGCTTATCGCACTTCATTTTGCACATCCCTTGGGTTCACGCCATATCACTTGGTGTATGGTAAGGAGGCCATTTTACCCATTGAAGTACAATTGGCTAGTCTCAGGGTGCTAGTTGGGCAGATGGAACGCCCTAATGCTCATCTCCACAACCACATCCTTGATCTAGAGAGGCTTCAACTAGACAGAGAAGATGTTATCAACTATTATGCAACACAGGTAGAGCAACATCGACTTACCTTCGACAAGGGACTTAGGCAGGGCAAAAGGTCTCGATAAAGGTATGCTGGTCCTAAGGTATGACAACAGGTTTTACACTCGGAAGCATAAAATTTTTTCACCCAGATGGGAGGGGCTATTTCTCATCATTAGAAAGCGCTACAACAATGACAGTTACGGATTGATGGATGCAGATGGTAGGCTCCACAAAAAATGTGTCAATGTGGATGGAGGTTGAAGCAATACTTTTTGAGGTTTGATCAAGCACCTATGATGGAAATCCCTGAGGAGAGAGACTCCTCCACATCAACTGAAGAAGAATCAAGTACAGAGTTAGAGACATAAATGCCTCTAGCTTCAGGTGGAGGGCTAATGAGGGCCATTTTTCAAATTTTGCTCCACCTCTCTCTTGGTATGCACTTGATGCATGAATTTCACAAAAAAAACCTATGTATTTATTTTGTACATAGCTATGGTTTTCACACATTTGGATCTCGAAATAAGGAGAGGTAGTAACAAACCCTATGAAAAGAAAAAAAACACTAGATGCTGATTCTACCCGACGATCACTACCTGACAGTTATTATAGGTGAATAGTAAAAGTCAATAGTGAAAGGGAGGAGAATCTTATGCATTATGGAGTTGGCCTAAAAACTTGTGTGTAGCGGAAATTAGCATGAACATAGTGGGCATTTCATTAGAATAGATTCCTAATGAGAATTACAAGAGTGCTTGGGTGGAGAGAGCAACAAAAAGCATAACACCTAGTTAGATAGCATAAACAATACTTTCAAAAGAGAGAGAAATTAAGCTATTGACAACAATTGAGGACCGGATTTGCATGGAGACGGCCCCCCCTCCAAAAGGCTTTGTATTATGGTTTCTCCCATCAAGAGAGACATTGTACAATACAATTCTTTGTGTTCCTTCAAGACTAGCTAGTGCAATGAAGATGAAAGCTTCATGCACTAAGCAAAGCACTTATCAAACACAGCATTAATTATCCCCGGTCTCAGACCCAAGACCTCACACACCTTCGAAGATGATGAGAGCTAGCAGGGTATGAGAGTAGATTGAGAGGAAGAAGGAGTATCTTACGAGAAAGATGTACATCTCCTCACATAATCACTCATATTAGCATATCTTAGCTTAGTAATTAGCTTGGTAGAGGAGATGAGCATGCATTGAAGCTTGGCTCTTGGTTGGATTTGCATCCACATGCCAAGAGTGTGTCGACGTAGGCTTCTATCTCACAAGCTTGGAGTAGGTGATGAGCTCTCCATTAAAGCTTGGGAAGAGATGGTCTTCTCTTTCTTCACACATGAGATTGTGTGAGTGTGTGTGTGATAATGCCTTGCAAAAATCAGCCCCCCTCTCTCTCTTGGGCGAGCCCTCTTGCTATTTGCTCTTGCTATCTCCTCATTGGACCTCCCCAGGCCTAGCCAATGACTATTAAGCAGCATAAGTGATAGCCTTCTGACATGTGTCCCCCTTTCCCCTTTTGTGAGAGCTTTAGGTAATTTAATAATTCAACTAAACTCTCATTGGACCCCTTCGTCTCCTGGCCAATAGGAATCAGGCAAGCCATTGGGCTCGTGAATGCTCATTGGACCCCTTGGGAGACTGTCCAATAGTCTTCTAGAGGACTTAATTCTCATTGGTTCTTTTATTAAGTGTTTTTGAATTAATTAAACTAGATTTACTCTAGCCTAATTCTCATTGGTCCACCTCCAAGGCCATCCAATAGGAATTGGGTACACCTTGTGGGCATCTGGGCTAGGGAGCTGACATGTGTCCCTCATTCCCTTTGTGTAAAGGGAGCTTGTGTGTGTGTGTGTGGCTTTCTCTCTCATCCGCTACAAGAAAGGCTCACCCCCTCCTATGTAGGGATGTGCAAAGACTTTTTTGGACACACACAAAGCATCCAATTCCCCTATGGTTGACCTTTGGACACAACCTTTGAATTTTGGAACCTTAGCATTTTGGAAGTCTTAATGGGCTGAACCTTAGGGTCTTTTTAGCCCATTGTTGCACATGGCTCTTTTGGTGATGGCCCCCCTTTTGGATCCCTATTTTCCCTCCTTTGGATCCCTACAGTGGCTGGTGTGCTAGCTTAACCAATATTCTAGCTTTTTCTCCCCTGGCACTTCCCCACATTAAATGATCAGTTTAATATGAGAAAATCATTTAGGAGAATTAGATATTGATTATTATGACAGTTGGAGTCAACAAAATATTATCAAATTCAAGCATAATTCACTTGTGGACACAAGGCTTGCACATGAAGTCAAGAGGGGATCACCTGGAAGACTTTTGGAAGGGAAAAGACGAACACATATTTTTGTGGATTTTTTCCATTTTGATCTGGAAAAAGGAGCCTATCTGTCCACATGGGAAGAAGTCATGATTATCCAACTCCACACACACAGTTTCTTATAGTTTTCTCACCATTATTGCTCTATTTTCTCTTATTTTATCAAGATTCTCTCAAATATTATAAGGAAGCTCTTGGACTCAAGCTATGGAAGGTGGCGTGGAGACAAAGCTCGCCATGATGAAGGCAATTAGGAGGAAATTGGTCAATAAGCAGGGCACGCGGAGCTCTCTCATTGAGGGAATGCCTCTAACTGAGGTTACTCTGTAATAACTCCTCTTGCTCATAATCTCTTCTCTAATCACTCTCTTGGCCTATAAAAGGAGGCCTTCTCTTTTGTAAACCGGGACACACGACACACACACACACACTATCCCATATGCACACTATCTAATACCCACATACACACCCTTGTGCTACATGCTAGTAGCATGAACCCTAATCACATACTCACAACACCATCACCATCACCATGCACAAAATGAGCACCGTATCTCCACACACTTGTAGTGAAGGATTGAAGACACGATTTCAAGAAGAAGAATGATGGCTACACTCATGATATTCCTCGCCATCAACTCCCATCCCTCCATTATGCTTCCTACGGTCTTGTTCCCTTCTCATATTCTTTCCCTATGCTACCTATTGTATTCATCTTTTGCAAGCAATCAACACACTCCATCTTGGTGCCATACCTTGTGTCGTTTGGGATACACTTCATTGTGAGTATGGTTTATGCTTGTTCTTTCCATTTTTTGCTTATGTTAAGGTGTGCGGATTCGCCACTTCTGGTATGAGAAGTGAGCATACTTGCATGTCTCCCTTACCTCATTATCTTCCTTACTACATGCACGAGTAGTAAACCCATTCTCACTCACTCACAATTCCTTCCATCTTGTTTTTTGACCACCCCATCCCACACTTGGGCGTGGATCTTGAAATTGTTTTCCATGGCATGTTTGATTGTGTATATATATGCGTCCTAGGCGCATATCTTGCTAGGTGGTGCCCCTATTGTGTACCTCCCATGATGAGGCCATTGTGCATAGTATTGGTGTAGAGGCCACCGAGTCTGTTTTTTACTTCCGCCTCTCACTTCATCTCTGCCAAGAATTGTTACATGGAAATCCTCACTTACAAGCTAAACAATCCACAAGAGCATGGAGTTTGAAAGATGGGCTTTTGATTAGGTGCTACACTTGGATTCTCAGGATGCCTTTCAATTTTATCTCCAACATGTATGCTGATGCAAACATGTGGGAGAAAGTGGACAAGCTGGATGACTTTATTGTGAATAACGTAAGGGGAATGCAAGTCACCCGTCTATTGAATTGATATGGGACAAGTCGCTTAAATTGCAGAAGAAGATTAGGAGGAGCAATCATCGGTTGGATCTAGTATTGGACCTAGTTCAAGAGAAAGAGTAGTGTTACATTATACGTGAGGCATAGTTGGATTACAAGTAATTTATCAATCTCTTAGAAGAAACAATGTGAGTTTTTATTCGTTTATATTTAAATGCTAAACTTTTTCCTTTGCCTCGCTTCTATATTGGACATGATAATTGTGACATTGACCACGTTTTCATATGAGCCTTATGTGGGCAATGTCACTTTTGTGGACCACTCACTGAGCTTGAAAACAAAACGATACATAATTTTTTCCACTGCTTTACGTAAGTTATGTGGATGCAATCTCTCAAGAAACCAACATGTGTTTATTTAGTTTATTGTATATCTCGAAACTTGGCCATGTTTTTATACTGATATTGTTAATTTATGCATAGTGGATATATTTTCATGAAGCAAGAATGGATTGTTTCTATCACCCAACACAGGTTTTCAAAAGTATATACTATTTCTACACATTTTACGTAACAGATTTTAAGTGTGTCGTATTTACCTTTTTCACCAAGTGAGCAAACTTTGAACTCATGCAAGCTGTGTAAAAGGAATCTCTCTTGTTAGGCGAAGGTCTGTGAGCAGCAGTATATTAGAAGATAAGGACTAAGATAATGTTGTGGTGTATTTTAAACTAGGTGTTCTTGAAGGTTGAGAGAGAGAGAGAGAGAGAGAGAGAGAGAGAGAGAGAGAGAGAGAGATTTCTCATTATCGGGTTTGATACATTGACCATGCCACATGGATGTTTTGATTGATGTGTCAGAGTGCCGATTCTTCCTATGGAAACAAAGGACAACAATACAAACTCCACCGACAAAATAGTCTTAAGGTAACACTCTCTTTCTATAGGATTAAATGTTGTATATTTAAAAGGGATAGGACCTCCCAACATTGATCGAGAAGCATAAGCCCCCCTTCAGCACACGAGGGGATAAAAGTGGTGGGGGAAGGGCGCGTTCTCTACGGTATTATTATAAATGTGGAGAACGGTGCCAACTCCACACCATACATATGTATTATACGTATGATCTTTTTCTTTTTTTGTTGGGCACAAGAATGCTAATGCATGACATGCATCTCCCTTCATCTTTAATAGCTATAATGTGTAAATTTTCTCCTCCACACATTGGCTAATGTGAAATTTCATTTGTGTTGTGAGGTCATACAACTTCTTTGAGGAGATATTCTATGAGGCCTTCAAAACCAACTAGGGTACGAGGTAAATGCCACACTTTTTTTATTCTTATCAACTACAGAGTAAAACAATCTATGAAATCTAGTTACTTGGAAAGTCTAATATAGTTTTGTGGTTTATTGAGCATACAAGCTACCGCTTGGCATCAGCTAGGCCATTGCCCTTGACCCAAAATCGCATGGCCAAGAGCCTCACACTTGCTTTTGATAATGAGCTCAGGCATTCTTTTTATATAATTGTGGCAAAAAAGAGCACACACTAAACAACACAACCGCATAATGCAACACCAACAATGACAAGTTGAACATTTTACCCTGTTTTGAACATCTACCAAGAATTGGAAGCCAACATCATGCGTTCTTATGAAGTGTTAACAAAGTTCATGATTGACCTCGCCCAAAAGAGGGAGAAGTAGGAAACATTTTCCGAAAGCCCAAAAATGGACGCTTTACACTTTGGGTAGAAGGTAGCACCAATTGTTCTCATGAAGTGTTAGCAAAGTTCATAATCGACCTCATTCAAAATAGAGAGAAGCAAGAGATGTTTGCAAAAGCTCAAAGAGAAATATGGTGATGAGTTTCTTGAGTACTCCATCAAGAGATTGTCTAGATTGAAGGGACACAAAAATAGTATGATGGCCATCGATCCAAATCCCATGACTAGGAGCTTAGGATGTCTACACCTGGTCACCTTGTAATTTCCAAATTGATTAATCATGTAAAATGATTAATCACATCAAAAGATTGATCATTCACAAAGATTTAGAAGGCCTTGAACTTGATGCCCCACAAAAGAGGGCTGCACTAACCACGCTAGTTGCTATTCGTGTTTAAACATTATAAATATTAGAAACGGCACCGCCTTCGGCGGCGACATGGCCCCTCTTACCCTCAAGCTCCTCACTCTTGACAAATTTCACAAAAGAAGATCAAGAAAATTACTCTCTCTCTCTCTCTCTCTCTCTCTCTCACACACACACACACACACACACCATTGTCATGGCCGGATCCCAAAGAGCAATCTTCAAGTGACCTTACAAAAGAAAGACTTATTCTCTTCCCCTCCACATTTGCTTGTGTAGCGAATATTGCTTCTTTCTTGGAGTTGCTCTATAATCACGAAAGCATTGTGTAGTGGATATCGTTGCTCTGTCCATGTTTGTTTGTGTAGCGGATATTGTTGCTTTCTTAGCACTGCTCTGTATTAATGAGACCATTAATGCTTAGAGAGAGCACATGGGACCACTACCCAAAGCCTACAAACCTGCTCCAAAAAACACAACTAGCAGGCGAGACAAAGCCCATGATTGGCGTCACTGAAAAGAGTCCTCCGAAGGGTGATATGCACCACATACATAGGCGTTGGGCCTTGGGCTCATGCGCACGGCGTCCTCTACTTTGAAAACCGCGACCTGCTAGGTGCATGGCCCCCGCACAATAATCTTAGTTGATCATGAGCTTTATTTAATCAATTAAAACATTAGTAGCCAAATATAAATTATCTACCGACTCAAGGAAGGGAAAGAAAGGGAACATTACATAAAATGCCGATTATTTTGGAACATCTCCTCTTTCAACCTACCCTAAAGGGAGTTTTGCATGGAGACATTAAACTATCATTTCATTTCTCCTTTGGCAACCAACTTCAAAATGCCGATTATTTTGAGAGATCTCCTCTTTCAACCTACCCTAAAGCATGAAGACGTTCACGGTTCATATATATCAATATTGCTTCTTTCTGTGCATTTACACCAATATCGCATCACTCAATCTCTGTCTCGCTTTCTCTTTGCAGCTCTCTCTCTCCCCCCCCAATGTGTGTGTCTCTCTTTGTCTTCGAAGTCTCTCTCTCTCTCTCTCTCTCACACACACACACACACACACACACAATCACCAATGTTTAATCACCGTGCGTGCAAGTCCAGACTCTGAGGCTACGGAGTGCAAGTCCAGACATTAATTAAATGCAAGCTTTGAGGACTTTGAGGCTTCCCAGTTCGAGTTTCTCTCTCTCTCTCTCTCTCTCTCTCTTTCTCACTCACTCTCTCTCTCTCTCTCTCTCTCTCTCTCTCTCTCTCTCACACACACACACACACACACCGTTTCGCTCAGACTACACTGCCTAAAGGCACCGGAGTGAGGAGCTGGGGAGGGGCCAGAATCGCTTCCTCCATTATAATAGTATAGATATAGATGCACGGCCTTCTTGTCACCGGTTGGGTCGACCATCATGATTGCCACGTTTTGAGGCAGTCCAATACTTAGCAACAATCGGAGGTCCTGATCAAAGGTGAGATTGTAGACCGACCAACAATCTGAAACCACACATCTAGTAAGCAAATGATGATGACTATGACAATGAGGAGGACCTCAGTGGCGAACATAGCACAAGAGACTCCGAGTAGTACGATAAGAAGAGCGGAGCATGGGAGGATCTAAGCTGGGAAACAACGAGGACGCTAGTAGGAGCAATTTTGAGTATGATAAGAGAGGACGAGCATGGGTAGAGTGGGGCAGCGATGAGGGAGTGGTGGTGCAACCTGATGAGGACGTGGGTGGAGGAGGTGGTGGCCAAGGCCACTCGGAGACAGACACTCGGCATGCTCTATCGGGGCCATGAGCACCCTTTCCTCTTTATCCAGCTGTAACATCATGTAGACTATCATTCAGTTCTACTATCATATCTACCATCAACACTGCTTTTGTGTTGTTCTCTTCTTCAAACATGGTGATAGACATCACAATAGACATGATTGACATGAGAGAGGGTATGAAAGCTCAAGAGACTATGACAGAGAGGATGGAATGGAAGGGATCATGAAGAAAGTCCAGCTGGTTCACTTAAGAGAGATGCCATATTGCAATTAATGGATTTTGCATCTCCAAAAAGCCAACAATCGTCGAGCCCTTATAGATCTTGTGACAAAGCTAGGCTTGTGCCAACATGTGGTAGCACAAGGGTTGTGCATGGTTGAGGATAGCATGGATGCTGATGTTTGCAACAAGTGGGGGCAGCTCCGTAGAAGAGCTGCAAGTTGAGGCATGAAAAGTAGCTTCGCAATATGTAGAAGACAACTCTCCTCTATCACCTATATTGAGTTATTCTTCACCACCCATGAGTTTCAATTGTCTCTTTTGCTTTAGAGCAACGTTTGCTTCACTCGTTAGTCTTCACCCTCCAGGAGTTTCTTGAACTCTCACTTTTTCCGCAACATTTGCTTTTTGATTTTGATGTACGGTGATCTCATCCTTCGTTCGGAAGGTCTACACTGAGCTGGAAGCCAACATCGATAATTATGAAGTGTTAGTAGAGTTCATCATCGACCTCGCACATGGTGCTAGATGTGCGCACGCATGATCGATTGCAATATGTGGTACTTAGCTCATGTAGCTCAGTATTCGTAGCCTACTAATTGAGGCATTCTATTGCAGTGATTGCGTCGGAGCTTATGAATTGAGAACTCATCACTACAATAAACCCTACACCCTCTATGATGTAGAACATAAAGTTATCTTTGCTTCTTTTAAGTTAAATGTATCTCTTTCATGTTTTCTATTTGTGTTAACTCCTATTTTGTGTGTCACACAAAGCACATATATTCACAACAGTGGACGTTTCAACTACAGAGCCATGACTCCAGCTCTACAACACTGCAAGGTCCAATATCTGCATCCCTATGCATTTTCTTGGTCCACACATAAAGCCTACGAGGCAGAGCATGAATCTTATTTCTTATACTTTCTAGAGAGACCACACTGCCAACTCTCCACCATACTTTTGTATGGCATTTCTGCATGAGGTGCAATGTATATTTTGCATTTTCACACTGTGACACTTCATTGCAAAATGAAATGTTTAATTATTCAGATTTCTTTTATGTAGCTTGATACAAACATTGTCCTCTGGCTTGCACAATTGGACGACACCCATACACGATTATATAGGTCGGTAGTGTAGTTTACTTTCTATAGTCTAATGATGCTTTCTGTATTTACTTGGTAAGCCTAGTGAGATTTTCACAATTCAGGCTCTTGGAGTGAGCTGCTTCCTTGATTCAAAGCAAATCGTGGCCGTTAAATAATGAGCAAATCATATCTTTTCTAAGCGATTCTTTCTTATAATTTTTACATGCTGTAGTCTGAACGTCTATCTCTGTATCACACAACCTACAGGTCTCTCGAAAGTACCCAATGCTTTTTTGGGTGGACAACTAGACAAGGCATCCGCCAAAAGTAGTGCTACAACTGATTTGTCTTTTTTGTTTGGCTAAGTTGTGTGTCGACACTAGATGATGCTAGAGGGCTACATCGGATGGCATGGACAAAATGCTTGAGGGCGGGCTCGTCGTAAGTATGGTCCACAAGGGGTTGATATGTGCACCAAACATTGATGGTGAGTTGCGGAGACAATGTCTAGCCGAGCGACGGCCATACATTGTCGACTCTCAAGTGCATTGAAAGCTTTTTAAAAGCTAGTCCTGCATGAGTGAAAATGAAATTTGACACAATTGAAAAAGTTGCAGAAGAGATGATGATGGAGATTGTAGTAGACATGATCGACATGATGATGGAGATCCCAAAAGACATGATCAAGATGAGAGCATGTATGAAAGACAGAGAGAGAATGACAGAGGTAATGAACATAGAGGGGATCGTAGCTAGAGGGAGAGTGACTCAAGGGCTCACAAAGAGCATGATGATCGCAAGTATAGATTTAGAGTAAGATGGCTACCTCAAAGATGGGTCCCCAATCTAGAGACTAAATGGCTGATAGTACCAGGCTGAATGGCAATTTGCAAACAACTACCAAAGTAGGTAAAGGAGTAGGGTTAAAGCATAACGATTAAGCTGCAATACTTTGCTCGATTCAATTATCCCCTTTAGTAGCCCTCTGCTGTATAGTGAGCGCTATGGGACAACACTTACTTCTTCCGAATTCTCAACAAGTCCGCTGAGCTATTGCTATTGCCCATCAATTGGTTCTACTCATCTGCTCATGTTCCACAACAAAAGCCGAGGCGACAACAATCACAACCAACTAATCAAGTTATCATCTGCGCTTCAAAATATACAAGAACACATGCGGCAAAGAGCAACGCCTTGGTCTCACTAGTATAAAGGTAATCAATCATCATATATGTTTAATCAATACACATCACTTCTTTATTAAAAATTCCCCACTTCAATGCTAATCTGCGTATCTTCTCTACCTAGATGTGCAGCGCCCACCATGCTGCTGCTCCTCCTCTTCTTGTTCTCTTGAATTTTCTACGACGTTAAAAGTTGTCCTGCCCCCCTTCTCTCTCTCTCTCTCTCTCTCTCTCTCTCTCTCTCTGTGGCCCGATGGAGAAGAGAAACGAGCAGCTGGAGGTGCTCGAGGACGGTAATCTATTTCTGGCGTTATTTGATCTTACCAGAAGAGGCATTGTGGGATCGATCGCTAACATGGAAGGTAGCCTTTTCTGCATGCAGTGCATGAGATGGTAACGGAGGCTCTTAAGCTAGTGGCAAACGAACCTTCCGTCGGCCTGTACTTCGTGCAGCAACATGTCCACAAAGCAGTGCCTTCTCTACTCAATGTGAAGGTTCGTCTCTCTCCTCCCCTTCTGGTTAGCTACACACACACACGCGCGCGCACACACACACACACACACACACACACACACACACACACACACACACACACACACACACACACACGCACGTGGTACTATATGACACTGGCAGCTAGACAAAACTACTATGTAAATAAGGAGACGATTTTCTTGAGCGTTGTGGATTCCAGTCCCAACGAGTCAGCCTTATAGACATGGAGAGAGATGTGTTATAACTATTTTCTTTGCTGTCTTCCTCGCTTTGCATGTTTTGCTTGCTCTTGTTTTGTTTTTTTCGGAGTCGGGATGTTGCTCTCTCCCAACTCTATGTGATGTTTCATCTTTTTCTCGGAAATCTTTTCCTCTTCTTTGCGGTGAAGCTTCTTCTCTGGCAGTTTTTGCAGGAGCCACCTTGAACAATTGAGTTGTGCTTTTATGTGACGTACTTCAGGGTTTGATTGAGGTCTTGGATTGGTCGTTTCCATGAGCTACCGTGTTTTTTGTGACGTTCTCAGTATTGTTGATTGTTCCGAGCTGTTTAATTTGGCACCTCTTGGTGAATGATTCCGGTGGGTGGTTAGAAATATGGACATTGGCATGTTCATACTTCTAGTTGATGATGCCTTTGTTCCTTCTCAACCTTGCTCAGCTTCTGCTCTTTTTGATTTCAAAGCACCTAGTTTTTAGAAGCTGTTCAGATTGGCTTCTCTTGAGGTTGTTTTCTTTGCGATACCACTCGCCGCACTTTTTCGGCAGTGTGTACTTTTTATCGGTTTAATTTCAAAGTGCGGATTTTTTCAAAAGATGTGGGGAATGTTCTCTTCTCATGCTTCACTAGGTTACTAGGGCACTTTTAACCATCTTTAAGAATGGTTAGTTTGCTTTGGCCCTGTTTTGGTATTGTTGGCTTTTGCCTCCTTTAGTAGTATGCTCCAATGAGCTGTTGTCTTTGTGCTTTTGCTTATTGCTCCGGCTTAAGTGCTCTAGTGACGAGATCAGGTGGGGTTCATAATCTGAGACTCCTTCAATTCTTCATTGTTGGAGCGGTTTAAAAACCAGGCCCTGACTCTTATTGAAGTAGGATAGTCCACAAGGTGCTATAGTGACAAGATCATTGAATTTTTTGGTGGGGTTCATGATCTGAGACTCCTTTAATTCTTTGTTGTTGGAGCCGTCTAAAAACCAGGCTCTGTGACTCTTATTGAAGTAGGATAGTCCACATGGCTAGCTAAGAAGTTGATATATTCTACATATATGCTTATTGACCTGTTGCCCTGTTTTATATCTTACTAAGCTCACATAAGAATTGTTTGTCTGTTTGCATCTCACCAAAGTGTTGGTGTACAGGGCTTACACGCTAGAATACCATTTCTTGGCTGCATCTTTTAGTATCTGAGGAAATGATTCCACTTAATTGGCTCTTCGGAATTCTTTTGGATTCAACCCTTGGACATAGACATGGGGATTAGATTTTTACCCCCTCTAACTGAAGGCTGGCAACTTTTCCCTTTCTTCATGCGTGTCCTTGTTAATTCATTATGTGTGCTGGCCTTTTTTTGCTCGTCCATTGTTGTAGCCTTCGCTTCCACCCATTGTCTGTCTTCTATCGTGTCAAAAAATGATGACGTGACAGTGCTCACTGTATACACACACAAAGAACATAACAAAACACGAGTTCAAAGCCGATTGGAGTGACTTATGAGTTACTAACATGGCAATCATACAAATGTGATGACAACATATTTTCTAGGTTTGGGGCTGAATGGCGCCAGTTGTAATTGTAGATGATGCTTAATGTGCTTTTGGTACACTCTTCTAAAGAACGAATAAAGTGAGTTGCTTTTGGGCTATACCTTTAATATGAAGAGATTTCAAGTGCTTTTGGGACCAATGCCTATAAAAGAGAGTCAAAGGTGCCATTGGCACTCATATTGTATCAGATTGAGTTTTGAGTAATCATACAAAACAGTAGTCATCAATAAAACAAAGAAATGCTGCCAAATGTGCCTAGTTTAGAGGCTAGTGCTGTTTAGAGACTGCGAGAGACAATACGACACGGTGGACTTTCGTGCCCAGAGAGATTGGCCCCAAAGATTGGCGTCCCTTCTCGGTATTTCTTTATTATCATGCTTCACAAAGTACAATGTCCGAGGGTCCTCGTCTCTCGTAGTGCTCCCAAGCTAATCTATTGGGAAAGAGGCCCTAGCAATTCTTATTAAGGTCCTTGGCCCAAAAGCAGTACATGGAAAGCTACAAGTCCAAAAGCATCTGGCTCCAAAAGCTAGTGCCACGAGTAGCCAACGCGTTTTATGAAAATTTGTAAAACCTGCCACATCATCAACACAAAACGCGGGTGTTCGTACAACTGCCACACCATCAGTGTGATTTACGGGCCTCTGTACAACTGCCACGTCAGCATACCTTTACGCAAGGCTTGAGTGTGTGTGTGTGTGTGTGGGGCCTTGTTTTGTTTTTATGTCTAGTGTCCCGTAGGCCCCATCAGACAGGGTCCCCTTAAGTTGGTGGGAACTGACTTCAAAAATAGGCCACTAGGCAAGCATTGTAAGTTTGATAGACTTTATCTGCCTCTTTCACTAGGGTTTGGACCCCTCTTTGTCCGGAGCCCATTCTTTAGTTCATGCCACGTCATCACTTTGTGACATACCTCCCTCTTGAAAGAATTGTAGTAGACATAGGACAAAAACCAGTTTAGTAGACACTGACTCTAAGTACCGATGCACTAGACCATGTTTATCCAGAACTTGCATAAAGCCGACAATCACTGAACATTCACATCACTATTCTCGTCGAGATCTCAGATGAGAATCATGATCATTGTAACTTATATGGTAATCACACCCAGACCGTATTGGTCTTTGACAGGTGTCTTGATTGAGTAAACCTCGTTACTATCATATCCACATCACCCATGAGGTCAACAAGATAGAAATGCTGCAGTCATTTCGTTTTTCAAAACATACACTTAAACATTACACAAATGAACGAGCACATAATACCAGCGTGTCAGCTTACCTTTCACTTTCCTTTCCATGTGAGCTAGGATTTGTTCCAAAAGGAGAATCTCCTCTGTCTATTCCACCTAGGTTGCTCCTTTGGTTCCTTGTCCACTGGCACATCACCTTTGAAAGGTCTCAATAGACTCACATGAAATGCGTTGTGAATCTTCCAAGTATCCGGCAATTTCAGTTTGAAGGATACATCATTGATCTTCTTTGAATCTGGAAAGGGCCATAGCATTGCTTACTCAACTTTGGAAAAAGTCGCTCCTTATCCTTTCGTTTTCGTAGGCGTACCTTCTGAAATCATAAAAGCACCCAATCATCTTCCTTCAACTGTAAGTCACGTCAATGCTTGTCTGCTGCCTTCTTATGCCATGCTTGAGACTTCTTAAGAGCCTTACGCACCTTAGCAAAAGCAGTGTCCAGATCTTGAACGCACTAATCTGCTTCAAAAATCTTATCCTTGGTGCTTAGAATAGGTGGAACCGTCTTAACACCCTCGATAATCTCAAATGGCGGCTTCCCCATAGACGTATGAATTGTGGTGCTGTAGGCAAACTCCACCAAGGGCAAATACTTCTCGCATTGAGCCTTTTGATCAGAGACGTAAGACGTTTGTCACAAAGTGATGACATGGCATGCCCTATTGGAAGAGAGATGGCCGAGTGGACAAGAGAAACTGAGCCTACCAATTGAAAGAACTTATGGAGCACTGGCCGAGGGGCCTAAATCCCTAAAGACCAAAAGCTTGAACTTTGAGGAGGATTTCCGTAAAATGCGCTCACATGCTAGGTGGCAATCCGTACGGATGATCATGTGGCAAGACAATACGGATCTTCCACGTTTTTGCGCTGTTGGTGCCACGTGGCAGGCTGTACGGATTTTCGCAAATCATGCTGGCTGATCCTAACGCTAGCTTTTGAGAGCAAATGCTTTTGGGAAGAATTGCTTTTGAGACTTTGCTTTTGGGCATCCCTTGTAAGTTTAAAAGGACCCTTGGGGCCTCACTCTGCAGAGCATTTGGACGTAGAGTGTGAGAGCAGAGGTCCCACGGGAGTTGTACTTTGTTTTGAGCAATAAAGAAATACCGAAAGGGACGCTAGTCTTTGGGGCCAATGTATCTGTCACAAAGTGATGACGTGGCTACGGACAACAGAAACCCTAATTTCTGCCAGAAACCCTAATTTTCAAAAATCGCGGAGGCGAATTAAAAAAAAAAAGAAGGTTTTGAGCGACGCAAATCTTGCTTTTTCTCTACGCAATGTGAGAGAGAGAGAATGCTTTTGCTTTCAAGTTCTGACTCTCTGTGAGAGAGAGAGAGAGCAGTTGCTTTTGATTTGAAGCTTTTGGGGCTTTGCTTTTGGCATCCCTTGTAAACATTTAAATAAGTGGTTTGGGCCTTCACTTCTCAGAGCATATGGACGCAGAGTCTGAGAGTGAAACCCGAGCCACTCTCTTGTACTTTGAAGTGATTAATACAAAAAAGAAATACCGAAAGGGGCGCCAGTCTTTGGGGTCAATATCTCTAGGCACGGAACTCCGCCGGGCCAGTGCAAATCTATTGTGATCTGTGAATTGTTTTGAAGTGGTTATTTGGTGCTGTCGCGATTGATCTTGACTTGGAGGGTCCAAGTCTGTTACATTGGTATCAGAGCACGGCCGATTTCTCTTCTACGGGAAATCCGATCCACAATTTTTTTTCCGCGGCACCTATGGCTTCACGCAAGGATCAGTCGACTCCCTCTGCATCTGGAGATGCGGGCAGGGATCACAACGACGATTCCGGCAGAGAGTATGGCCCGCCTCGGCCTACTCAGGCGGAGCAAAGAGAGATGACGTGTCGTCAATTGATCGGCGATGCAACAAAGATGATGCTCAGTTTTGCGAAGGATCCGAAATTGGCAAAATATATGAGCGAGACTTCTTTTCAGGAAGTGCATGCGCAGTGGCAGAAAACCACTACACCATCCCTGGAACCCGCTCTCAAGAAACCTTCTGATCACAAACAGTATACAGAGAAGGAATTACAAGAGGTGGTTGATGCACGGATTGCTCAGCTTTTTGACGCGCAAAAGAAAGCCAAAAAGCACGGCTAAAAGCAGAAGAAAGGCATTGACTTCTCGGGATATTTGGGTCGTTAGTCGACTTTTGACAAGGCAAAGAAACAGAAGAAGTGTGTTCGATTTGAAGGAGTACCCAGTTCTTCTTCTTCTTCTTCTTCTTCTGACAGTTCTTCTAGCTCCTCAGATTCGAGCGAAGAAGACAGAAAAGGTAAAAAGCGAAGCAAGAAACAAAGCTTCGGAAAGGGCAAGAAAAAGGCAAAGAAGGCTAAATCTCGCCCAGAGACTGACAGTTCTACCAAGGACTCGTCTAGAGAGATTCTGATGATGGAAACTTTTATGCGAACAAGAAGAATTTTTGCAAAGCTCGAAGATAAAAGCAAGAAAGTCCGAGAGTTTAAGGAAGGTGGCCACTCGATCAAGTTTGATACTTTTTCAGGATACTCAGATGCTTCGAAGGCTTTGTCTTTTGTACAGCAGTTTGACATCGCTTTCGCGGGAGGACGCTATTCAGAGCACTCCAAGATTCGGAGAGCTGCCTCTTACTTTAAGGGGAATGCTCGTACTTGGTGGTCCACGCTTCTTTTAAACAAGACTGCGCCAGTTAAATGGCTGAAATTAAAAAAAGCTGTTTATTTCTTCTTGGTTGACGCAAGAATATGAACGAGATATACGAGCTACTTGGAACCATCTTCGGATGACCGAGAAAGATACAATCAATGCTTATTGTGAAAGATTCTGGAGCTCTTTTCTACCCGCCTCTTCATTCAAGAAGATCTCGTTCATAGAACAGATTGAGCGGTTCACCTTGGGTCTACCTACAGAGATCCGAGATCACTGCTTGGAACAGAAGTCAGCTTCTATTCAGGAGTTGATGAGTCATGCGAAGCGGGGCTTTGCCATTCACTCTGGCAGTCTGACCTACCCCACAGATGAGGCCATGAAACAGAAGTCAGCTTCTATTCAGGAGTTGATGAGTCATGCGAAGCGGGGCTTTGCCATTCACTCTGGCAGTCTGACCTACCCCACAGATGAGGCCATGACACAACGAGCTGAACAGACTTCTGGGAATGAAAGTAGAAAGAAAAAGAGCAACCCAGAGAAAAAGGATGCACGACCCAAGCTTACTCCTGAGGAGAGAGCTCGCTTCATCAGAGAGGGGAAGTGCTTTGGATGCGGGGAACATGGGCATATCTCCGCGAAGTGCCCTAAAAAGGCACAGAAAGAACAGAATGATAAAGACGACGACAGGCCTGAGAGTTGCGAGAGCAGCTGAGGAACGTGGCAGAAAAGGCAGATAGAAAAGTAGAACTGGTACCACATGGCGTGGGACTTGCACCGAATCTAATGAATGAAAGTACAAACTTTGCCGCTTTTGGGGCAAAGTGAAGGATCAGGAAGCTCTTTTGAAGGAGCCAAGGCCAACTTCTTTTCACTTGGAATTGGTGGCTTGATTTGGAAATTACGCTTGACAGACTGACGCCACAGGCGAAGATTGTTCGACTGGCACCCGGATGGGATGTTGCCATTACACCGAGCATTGGCAAACTTTGTTTGCAATGGCAGGGGTGTTCAGGGCACGCGAGTGACGTTCTACTCAGGATCCCTTGGTACCACAAGATGTAACAGACTTGGACTCTCCAAGTCAAGAATCAACCGCGACAGCACCAAATAACCACTTCAAAACAAGTTACAGATCACAATAGATTTACACTGGCCCGGCGGATTTCCGTGCCTAGAGATATTGGCCCCAAAGACTGGTGCCCCTTTTGGTATTTCTTTTTATATTAATCAGATCAAAGTACAAGAGAGTGGCTAGGGTTTCACTCTCAGACTCTGCGTCCAGATGCTCTGAGAAGTGAGGCCCTCACCACTAATTTAAAGATTACAAGGGATGCCCAAAAGCAGAGCCCCAAAAGCTTGAAAGCAAAAGCTCTTTTCCCTCTCTCACAGAGAGCTTCTGAAAGCAAAAGCAAATTCTCTTTCTCTCTCAATGAGAGCAAAAGCTGAGATTTGCGTCGCTCAAAAATATTAAAAATAAAATAAAATAATAATAATTTATTTTTTTATAAAACCTCCGCGATTTTTGAAAATTAGGGTTTGCAGGAATTTTAGGGTTTTTGGCAGAAATTAGGGTTTTTGCTGTCCGCCACGTCATCACTTTGTGACATACCCCCCTCTTGAAAGCATTGTAATCGACCGCGATTACGCAAGCAAAACCGACAAAAGCCATAAACCGTCTTAGCAGACACTGACTGTTAGTACCTACGTACCAGGAACACACATCTAGCACATGTACAAAATCGACAGTCACATCACAGGACATCACTAGACATCACAGGACATCACATGACATTCAACATTCATTCGGATCTTAGACCATGATTTATCGGCAATGTAGCTAGCAATCACATGACATTCAACATTCATTCGGATCTTAGACCATGATTTATCGGCAATGTAGCTAGCAATCACATTTAGGTCCAATCGGGACCTCATCGATGTCTGATTGACTAACCCCTATTGCAACCATGTCTATTCGAGATCAAGTAGACCAAAATGCTGCAGTCATTTCGTCTATCAGTTCCTGCACTCAAAAGAAGTCAAGAACAAATCAGTATCATTATCAGGAATTCCATTTCATAAAGTCATCCAGCAGAATACTGTCAGCTATCAGTATCCCTGAAGCTCAAAGAGACATCAGTGATTTTAGTATCAAAATCGAGGCATCTATTGACAAGGGAGCGGAGCCCCTCTTGTGCATCCCACTGCACCAGATCTCGGGCCAAGCTGAATTCTGGGTTCCGTTTGGAGTAGACTATGCTAAACCAAAACATCGAGGTAAAGTTTCACAATCCGAGGAGTATCTGCTATGTCCTTCTCCTCCATCCACTTCGCATCAAATGCAGGAAAGTTCTTGAACTTAACCAAGAATCGCCTTCGGACTTTACCTTTCTTCATATCCGTATGTGCCAAAATCTGTTCAAGAACAAGGGTCTCCTCGTTTTCTTCCACTGCGAGTTGCTCATCAGGCTCCCCATCATCAGGCACATCACCCTTAACAGGTTTCAAGAGACTCACATGCAATGCATTGTGAATCCTCCAAGTATCTGGCAGTTTCAATCGGAAGGAGACATCATTTATCTTGTCAGTGATCTGGAAAGGTCCCTAGTATCGCATACTAAGCTTTGGAAAAGCCTCTCCTTTCCCTTTTTCTTTCGTAGGTGTGCCTTCTCAAAACTAAGAGCACCCAATCATCCTCCTTCAATTTCAAGTCACGACGATGGCGATCCGTTGCCTTTTTCTGTCGTTCTTGAGACTCCTGCAAAGTCTCGCGAACCTTGGCAAAAGCCGTATCCAAATCTCGCGAATATTCATCCGCTTCAAATATCTAATCTTTCGTGCTCAGGAAGGATGGAACCTCCGCAGCACTTTCAACAATCTCACATGGCGTCTTCCTCGTCGAAGAGTGTATCGTGTTATTGTAGGCAAATTCCACCAAAGGTAAGTTCTTTTCCCATCGAGTCTTCTGATCCGAGATACAAGACTTCAATAAATCTAAAACCACTGAATTGGCAATCTCAGATTGCCTGTCAGTCTGCAAGTGGAACGATGACGAGAACTGCAACTGCGTGCCAATGTTCTCCCAAATTGCCTTCCAAAACAAACTCATAAATCTGGGGTCTCTGTCGGAGACAATCGTCTCAGACGTGCCATTTAATTGGAAAATCATCGTGATCATTCTGTGTTCTTGGGAGATCAAAAATGAAATCCATTTCAATACTTTTCCAGGGGCAGATGGGTATGGGTAAAGGCTTTAACAATCCCTGTGCCTTATGTCTGTCAAAATTGACCTTCTGGCATACTAAGCAACTGCGCACAAACTCTTCCACATCCTTTTTGAGTCTCGGCAAAAAAAAGTTAGCTCTCTACCCCCTTCATGGTGGTAGGAATGCCGCGGTGACTCGTAAAAGGTGGACAGTGGCATTCAATCATAATCTTTTCCCTCAATGGTTGTGTAACGCACAACATAGTCTTTTTCATCAAGTAAGCCTTCCCGAAGGGAGTATCCAGCTACTGTCTCCCCATCCCGTATCCTTGTGAAAATATCTGCAAAATCTGTATCTGTGGCATACTGATCGACCATATCCTCGAAGCTCCTATGATGTATCGTGGAAATAGCCAGATCCAACGGCTTCCAAGACAAAGCATCTGCCACCACATTCTTCTGTCCGTGCTCATGGACAATCTGGAAGTGAAACTGTGACTAGATGTTCGCCTACCGCATCTGCTTTTCCGAAAGCTGCTTCTGTGGCAAGAAGTAGCGCAAACTCTGATGGTCTCTAAAGACAGGAAAAACCGCTCCGAGTAGGTAATGCCGCCACTGAGTAAGAGCATGGATAACCACCAAAAGCTCTTTCTCATAAATCTGTGCTGTCATCTACGGCCTAGAGAACAATCGGCTCTCGTAAGCAATGACATGGCCTTCTTGCATCAAGACCGCACCCAGACTACGACCATAAGCATCACAAATACTTCAAATGACTTCTGCAAGTCCGGCAAAGTCAAATCTGGTCATGTAGTCAATTTCTCTTTCAATGTCTGAAAGGCAGTCACCTCTATGGATCTCCACGAGAAAGGGACTCCTTTCTGTATCAAGATATGCAAAGGGGAAGCAACCTCTGCAAACTTTCGAATGAACCGTCTGTAGTACGAACACAGTCCCAAGAAGCTTTCAACTTCATGGACATTCTTCAAATCGGGCCAATCTCGGATAGTCTCTATCTTGGCACTCCTGCTGCTGAGACAATGTGTCCCAAAAATTGTATCTTTGGTAGGAAAAATTCACTTTTCTTTGCATTAATCACTAACTTGTGATCTCGTAATGCCTGAAAGACCTGAAGCAGATGATCTCTGTGTTCTGCCTCATTCTTGGAGAAAACAATGATGTCGTCAAAGAAAATGCCAACAAATAGCCTGTACTCTCGAAAAAATCCTGTCCATCATCCGGTTAAATGTCGTAGAAGCATTGGTTAAGCCAAAAGGCATCACCAAAAATGCAAATAACCCAAAAGTCGTCCGAAAGGCTGTCTTGTAGACGTCTCCCGACGCAATTCGGATTTGATGATATCCACATTTCAAGTCAATCCTGCTAAAGCACGAGGATCCCTGTAACTTGTTGAGTATATCATTGATCCTAGGAATCGGAAATCTGTTCTTGATGGTGATTTTGTTGAGAGCGCTATAATCGATGCACATTCTTCAAGATCCGTCTTTCTTCAAATCCAACAACAGTGGAAAGCAATACGGTGAAGTACTACGTTGGACAAGACCCTTTTCCAAGAGGTCTTTCACTGGGTTCATAATCTCTTCATTCTGTACTCGGCTCACACGGTAAGGTGGCCGGTTCGGTGGCGTGCTTCCAGGTATCAGATCAATGGTTTGATCTTCAAGCCCTCTGAAAAGCAATCGGCATGAGTGTGGAGAAAAATCTTAGCGTTCTTTTGATCAGGTCAAAACATATTCAACCTTTATCCATCGTTCAGTTCTCTCCCAAAAGAATGAGTAAGAAACTGAAGTTCATCAAGTACAATCTCTAAGGGCTTCATTTATCAAAGTCGCTTTCTCGGCCCGGTACTCAACCACGGTGTAGTTCTTGTGGTACCAAGGGATCGTGAGTAGAACGTCACTCGCGTGCCCTGAACACCCCTGTCATTGCAAACGAAGTTTGCCAATGCTCGTTGTAATGGCAACATCCCATCCGGGTGCCAGTCGAACTACCTCCACCTGTGGCGTCAGTCTGTTGGGCGTAATTCCAAATCGAGCCGCCAATTCCAAGTGAAAAGAAGTTGGCCTTGGCTCCATCAAAAGAGCTTCCTGATCCTTCACTTTGCCCCAAAAGCGGCAAAGTTTGTACTTTCATTCATTAGATTCAGTGCAGGTCCCGCCATGTGGTACGAGTTCTTCTTTTCTATCTGCCTTTTCTGCCACGTTCCTCAGCTGCTCTCGAACTCTCAAGCCTGTCGTCGTCTTATCATTGTGTTCTTTCTGTGCCTTTTTAGGGCACTTTGCAGAGATATGTCCATGTTCCCCGCATCCAAAGCACTTCCCCTCACTGATGAAGCGAGCTCTCTCCTTAGGAGTAAACTTGGGTCGTGCATCCTTTTTCTCTGGGTTGCTCTTTTTCTTTCTACTTTCATTCCCAGAAGTCTGTTCGGCTCGTTGTGTCATGGCCTCATCTATGGGGTAGGTCAGACTGCCAGAGTGAATAGCAAAGCCCCGCTTCGCATGACTCATCAACTCCTGAATAGAAGCTGACTTCTGTTCCAAGCAGTGATCTCGGATCTCTGTAGGTAGACCCAAGGTAAACCGCTCAATCTGTTCTGTGAACGAGATCTTCTTGAATGAAGAGGCGGGTAGAAAAGAGCTCCAGAATCTTTCACAATAAGCATTGATTGTATCTTTCTTGGTCATCCGAAGATGGTTCCAAGCAGCTCGTACATCTCGTTCATATTCTTGCGTCACCCAAGAAGAAATAAAATGCTTCTTAAATTTCAGCCATTTAACTGGCGTAGTCTTGTTTAAAAGAAGCGTGGACCACCAAGTATGTCACAAACGGGAGCGCATAACAATATAAAATATACTCGGATAAATAGAATTTATCACTTAATAATGAAGCCAAAGGTTATAGAGAGAGAGAGAGAGAGAGAGAGAGAGAGAGAGAGAGAGAGAGAGAAGATTGACACAATACTGGGACCAGAAGATGGGCTGGTCCCCCCCTCTACAGAGAATTCTTTATTAGGGAGAATCTTTTTACAAGCACAAGAACCGGAGAAAACCCCTCCGTTCTAAATCTCTGACTCGATGGTCGTTCCTTCCCGTAAGGGAAATCCGAGAGACAAGCTCTCAATCCTTTTTCCGTCTGTACTTTGAATTGAGACTCCGCAGACAATTTCCGAATTCCGGAAACGGAATTCCCAAGCGTAGGCCGAAGCCTTTTCGCTTCTCCTTCACGATGAAGTACCTGCAAATACACACGCAAACACACGACAACAATTCGTATGGCGAATCCACAATAGGTATCTGTCGCTCTTGCGCGAGAAAAGCGACTTCCGTGCTTCGTAGTCTCGCGATCTCTCGCGTTTTCTGGCGGCAGAGTTCTCTTGCTGGCGTTGGCAACCTCCCTTCAGTGAGGGCATGTGGTGCTTTTATAGCTCCTTCACCACGGTCGTTTTTTTTTTTCCCCCCCTGTTCTACCCGAAGTAGGGAGAGAGAATTCGCTGGCTGGTTTTGTTGCTTTATTTTCTAAGTGGCTGGCCACTTATTAAGTGGACGGCGAGCATACTTTTAAAATTGGTCTGAACCTGCCCAAAAACTCAATAAAACCTTATAAGTTAAAAACAATGCTTTCACAGCACTTCCCAGGCGTCCCTGGATGCAACCACATGCACGAATGCAATGCAAACATAGATTCCTCGCGGAAAAGCGTATGCTCTTCCCAAAAAACTCGTTAAAATATTCCGCTTTTTAAGAAAAGCTTCTCAGAACCCATCTTTATTCTTGTGCTTGCGTCTTTACGCGTATTCCTCTTTCTAGTTCGGATTTCCTCTCGACTATGGATATCCCCTTTCTGATGCACCCGTCACCCACCTTGTGACGCATCAGGAATACCCATCACCTAGTCCTTTCCTACCGAACTTACGGTACAATCCCCTTCACGATGCTCTATGTCACCCATATGACGCATTAGAGATGTCCGTTCCCAGATGGTCGGATACTTCTTCCCTACGCTCCCTGTCACCCATCCGATGTGACGCATCAGAAGTACCCGTTCTTGGTGGCCTTATAGATATTCCCGTTCACAGTGCTCCCGTCATTACTTTGAATGACGCTGGTCCTTTCTTAAAAGAGAACTTTAAAATTAAATTAAACAGAAATTCAAAAATTCAATAATTCAATACTTACCTTACCGGTTCATGTCCTTCCTCTAGTACCTCGAGGATATCCTTCATCGATTATCAAACTTACGAGCCATGTAAGAACTCGTCATTCGTGTCTTTCCAACAGATCGAAAATTTCCTCATCCGAGAATCTGTTAACTCAATTCCACCTTCTCAATCCCGAGAAGAATAATCCTCCTAGAATCAATCTAGGTATCTGTCCTTGCGCATAATCATGCGCTGTTAGTCGAGAGGGTATTAAACCTCTTGTCTCCTCCCACATAGGGAATGCCCAAATCATGAGTATTAATCTCGATATCTTCCTTCACAAACAAAGTCTGCGATCACCTTAAAGAAGGTTCTTGTTTCGGGCCGTCGCTCAACGTAGGCGAACGGTTCCAATCCGAAGATTCCTTGTGCACAGCGGCACTTCCTTCCAATCTTTTCCTCCTGCGAGTTATTACCACCAGCAGTGTTTTCCTAACGTTACAGAGGCCATCCTTGCAAGCATCTAGGACTCCTCGCAAAATCTTAGGCAAATAAAATTCTAGCCATATCATTCTGTGAACAGTTCAAACTTGGCCCACTTAAGGGCGAACCCGCTTTGGATCTCAAGGATGTTCTCCCATATGTGGTTAAGGTAATTCTTACCATTTTAAAATGGTTGGCGAATTTTACTCTTACGAACATAATAGTTCGAATTTATTCCAGCAGCGTGTAAATGCTACTTGACCTGCTCATGGAGAAACATATACCGCAACCAAAAGTTGCTACTATAATGGTAAAAGCACTTCTCCGTAGAGAATCCTTCTACCGAACACATCTCAAATAGAGATTCTCGTGTCGGAATATCCTTGCGCATAAAAAGGCGCTCAAGAGAGTATACCAAACTCCCGTCGAGTTCCTGAAAAGAAAGTTGGTTCATCTCATTCCGTTTAGCAAAAAAAAAAATGCAACTGGTAGATGACCCACCTTGGCATAGGTCTGTATCTTTGTGTGTTATCCATGTACCCAAAGGTGTACATAATTCTTAAGCTGTGTTAGAGTTTTGGTGAACCTGGGAAATTACCTTCCCTTCGTAAGATCCTTAGAGCGAAGATGCTCAACTTGACAATCCCTTGGCTCGATCTTAGAGAGTGTTCATTCACTTGTGCGAAAAGCACTACCATGTCCTCCCTTATCAGGTAGGGGGTGTTGGTTCATAAGGTGCTCAAGCTTAGTGAAAGCTTTTCTTGGTTGAAATCTCGGAATGGTTCCTTCCTTTCTGCCGTCCTACCTGCAATAGCAGGTAATTTGTTGGTGAACTACCGGATACGAGATCAATAGTTGACCTTCCGGACGGTTGAGCAAACCAATCCATCGCATAAAGCAATGTTTCAATTCAATTCTACTCTCATAAACACTCGAGAGTGATTGTTTTGGTTAGACACATGCATATCTCGTGCATAAAAGCAATACGTAGTTTTCAAACCCCTCAAAGATTTAACTTTGATCAAAGACCTGCCCTCTCACTTAGCGTTTGAGGGTCTTTTGTTCAAAATCTCAGGAGTTATAGATTGAATTCCCTTACTCCAAACTTTCTCCAGATAGCAACGTATCCTTCGAGGAGAGGTAACAAAAATTCATTGTTTCTGTGTTCAATGGTTCCCTTCCCACTGCGGGGATTAAAGTCTATGTACACTAAGGTGTACACTTTCAGCTTTTATCGTTGACTCCACCATCTGCTGCAAAGTATCTTGCAGATGCGTCTACAGAATTCGAGCAAAAGTCCTTCCTTAAATTTCTTCATCTTTCCTTCCTCAAAGAGGATCAAGAGTGGAGCTACCTTGGCAAGAATGAACCACTACTTGCTTTGAGTCACTCGTGTTCCTATTGGGCAAACCGATCCCAATCATCTTTGATGCCTTCCTCAAAGCGTAGAGGAAAAAAAAATTTGTCAAAAAATTCAGCCTTGAATTGAATCTAGGTCTTGTTGTAAGTTCCTTGCAGAGCTTTGGTATACCACCAAGTACTTGCAATCCCCCTTGAGGTGTTGGGTCACATGCCTCATCTTCGACGCTTTTCAGAAATTGCCACTTGCAAAGGAAACTTCAAACTGTCGAATGAAAGCGTTAGCTTTTGGGACATCTTCCCATCCGTCAAAAGTATCAAACTTGACCGGAGTGTTCTGAGGTCTGAAGACCTTCATATCCTTCCCAGAATGACGGGATTTCTTGGCTATGGTTATGGATTGATGTTCATGGATATTCTGAAGGGTCTTGAGCATTCCGCTCCTTGGATTCTCTAGGTTCTTGAGCATCATGCTCTTGTCGCCTTCTCAGAGAATCCCAAGTCTTGTGTCGACTTCTTGCAGATAGAATTTTTTTTTTCCAACTCTGCGAGCTTTTCCTGCAGAGCTTAGGGTTCCGCCTGCTTACTTCTCTCTTGGCTTGTCATGGCTTCTTCCCGTATCTTCCCAGAGTCGTCCTCCTTTACAGAAAAAGAGAGGAGACCATGCTCTGATACCACTGTCACAAACGGGAGCGCATAACAATATAAAATATACTCGGATAAATAGAATTTATCACTTAATAATGAAGCCAAAGGATATAGAGAGAAATATATATATATATATATATATATATATATATAGAGAGAGAGAGAGAGAGAGAGAGAGAGAGAGAGAGAGAGAGAGAGAGAGAGAGATCGAGACAGTACTGGGGACCAGAAGATGGGCTGGTCCCCCCCTTTAAAGAGAATTCTTTATTAGGGAGAATCTTTTTACAAGCACAAGAACCGGAGAAAACCCCTCCGTTCTAAATCTCTGACTCGATGGTCGTTCCTTTCCGTAAGGGAAATCCGAGAGACAAGCTCTCAATCCTTTTTCCGTCTGTACTCGGAGTTGAGACTCCGCAGACAATTTCCGAATTCCGGAAACGAAATTCCCAAGCGTAGGCCGAAGCCTTTTCGCTTCTCCTTCACGATGAAGTACCTGCAAACACACACGCAAACACACGACAACAATTCGTATGGCGAATCCACAATAGGTACCTGTCGCTCTTGCGCGAGAAAAGCGACTTCCGTGCTTCGTAGTCTCGCGATCTCTCGCGTCTTCTAGCGGCAGAGTCTTCTCTTGCTGGCGCTGGCAACCTCCCTTCAGTGAGGGCATGTGGTGCTTTTATAGCTCCTTCACCACGGCACGAATAGCTGCTCGCGGAGAGATCGCGTGTAACAAACTTGGACACTCCAAGTCAAGAATCAACCGCGACAGCACCAAATAACCACTTCAAAACAATTCACAGATCACAATAGATTTGCACTGGCCCGGCGGAGTTCCGTGCCTAGAGATATTGGCCCCAAAGACTGGCGCCCCTTTCGGTATTTCTTTTTGTATTAATCAATCAAAGTACAAGAGAGTGGTTAGGGTTTCACTCTCAGACTCTGCGTCCAGATGCTCTGAGAAGTGAGGCCCTCACCACTAATTTAAAGGTTACAAGGGATGCCCAAAAGCAGAGCCCCAAAAGCTTTTAAAATCAAAAGCATCAGTTCTCTCTCTCTCTTAGAGAGTCTTTTCTCTTTTTTTTTTTTTATAAAAAAAAAGCAAAAGCAAAATTCGCGTCGCTCATCATTTTCCAATTTTTTTTTAAAAAAAAAAAATAAAAAAAATAATCCGCCTCCGCGATTTTCGAAATTTAGGGTTTTTGGCAAAAATTAGGGTTTGCAGGAATTTTAGGGTTTCTGGCAGAAATTAGGGTTTCTGCTGTCCGCCACGTCATCACTTTGTGACATCGCGGTCGTTTTTTTTTTTTTTTTTTTCTCCTGTTCTATCCGAAGTAGGGAGAGAGAATTCACTGGCTGGTTTTGTTGCTTTATTTTCTAAGTGGCTGCCCACTTATTAAGTGGACGGCCGGCATATTTTTAAAATTGGTCTGAACCTGCCCAAAAACTCAATAAAACCTTATAAGTTAAAAACAATGCTTTCACAGCAGTTCCCAGGCGTCCCTGGATGCAACCACATGCACGAATGCAATGCAAACATAGATTCCTCGCGGAAAAGCGTATGCTCTTCCCAAAAAACTCGTTAAAATATTCCGCTTTTTAAGAAAAGCTTCTCAGAACCCATCTTTATTCTTGTGCTTGCGTCTCTACGCGTATTCCTCTTTCTAGTTCGGATTTCCTCTCGACTATGGATATCCCCTTTCTGATGCACCCGTCACCCACCTTGTGACGCATTAGGAATACCCATCACCTAGTCCTTTCCTACCGAACTTACGGTACAATCCCCTTCACAATGCTCTATGTCACCCATATGACGCATTAGAGATGTCCGTTCCCGAATGGTCGGATACTTCTTCCCTACGCTCCCTGTCACCCATCCGATGTGACGCATCAGAAGTACCCGTTCTTGGTGGCCTTACAGATATTCCCGTTCACAGTGCTCCCGTCATTACTTTGAATGACGCACTAGGAATACTCTGTACTCGGATGTCTCCAGTGAGAAAAACCCTCTCACTTAAAATTCCAATAATTCATTTAGAATTAGTTTCTTGGTGTTCCAAGCGAGAAAACCCTCTCACTTATAAATCCAATAATTCATTTAGAATTAGTTTTCTGTCAGATAAAGCCAATTTAGCAACAAAGTACGAGCATTCCCTTAAAGTAAGAGGCAGCTCTCCGAATGTTGGACTGCTCTGAATAGCGTCCTCCCGCGAAAGCAATGTCAAACTGCTGTATAAAAGACAAAGCCTTCGAAGCATCTGAGTATCCTGGAAAAAGTATCAAACTTGATCGAGTGGCCACCTTCCTTAAACTCTCGGACTTTCTTGCTTTTATCTTCGAGAAAGTCATACTGGTTGGCCTTGTAAAAATTCTTCTTGTTCGCATAAAAGTTTCCATGATCAGAATCTGAGCTGTCTGTAGACAAGTCCTCAGTAGAACTGTCAGTCTCTGGGCGAGATTTAGCCTTTTTTGCCTTTCTTTGAGGAAAAACAGATGCTTTCTGAGAAAGCGGGATTGCTTTTCGGGAAAGCAGATGCTTTCCCGCGAGGAAGTCTATGTCTGCATTGCAATTGTGCATGTGATTGCATCCAGGGACGCCTAGGAAGTGCTGTGAGAGCATTGTTTTTAACTTATAAGGTTTTATTGAGTTTTTTGGGCAGGTTCAAACTATTTTTAAAATACGCCGGCCGCCCACTTAATAAGTGGGCAGCCATCTGATAAATAAGGCAACAGATCAGCGAGCGGTTTCTCTTTCTCTTTTTCTGGTAGAACGGGAAAAAAAAAAAGAAAAAAAATGATTTTTTTTGAAAAAAAAAAAAAAAAAAACGACCGCGATCTCTCCGCGAGCAGCTATTCGTGCCGTGGCGAAGGAGCTATAAAAGCACCACATGCCCTCACCGAAGGGAGGTTGCCAGTGCCAGCAAGAGAAGACTCTGCCGCCAGAAGACGTGAGAGATCGCGAGACTACGAAGCACGGAAGTCGCTTTTCTCGCGCAAGAGCGACAGTTACCTATTGTGGATTCGCCATACGAATTGTTGTCGTGTGTTTGTGTGTGTGTTTGCAGGTACTTCATCGCGAAGGAGAAGCGAGAAGGCTTCGGCCTACGCTTGGGAATTCCGGAAACGGAATTCGGAAATTGTTTGCGGAGTCTCAACTCCGAGTACAGACGGAAAAAGGATTGAGAGCTTGTCTCTCGGATTTCCCTTTCGGGAAGGAACGACCATCGAGTCAGAGATTTAGAACGGAGGGGTTTTCTCCGGTTCTTGTGCTTGTAAAAAGATTCTCCCTAATAAAGAATTCTCTTTAAGGGGGGGGACCAGCCGATCTTCTGGTCCCCAGTACTGTGTCGATCTTCTCACTCTCTCTCTCTCTCTCTATCTATTTCTCTCTATATCATTTGGCTTCAATAATAAGAGATAAATTCTATTTATCTGAGTATATTTTATATTGTTATGCGCTCCCGTTTGTGACAGTGGTATCAGAGCATGGTCTCCTCTCTTTCTCTGTAAAGGAGGACGACTCTGGGAAGATACGGGAAGAAGCCATGACAAGCCAAGAGAGAAGTAAGCAGACGGAACCTGTAACAAACTTGGACACTCCAAGTCAAGAATCAACCGCGACAGCACCAAATAACCACTTCAAAACAATTCACAGATCACAATAGATTTGCACTGGCCCGGCGGAGTTCCGTGCCTAGAGATATTGGCCCCAAAGACTGGCGCCCCTTTCGGTATTTCTTTTTGTATTAATCAATCATCAAAGTACAAGAGAGCGGTTAGGGTTTCACTCTCAGACTCTGCGTCCAGATGCTCTGAGAAGTGAGGCCCTCACCACTAATTTAAAGGTTACAAGGGATGCCCAAAAGCAGAGCCCCAAAAGCTTTTAAAATCAAAAGCATCAGTTCTCTCTCTCTCTTAGAGAGTCTTTTCTCTTTTTTTTTTATAAAAAAAAAAGCAAAAGCAAAATTCGCGTCGCTCATCATTTTCCAAAAAAAAAATTTTTTTTAAAAAAAAAAATAAAAAAAAATAATCCGCCTCCGCGATTTCCGGAATTTAGGGTTTTTGGCAAAAATTAGGGTTTGCAGGAATTTTAGGGTTTCTGGCAGAAATTAGGGTTTCTGCTGTCCGCCACGTCATCACTTTGTGACATACCCCCCTCTTGAAAGCATTGTAATCGACCGCGATTACGCCTGCAAAACCGACAAAAGCCATAAACCGTCTTAGCAGACACTGACTGTTAGTACCTACGTACTAGGAACACACATCTAGCACATGTACAAAATCAACAGTCACATCACACGACATCACAGGACATCACCAGACATCACAGGACATCACATGACATTCAACATTCATTCGGATCTTAGACCTTGATTTATCGGCAATGTAGCTAGCAATCACATCTAGGTCCAATCGGGACCTCATCGATGTCCGATTGACTAACCCCTATTGCAACCATGTCTATTCGAGATCAATCAGACCAAAATGCTGCAGTCATTTCGGCTATCAGTTCCTGCACTCACAAGAAGTCAAGAACAAATCAGTATCATAATCAGGAATTCCATTTCATAAAGTCATCCAGCAGAATACTGTCAGCTCTCAGTATCCCTGAAGCTCAAAGAGACATCAGTGACTTTAGTATCAAAATCGAGGCATCTGTTGACAAAGGAGTGGAGCGACTCCCCTCTTGTGCATCCCACTGCACCAGATCTTCGGCCAAGCTGAGTTTCTGGGTTCCGTTTGGAGTAGACTATGCTAAACCAAAACATCGAGGTAAAGTTTCACAATCTGAGGAGTATCTGCTAGGTCCTCCTCCTCCATCCACTTCGCATCAAATGCAGGAAAGTTGTTGAACTTAACCAAGAACCGCCTTCGGACTTTACCTTTCTTCGTATCATTATGTGCCAAAATCTGTTCAGGAACAAGGATCTCCTCGTTTTCTTCCACTTTGGGTTGCTCATCAGGCTCCCCATCATCAAGCACATCACCCTTAACAGGGTTCAAGAGATTCACATGAAATGCATTGTGAATCCTCCAAGTATCTGGCAGTTTCAATCGGAAGGAGACTTCATTTATCTTTTCAGTAATCTGGAAAGGGCCGTAGTATCGCATACTAAGCTTTGGAAAAAGCCTCTCCTTTCCCTTTTTCTTTCTTAGGCGTGCCTTCTCAAAAGTAAAAGCACCCAATCATCCTCCTTCAGTTTCCAGTCGCGACGATGGCGATCCGCTGCCTTTTTCTGTCGTTCTTGAGACTTCTGTAAAGTCTCGCGAACCTTGGCAAAAGCCGTATCCAAATCTCGCGAATATTCATCCGCTTCAAATTTCTAATCTTTCGTGCTCAGGAAGGATGGAACCTTCGCAGCAGTTTCAACAATCTCTCATGGCGTCTTCCCCGTCGAAGAGTGTATCGTGTTATTGTAGGCAAATTCCACCAAAGGTAAGTTCTTTTCCCATTGAGTCTTCTGATGCGAGATACAAGACTTCAATAAATCTAAAATCACTGAATTGGCAATCTCAAATTGCCCGTCAGTCTGCAAGTGGAACGATGACGAGAACTGCAACCGCGTCCCAATGTTCTCCCAAATTGCCTTCCAAAACAAACTCATAAATCTGGGGTCTCTGTCGGAGACAATCGTCTCAGGCGTGCCATGTAATCGGAAAATCATCGTGATCATTCTGTATTCTCGGGAGATCAAAAAAAATGAAATCCATTTCAATACTTTCCCAGGGGTGGGTGGGTATGGGTAAAGGTTGTAACAATCCCTGTGCTTTATGCCTGTCAAACTTGACCTTCTGGCATACCAAGCAACTGCGCACAAACTCTTCCACATCCTTCTTCAGTCTCCGCCAAAAGAAATCTCTCTCTACCCCTTTCATGGTGGTAGCAATGCCGCGGTGACCCGTAAAAGGTGGACAGTGGCAATCAGTCATAACCTTTTCCCTCAACGGCTGTGTAACGCACAACATAGTCTTTTTCATCAAGTAGCCTTCCCGAAGGGTGTATCCAGCTACTGTCTCCCCCATCCCGTATCTGTGTGAAAATATCTGCAAAACCTGTATCTGTGGCATACTGATCGACCATATCCTCGAAGCTCCTATGATGTATCGCGGAAATAGCCAGAACCAACGGTTTCCGAGACAAAGCATCTGCCACCACATTCTTCTGTCCCTGCACATGGACAATCTGGAAGTGAAACTGTGACAAGATGTTCGCCCACCGCATCTGCTTTTCCGAAAGCTGCTTCTGTGACAAGAAGTAGCGCAAACTCTGATGGTCTGTAAAGACAGTAAAATCCGCTCCGAGTAGGTAATGCCGCCACTGAGTAAGAGCATGGATAACCGCCAAAAGCTCTTTCTCATAAATCTGTGCTGTCATCTCCGGCCTAGAGAACAAACGGCTCTCGTAAGCTATGACATGGCCTTCTTGCATCAAGACCGCACCCAGACTACGACCACAAGCATCACAATATACTTCGAATGACTTCTGCAAGTCCTGCAAAGTCAAAATAGGTCCCGTAGTCAATTTCTCTTTCAATGTCTGAAAGGCAGTCACCTCTGTGGGTCCCCACGAAAAAGGTACTCCTTTCTGTGTCAAGATATGCAAAGGGGAAGCAACCTCTGCAAACTTTCGTATGAACCGCCTGTAGTATGAACACAGTCCCAAGAAGCTTCTAACTTCATGGACATTCCTCAAATCGAGCCAATCACGGATAGTCTCTATCTTGGCCGGATCCATTTGCACTCCTGCTGCTGACACAATGTGCCCCAAAAAGTGTATCTCTGGTAGGAAAAATTCACTTTTCTTTACATTGATCACTAACTTGTGATCTCGTAATGCCTGAAAGACTTGAAGCAGATGATCTCTGTGTTCTGCCTCATTCTTGGAGAAAACAATGATGTCGTCAAAGAAAGTGCCAACAAATAGCCTGTACTCTCGAAAAAATCCTATCCATCATCCGGTTAAATGTCGCAGGAGCATTGGTTAAGCCAAAAGGCATCACCAAAAACTCAAATAACCCAAAAGTCGTCCGAAAAGCTGTCTTGTAGACGTCTCCCTGTGCTATTCTGATCTGATGATATCCACTCTTCAAGTCAATCCTGCTAAAGCATGAGGATCCCTGTAACCTGTCGAGTATATCATCGATCCTAGGAATTGGAAATCTGTTCTTGATGGTGATTTTGTTGAGAGCTCTATAATCGATGCACATTCTCCAAGATCCGTCTTTCTTCAAAATCAACAACACTGGAGAGCAATACGGTGAAGTACTAAGCTGGACAAGACCCTTTTCCAAGAGGTCTTTCACTGAGTTCATAATCTTTTCATTCTGTACTCGGCTCACACGATAAGGTGGCCGATTCGGTGGCGTGCTTCCAGATATCAGATCAATGGTATGATCTTCAGGCCCTCTCAAAAGCAATCGGCATGAGTGTGGAGAAAAAAATCTTTGCGTTCTTTTCTTCAGGTCAAAACATATTCAACTTTTATCCATCGTTCAGTTCTCCCAAAAGAATGAGTAAGAAAACTTAAGTTCATCAAGTACAATCTCTAAGCCCTTCATTTATCAAAGTCGCTTTCTCGGCTCGGTAGTCAACCACGGCGTAGTTCTTGTGGTACCAAGGGATCCCGAGTAGAACGTCACTCACGTGCCCTGAACACCCCTGTCATTGCAAACGAAGTTTGCCAATGCTCGGTGTAATGGCAACATCCCATCCGGGTGCCAGTCGAACTACCTCCGCCAGTGGCGTCAGTCTGTCGGGCGCAGTTCCAAATCGAGCCGCCAATTCCAAGTGAAAAGAAGTTGGCCTTGGCTCCTTCAAAAGAGCTTCTTGATCCTTCACTTTGCCCCAAAAAAAAACGGCAAAGTTTGTACTTTCATTCATTTGATTCGGTGCAAGTCCCACGCCATGTGGTACCAGTTCTGCTTTTCTATCTGCCTTTTCTGCCACATTCCTCAGCTGCTCTCGAACTCTCAGACCTGTCGTCGTCTTTATCATTCTGTTCTTTCTGTGCCTTATCAGGGCACTTTGCGGAAATATGTCCATGTTTTCCGCATCCAAAGCACTTTCCCTCTCTGATGAAGCGAGCTCTCTCCTCAGGAGTAAGCTTGGGTCGTGCATCCTTTTTTTTTTTCTCTGGGTTGCTCTTTTTCATTCTACTTTCATTCCCAGAAGTCTGTTTGGGTCGTTGTGTCATGGCCTCATCTGTGGGGTAGGTCAGACTGCCAGAGTGAATGGCAAAGCCCCGCTTCGCATGACTCATCAACTCCTGAATAGAAGCTGACTTCTGTTCCAAGCAGTGATCTCGGATCTCTGTAGGTAGACCCAAGGTAAACCGCTCAATTTGTTCTCTTGAACGAGATCTTCTTGAATGAAGAGGCGGGTAGAAAAGAGCTCCAGAATCTTTCACAATAAGAATTCACTGTATCGCTCTTGGTCATCCGGAGATGGTTCCAAGCAGCTCGTATATCTCGCTCAAACTCTTGAGTCAACCAAGAAGAAATAAAAAGCCTCTTGAATTTCAGCCATGTAACCGGCACAGTCCTGCTTAATAGAAGCGTGGACCACCAAGTACGAGCATTCCCCTCAGAGTAAGAGGCAGCTCTCCGAATCTTGGAGTGCTCTGAATAGCGTCCTCCCGCGAAAGCGATGTCAAACTGCTGTATAAGAGACAAAGCCTTCAAAGCATCTGAGTATCCTGAAAAGTATCAAACTTGATCGAGTGGCCACCTTCCTTAAACTCTCGGACTTTCTTGCTGTTATCTTCGAGAAAGTCATACTGGTTGGCTTTGTAAAAATTCTTCTTGTTCGCATAAAACTTTCCGTCATCGGAATCTGAGCTGTCTGTAGACGAGTCCTCAGTAGAACTGTCAGTCTCTGGGCGAGATGTAGCCTTCTTTGCCTTTTTCTTGCCCGTTCCGAAGCTTTGTGTCTTGCTTCGCTTTTTGCTTTTTTTCTGTCTTCTTCGCTCTAATCCGAGGAGCTAGAAGAACTGTCAGAAGAAGAAGAAGAAGAACTGGGTACTCCTTCAAATCGAACACGCTTCTTCCGTTTCTTTGCTTTGTCGAATGTCGACTGACGACCCAAATATCCCGGGAAGTCAGTACCTTTGTTCTGCTTTTTGCCGTGCTTTTTGCCTTTCTTTTGCACGTCGAAAAGCTGAGCAATCCGTGCATCAACCACGTTCTCCAGTTCCTTCTCCGTATATTTCTTGGAGGTAGAAGGTTTCTTGAGAGCGGGTTTCGGGAGTGGTGTTGTGGTTCTCTGCCACTCCATCTGTACCTCTTTCAAAGAGGTCTGGTTCATATATTTTACCATCTTCGGGTCCTTGGCAAAATTGAGCATCATCTTTGTTGCATCGCCAATCAATTGACGACGCTCCATCTCTGTTTGCTCCGCCTGAGTAGGCCGAGGCGGGCCATACTCTGTCTGAATCTTCGTTGTGATCCCAGCCCGCATCTCTAGATGCAGAGGGAGTCGACTGATCATTGCCTGAAGCCATAGGTGCCGCGGAAAAAAAAATTCGGGGATCGGATTTCCCGTAGAAGAGAAATCGGCCGTGCTCTGATACCACTGTAACAAACTTGGACACTCCAAGTCAAGAATCAACCGCGACAACACGAAATAACCACTTCAAAACAATTCACAGATCACAATAGATTTGCACTGGCCCGGCGGAGTTCCGTGCCTAGAGATATTGGCCCCAAAGACTGGCACCCCTTTCGGTATTTCTTTTTGTATTAATCAATCATCAAAGTACAAGAGAGCGGTTAGGGTTTCACTCTCAGACTCTGCGTCCAGATGCTCTGAGAAGTGAGGCCCTCACCACTAATTTAAAGGTTACAAGGGATGCCCAAAAGCAGAGCCCCAAAAGCTTTTAAAATCAAAAGCATCAGTTCTCTCTCTCTCTTAGAGAGTCTTTTCTCTTTTTTTTTTATAAAAAAAAAAGCAAAAGCAAAATTCGCGTCGCTCATCATTTTCCAAAAAAAAAAAATAATTTTTTTTTCTTTTTTTATAAAATAATCCGCCTCCGCGATTTCCGGAATTTAGGGTTTTTGGCAAAAATTAGGGTTTGCAGGAATTTTAGGGTTTCTGGCAGAAATTAGGGTTTCTGCTGTCCGCCACGTCATCACTTTGTGACAGAACCCTAAGTCCTGCAAGGAAAAGCTCGCAGAGTTGGAAATTTTTTTTCTCTCTGCAAGAAGTCGACACAAGGCTTGGGATTCTCTGAGAAGGCGACAAGAGCATGATGCTCAAGAACCTAGAGAATCCAAGGAGCGGAATGCTCGAGATTCTTCAGAATCCAGAAAATATCCATGAACGTCAATCCAGAACTATAGCCATGAAATCCCGTCATTCCGGGAAGGATATGAAGAAGGTCTCTAGACCTAGGAACACTTCCAGTCAAGTTTGATACTTATGATGGAAGGGAAGATGCCCCGAAAGCTACCGCTTACAGTCGACAGTTTGAAGTTGCCTTTGCATACGGCAATTTCTGAGAAGCGTCGAAGATGAGGCATGTGATTAAACACCTCAAGGGGATTGCAAGTACTTGGTGGTATACCAAAGCTCTGCAAGGAACTTATAACAAGACTTCGATTCAATTCAAGGCTGAATTTTCCGACAAATTTTTTTCCTTCACGCTTTGAGGAAGGCATTCAAGAAGATTGGGATTGGTTTGCCCAATAGGAACACGAGCGAGTCAAAGCAAGTAGTGGTTCACTCTTGCCAAGGTAGGTCCATTCTTGATCCTCTCTGAGGAAGGAAAGATGAACAAATTTAACGAAGGACTTTTGTCCGAATTTTGTAAACCCATCTGCAAGATACTTTTGCAACAGATGGTGGAGTCAGCAATAAAAGCTGAAAGTGTACACGTTAGTGTACATAGAATCCAATCCCCGTAGTGGGACGGGAATCATTGAACACAGAAAGTTTGGAGTAAGGAAATTCAATCTAACTCCTGAGTTCTTGAATAGAAGACCCTCGAACTTTAAGTGAGAGGGCAGGTTTTCAATCAAAGTTACATCTTTGAGGAAATCATAAAGTGCATTGTGCTTGTTTGCTCTTTTGCACAAGATATGGTTATGTTTAACCTGGACTACCACTCTCGAGTGTTTATGAGAGCAGGATCAAACTGAACCATTGTTTTGTGTTCTGAGATGAATTGGTTTGCTTAACTAGCCAGAAGGTCAACTATTGATCTGGTATCCGGTAATTCTCGAACAGATTACCTGCTACTGCGGGTAGGAAATTATGAAGGAACCATTCTGAGCTTTCAAGCAAAGAAAAGCTTTCATGAAGCTTGAGTACTCTTTAAGCCACACCCCCTACACGGTAAGGGAAGATATGGTAGTGCTTTTTGCACAAGTGAATGAACACTCTCTTTAGGAGGGAAGGAACAAGCGACGACTACGGCCTGTGCTAGAGGAATCCAAGGATTAAAATCCTAGATTATTTGATGAGCGGGTTTGGCTCTAAGATCGAGCCAAGTGATCGTCAAGTTGAGCGTCTTCGCTCTAAGGATTTTACGAAGGGAAGGTAATTTCCGAGGTTCACCGAAACTTTAACACAGCTTAAGAATTATGTACACTTTTGAGTACATGGATAACACACGAAGATGCAGACCTATGCCAAGGAACTGGACGAGAGTTTGTTATACTCTCTTGAGTGCCTTTTTGCGCGCAAGAATATTCCGACACGAGAATCTCTATTTGAGATGTGTTTGGTAGAAGGAATTTGAGTTTCTCTACGGAGAAGAGGTTTTCCGATGGTCGTTGATCATTGAGTACGCTATGTGCTTTTACCATTACAGTAGCAACTTTTGGTTGCGGTATATGTTTCTCCATGAGCAGGTCAAGTAGCATTTACACGTTGGTGGCAGATTCTCGGATGAGGAAACTTCCAATCTGTTGGAAAGACGCGAATGACGAGTTCTTACATGGCTCGTAAGTTTGATGAATGGTGAAGGATATCCTCGAGGTACTAGAGGAAGGACATGAAGCGGTAAGGTAAGTATTGAATTCTTGAATTTGTGTTTAATTTAATTTTTAAGTTCTCTTTTGAGAAAGGACTAACTCAACTCACCATTGAGCAAGATTTGGAATCTTTCCGGTTTCTCCCCAGCAGTTCAGTTGGACCTCTACAGTTGAGGACAACTGTTTATAAGTGAGAGGGATGTTGCTAAATTGGCTTTATTTGACAAGAAAATAATTCTAAATGAATTATTGGATTTATGAGTGAGGGTTTTCTCGCTTGGAACACCAAGGAAAAATAATTCTAAATGAATTATTGGAATTTTAAGTGAGAGGGTTTTTCTCATTGGAGACATCCGAGTACAGAATATTCCTAGTGCGTCATTCAGAGTAATGATGGGAGCACTATGAAAGGGAATATCTGTAAGGCCACCAGGAACGGGTACTTCTGATGCGGCACATCGGATGGGTGACAGGGAGCATCGGAAAGAAGTATCCGACCATCCGGGAACGGACATCTCTGATGTGTCATAGGATGGGTGACATAGAGCATCGTGAAGGAGATTGTACCGTAAGTTCGGTAGGAAAGGACTAGGTGATGGGTATTCCTGATGCGTCACAAGGTGGGTGACGGGTGCATCGGAAAGGGAATATCCATAGTCGGGAGGAAATTCCGAACTGTGTTAGAATTGTGCACAAGGAAAAGCAAGCACTTGAATGAAGATGGGTTCAGAGGAAACTTTGAGGAAAAACAGATGCCTTCTGAGAAAGCGGGATTGCTTTTCGGGAAAGCAGATGCTTTCCCGCGAGGAAGTCTATGTCTGCATTGCAACTGTGCATGTGATTGCATCCAGGGACGCCTGGGAAGTGCTGTGAGAGCATTGTTTTTAACTTATAAGGTTTTATTGAGTTTTTTGGGCAGGTTTATACTATTTTTAAAATACACTGGCCGCCCACTTAATAAGTGGGCAGCCATCTGATAAATAAGGCAACAGATCAGCCAGCGTTTTCTCTTTCTCTTTTTCTGGCAGAACGGGAAAAAAAAAAAAGAAAAAGAAAAAAACGGCCGCTATCTCTACGCGAGCAGCTATTTGTGCCCGTGGCTAGGAGCTATAAAAGCATCACATGCTCTCACTCAGAGAGGAGGACCAATCTTTGCAAGGAGGAGATGCTACTGCAGATTTCAGCCGTAAAGAAGACGTTGCCGGTGATGCCCATGGCTGCCCCAAGTGTACCAGATGTCGCCAAGACCCAGTGCGCGAGTTCCCTCGCGAAGAAGTGCCTACGAAGCGTGTTTCCATCGCGACAAGTTGCTGTTTTTCTCTGTTTTCAGCCCATAAACATCGTAGACGGGGCTGATGTACGAGAAGGAACCCGAGAACACACCTCTTTTGTGTGTAGGATTGGAAGAGAGGATTTTCTATGGAGAGATCTCTTCCGAGGAATTGCTTTTCGAGAATCGAGTTGCGTTTCGAGCGTCGAGACTTTGAAGGTAACGATTTTCATGTTCTGATCTTTGAGTATCTGATTGCAGGTGTACTTCCTCTTCGTGAGGGAGTAGGAGCAGAGGAAGGCATGAGCCTCTGCAGGAGAAAAGCGCTCTGAGGAACTAGAGCCAGATCAGCCCAAGGGTTTCGTACCCGAGTGTGGGAAGTAGATCCATGGATCGGAGAGAGGTAGTCTCTCAAGTTGTGATATGGAAGTTGGGATTCCCAAGTAAGGACTTCATGTCCGGGAAAGCAGAGTTGTTCTGTGGGAAGAGGACTCTGGAAAGAGAGTTGCAGGGATGCCATGCCCTGAGTTTGGAAGGTGAGATCCAGAGGCGAGAACCTTGATTCTCGAGGAATTGGAATAAGGAACGGAAGTTTCTTGGAATAGGCTTTTGCCCTAGGAATCGGAAGCTGAGGCTTCCGGGAACCATCAAGTCTTATTCTAGAACGAACGTGGTAATACGTTCGGTTCAAGTGTTTGTATAGACTTCTCCTCAGTAATAAAGATACTATTACGGGGGGGGCCAGCCCATCTTTTGGACCCCAGTACTGTGTCGATCTTCTCACTCTCTCTCTCTATCTATCTATTTCTCTCTATATCATTTGGCTTCAATAATAAGAGATAAATTCTATTTATCTGAGTATATTTTATATTGTTATGCGCTCCCGTTTGTGACAGATGTTGATATGTATAGCTACCAAGCCGTACACTCCAAGGACTTGGCAAGCTTACAAGAAATTTTTTGTCAGAAGTTATATGGTTTTTGACATCTTCCTTCGAAGTGCAACTTCTGGCAGAGTGGGGTATTCTGAAATGCTTGCCATGGAGAAGCTAGCAAGTTATAACTTGAAATTTCTCGACATCTCTCATTAGATGTCTCTTCACGAGCTGATGACCTTGGAGGTCCGATATGATTGTTATGGCTTGGGACTACCATCACCGCCAGACAAACACTATCCGTCTAAGAGCTGACGGACCATGTTGTGGTCGGCTATGACCTTATGGAAGGAACCTAACCCTAATTTTTGGTGCAAGTTCAGGATGGAAAGTCAATCGGCTTTTTGAGCTCGATCGATGTCGAGATTGCTTTTTAAGTTTGAGTTCTATTTGAGAACTTGTTTGGTGATCCTATTTGAAATTTATTTGAAATGGATGGTATTTGTTTTGAACCTGTCTTGGTGTCGATTTGAATTGTTCATTGATTGGTGATTGTACTCCCGGGTGGAGAAGTGAGAAATACTCTTTTGGTATTATTTGAACCTCGAAACGACGCAGGCCGATGCCTGGGGAGCGGTTTGTTGTATGTTTGAAAACCTCGGAACGACGTAGACCGATGCATGGGGAGCGTTTCGTTGTATGTTTGAAAACCTCGATGCAGGCTGATGTATGGGGAGCATTTCGTTGTATGCTAGAAAACCTCCGAACGACACAGACGGGATGTTTGGGGAGCGTATGGTTGTATGCTTGAAGCTCCAAGCGACGCAAACTGCGGTCTGGGGAGTGTTTGGTTGTATAGTCTTCTGAGATCAGTGTGGTCTCGGTGTGATGGCTAATTTTACTACGTTGGAATATCAAGAGTTCCAATCTGGACTAAAGGAGAAGCCAACTCTTTGATCAAAAGAGCCGAAAGGAGAAGCAAACTCCTGAACAAAAAGAGCAAACTGATTGTCCCTCGGAATGTCCTCGGAATGACTTACGGAATTTTTTTGAGCTAACTTGAGTTGTTTTGCAGATATGTTGTAATCCCGAACGATTGCTTTCTTTCAAGAAGGAGGGATGTCACAAACTACTGAGTGTCAAGACCCTGAAGAACAAAGCCAACCTTCAGATCACGGCCGAGGGGCCTAAATTCTAAGAAGAACAAGCAACAACAGAAGAAGAAGTCCTACCAACTTATGGGGACCCCGTCCAATGGGGCCCAAGTGACAAAAAGGCATTAAAATAAAGCAGGACCCCCCCACACACACACACACATGTGGATTGATGATGTGGCAGTTGTACGGACAACCTTGAATTCCGTTGATAGTGCTTCCGCAAAATGCGTTGACAATGCTGAGGTGGCAGTTGTACAGATTTCAGCAAAACGCGTTGGCAGATTTTGGTGCTAGTACTCTCTGGACCAGTTGCTTTTGAGTTTGAAGCTTTTCATTGAAACTGCTTTTCAGGCCAAGGGCCTTGAAACTTGAGGTTAGGGCTCATTCTTTGGCATGCTTCCTGGAGAAGGTGCAGAGTATGGAGTACCGGCTTATACTATGTTGATGCAATATAAGAAATACCGAAAGGGGCCGCCAAGGTTTGGGGCCAATACTCTTTGGGGTGGAATTCCGCCACTCCGTGTCGCGTGTACTCTCTCTCATTCAGTTCAGTTGTTATTGAAGTGCTAAAAGTCTGTTCAATTTGTTCTTTGCTATTGGCACGTGGTGCCCGTCTTGTGGCTCTCTCTCTCTCTCTCTCTCTCTCTCTCTCTTTCTCTACTAAAGTTCAATGATTTTGTAGTTTCTGTTGGTGTGTCGCTATTGATTTCTCGCTTGGAGTGTTCAAGCATGTAACAATGGTATCAAAGCTCAGAAAGATTCTTCTTCTATGGAGGATCCGATCCCTTCTGCAACACACACAAGTTCTTGAGCAGAATCTGACATAGCAGTCAAGATTTCGTTTGTGACAGAATCTGCGTGTCCCTGCCTATGGGACATACTAAGCAAAGATTTGGAATGCATGCCGGCTCATTGACTTATCCTACGGACAGGATAGTATCCACCTCAAGAGGGCAAGAGTCTTCTAGTGGAGTGAATGAATTAGGGGAACTAGATGCAAGTTCATCAAAGGATTTGGGAGAAGAAAGGGGATTAGATGATAGTGCGTCTCATGGTTCAATGATTGAGGTTGACGTGCCAATGGACAGGGGAGGCTAGCAAGGCTACCCACAGGGTCCTAGGACACAAGGAAAGAAAGGAAAGGGAAACAACTTGTAGATCAAAGAATTCCACGAATCCAGATTGAGGTGCCAAGGATAGGGAAGCCAAAAGGGCTACCAACAGGACACAGTTCACGAGAAAAGAATAGAGAGGTAAGCTAGGTCCATCGGAAAATTTGGTTAAGGGTCCTTTTTGGCCCTTGATGCAAAGAGGAAGAAAACCTCACAAATTCTCTTAAGAGAGAGTTGTACCTTGAAGCTTTGGGCTATTAGCAGTGTCTATGCCAAAAGTTACCGACCAATCAACACAATATCGACAGGCAGACTTCACATTGTGAAGTTTTCGTCCGAGTTATGACCAGTTGCTATTGTGTTGATTCTTTCTATCTTTTGTGGTGCGTATTCCCTATCAACTACCTCGTTTTTGTGCTAATTTTTCCGATTTAATGTTTCTTTTAGTGCTAGGTTTCATTATGGCTGAGTTTGCCCTCGATCTTCGGAGTCATGACAGAAACTCAGTACGTTGATCTATGTGTTGATGTATTGTAACAAACTTGGACACCCCAAGTCAAGATTCTGTCAAGATTCACTTCAAATTCACTCACAAAACAAAAGAGAGTCGACATGGCCCGACGAAGTTCAGTGCCAAGAGATATTGGCCCCAAAAACTGGGCCTTTTCGGTATTGATTTTTATATTAATCTGTGAGCAAAGTGCAATTGAGCCCGTGGGTGCTTGCTCTCAGACTCTGTGTCCAGACGCTCTGAGTGAGCCCCTAAGGCCACTTATAAACAATTTACAGGGGATGCTAAAAGCAGAGCCCCAAAAGTTTCAACTCAAAAGCAATAATCTTCAAAATCTGCCAGTGTAATTTGCGAGGTCCGTACACTGCTGTCAGCGCAAAAAGCGGAGGCGTAGAGGTTAAGGGGAGAGAGAGAGAGAGAGAGAGAGAGAGAGAGAGAGAGAGAGAGAGAGAGAGAGAGAGAGAGTCTCCTGAACCAATCAACCTTGGCAATGAATAACTGAATGTGTATACAATGGAGGCAAGGGGTTGCTTATATAGCAAGCCTAGTAAATTGGTCTACCCAAGACTTTGAGAAATAAGTAAAACAAATACCTAAAAGCCAAACTAAATAATGGGATCACATTGGGCAGTTCACTTGAGATGCCTAAACTTTAACACCCTCTTTGCAGCTCATAGTGGACATCAATAGTGAGACCAAGTCGATGAAGAAGCTACCATAGACACCCCATTAGTGGCCAACAACTGGATACACCTCGGTGTTGCTCTCCTCAACTTTGTACCTGGAAGTAATTTCATCTTGAGCATCGATTGCCTTTGTAGAAACTTTGAACTGTAGACCATACTACGTCCAATAATCCCCATTCGTGAACTGTGAACACATCACGTCCAAATATATCTGTTGCAAAAACGCTAGGTGTCTTGTTGGGGGTCTTGGTGAGAAGGTGCCTGTTGAGCAAGTGTTCCTGTTGCCTCTTCTACCAGATTATGCTAGCGCTGGGTTTTCTTATTTACTTGGCTATCAAAATTGCCCTACCTAGTTTCCAACAAAAGTCACTTAAAAATAATAAGTGAAAATTGGCTAAAATAGGAAAAATAGGTCTATGCATTTTAAAAATGCTCCTGATGGGTTTTGACTGAAATCTTATGATCATGTTGTGTGCAACCAGAGGATATGCATCTAATCTAAGTGCCTGGACATGCACGGTCTGCGAACAGACTCACAAAAGTGCCAGAACACTTCCTAATCTAGGCTGACTGAAGTGAACCCAACCCTTACCATGAAGTAGCTTGTCCACGTATACATAGGGTTAGATGTGCATGCGACATCCCCTCCTTTTCAAAGTGAGATACTAATACCGAACTGTATGGCGTCGAGGGAGATCGCCAACAGTGTCTGGAATCCTGGGAAGGACTCTTCACCGGCCCACTCTGATGTGTGGGTCGTGCGATACTTGAACTTCATAAAGGTCTGCAACGCTTGCTTCTTTGGGCCGCGCCGAAAGCAACACAAAGTCATCTGTGGCTCCTTCAATGCTTCAACTTCGTCTAAAGTCATGCGTCTACCTTCAAGAATGTGTGAGGATGAAAATTCCTAAAACCACTTCCAACACAAAAACATGAACATACCCATTCCATGTAAAGTGACTGGAAAAATACTACTCTTCTGTAAAGCCCGTGCATGTAATGTAGATGAACATAGAGACAGAGTGTCAAACCATTCATCAAACACACGCAAACCATGGGGTTGAATCTCGACTTTCTGATCTAAGTCAATCAACTGTGGCAAAACACAATGGAAATGCCGATGCTTGATGCTCAATCCTTCTTGTGCTCTTTCGGATACTGTGTCATGCCAAGGAAGAGACATGGAATGTGAATTCCTTGAATGCAAACATTTCATCTTTTCATGAGTAATCCGCATACATCCGTGCTCATTCATGAGTGAATCGTGCTCATCCTACAATATGTCATGCCTATGAAAAGGGATCACATAAAGACGGTGACTAAAATACAGGAAAGCATCACGAATGAAACACTCGAACAATGCGTGCTGACTAATCATTCGAACACAGAATACTTCCTGTGGGGGTTCTTTGGACCTCGACTCAAGAGCGAAGATCAGTTCTTCGTGATTGAACGAATCTTCCTGTGGGGTTCTGGGGACCTCGACTCGAGAGCCAAGATCGGTTCTTTGTGATTGATCGAATCTGCAATGTGGTTAGCTTCACTAGAAAAAGCATCAACTAAACCATCATCGTTGGGAACAATCACATCTTTTTCTTGCAAATCATCATGCTTGTGAATAATCACATCTTGATCATGCAAATCATCATGCTCGTGAGTAATCACACCTTGATCATGCAAATGCTTGTCATTGTCATCCAAATCATTGTCATGTAATTCATCATGCTTATCATAATCATGCAAATCATTTGTGTCATGCTTTGGAGAAGAAGAGATTGAGAGTCTCCTTCTCATGATTCTCTTGTATCTGTGCTTGCACATGAGAAAAGAGTCGCAACAACTCTTGCATGTGTCGGTCGCTCTTCTCTTTTCTTGCTTTATTCTCGCGATCAAAGTCTGCTTGTCTTTTTTCGTGCTCACGATCCAATTCAGCTTGTTTTACTTTGGTTTCCAAGCGTGCTTGCTCGTGCTCACATGCTATGGCTGCCATTCTTTCTTCATATTTGTGCTCTACGGTTGCTATTCTTTCTTCGCTTTCTAACTTCCTGTCCATCATCATCTTGTTGAAAGCCTCCATAGGAGTTAGTGCAATCCTTTGCGTAGATGGGGAAGGGGGAGGGTCGGAAAAGCCTCCTGGTAGGGAAAACTCTTCTTCGCCACTCCCATGCTCACCACCTCCATGCGAAGTATCCATTCCGCTTTGGGTGATGACCATCCGCTGAAGTCTTGGGTTTTGAAGTTCACGAGGAACTTGGATTCATGTGGGTTCTTGGGGGTCTTGAATCTTGAGATTCTTGAGGTTCTTCTTTAGCTTGCAGTATGTGTTTGAGAAGGATCTTCTCTTCACCCGAGCTCTTCTCTTTTCCGTGGGTGCAAAAACGCTAGCTGTGTTTGATGCAGAAAACGATAGGTTTCATCTATCGCAAAAACGCTAGGTGTCTTGTTGGAGGTCTTGCAAAGAAGGTGCCTATTGAACAAGTGTTCCTGCTGTCTCTTTTGCCAGATTATGCTAGCGTTGGGTTTTCTTATATACTTGGCTATCAAAATTGCCCTACGTAGTTCCCAACAAAAGTCACTTAAAAATAATAAGTGAAAATTGACTAAAATAGGGAAAATAGGTCTATGCACTGTAAAAATGCTCTTGATGGGTTTTGATTGAAATCTGATGATCATGTTGTGTGCAACCAGAGGATATGCATCTAATCTAGGTGCCTCGACATGCACGGTCTACGAACAGACTCACAAAGGTGACAGAATACTTCCTAATCTAGGCTGACTGAATTGAACTAAACCCTTGCCATGAAGTAGTGTCACGTGACACATCCAACCCTACGTGTCCGTGGACAAGCTACAGCATGACAAGGGTTCAGTTTAGTCAAGTCAGTCTAGAATAGGATGTGATCTTGCACTTTTGTTAGTGTTCGCAGACCGTGCATGTCCAGACACTTAGATTAGATGCATATCCTCCGGTTGCACACAACATGATCATCAGATTTCCATCAGAACCCATCAAGAGCACTTTTACAGTGCATAGACCTAATTTCCCTATTTTTGACCTTTTTCGCTTATTATTTTTAAGTGACTTTTGTTGGAAAGTAGGTAGGGCAAATTGACTAAGTTTGTATAAATAGAAACCTAGCGCTAGCACTTTCTGGCAGAAGAGGCAGCAGGAGCACATGCTCGACATGCAACTTCTCAGCAGAACCCCCAAGAGGTCTAGCGTTTTTGCTCCACAGCATAAACCTAGCGTTTTTGGAACAGATCAGCCAGCGTTTTTGGATCTTGCAGATTTCTGGCGATAGTAAGAAGCAGAAGCCTCAGCGTTAGCAGATTCACCGCAGCAGGACCATTTTCAGCCTAGCGTTTTTGCCCCAACCTGAAGCCATCAACGTTTTTGCAAACCTTCGCGACAGAACCTCCATTAGGACCATCGTTTTCAGTTTTCAGCCCTTAGACACAACAGAGCAAGCCCCGAACCTCGCAGATCTCACCTTCCCGCAGCAGATCCTCGCCGCACGGTCAGATCCCGCAAAGTTCACAGTTTCAGCCTGGAAAACGCAGATTGCGTTTTCAGCGCGTCGTCGTCGTCGTCGCCATCGACATCGTCACCGACTTAGAGTCAGAATTTAGCAAATAGAGATTTGCAGATTTCAGCCCTTAGCGTTTTCAAATTTCAGCCCGTCTCGCCGTCGTCCTCATCGTCGTCGACATCGTCGGCAAGTCCAAGCATTGTAGAGATTTGTGCAATCAATAGTAGATGGCTCTTGCCATAGAGAGTGGGGCCCTTGGAAAGGGTTTGACAACATTCTGGTGTCGTATTCTCTTCTCTCTCTATCTCTCAGTCTCATGCACCTTAATTCACAGTGACCATTCACTTTGTTTGTGTCCATTGCACTCTCTCACTAAAGGAATGGAAGGCTCTCCCTTCCGTAAGTAAAAGGAACCTTGAGCACAGTTCGGAGCACTCATCTTGAGCAAAGTTCAACATTCACTTCCGCTGCACCTTACATTGGTATCAGAGCTTTGGCAGTGTTCTGTATCACTCAAGAAAAGAACCACAAGAACCACATGATTTTTTTTTGCTTGTTGCGGTCGCACGTAACCCAAGTCCTCTTGGGCATGTCGATTCCTTATCGTGTTTTTTAAGTGTGACAAGAAACCCAAGAAAGAAGGGCTTGTCCAGCCTCCCCTTGTGCCTCTTTTCACTCATTGAGAGCGGACCGTGCACTTATGGGCCGGCCAATCGACGTGAGGTGGGAAAAAGCAACCTTGGTGTGAGCGCAAGGCCGCCAAGGGGTGCGCCCGCAGAAAAGAGCAGAACTCGGGTGAAGAGAAGATTCTTCTCTAACACAGATTACAAGCGAAAGAAGAACCTCAAGAAGTGAAGAACTCAAGAACCTCAAGATCCCCAAGAACCTCACAGACCCTCAAGAACTCAAGACCCTCAAGAACCCAAGACCCACAAGAACCCAAGTTCCTCGTGGACTTAAGAACCAAAGATCATAGTGTATGGTCATCACCCGAAGTAAAATGAATACTTCGCATGGAGGTGATGGGCATGAGAGTAGCGAATAAGAATCTCACCACCAAGGAGGTTTTTCGGACCCTCCCCCTTCCCCATCTACGCCACGAGTTGTACCAAATCCTATGGAGGTTTTGGTCAAGTCGATGATGGACATGATGGCACGACAAAAAGCGACTCGCATTGACAGGGAACACGAGCGCGATGAACGTAAAGAAAGAAAAGCAGACAAAAAAGCGGCTATTGAGCGTGAGAGTGAGCAAATGCGCTTGGAAGCCGAAGCAAGACGAGCGGCCTTCGAGGTCGATTGAGAAGCTCAAAGGGACCTCGGCACTCGAGAATTGGTTCGACAAGTTCTTGCTTCGAAACCCGAGCCGGCCAAAGATGCTGGTGGTTCTTCAAGTGGCGCAAGCCGCGATTCGGACTCCAACAACCCCGTCACAGAGAAGGTCACGTTCAGTAAGTATGTTGGTAAGATGGATGCTACAGTTATTCATTCTTGGTTGCATCAATTTAATGCTTATTTTGCAACAATTAAGAAGACAGGAAATAGCAAGGTTTTGACGGCAGCCATGTACCTTGTCGGTGATGCCATAAATTGGTACCACGCATGGCAAGAGGCACAGTTGGCTGCGCACCTAGAGGAAGTTGACGAAGACGTGCCCCTTTCCTTCAATTGGGCCGACTTCCGAGACAAGCTCAAGGCGCGGTTCATGCCACCACAGTACCTAGCCACATTTGAAGGACGATTGGTGCGGTCTTAAGCAAAATGGTATGCCAATTATGTCTTTCTCTAATCATGTTTTGTAGCTAAGCACCCAATTACGCAACTCGGACGATGAGCGCAAAGAGGCATTCCTTTATGGCTTGGACGAGTATATGAAATACGATGTCGAGGTGCTCGATCCAATCGATCACAACAAGGCGGTAGCGATTGTTCTCGCATAGGAGATGAAGCACAACAAGGGAAAGCCCAAGGAAAACAAGACTTCGACAAGTACCTCTCAAACTTCTCAGAACCCTCAGAACGGTAAGAACGGTCAGAATGGTAAGAACAGTAACTCTTCTAACCAATCTTCCAATAGTCTTTCAGAAAAGAACTCTCAAAGTGAACCTAAGGGTAAAGCTAAGAAAATTGCTAACCTAATCTCACTCCAGATGAAAAAGCAGAACAAGGAATTTTAGGAGGATACATCACGTCAGAAGAGCAAAGCATTTATTCTAAGGAAGGTCGTTGTTATCACTGTCACATTAAGAGTCACATAAAAAGAACATGTCCTAAGCTTGACTCTAATGAATCTAAAGAATCCACAGAAATCACTTCCTGTGTCAATGCAATAAATGACAACACGAGTGTGTCTTAAGTTTCTCATGACCCTCCCATTGATGAGTCTCTCATTAAATGTTATGGTCATATGACGGGGCAGCGTTTTGTCATATTGACCCAGGCAATATGCATGATGTGATTAGTCCCTCTCTTGTTGAGAGAGCCCGCCTAGAGGTTAGTCAGAAATCTCCTCTTGAGGTCTCTAGCTTCGCTCCCGGTATGGACTCTCTCATCACGAAAGAGTGCCTTGATGTGTTGTTTCCAGTTCAACAAGTTGCTTTCGTAGAAAATTTTTAGTCTCTCCTCTCTCAGGATGTGATATGATTTTGGGTATTCGATAGTTTCGTGAGCATAACCCTCTCATTGATTGGGCGGAAAATACGTTCACTTTCAATGCCAAAAGTGATTCTCCCATTGTCATTCGTGGAGAGAAAGTTGATTATTCTTCATCTCTCATTTCTATTGTGCAGGCGAAGAGTCCTTTCCAGGATTCCGGATGTTGTTGGGGATCTCCCTCGATGCCATACAGTTCGGTATCAGTAACTCACTATGAAAAGGAGGGGATGTCACATGACACATCCAACCCTATGTGTACGTGGACACAAGCTACAGCATGACAAGGGTTCAGTTCAGTCAAGCCAGTCTAGAATAGGACGTGACTTGGCACTTTTGTGAGTGTTCGCAGACCGTGCATGTCCAGACACTTAGATTAGATGCATATCCTCCGGTTGCACACAGCATGATCATCAGATTTCCATCAGAACCCATCAGGAGCATTTTTACAGTGCATAGGCCTAATTTTCCTATTTTTGACATTTTTCACTTATTATTTTTAAGTGACTTTTGTTGGAAAGTAGGTAGGGCAAATTTACTAAGTTTGTATAAATAGAAACCTAGCGCTAGCACTTTCTGGCAGAAGAGGCCGCAGGAGCACACGCTCGACAGGCGACTTCTCAGCAGAACCCCCAAGATGTCTAGCGTTTTTGCTCCATAGCATAAACCTAGCGTTTTTGGACCAGATCAGCCAGCGTTTTTGGATATTGCAGATTTCTGGTGATAGTAAGAAGCAGAAGCCCCAGCGTTAAGCAGATTCACCGCAGCAGGACCATTGTCAGCCTAGCGTTTTTGCCCCAACCTGAAGCCATCAACGTTTTTGCAAACCTTCACGACAGAACCTCCATTAGGACCAGCGTTTTCAGTTTTCAGCCCTTAGACACAGCAGAGCAAGCCCCGAACCTCGCAGATCTCACCTTCCCGCAGCAGATCCTCGCTGCACGGTCAATGCTGCAAAGTTCGCAGTTTCAGCTCGGAAAACGCAGATTTCAGCATCTGCGTTTTCAGCGCGTCGTCGTCGCATCGTCGCCATCGACATTGTCACCGACTTAGAGTCAGAATTCAGCAGATAGAGATTTGCAGATTTCAGCCCTTAGCGTTTTCAGATTTCAGCCCGTCTCGTCGTCGTCTTCATCGTCGGCAAGTCCAAGCATTGTAGAGATTTGTGCAATCAATAGTAGACCGCTCTCGCCATAGAGAGTGGGGCCCTTGGAGGAGGGTTTAACAACATTCTATTGTCGTATTCTCTTTTCTCTCTATCTCTCAATCTCATGCACCTTCATTCATAGTGACCATTCACTTTGTTTGTGTCCATTGCACTCTCTCACTAAAGGAACAGAAGGCTCTCCCTTCCGTAAGTAAAAGGAACCTTGAGCACAGTTCGGAGCACTCATCTTGAGCAAAGTTCAACATTCACTTCCGTTGCACCTTACAAGTAGCTTGTCCACGTACACACAGGGTTAGATGTGCATGTGACACGAGATGGGGGTAACTCTCCTGGTAGGCCCTTAGAAAAACAATCAGCATGTGGGTGGAGAAAATCTTGGCATTCTTTGTCAAGTTCAGACATGTTCGTTTTGTGTCGGCATAGTTAGCTTGAAATGCGAATAGAAAGGATATGAATTTGATAGTAACAAGATTTAGTAGATTAAGAGATCTGTGAAAAGATCGCACTTCAGTGCGATCTGCATGTGATTGCTAAATAGGTTACAATGATCATGATTTGTATTTGAGACCCTCAACGGAAATGTGATTGATTAGTGACTCATGTCTTTGTGAAAGTGGAGTCTAATGCCCGAGTACATAGTCACTGTCTAGTGAAGAAAGTTTCTGTCCTTTGGCTGTTTTTGCAGGCATAATTGAACAATTCTTTCAAGAGGGGGGTATGTCACAAAGTGATGACGTGGCATGAACAACCTGAAGGACTTGTTGAGAGGACAAGGGTTAAAAACTCTTAACATAGATTTCCGTGATTTGTGTTGGCTGACTGTCACGCGGCTTTGCTGTATGGATTTCTGCAAATTACGCTGGCACTTTTTGGCAGTTTGCGCCATGCTTTTGAGTGCAGAGTCTTTTAGAGGCTGAATGCTTTGAAAGTGATGCTTTTGGGCATCCCATGTACGTTTATAAGTGCCCAACGGGCCACTTTGGAGAGAGTTGGACCCTCGAGAGTTGTACCGTTGTGAAGCAATAATAAAGAAATACCGAAAGGGGCGCTAGTCTTTGGGGCAAGTGCATTTGGGGACGGATTTCCGCCATTCCTTGTCGACTCTCTCTCTCTCTCTCTCGTCAAGTTCAATTATTTGCAGTTTTTGTTTGTGTGTTGCTATTGATTTGTTGCTTAGAGCGTCCAAGCCTGTAACAGAAGTACTGTGGCTCTGGCCTAAGAGCTGCATCAGGCTTCCAATGAACTTGGTTAGGTATAGTTTAGAAGTTTCAATTTTGTTATGTTCTCATAGCCCCTTTATCAAGGAGACAAGTGAAAATGAGTAGTATTGGAGCTAAGTTCAAAACTGAAGCTCATAGGTTTCAAGAGCTTCAGTCTTGAAAACGCTTTTGTCCTGCCAGTTTTTTGCAGTTAGTGAGTGGTTTGTGGTCGATGTGTGCGCAATAGTGTGTCGTCTGCCTGCTTATTCACGTCTGCCTGCTTGAATAAGAACTTTGTCATTTGAACCATCATGGAGGTTTTGAGCCTCATTATTATCTTTTTGAGCTTTGCAGCATCAAATCACCGAGGCTACGGCAAGTGCAGACTTAGCAACTGCAGATGTGAAGGATTCTTTGAGTTGCATAAAGAGCATGAAGGATTGTGGCCCTCCCGTCATTGAACGGATGATCAAGACACTGCAGACTGCAAGCACTCAAATTCCGACAAATCATCAATCGAGAGGGTAAAGTTCAAGATGCATAGATACATTGTGTTTGATCCATCATCTCTCTTTTACTGATCAACATGGCTTTTGCTCTTACAGGAGCTTTTCACAACTTCTACCAAGACCTGTTCGGCCACCGGGACTGAGTAAGGCGCCTTTGAGATCATCTTCTTTTCTTGGAGATTGGCGTAGCGATAGTTCGATAGACAAGAGCTGGGAAAATTATCAGCGGGAACGTCCGTCAGGTGACGCAAGGAACAAGAAGGGTTCTGGAGATAAACCTGCTTTACCATTTCCAGATTCAAAGAGAGCAGAGTTTTCACAAAAGAAAGTAACTGATTTGAATCAGCAAGAAGCTTCTAGCTCTGCAGGCTGTGATAGTTCAGGTAAGATCTTTGATGGCTATACAACGTCAGTTCTTGCAATGCTGAAAGCTGGAAATGTAAGCTGATTTGACTCAACCCCACAAGATTGAGGGTGCAGATGCCTCAGAGAGCAACGACCCTTCCGATGGGCTGAAGGGAGTGTCGACGAGTGATTCACAATACTACATACTTTCCCTGCTAGGCTCAGCCATTCAGAAGGCTGGATCAGCGGGTCATGAGGGTGTTAAACTTATAGCAAAAGATGTGGAAACTCAAATTGTAAATGATGATAGAGTAACTGAGCTCAAGAATTGGATTTCGGGACAAGGTCTATTGAGATTTCGCAGGAAGGCAGAGAGCATTTCCGAGAATCCAGAAGAGCAAATACAGCCAATCAAACCTGGAATAAGTACTGAGGATCTTGTAAATATGAAGGACAACTTCGAGGAATTTCAAGCAGAGCGTATAGCAAAGCTCGAGGCTTGGCTAAGTCAGCCAGATGACATTAATTCATCATCATCCAGCCAACATAAATAAGAAGCTGGCCTTTACCCTCCTTGTAATCTAATTCGAAATTCTTTTGCCGTGCTTCTATTGAGATGGTGTGCTATTTGGAAGAATTCCTTGTCAAATCAATTCTTGAAATTCTTTAAATGCTTTTATGGTCAGTTGATGTAACATCGACAGAAACTGAGCTTGCAGGCCATTTAAATGAACGGACATTATATGTGTGTGTGTGTGTGTGTGTGTGTGTGTGTGTGAGAGAGAGAGAGAGAGAGAGAGAGAGAGAGAGAGAGAGAGGTAAATTGTTTTGTTAAGGTCTTCGAAAGGCCAAAATGATCTGAGACTTTGAAGTTAACAACCTTATCAGGCATGATACAATCATCTCAGATGAATCATAAACAGAAAACATTGTAGGTCTTTTTTTTTTTGGCCATACTCTATATTGACTCGGAAAAGAATATACAATCAACCTCAAGCACTACATGTGTTTACGGCACTGATTCCAAAAGGGGGGCATCTACAAACAGGTATCTACAGACGTGTAGCAGGAGATGGACAAAGAATCGACTTTCTGGTGTTCAAGAGTGTCTCTCTATGCCAACACATATCTAGAAGAAAGAACCCCAAGCATCCTTGGTCCTTGTAGTCCATGATCCAAGAAAATGGTCCAAATCTCTCTTTAAAGAGAGTGAAATCATCCTTGGATCTTATAATCAGTGCTGCAGTGGGCTCTGACATATCCACTTCTCTTGAGGTGTACCTTTGCATCTGCCTGTCTCAATCTCTAGCTGATGTAATGATGTGACCAATGATACTTCTCAAACCACGCGAGAGATGGGTATCTATGTGTCTTGATCTTGATCACACGATGAAGCCATCCTCCGTAGTATGAAGAAATTGCTTTCGATAGAAGGCTATCTTTGTCCCCAACTCCTTTGAAGGTGCAAATCATGTCATCCAATTGAGTGAGATCTTGCCTGATTATCTTGGTAATCTCTAAGTGGCTCAAAGTAAGAGATGGTGCATCTAGAAAGTATTGAAAGGGGGGTAGCTTGTCCATGCTAATTGAAACCAAGATGACATCTACGCATACCAACATGAGCTGTCACCGTTGCTCGCCAATTGTTGGGAAGATTCAAGAGCTAGTCGTGCATATCGATGGCGAGGGAGCTCCCATAGACTATGAATGAAGGACACTTGGTGAGAGCCTCCACTACAATGGGTGTAGCCTCTAGTTTGTACTAGTGTGTAACTTTTTGGTCTCATTTGTCATTTTCGCCTTTTGAAGACGTTGATATAACATCTCTCTCTCTCTCTCTCTCATATCCAATATAATCAGATACAAGGCATCAGTGCCACATGAGATCATTAGAGCCTAGGTGGGGGAACATAAAAATAAAAATAATTGAGGGTAACTAGAGTGGGTAGGTATGCAAGCCTACCCTACATCCTCATCTTCATCTTCATCACATAATACATCATCTCAAAACATTAGGGGAGGTGTGCAATCATATGAGTGCTAATAAAGTGTACAATGGAGAAAGTATACAAAGGTGATCATTGCATGAACTCTCTCATGGGTCTCTGTAGTATGGCCTCGATGTCTTGGGAGGGTGTGCTCAATGTCACTCAACTATGCTTCGTAGCCTCCAATGTAGACTTCATCTATGATGTGAACATCCTCGCACCCTCGGGCATTGTGAGCCGCCAAGTTAGATGGGTCGAGCAAGAGGATGCCTCAATGACGGTGTGACTGGGTAACTTGTGGTGGGCCATCCCAACTAGTCCCTTTGTGAAATGGGACTGTGTGCGATCCTCTCTATGGATCCTCTATGTGTATGTCCTCTGCTCCTGAGGGTAGACTCTCTAAGTTTACAGATCTCCAACAAGGCACATTAGTAATCCATGATGCAGGATAAGGGCCAAAAGCCCTCTCTAAATAAGCAATGAAAACGTGCACGGATCTCATAGTATGCTCTGCACTACCAAATATAATGCTCCTCTGTATCTGGATCTCTCTAGAAAACTTGACATAATCTCCATTTGGGGGTATACCTTTGTATTGGCCAATCAATATCTCCAATTGGTGAGATGAGGTGTGTAGCTGTCCAATAACACATCTAATGCCATGAGGTAAATGGGTGTCCATATACCTGAAGCATGATATAAACCCATCAGCTATCATGTGCAAAAATATGGTTTCAATAAAAGGCCATCTTCGTCCCCACCTCATGTGACAGAGACACCCAAGTCCTCCTAGTATCCAACTCATGAGATCATGTCTGATAATCTTGCTAATCTCTGAATTGTGTGAGGGTGAGGGATGATCCGTCCAAAGAATAAAAGGGGGTATCCTATCCATACTATCTAGATGTCTTTGCATACCCTCTAGAGAGTTTGAAATAAGCACATTATCACCGGAATAATGCAATAGAGGTATCCATGTACTTGACCAATGTGCCCCTCTAACCCCTGCAGTCTCAATATAATCAAAGATCTCACCAATATACATCCAAACAAAGTCGGAGAAAGTAGACATCCGTGCTTCACCCTAATAGAGCATGACTAACAAACTCCCTATAACTGCCTCATAGAGTGCCATGGTACCCCATACAAGCTCGTGTGGGATCTCAACTAATGTAGTCTCATAGAGTGCCATGGTACCCCATAAAAGCTTGTGTGGGATCCAAGTCATGTAGTCTATGTACCAATTTAGCTCTTGGGACTATGTGGGAGTCTTCCCAAAAATTCACAAAGCTACAATAATCCTCCTCCCATGTGCTCTACTCTCCTCAATGATCGCTGTTAAGCGTGAAGATATGTTCAAGTATAGAGAATCCCCTTTCGGATCTAGCCTGTCTAGCAGCTCATATGCCCTCTCATTTGGCATATGTGCTCAAGTCATGCTCAAGTACCGATACATATCACTAGATTGGTAACATGACACACACTTTTGTGTCCTCTTATCTCAACAAATTCCTAGAATTATTGCTTGAGATGCCAAGGAGGTTCTAAAGTGCTCTACATCAACTTATAATCTCAAAAAAACTTGGAATTTTTTTAGGGCTACTGATTCCATCTTTAGAGTTGGGTTTGAATAACATATTCAGACCTAACTCGAGCCAAAAATGTTCATTGTTTTTGGCCAATTTTTGTTGGAATTAGGGTTATAGGAAAACACACACAGCTTGGAGAAGACGAAGGAAGCTCAAGGCACACAACAGAGAGTATATTACTTAGTGTGCAATGGAAAGATAAAATAGCCATAGAGTGATGGGCGTATATACAATGCACGGGGGAAAAAACCTCCTAGTGAGGGAAAAAATGCCCCGACAGTCCGAAGTGTGTTCACACTCATCACTACCACATGTAGATGGTAATAAATCCCCACTGGGAGTGATGCGATGAACGAGAGCTAGCACATAGAGTATAGGGAAGTGCCATGCCTTGAGGACATAATAAGTTTACAAAGGGGAGTAAGCCCAAAGCTTTGCGGAAAACTTCAAACGTCTCACAAGACAATGCCTTTGTGAAAAGATCTGCAAGGTTGTCATGTGTTGGCACATAAGCTAAGCTGATCTCTCCTGTTGAGAGCCTCTCCCCTACATAGTGGTAATGCACCTCAATGTGCTCTGTGCGAGCATGAAAAACTAGGTTCCTTGCAACTGCCAATGCTCTCTGACTCTCTGAGCCATATACACTCAACCGTAGTTGTGAAGAGTGCCATGTACTCAGCCTCACAACTGGAAGTGGCTATAGTAGGTTGCTTCTTGCTCAACCATGATATGCATGAGTTGCCAAACACGAAACAAAAACCACTTGTGGACACTCGTGTGTCAAAACAACCAGTCCAATCCGAGTCCGAAAAGCAGGTAAGTCTGGCGGCAATAATCTCCCCTTGGGATAAAACAAGCCAAGATGTAAAGTGCCACTCAAGTAGCGAAAAATCCTCTGGACATCCTTCCAATGCTTAGACCGCGGGCTATGCATGAATCTACTGATCTATGAGACTGCAAACTGAATATCCGGCCTCATGTTGCATACATAAATGATGCATCCAACAAAAGTTTGGTAAAGAGTGACATCAACAGGATCATCAGCATCATGAAGACTCAATTTCAAACCTGTTTCCATGGGAATGGCTATAGGTTTGCAATCCTCGAGTCCAAACTTACATAGCAATGTCTCTATGTAACTTTTTTGACATAAGGCAATACCATCATCACATTGCTTAAGCTGTACACCCAAGTAATGATGTAACAACCCCAAATATTTCATCTTGAAAGTAGCATTCAAATTAGTCTTAAATTCAACAATATGTCTCTCATTCGGTTCATTGATCAACAAATCATCTACATAGAGAACCACAATGAGAAGTACATCACCCTTACGCTTACATACAATGTGCTTTCGGTTGGACAGTTAAGAAAGCCTCGTTTGACCAAATGAGTGTCAGCCTTCTCGTACCAAGCATGAGGAGATTGATTCAATCCATACAAATCTTTCTTACATTTGCACACTTTATCTTCCTGCCCTTTAATGACCAAACCGCGAGGCTGCATTACAAAAACTTCCTTAAATATCTCACCATTCAAGAAAGCAATAACAATATTTGACTGATGTACATCCCAACCAAAATGAGCTGCCAATGCACATAGAAAACACACAGTAGTCATACGACAAGTGGGAGCAAAAGTCTCTTCACAATCTATACCTTTTTGCTGTGCATAACCCTTTGCAACAAGTTGAGTCTTATACCGATAAATTTCACTATCCGGCTTGCGATTCAACTTGTAAACCCACTTTGTACCAATGGCCTTTTTGCCAGGAGGTAAATCACATAAAGTCCATGTGTCATTTTCTATAAGTGCATCATATTCAGATTGCATAGCAGCCATCCAATTTTTTGAATTTTATGCCTCATCAAAAGATAGAGGTTCCTCAACATTATGTAAGCTAGACATAGCCAAAGCATAACAATCTGATGCATGGCGAGAACCTAAAAGAGTATAACTAGACAAAGTGCATCCAATTTACTGTCATGCAAAGTATCCACCAGCCATTTAGGTATGCCTCTAGCCTGCTCATTCTCAGCCCTTTCTTCATCAAGTACATCATGCACATTTGCATCAATAATAGGCTGATTTGTAACATTTTAAAAAACCCCCATAGGCTGTACATTTGCCTCTTTGGAATTCACATTCGAACTTCCACCATTTCTTAGCCTCTTTGATCTTCAACTTAGGACACTACTTGATCAAATGATCATTAGCTTTACAATAATGGCAACGCATCTTCTTTTTCCCCTTATCACTAAAATTCCCAGACAAATTGCTACCAACAGAAGCATTAAAAACAAGTGATTTACCACTCGCAGAGGAACCATGAGAAGTGGCTACATTGCTGTTACCACCTTTTCTTTGAGCAGCAATAAAGGCCCGTTCAATTGCACGCTATCTAGTCCTTTTTTTTTTGGAAAGTGACTCTTGTAGCAGCAATGTGCATAATGCATCAAACTTGACAACTTCAGGATTTCCTTGGGTCATAAGTCTCCAAGTACTAGCAAAAGTCTGGTTAGAATTAGGCAAAGCATCAAGAACAGTTTTCACAAGGGAACTATCAGAAATGACTTCACTTGCCTTGACACTAGCAAGGAAAGTTTCCATGTCATCTTCCTCATGCATAATCTTTGACTCCAGCACTTTACGTAGCAATGCAATTTTTTCTTTATTGCGACTTACATAAAGACCAGCTAGAACAAGCTTGTTTTGTAAATTTCGCTGAACGAATGTGGGAGTAATAGTGCACTTCACAGAACACAATCAATGCATGAGCCTATGCATCTTCTACATCCCAACGAGCTTGCAACAGCAATCCTTGTAGCAAGACCTGCAACATCCTCACCATCGTATGTATTCTCAAAACTAGGACGTACATCAATGCCCTGCACAATGTTCCAAATATCCTTCGACACAAGAACATGTTGCATCATATAAGCCCACATAGGTTAATTGTCCCCATCCAATCTGTCCTCAACAACAAACATCTTGAACACATCTATGTTGTTGTCAGCCATGGTAAATGTTGCACTTGATGTGAAAACTATCCGAAAAGAGGAGAAAGAAAGTGGGAACAACACGTGCTATATAGCATTTACTATAGAAGACTAAAGGGACATGTTATGCAAAAAACAACACTGACAGTATTTTTGCACAAAATGATGAAATAGCCTGCTAGGTACTGCTTGTAGTGGAAACGGAGGCCGAAATGAGCCCGAAATTTGTCGACCTGCAAATGCTCGCCAAAGCTCACAGAAATCGAAGAAAGTGAGCAAGCGTGTGCTGGAGCTACTGGTGACTAAGCCCGAGAGGACACACCATGCTCTGATACTAATTGTTGGAATTAGGGTTACAAAAAAACACACACACCTTGGACAAGACAAAGGAAGCTCAAGGCACACAACAAAGAGTATATTACTAAGTGTACAATGGAAAGCTAAGAGAGCCCTAGAGTGATGGGCGTTTATACAATGCACGAGGGAAAAAACCTCCTAGTGAGAGAAAAAATGCCCCGACGGTCCTAAGTGTGTTCACACACATCACTATGACAACAATTTTCATGAAATTGGCATTCGATCACCCTAAAACACAACTTAGTGACCTCTAAAGTGCTACATACCTAGCATAGGTAGTTCTTAACGTGTTTTGTGCTTTTACAAAATGGAAAGCCTATGTATTGGAAGGTATGGCCTATTTACGGGAAACTCTTCGTGTTGTTTTGCAATAAAATTCACATTTTGATGAATATTTTGGAAGTATCTTTGTAATCAAAAAGAAATTTTGAGTGTTTTTATGGAGTTCTCACTATGTAACTCTTCTTCCCTGAGGGTCCTAATATCCTAAATATCAAACAACACAAAGTCCCATCTTACCAAAATCAGATTCTTTTTTATTCAATACTACGTTGTCTTCAAATTGCTAAATTACACTCAAGAAACCTTCTTCGTTTCAATCTTTTATCCAAATATAAGTGTACAATTCCAATTTGGCACCAACTTGATATGTTTATATGCCATGCAAAAGGCCACCTTGGGAAAGCCAATGTTTTCATCCGTGCAATTTTTGTACTTCATAGATGTGTTCCAAATTTTCTTAGGAAGACATGTTTTGATACTTTTGATGCTTTTTGTGCTCGAACATGAAAGTAAAAACCAAAGTGTGTAAAGTGGAAGCATTTATAAAGATAATTATAGATGTACATATAGAAACATTAATGATAGGTTAACAAGATGCAAAACATGCACCTTCTTTGTACTTAATTCTATGTTTAAAAGAATTTTTTTAGGCCTACAAAAACTATAGACTTTGGTCAAGAACTCATTCATGTTTAAAGGAAAAATAGGCTCCTTGTTTGAAGATTTTTTTATTTTGTGTAAAATGGGGTTCACCTAGCAAATGTACAATTTTTTATCAAATTGAGCACTCTTTTGCCTTTGAGAGCTTCTCAGCAAGGTCTCAATTCAATGTTTGCACTACCACCACTAGCTTGAATTTTGATTTGTAAATATCTCACACATGTTTTCAAATGAAAAGGGAACATATTTAAGATGACAATGCTTGCTTTCAAGATATGCTATATGACATATAATTAGTTTGCACAAAAACATTTATGTTAATGTGCTTGTACGCCCTTAGATTTTTTCATGATGTTTACTTGTCTTGAGGCCTTCTGTAATGGAAATATTTCCATGTGTACCGACAATGCCTATTATCTAGTGAAGGGAGTTGAAGATTTCGTGCTTACTGTTGCAAGTGGTGACTCTTTTACACTTATTGATTCATTGTATGTACTTACTTAGAACCAAGAAGAATCTTTTGTTTGTCTTTGCACATATTAGACTTGGTCTTGTAAAGAAAATTTGTGGATGATAAATGTATGATTCATGATCTCATTTTAAGTGATACAATTGTAGTATTTAGGGTTTTGTGGGCTATTTAAGCTTAATACATATGACAAATGTGTGGCATATTTAGCATGTGCACTATCTAATTCAAAGGCTATCATAGGTGAAAAACCCGGGCATTGGTCATGCACAATTTGCCAAATTGTTGCTTTGCAAAATTTCTTCATTGCCCTGTATTGAGGCACCATCTAAACATGTATATGAAGGCTATATTATGTGCAAAATGCAACTTTCTAAATTTCCAAAGGACGATTGTGTACGGGCTACTGATGATTTGCAGCTTGATCCTATGTACATTCCATATTTAGGAAACCATTCTTACAATTATCATCGATGATTACTCAAGGCACCTATGGGTCTATCTTCCTGCTACAAATAATCAAGGTGTGCATCTACAATCGATGCTCAATTGTCTTCAAGAAAGACGGTATATTGAAGTAGCTTAAAGTCATGCAATGTTGGCAATTTAAAGTTACTTGAGACTAGAATGTTCCGTCCCCAAATCAAAACCACAATATTACAATCCAGATAAAAAATGTTCAACTTTCTTGGTACACATAGTAAGCACCAATAAGTGATATAGATTTGCAAATGTTTGACATGTGTTTCCATACATAAGAAGAAAGGCACTTTATTTTTGATGTGGTAACCCATAATTAAGATTTGACTTTATTTGAGAGTCCAAATTCTAATTGGCATGTTTCATAGAATAATCAATGTACAATCATCTAATTGCAAGGTAAGAATCATGAGTACTTCTCAATCCACCTTATTGAAACAGTGCGAATGAACCATTTTGAGGGTAAAACATCTCACATGAAGTCACTTTTGAATTGAGAGTAATGGAAACTTGTAATATAATGGAAATTGCTCAGCTTTCTTGTTTCACATGCTCTAGTTGAGGCATTGTAATATATATGTTGATGGAACAAAGGGTTCGAATTTTTTGCATGCATCATTTGCAAATTCTTCAGGAAGAAGCTAAGGACACGTAACATTTCACTTGCATGCCTTTGTATTGAACATGATGAGTTGATGGCCCCTTGATCCCAAAAAAACAAATTGCAAAAAGAATTTGAAATGGTGGAGTAGATTGCTGAAATTTTACTCCAAAAGATTTGCCAACAAAGTTGATCCGTGTGTTACATTTACCAAACTTGCCCCATTAGTAATGATTCTTTTTCCTAGAGAAAGTACCAACACCCCCTTGTAATGGTCCACTTGTCTTCATTTTGTTTTGATATAAATGATATTATTAAAATAATGAATCTAGTAACTAAACTAATTCTTGGTCAAAGTGAACACTTAAATGATGGTAATAACCAAGTATAAGATGTAGAGGAATGATTTTTTCACAAATTTGATGCATGAGCACTCATACAAATATCATTTTTTGTACATTAGATTATAGAGACTCAATCATGTTTATGTCTCTCTCTCTCTCTCTCTCTCTCTCTCTCTCTCTCTCTCTCGCAAGACTGTATTACTGTGTACAGAGGACCCAATCAAGGGGGGCTATCCTCAAGGAACTACACCTAAACACACACACACACACACACACACACACACACACACACACACACACACACACACACACACACACTTTACCCCACTATCATCTTATTGGGAGACCACGGTCTCAGAATAGTAGTATGATGGTGAGTGCCAAGAGATGAGAGCCTAGCTACAAATAGAGGTGGCTTTGGGAGGCATCAAAGACCACAGTCATGTATACTCTTCAAAACGCCTTATACGGTGAAAGAAGAGATCTTCCTTAGCTTAGCTTGAGAGAGATATTTATCAAATTCTCTTGAGCCATGACTTTAGGAGGCTTGGCAATTCTTCAGAGAGCACTCACCTCTTGAGTCTATATTTCTACAAAGAAATGGACATAATATGCATCCTCTATATACACAGTAGTGTACCATCTACCATTTCCAGACCCACCAAGCCTTGTTCTCCCACTTCTACTTTCTTCACAATAAAGATAGTGAGACAAGTGATTGGCAAATTGTACACAAGAAGGGCACACAATCATAATGGTATTAATGGCAGAGCATTTTGTACATGCTAGAGATCATATTGATGGTTTGTTGGCCTTCATGTTCAATAAGGTCATATGTAAGGGATTTCCTAAGACTTGGAGTACATCTACGATTGTACCACTAGTCAAGTATGGAGATCCGAGCCAGCCAACTATCTACTGCACTATCATGGTTGGCCACTCATCAACTAAGCTATATCACAAGTTTGGTAACCTAACAGGACATAAAAGTTTCATTTTAGGGTTTTGGAAAAATATTAAATTCTCCTATCATATGTATGTGTTTGTAGACATCCTTAATCTAGCTCAAAGCTAACACTACACTTGATGTGGGAAAACTAGAAACACTCATAATTCTTGATTGTATGTGCATCACCTTAAAAGAAGGTGATGCCTTGATAGTAGATCCAAGTAATTCCTCCCACCCCTCTCTCTTTTGCTTTATCTTCCTCCCCTCTTTGTGCATGATCTATGTGCTTCTACATGTCTGCTTATTGCAAGTGTGCTTGTGTTTCTAGAGGTTCTCTATGAGTGTGTCTTTGATGGCATCAATGTGTGTGATATTTTTGTGTATGGGTTTAGAGTTGCATGTGTATGGCATTCCACCGGAAACTTAGTTTTTGTGTGTCTCTATATCTCTCTCTTCTTGCAAACCTCTCTACCTCTCTCGCTCTTTCGAATCCCCACTTTATCTCCCTATCTCTTTCTCTCTTTCTCACATTTTCCCTCTCTCCATCTCTCTTTCTAACTCTATCCAATCTCTCTCTCTCTCTCTCTCTCTCTCTCTCTCTCTCTCTCTCTCTCTCTCTCTCTCTTCCTCTTTCACTCACTGTCCCCCCTCTCTCTCCATCTCACTATCTTGCTCTGTCAAATCCCCACTCTATTGCTCTCTCTCTCTCTCTCTCTCTCTCTCTCTCTTCAATCCCCACTCTATCTCTTTCTTTTTGTCACATCCTCCCTCTTTATCTCTATCTCTATCTCTCTCTTGCTCTATCCTTTCCCACTCTATCGATTTATCTGTCTCTCTCACCTTCTTTATCTCTTTCCCTCTCTCACTCATCATCTCTCTCTCGCTCCAAAAATATAGCCATCTCTCTCTCTCTCTCTCTCTCTCTCTCTCTCTCTCTCTCTCTCTCTCTCTCTCGGATCTTTTAGTGTGAGTGCTAGTGCTCACTCTCGGTTGCAGATCTTTCAGTGTGAGCGCTAGTGCTCACTCTCGGTGGTGAGCACTAGCGCTCACACTGAAAGATCCGCAACCGAGAGTGAGCACTAGCACTCACACTAAAAGATCAGAGAGAGAGAGAGAGAGAGAGAGAGAGAGAGAGAGAGAGAGAGAGTCTCTTGCGCATCTATTAGTGTGAGCGCTAGCACTCACTCTCGTTGATGTGTGTGTGTGTGTGTGTGTGTGTGTGTGTGTGTGTGAGAGAGAGAGAGAGAGAGAGAGAGAGAGAGAGAGAGAGATCGATCTTGGAGGAGGGAAAAGAATCCTAAGTTATTTAAGGTTGCAATTAAGGGAGAGAGAGAGAGAGATTGAGAGGGAACGAGATGGACAGGGTGAGAGATCGTACCTTCAAAGGCTAATGATCGTCATGAAAAACAATTATATAAGTCAAAAGACTTATGCACTACATGCCTTTATATAGGCACCTCCCACCCTCCGTCCCTACATCTTCCACTTGCGAAAAGAACCAATGAGTGCTAGCGCTTGATTTGTTATTTGAAAAGCTTCTCTCCTTACCTCTCTCTTGCGCATATGAGAAACCTCCTCTACTTCATACACCTTGTCACGTACTTGAAAACTTGAAGTGACCACCATAAATCTCTTATGTTTATTTCTTTAATCACAACATGTCTCTCAATATTTGCCTCCATAGATATCGTAGAGTCTATTCAATTAGCGATAGTGGCAAAAATACCTAGAAGATACAACATCCTTGTTGGCTTTGTCACCAACCACTTTTGAACTTCAAATCCTCCTTCCTCCAACATTTTTTATTCACACGATGTCAAATTTGTCCCTTACTCTTCTTGGACTTTGTGTAGGGATTCTTTGAATTGCCCACATTGTTTTGTGGATTTCAGATTCTTCAGCAACCATCTCATCCTCGTTCTTCCCCCAACATTGTTGGTGGTGCTTGTGGGTGTATATTTGTTCTTCCTTGGTAAATTTTGGGTTACATATTCTGGCATACATGATGCATTTTTCTCTTCTTGTGTCACTGCACCTTGGGTTCTTCGCTTGTGTGTGAATGTGACAGTATCTCCTTCTAAATGAGGGTGTTGGTAGATTGGGGTTCCTCTAGTTCTTCAGTCTACTTCTTGCATGCCCTTGTGAAAATTATCTTGCCAATTTCTCAATGGATAGTCTAGCCCCATGGTATCTCCACAAATGCAACCATCTTCACAAAAAGTTTGTGAGATCTGCCAATTTTGCTTGCTTGTTTCCTTCTCTAGCTAGCCAATTTTTGTGTTTTGTCTCGACCAAGTTAGTTGTGGGAATGAGTGAAATATCCTCTATCTGTTGCCTTAATATCTCTATCTTAATCTCATGCGAATAACATTGCATGAGATGGACTTTAAAAATCTAAATTGAATAGCTACTTAGTGCTACAAAATACTTTCTCCGGTGTGGATATCAAACATGCCACCAACTCAACCAAAAATCTATTAACATAATATTGACATCTAAGACCTTTTTAGTGGCCCATCATTCATGGTCGTGGCTTCTTGCTCACTTTTAGCACAATGTCACATTTCACATAGCCTTTTGTGTTCATCTTGAAATTTGTGTAGCATGAATATAAAGGCTTTGTTCCAAGTGAAACAAACATGACCCTCTCTTCCATCCATTATATTCAACGGCCCTCCATAAAAAACAATGTGAATTGCTCTTCAATTTGCAACAACTTTGTCTACCATGAACCCCTTAACATGACTTCCTTCATCATCTTCCAAAACATGACGGGTTGTGGTATCCTAATCTTTCATCTCGCATATGGCTATGGTTTGCATTTCTTGAGCGTTGTAACCACATATATAAAACCAAATTAATTTCATGCAAATACTAACCAGTAGTATGTCATCGCAAGCCTTACGTTGGGTCATAAAGGTTGTCCCGCACATGATAAAATCAAGCCCAATTCTTTCGCAAATCACCAAATCCATCTTTGTGCATTCTATTCACTAGGTCAATCCCAACATCCGGTTTAATTGTTGACATTTTGAAAACATGATATCTTCTATCTTGTCTACACTCTAAGCAAGAAACAAAATCTCATGGAAAATGGATATCCACATGTGTTTTTCAATTTTAATAGTTGGTTCTCAATACCCACTCCAATTCTACTAGCACTTGCCTTCTTCATCATTTTGCTTGAAGAGATGACTGTATAAGTTTCATACCATGAATTTCAGTACACACATCCCAATCTAAAATGCAACCAAGGCTCACATTTGCATGTGCATCACAAGATGCATCTCCTCCAAAACATGCAAGAGCTCATTGCTATTCATCTCACCACCATCTTCTCGCACCATAGTTCCCATCACCATCTGTTTTGCAAGATTTAATTGCAAGTATCTTGGTCCTCCTATTGGAACTTCAAAAATCTCATGGGAAACAAGAGTCATGTGTCCTTTTAACCCTCTCACGAACCGAATGACCGTGTTTTCCTTGATAAATGAACAAATGAGACTTGTTGTTTCTGTCAAACATAGTGAACATAGCAAGAAAAATCTTGCAATAGTATTGGGGGTTTACCACAATGGAAGCAATTCATAGAACCATTTGTATAACTTATCATACCAATTGACAAAATTTCCCTGTGATCATTTTCCTATCCATGTTGCCTCGTTTAGTAATGGGCTTTATGGAACACACTATTAGTGCACATTAGATGACCTCTACATCTACTTCGTCTAATCACAATAGGGAATCTTATCAACACGTCCCGAAGCAGCACTACCTGTGTAGCTGCAATCTACAACCATATCTTCACCCACCATCAACCCCTGCACCCCCTGTTGCATCATCATCCGATCTATCCATTGTTTGTTGCACGACATCCTGGCTGCCTTGACGACTTCAATAAAGCTATAGCCTATGTCCTACACACACTTCCCCCAATTCCCCCTCATAAGCTCACCTGCATCATCACCTCATTGGAACCTTATCAAATTTTTCTTGTTATCCACGTGTTGCATGGTTATCGCCTCATTGGAACCCTATCAATTTCTCCTTGATATCTACGTGTTGCCTGCATGCATGATGAGTCAATGGCTCCATTCTCAACCACCCATAGCAAATGCTCCCACCAACTCTCTTAAATATCTTAAGAGATCGTTCCATAGTGGAGGTGCAAGGCTTTTTCTCTTGGTGAGAGTGATACCACACCAACAAAAAGAAAGGTCGCACACTCATTAAAAATTTCACCTTGCTCGAGAACACTTGCACATAAATTATCTTAAATATTTGAGATATCATCAATTAATCACTTTTTTTGAATTTCATTGACTGTGTGAGCATCATAGTCCATCCACTTTCACACAAGGCATCCCGATGGGGAAATGTTAGAGAAGAGCAACCAAACATAAAATCTCCCTTGTCTTTTGTGAATGTTGTGTATGATACCTACCCAAACTTTTGGCCCATTCTTGTAGAGCAGTAGACATTGCCCATTCCAAATTTTGGGTAAGACCTTCCTCATACCCCTCACACACATCTTCAAGTTCCATCGTGGGAGGGGAGAAGGGCAAAGACAAGTTCAATGGCCAAGGATTCCACATATGGCAAGCAAAGAACAAAGTGTACCTAATGACAAAACAACTATGCTATGTGGTTAAAGCACTGGGGGAGAGAGAGATAATCACAACCAGGCAGAGCATTGCCCGCATACTGCTCACCTCACTTGATGACAATTTCATGCACTATCTAGATAGTTGCAAAACTTATTATGAGGCTTGGATCACACTTGAGAAACACTTTGGAGCCAAAGCCAAATACTCAAAACTTTCTCTAAAAATGGAGCTCTATAGCCTAAACATGGAATCCAATCAAGACATAGCCTCACTAGTGGACTATCTCAAAAGCTTTTGTACACAACTCACATCCATTTAATGTCATGTAAATGAGGTTGATCAAGTGGTAGAGCTTCTCAAAGCACTCCCAGTTGATGTGTATGGACAAATTGTGATCGTACTCAAAGAGAAGGATCCAATTCTCTCTCTTGTAGATGTCATAAACTCTTTACTGGCTTTTGAGAAAAAGATAAAAGGCTACATCAACAATGGAGGAGCATTTTCTATGACCAACCACCATCACTTCAACAAAGACAAGAGAAACCTCAAGTGTACACATTGTGGTTGTATAAATCATTTGTCAAAGCATTTTTATGATGTGAGCAAGGAGCAGGGGCAATAGATTGAAAGAAAAGAGAGATAGAGATCTAGAGAGAGAGAGAGAGAGAGAGAGAGAGAGAGAGAGAGAGAGAGAGAGAGAGAGAGAGAGAGAGAGAGAGAGAGAGAGAGAAACTGGTTGAATAAGAGTTGGGAGAAAGAAGAAGAGGGAAAAATAGAGGAAAAAGGGAAGAGAGAGGGAGTGGCATTGAAGATGGAGGGAGAGGGAGCAAGGGTGAGAGGCAAGAAAAAGATAGACATAAAAATAATAATTATTTTTTAATTCTGTGAATCAGCGCATTTGAGATTTGCTTTGGTGCTCAGACTAAGGATGGCCAAGAAATCTGATACTAGTGCTTACGTTGAGTTCATTTACAATGGAGAGGCGATTGGAGTGGCTCAACTAGAGAAGACTTCGAACTTGGCTAAGCTTTATGGCAGAAGATTTCCATATGATTGTTTCTTTGTTGCTGCGCTGGAAGTATATGATGGCAAGGATGCTCCTCTACCTCACGTTCCTTCCACGAACAAAGAAATGACTACTCTGAAGAAGGCAAAAAAAGGTCTTGTTGCGTGGCCTAAAAGCGATCTGGTAATTTTTGGGTTTATCGTGCTAGAGGCTACGCTTTGAATGTAAACTGTTAGATGTTTTCATTAAGTTTGCTTGTTAGAAAATCGTGATTGTTTTGTTTGTTTATTAGCAAGTTATTAAGACAACAAGGAAAGAACCACAAGAAATGTCTCCATTTACTAGTGTGTCTCTATCCAAGAGCATACCATTTAGTGCAATGCCATCTCCACCTGTTAAAACATCAGAAAAACAAAAAAAACCAGCAAAAGAAAAAGCAAAAGTGTAGGAAGGAGCATCATTTGGATTTGTGGCCAATGTTGACAACTCCGACGACGAGATTGATGATAGAGAAATGGAGACATACATGATAGCAGGGGCGAATGCTGGAGGTGAATTTCCCATAACGAAGATGTTACAGTTTTCCAAGACATGTTATCAAAGCATCTTGGAAATTTGAAAGTAAATAAGAGCTTTTGAGTTTAAAGAAACTATGTCGGTTGCAGAGTTTGGTCTTTAACATAAGCTAAATAATGCAGGGAGCATAACATACCACTACCTTGGGTTCTTCTTTTCTGTTTGGTAAAGCTAGAGAAAGCAAGACAAGTTAGCTGGGACACTAAGCACCTGCAACCATTGGCATATAGATTCTTATTTGAGGGGTATTATAAGCCCAAGGGATGCTTCATATGCTCTCTTGATACATCGAGACATCCTTCCATCAATGTAGACAATGATATCATGCAAACATGGGATCTCTTATGGCATGCGGTTAATGAGGAGTTTGAGGTTGAGATCAGAGACACTTGTTGGAGCAACCTATGTGAAAAAATGTTGTTTACTTGGGATGGAAATCATAGGCTCGCCGCTTGGATGGGAGTTCTTAAAGAGAGTAAGCACAATTGTTAAAGGTGTTGATTTGCTAGCATGCTCTGAAATATAATGAATGTGTGATATCTTCTTTGCTTTTAGATGTTACGTATGAAAAAGACGTCAATTTTCACCCATGGGTTTGAGTAGAACTAGTGCTCAACTAGTGACAGTTGATTAGCAAATGAGGCCGATATGCTGAGTATTATGATGCGTATAAACAAGTAAGATCTACTGAATCTCTTTGATTGTGCAACAAGATTCCGCATCAAATTGTCTTATTGATTTAATTGCTTCAATCCCTTGTAGATTGAACAAGACAGGATGTGGGGCCACCTCTTACACGAACATGCTCTGCTCCTACAGGTTTTGATGAATGTTGATATTTTGAAGAGTGATTTTTCTGAGGATGCTATGGATGAAGATTTACAAGCTAAAGCTTCCATTAGCTATCAACACTATTAATCTCTCTAGTTATGCGAGGAATTTAATTGTCATATTATTGTTTTTATTGACACAGGAGAGTCTACAATCTTTCTAGAGTGGTTGCGGACTGAGGTTTTTTGGTCTTCCATTGTAAAAGATGTAGCAAATATATACAACGATATCCGGAGTATACATCGATGCCAGGCCTTGACCTAGACTCGTTCCTTGAGGATGCTAAACAAATACATAGGAAAAAGACCTTTACTTATGAGCTGGGTCTTATGGAAAAAGGATCACAATCTGAGGTGTGCAAGGCATTGGTGGATGCAGGAAAAAGATGTCTTTGCAGGTATGCACACTATATATTTACATTGAGTAAAAGCAATATACATTTTCTACTTACAATGCTATTGCTTGTGTTAGGTGGTTGCGAAAGCGTAAGTACAACATAAAAGGTGTCAAGAGCTTGCAAACAATGCTAAAAATTGAAAAAAAGCAAACCATGTTTTAAACCCAAAGCAGATAGCCCTTAACTTCAAGGGCAAAGTTTACCACGATTTGCCTTGGTTCTTGGAGTATGATGAGGGGTACTTCCCTCCAAACGAGGAGAAGGCACACAACGATGTTGTGAGGGATAGGGAAGAAAGAGCGCGTGGGGATACTCAAATCTCCACAACCGCAAAGTCCAGTGTGCCTCAGGGAGAGGGATTTGATACAACTTCACTGGTATCAAAGTTGATAGTTTCAGTCTTACCTTTTGCCTATACCTTCGTGCAAATTAATTTTCAATAACCAATTCGATATTGTTGTGCAGATGAAGCATTCAGGGGAAGCGTCACGCTCACAAAGAGCGGCTTGTATAAAGGCAAAACGTGATTGCTAACAGTGTTCTTATTGTTTAGAAAAAAGAAGTGGTATGTCTGCAAAGGAGGTGATTGACTTCGCCACGAGTCTAGAAACGAAAATATTGCATGTCGCAGACCTTCCATTAGCTACATATCCGTCAAGCGATAAGTGTCCGAGCCTTCTTGAATGGCAGTTGAGGTTTGTTTCAAGATCTTGCTTGATTTCTTCAAGGGCTTTTTGCAGATAGCGATGGTGATCATATTTAGGTTGCCGTTCTGGCTTGGATAAGACAAAAAATGACTTGAAGAATGCTTTGTTGAGCAGTGTCAGGCCACACATTGTGGACAAATGCCTACGGCCATTGCATGAAGGGTTGGCAGTTGATTCCTCAACGAACGCTTCTATTTTGTTCTTGCCATCCAATGCCCCTGTGTATGGGCTATCTAATTCTCATGTCCCAGATTGGAACAAAACGGAAGTATGCCATTTTGGACAACTCGCTCAACTTACACTGTCAACAGCTGATGACAAAGGTGTGTTCATAGTTGTATATCAGTCTCAGATAATTATGGAATGGTGCATAATATGGCTGCAGTTGCTGGATGGTGTGAAGACCACCTGAATGTGGTTGTCTGTAGGACACTAATATGCAAGAGGAAAGTAGAATTGTTGGTGTATGCAATTAGAAAAGAACACACTTGGGCATCAGAGACCATTGACATACTGTTAGACGTTGCCTAGTTCGATTCACTGCAAGAGGATGATTGGACAAGAGAGGAGGATGGGACACCTATGTGAGGTACAATTGGACGCACTATCTCTAAATAGAGTTTTTCAACATCCTTTGAAATTTGTTTGTTGTGCAGGGGGTGTGGAACGTGGGCAATGGTTTGTTTGGCAGTTTCTCACACTGTACACAAATGAGAACAATGTTTCCATTCAGTACGGAGGTGATTGTGGAGAATTATCTTTGTTGGGGAGCCAGATGGGCCGTATGATGAGAATATTTGAGAGCAACAAGGAGTTCTCCACCAAACTATGCATTATTTTGGAAATTCAAACCCATCAACTAAGAGAGATACATGAGCGCGACAAGAGACATGCAGATGAGGTGGAGCGTGCCCTAAATGCAGCATCTCTGTTGGAGCCGCATCCAAACATTGTGGAGTTAGATCCACCGGCTCTTGGATTAGAGTAGATTTTTTGTAAATCATTGTAGATAGTTGCTTTCAACCATCTTATGAACAAAGATATGTGCTTATTTGCAAGTAGCCTTATCTTGTTAATAAGTGCATTTTTTCTATTTTTGTAAACCTTTCCATGTACTGTGAGAGAGATATATGGACTTGTCTGTTTTTTTAATTAGGTGGATTTTTTTGTATTTTTGTAGCTCTTCTCTATAAACGTGCAATTACTATGTTTTTCCTTTCTTGATAGTTGAGCTTACCAATCACAAGATCCCACCACTCACATTGTAATTCTCTCTCTCTCTCTCTCTCTCTCTCTCTCTCTCTCTCTCTCTCCATTTTCCTGAGCACAACTGCATCAAGCGTTACACTACACAACACCCACAGGAGACAACTACTATAGTTGGATAGAAGTAAAGCAGGGCTACATGACCTTGCCCTTGGTCATTGTCGAGAATTGATATTAGAGAAGTTACTTTTTTTTCCAGATGTAGCATGAAAGGTCTTGCTGACACTCACACCTGTTGCAACATGCCCATTGAAGTGTGATTTTCTCTCTTAAATTGTTAAGTACATCCCCCCCCACCCCCGCCGCGTGCATTTTATCTTTTATTAATTGAAACATGCAAACATACATTGTCTTTGGCATTATGGAAATTTCTCCAAATGTTGCATCAAAGAAGTTCTATCCAGCACCATTTGCTTTTATTCTCATATTTTGATTCTGTTGTATTCCAAGTTGAAAAATATATTTCTTATTTTGTGGAAGTAGGAATCATATAATGCTCTCGCGTGTGAGACTTATACACTTGTCTCCTCGCTCGTACTGTAGCTTGTGTGCAAGCACATTGTTAAAAGTGCGGACACATAAGACCTCCAACCACCCAACCATCACTCTATAGCGTAGTCTTTTAATGTGGCGGCACAATTTTGGGTGATGGTCTCCGACATCAATCAACATTTGGCGGAGGAAGATTTTTATATAAAATTAGGGAATCCAACACAAAGCTCATAGATTTTTCAATAAATTTTCCAACGGGTCCATTTTTCATGAAAAAGCTCCCTCCAAAAGTTCTCTCCACCCCTACTCCTAAATCTTCCATTGATTGTGTGGGGAGCATCGCCTCTTCATAAGCTGCCATTCAAGCCCTTGAGTTCTACATTATTTGGGCACCAGTGTGTGTGTGTGTGTGTGTGTGTGTGTGTGTGTGTGTGTGTGAGAGAGAGAGAGAGAGAGAGAGAGAGAGAGAGAGAGAGAGAGAGAGTGACTACCAAACAGAAAACCAAAGGACTTATTTTGGACACTCCACAACAAGCAACCCATGTGGACTACTTGGTTAGCCTCAACACACCAACTTTGGTGTGAGCATGGTCGTGGGCCTAATGCTCAAGCGAAGGGAATCCACATGAAAAATTGAACCTATCGGTCAATTGCACTTAATTGGGAATTTGGGTTGGGAAGGCTTTTTCACACTCTCAGAGATCTCAAATCTGGCTCATTGGCAGTCATGTCTATAAGGACTGTGTTTCACAAGCAAGTTCTCCTCTTGCTTAGAATTATTTGCTATTTGCTCAAGGTAAAAAATCATCAATCTTTTGGGAAGTAGAACTTTCAAGGTCCTTTCAACAAAGGGCAAAATCTCTCTCTCTCTCTCTCTCTCTCTCTCTCCACATGTTTAGTTACAACTTTTGCATTCATAGCACAACCCAATCAATTTGTAATGTATGACTCATATATATGGGGATGACATTATAGTTGTACTACTATTAGGAGATAGACACTATTATTGTGTACTACGTACTCTAGCCCTATTTAAAGGTGAAAACATGTGCTCGATTTATTAATTTAATGATCAAGCTTAATTTGTCTTTATTCTCTCTCTCGTTGCATGCTTTAATTAAGTGTGTTAGTAGTTGCTAATCTACATTATGCTTAAGTGATGAATGCCTCTTTGTTCTATCCACGATGGCTACCTCTATGTTAGAATTCAATGAAAAAAAAGCGGTATGCTATGTCACTAAGGACTATAATACCCATTTTAGTTCCTTTTTTGTGCTTTAAATCTATGGGCATCATATTGTGCAGAGGTGATTAGGTCTAAGCATAATACATGACACATGAAATTACACTTATTTCATTCTCTAATCTGTGGGTTCAATTTTTGCAAGAAAGTCTCTCAAGAGTAGATGTCATCCTTCAATGCAAGAGAATAAAAGTGGAGCACGTTGCACCATCAGAGGAGGCTAGCAAAGAACCTCTACGGCTTGCTCATCTAGTGGGAAATCATTATTGTAGAGGTTCTAGTTTTGGATTGGGATAGTCAAGGATCTCTCTAGTTATCACGACATATAGTGGTTCTTGTGAAGACAAAGCACATGATTGTGAAGTATCTTTTTATTTTTGAGGCCCTTCAGGACAAGTACATCAATCTTGTCAAGGTTGACACTATTGGGCCGGACAAAATGTTCGACCGCCCACTTACTTCCCCTTATTCATGTCTATATATAAGAATAAAGAGCTCTCTCAGGATTGAGAAGTAGGTCCACCCCAATCTCACTCTTCCCCTTCCCCTTGCTCTTGCCCTTGCCCTTCCCCTTCCCGCATGCAAGTAAACATCGGGCACACCGTCCTTCATCAACTGGTACTAGAGTGCAGGTGTCGGTGTGTTCAGTGATGGCGGTCGCAACAGGTCCCATATGCGGTTTGCGCGGTGCGGAGCTTCCAACTATGGAAGCATGGAGCTCATCGTGGATCTTGGCAATGAGGAGAAGTGGTAGATTTGAAAAAATCTGCACAATTAAAGCTCTCAGGAAGTGTTGGCGAATCTGGGGAAAAACGCATGAGAGCCAATCAACAGGTAGCGCATGGGATCTTGAAAAAATTAACGCAACCATTAATCTTTTTACAACTCTAGTGTGGAAAAGAAAGCTGTAGCACAAAACTGCAAAGAAGCCTTGGAATTGCATGGCAGTGCGGCAACTGTTGGAAGCTTGAAGAGTGTGTATCTCACTCACACACACACACACACAAACATAGCATGAGAAAGTTGGAAGCTTGAAGAGAGTGTGTGTGTGTGTGTGTGTGTGTGTATCACACACACAAAAAAGTTGGAATTGCAAGGCACTGCGGCATCTGTTAGAAGCTTGAAGAGTGTGTATCACAGAGACACACACACACACACACACATAGACATAGCATGAGAAAGTTGGAAGCTTGAAGAGAGAGAGAGAGAGAGTGTGTGTGTGTGTGTGTGTATCACACACACAAAAAATTTCAAGGAGCTTGCACCGGCAACACAAGAGGATAGAGAGAACGAGAAGAGACTCTCTTCGGTATGCACAGAGCTCCCAACCTTGCATAAGAAGAGAGACAAAGTTGTGTATGCTTTTGATGCACGTGCGTGCACACACACACACAAACATGGATTCTTCCCTTGGATTGAATTTTGTCTTTGCATCGGTGTTTCTTGTTTGATTTTAGCTTTGGATTGTGCATAGCTTACACACACACACACACACACAATTCTTGCTTCTCTTTCTCTAATGTGGTAGAAGAGGCACCCAATCTCCCTTGTCGATGCTTTTCGTGTGTGTGTGTGTGTGCGCGCGTGCGCACGTTCGTGCGCACACACACATAGATTCTTCTTCAATACCGAGATTCAGTACTTTCATCAAGTGGCGAAAGACGGTGTGGCGTGTTTTTGAGCAATGATACGATCCACCCTAAGAATATGAGAAGTGTTTCTTTGTGCTTTTGAAACTCTTGGATGTACATAAAGCATGCTTATACAAAGTGTACAAAGGTGATGTGCGCTAGTTGTCTCTACGCATATAGCCCAGTTATGCGGAATACATAATTTTGCTATTTTTGTACATAAAAGTGTCGAGACTTCAAAGAGTGAGTAAGTTCTTCAAAAATAAGAACAGAAATTGAATTTTTATAATCTTGGAGTTGTGAGTAAGTTCGGGTTTTCAGCTATGAAGAAGAAAGCCTCCATTGGTCCAGCTTGTTGTGGTGCATGGGGGTTGTGTAACTGAGGTGTCCATGTGTGTGTGCGAGGACATGGAGCCTTGATTGGAGAGTGTGTCTCTCATCAAGAGGGCCATGAACATGGGTAGTGACCTCTGAAATTTCTCCCCTCTTCTCTCTTTTTGGTGATGGAAGCTACGTTAAGCAAAGCTCTCATGTATGTATGTGTTTGCTACTCAGGTTTGGCAGAAAAGCCCTTTGTTATTGTTGTGAATAGGAGAGTGTTTCCCATACTTGCCATGGTTTTTTTTTATTTTTTTGATTGAACATCATGAGTTTTTGTATAATTCATGATTGGCATGGTTTTTTATGGGTTTATGAGCATGGGTGAGAGCGACTATGGAGTCCCATCTCGCACATGTAAAGGCTGTTGAGATGGTGCGAGGCTATGGTTTTTATGATAAAAAATGGAGAGATTTTTCTTGGTTTTTTGTTGGATTGCTTTCCAACAGGTGCAGATTGAGAGGTTTTTACTCATCCAAGCTCACAAAGAACATTTTTTTATGATTCACATGCACTAGTTTATAGATTATGTATGTTATTTGTGGTTTTGTCAGTGCATAGCCGTTGTCAGCTACTTAGACACAGGTTGCACCTTCGTAGCAATTTTAAGCGCGGATTACGCGGCACAAATATTATGCTCATGTATGATCGTATGATTTTTTAGAGGTTTATGTACACATTTGTGCGGTTTTATTGTGATGTACAATTTATGTGGATATAGGTGAGACCCATTATAGCTTGGATTTTGCAGATTCTCAAGTGTACGTGTTTTAGATAGGTGGAGTTGTTCAGAGAGCTATTCTTGTGGGAGTGAGCTGCGTTGCCTTAAACTTGGCGGTTTATGTATGCTCATTGTGGATTTGTGATTGAAACGGTTTTGTTTCGACAAGTTCATGCGTTTTGATTCGATCCACAAGCTTTTGTCTTGCTTCTATTTGTAGGTTTCGGAGAGCCATATGGTCATGCTTGGCCAAGTGTATGACAACTTGTGAATGAGAAACTGAGTCTTTGTCTATGCGCATAGCTGAGTTTTGTTTCACTATAATTTTTATGCATTTTTTAATGCCGGTTAGTTGAGTTTATTTGAGATTTTGCTCATATTACAAAAAAAATTGTCTTTTTTTCTCGAGTTCTCGCCATAGTTTTTATGTATTCATGGTTTAATCTATGATGCTATAGTGGTCAATTTACTCCCACTTTGATAGTGATTCTCTCAATTTGATATGTTTTTTTGTCACTTTCAGACATATATTAGTGTTTTTGTATCCACTCTTGCAAATATGGGATCTTTTGTATTTGATTGTAGCAGCTACATGTTACAAGTAGTCACAGTTTACAAGTTCTACACATTTACACATATAGGTTTACGCAGTTGTCGATTTTGCAGCACTATTTGACAGATGCGTAGTTAGCATTACGCTTGCTATCTACTTATATAGGTAGTCGTGCGTTTTATCCTCGATTTACAGCTATTATCTCAATTTTGGGTTTTTGCTACTCGTTGTATTTGCATTATTACATTACATGCAGTTTTTTGCTAGTTTTGACAGAAATTGGATACAATTTTCTTTTATCTTTTGATAGCCATACAATGAGCTACAAATTACATATGTGAGCACCAGATTGATGCATTGATCGTTTACGATTGCATAGTAGTCGAGGTGATCTTTCACTTTGGTATCTTTGATACAATTGAGATTTTGATAGGGATATTACTCACTTTACAGAGGACTATCGAATTTCTTGCAAGACTTCTCGCCATAGTTTTGGTTTGATTGTCACAAAATGATGACGTGGTTGTTGGCGTGGATAGGTCGTACGGACAGATAATGTGGCATGCTGATGTGGCAGATAGTACGGTGTTGACATGGCAGATTGTACGAACACCTGTAATTTGCGTTGCTGACGTGACAGATTGTACGAAATTCTGCTTTTTGCATTGGTTTTACTGGCAAATTCTGAGCTAGTTCTTTTTGGGACATTTTACTTTTAAGTTTCACTACTTTTGGGGGTTCTACTTTTAGCATCCCTTTGTAAGAATAAAAGGAACCCAAGGGCCTCACTCTACAAAGCATCTGGACGTAGATTTTGAGAGCAGAGGTCCTACAGGCAATTGTAACTCTGTTTGATCATTAATATAAAAAGAAATATCGAAAGGGGCACCAGCTTTTGGAGCCAATATCTCTGGGCACAAAACTACGATGGGTTCTGTAGACCAACGTAAATTGTGACTTTAAAGTTTTGAAGTACTTTTAAGTGATTCTCTCATGTGTCATGTCGGATTCCCCACTTGGGGTGCCCGAGCCCGTGACAGTGGTATCACAGCATGAGGCGTGTGCTTTTCTCAAAGCATACCGGTCCTATCAAAGAGCCGACATGCCACTTGGGCACAACTTTTTATTGAAGAAACTTTGTGCCCCATCCTCAAACTTCTTAGCGACTCCCACCCTTACTTCATTGCGCATTGGGCGCGCTCCCGTCTTCATTGCTTTGTCTTAGAGGCCATAAAGCCATTAAGAATCCCAAATTACACATGGATTCTCGTGAAGAATTGATGGAGATAACACCTCTCAACGGGAAGGCAAAGAAAAGTTGAAATCCGATGCGGGAATTGAAAAAAAGAATGAAGATTTGGGCAAATTTTTTGATGGAGAAGTTTGCCATAGCAAAATACAAGCATCCATTGAAGGCTAACATGGGTGTGAAAAGATTGATGAAGTACTCCAGAGATCCGAGATTTGCGATACACCTAAAGATTACCTGATTGATGAGATTCGCTCGAGATGGCGTGAGGCCATTGATTCTCCTCTCAAGAAAAGACGAAAGCTGAAAGGATAGACGAGTGTAGAAAAGCAAAATCTTTACTTGCATGGAGAGTTGGAGAGAGCTATTAACGAGAAGATGAACCAAATATTAGATAGGACATTGAAAGAGATATTGATGTGTTGAAAATCTGGTTGTTTATGAACTGATAACCGAAAACAGGAGCGAGCAACTCGCATCCGAATGGACTAGGAAGCATGGACCTGGACACCCACTCTTTTGCAACGAGGTGAGTCATCTTTTGCAGGTGAACTTGAGGATGAGATAGTGAGATCGGGGATGAGATAGTGAGGTCGGGACCGACGGGGAAGCTCAAGAATGGATCTATCCACTCAACATAAGAATGATGAATTTGAATGAATGGATGATCACGCATGTTGAATTATTCTAGTGCATCAAGACTCCCATATGAATAAGATGACCGGATACTGTGGTGAGCGCATCAAGAGTTCCTGCAAGATGAGATGGCTACACAAGGATCTAGTTGAATCAAGACTTCTGGACAGATGAGATGATTAGATAATTAAAACACTTTGTTCAGTACGAGGTGTGTGAATGAAGAACTTTGAAATAGGAATTTCCGAAGATGACTTGGGTTTATGCATGAAATTAATGTTTTCTGGAAGAACTTGCTAGTTGTGTGCAGATAACAGTGAAATCGATGATGATGAATATGAAATAAACCTCTCCTAAAAAGTATCATGAATTTTGAATCAAATTAATGGAAGAACCTGCTACTTGTGAACAGATAACAAGATTAAGAATGAGATGACGATGATTTTGGAGCAGTGCTAGCTTTTGAATGAACCTGAATTGAAAGATGTTGGGGTATAAAGCCCAATGTGGTCGCCCAGGTAAGTGGGCGGGCCGCCAGGTATGTACACATATTCTTTTGTAAAAACCTAATAAGAACTCACTATGCTCTACACATTACAGTAGAGGGAGTTCACCATATCGTCGTGCTCTTCTTCTCGCACTCTCTCTCGCGTCGCACTTCCGCTCGTACTCCTTCAACTGGTATCAGAGCTCAAATCGAGGCTCGGGGCAGCACTGCAGGAGGCTAGAGTCACCAGCTCAGATTGGCGTGAAATTCGACAGGCAAAGACACGGCCTCAATTCTTGTGAGCAAGCCCGTAGGGCTTGGTGTGCTCAGAATTTCATTCTGAGGTCATCTCGGTCACCGTTCGGCTTCGACAAAGTTCTGCGCAGGCCATTTTCGACTACGTGGTCTCAGCGGGTGCAGATCCGACTCTGCAAATTTGGGTTTTTCGGCCTACGACTGCAGGTGCTGAGGATATCGACACTCCCAGAGTGTTGATTTGTGGCTATCTACACATCGAAGGACGGCTCACAGTTCTTGGAGGCGTGTCACATACGACACGGGCGCATCTACACACAGACTGTAGTCGACATCCACTAGTTCATCAGGTAGCTTGTGTTTGCTGCTTGATATTCCAGATTTCATCCTGACATTGCAGGTACTTCCACATGGGATGTATTGTCAGAGATGATGTATGTCTGTTGAGGGTTTGCTAGCTGTGAGTCACACAGCAAACAACCGCCGCAGCGGTTACAGCATACAGTGGGAAATTTGTGGATGTATGACTTTGTGGGAAGTCTATGTACTGTCAGATTTACTGCAACCTTTGTTGAGGGTCGAGTGAGGTTTTATTGAGCTGGGGGATTCTCGAATGTTGAGATCCTTTCGGTGATACAGGTCTTGGAGCGATCCCTCGAGCACCCTTAGATAGGCAGCTAGGATATATTGACTGTGAGTTAGACAGTTGGGATTGCATCTTTGCTTTACTGCCGTTGAGGCATTGTCGCAGTCTATGCTTACAGGACAGTGACAGGACAGGTTTACCCACAACTTACAGTGTTAGAGAGATAGTGGTTTTTTGAGCTGTTTTTGGTCTGTTTTTGGTACACCAGAGCCATTTTACAAAGGAGACTCTGCCAAAATTTCAGCAGAATCTGAAGCTTTCTTGGTTCATTTGACAGGTTGATATTGGTTCAGAGGTCAGTTTACAGGGGAAACTCTGCCGAATTTTCCCTAGGAAAGTAAACTATTGTGAAGCGTAGCTATGGCTGGATCACAGGACACTGCTCTTTACAATATCAAGAAGCTGGATGGAACCAATTTCTCATTGTGGAAGAAGCAGATTTGGCACGTGTTGGTACAAAAGAAGCAGATAAAACCTATAAAGCTCAAGGGGATAAAACCAGAAGATATGGACGAAGATGAATGGAGCGAAATGGATGAATTGACACTTTCTACCATTATGCTGACTTTGGCAGAAAGCGTTTACTTCAATGTAGCAGACGAGATGTCGGGTTATCAAGCATGGTTAAAGCTGAGTGATCTTTATGAGAAGCAGAGTGCAGCTTCACAGGTATACTGGCTTAAGAAGCTTGTTGACTTGAAGATGAAAGAAGGGACACCTATGTCCAATCATCTGAATGAATTCAACACAATCTATAGTCAGTTGTCAGCTCAAGGTGTCAAGTTTGATGAACCTGTTAGAGTTATGTTCCTGTTGATCACATTGCCAGAAAGTTGGGACACTTTTCGCACAGCTTTGAGTAATTCTGCACCTCCAGATGGTTCGAACATAGCAGGTGTAGAAGGAAGTCTGCTTACTGAAGAAACCAATAGAAAGACAATGGACAAAGGCAAAGAAACAGCCTTAGTTGTCAGGGGAAGGACCAAAGAAAAGTACAAAGGTGAAAAGAGGAATCAGTCTCGTAGCAAGTCCCACAGTGCTAAAGGCAAGAGTGACATAGAATGCTACCATTCTAGCAAGAAGGGTCACATGAAAAGAGACTGCAGAGAATGGAAAGCAGAAAAAGGCAAAGAGAAAGCTGAAGACCATGGTGAGAAGAACAAGTCCTCATTGAAGATTCAAGAAATAAATGTGACAAACACTGTTGCAGAGGATGACAGTCTAGTGTCAGGAGACATCTACTTCTTGAAGAATACAATGGACTCAGCTCTTCTTACAGCATTTGATGGAAATGCACTGAGTGACTGGATTATAGACTCAGGGGCATCACTTCATGTGTCTCCAAACAAGGAGTGGTTTACCTCTTATGTGACCACTAAAGATCATGTTCGGCTAGGCAATGGGCAGACATGTGAGATCTTAGGTGTTGGAGATGTTCAATTGAAGTTTCAGAATGGCTCTTCTTTCACGCTAAAGAATGTGAGACATGTTCCCGCAATTACAAAGAGCTTGATCAGCACAGGTTTACTTAATGATGCTGGCTACGTCACCACTTTTGGACAGAACATGTGGAAGATATCCAAGGGTTCTATGACAGTAGCACATGGAGTAAAGTCTGGAGGACTTTACATGATTTATGTATCAAATGTCTCTAAAAATGTAATCAATGTAACCGAGCAACCGAACGTTTCTTTGTGGCATAGCCAGTTAGGACATATGTCCAAGAAGGGAATGGAAATCTTGTCTCGTTCTGGTTATTTGCCTGGCTTTTCATTTAATGATTTTGAATTCTGTGAACATTGTCTGTATGGTAAGCAAACACAGCAGCCACATAAGCATAGAAGCAGTAGAAGAGATACACAGTTGGCACTTGTTCATAGTGATTTGTGTGGACCTATGCCTAACCGATCTCTACGGGGAGCTTCTTACTTTATGACATTTATAGATGATTACTCGAGGAAAGTATGGGTTTACTTTCTCAAGCACAAGGATGAAGCGTTTAGTGTTTTCAAAACGTTTGTGACACTTGTGGAGAATCAGAGTGGCAAGAAGCTTAAATGCTTACGCACTGACAATGGTGGAGAGTATGTTTCAAAGGCCTTTCAGGACTTTTGTGAGTCAAAAGGTATAAAACGTGAACTTACTGCTCCTTACAATCCTCCTCAAAATGGTGTTGCTGAGAGGATGAATAGGACCATACAAGAGAAGGTCAGAAGTATGTTGTCTAATGCACAGCTGCCAAATGGGTTTTGGGCTGAAGCTGTATCAACAGCTGTTCATCTTGTAAATAGATCTCCTAGCAAGGTTTTGCAGAAGGATTCAGTGCCAAAGATGGTATGGTCAAGCAAAATGCCCTCATACAAGCATCTCAGAGTCTTTGGCTGTGAGGCATATACTCACGTTCCAAAGGAATTTAGGAACAAACTTGAGCCAAAAAGTAGAAAGTGCATCTTTCTAGGCTATGGTAATTCTGGTGAGATGGGGTACAGACTTTGGGATCCCGAATCCAGAAAGGTTGTCCACAGCAATGATGTTCACTTTAATGAATCCAAATATCCTTCTAAACCAGAGAGGGTTGAGGAGATTAGAAGAGTTGTCTTCCAAGAAGATGGACCTGCACGTGCAAGACAAAATGTCAGGGCTCAAGAGGAGCAAGGATAGGATAGAGTGGAACCACAGGTTGTGGCTGAGCCTGAGCCACCTATTGTGCGTAGATCTGGACGTGTCACACAACCTTCTGATAGGTTTGTTCCATCTATAAACTATGTCATGTTGACTGATTGCAATGAGCCTTCATGTTACAAGGAAGCAGTGCAAATGAAGGACTCCGGGAATCGGCAATTGGCCATGCAGTCAGAGATGACAGCTCTGCATAAAAACAAGACATGGAAGCCAGTTAAATTACCACAGGGCAAAAAGGCTTTACCTTGTAAATGGGTTTACAGGTATAAGATCACCGCTCATGATAGTCAGCCAAAGTACAAAGCAAGGCTTGTTGCCAAGGGCTTTAAGCAAGAACAAGGCATTGACTTTGATGAAGTCTTCTCTCCGGTGGTCAAGATGACTACATTGAGATGCTTTCTTGCATTGGTTGCCATATTAGATTTGGTGTTGCACCAAATGGATGTCAAGACAGCGTTCTTGCATGGTGATTTAGATGTGGAAATTTACATGTAGCAGCCAGAAGAGTTTGTTGAGAAAGGCAAGGAAGATTGGGTATGCCAGTTGTTAAAGAGTCTTTATGGCTTAAAACAATCACCGAGGGCATGGTACCATAAATTCCACAAGTTTATGCTTTCTCAAGGCTACAAACGTAGTGAGTTCGATCACTGTCTATATACAAAGAAGGCTAAGGATGGTAGTTGGCTGATCCTTATTTTGTATGTGGATGACATGTTGATTGCTGGCAAGCACTTGGAAGAAATTTCAGCTTTGAAGTCAAAGATGGCAAAATCGTTTGACATGAAAGACATGGGTGAAGCAAGTCATATACTTGGTATGCGCATTGAGAGAGACAGATCAAAGAAGTTGATTTGGTTATCTCAAACAGAGTATATTGACAAGGTTTTGCAACGTTTCAATATGGAGAAGGGAAAGGAACTGAGTGTTCCATTGCCACCATATGTGAAACTTAGCAAACAAGATTGTCCTGTGTCTGAGGAAGAAGAGGCTGAAATGGATAAGATTCCATATGCGTCTGCACTGGGTAGTTTGATGTATGCAATGATTGCTACTCGCCCAGACATTGCATTTGCAGTGGGAGTAGTAAGTCGATACATGTCAAACCCAGGCAAGAAACATTGGGAGGTAGTGAAAGGAATATTGAGATACCTGAAAGCTACAAAGAGTATGCGTATATGCTATGGGAGTCAGGAGCTAAGTGTAAAGGGTTTTACAGACTCAGATTATGCAGGTGACTTAGACAACCGAAGGTCTACGTCAGGGTATGTCTTTACATTGGCTGGTGGAGCAGTATCATGGCGTTCTAGATTACAAGATTGTGTTACTTAGTCTACTACAGAGGCTGAATATGTTGCAGCATCAGAGGCATGCAAAGAATCAATTTGGCTTAATCGACTAGTAACAGATTTGGGAATCAAAGAAGAGATGCCTGTGTTATATTGTGATAGTCAAAGTGCTATACAATTGGCTCGCAATCCAGTTTATCACTCAAAGACAAAGCATGTGGATGTGAAGTATCATTTCATCAGGGAAATGCTCGAGGATAAGCAACTTCAGCTTGTCAAAGTTCACACCACAGAAAATCCTGCTGATCTACTTACAAAAGGACTTCCCTCAGAGAGCTTTGCGCATTTTCACAAGCAGTTAGGTGTAGGGTAGTACATCACTTCTCTACATCTCTTGTATATTAGCTTGTATAGTAGCTTCTGTCACACTTAAAGTACCACATTGGACTTTAAGTGGGAGGTTGTTGGGGTATAAAGCCCAATGTGGTCGCCCAGGTAAGTGGGCGGGCCGCCAGGTATGTACACATATTCTTTTGTAAAAACCTAATAAGAACTCACTATGCTCTACACATTACAGTAGAGCGAGTTCACCATATCGTCGTGCTCTTCTTCTCGCACTCTCTCTCGCGTCGCACTTCCGCTCATACTCGTTCAAAAGAGAACGAGAAGATACTCTTCCGGAACAGATACTCGCTTTCCAAGAGAGGAAAGAGAAAGGTAAAGTGAACGGTGGTTCTTAGTTAAGACTGTTGAACATTGAATGTGAAATGGATGGATTTGGAACTTTACCTCGACGCTTTTGGTCTAGCTGTGGTTATTTCAAGAGTTTCCACAAATCAACGGGTTGCATTTGGTGCAAGCGGGACCACACAAGAGGGGAGTTACTACGCTCCCTTGTCACAAATTACTTGGATAGAAAAAAGTCACTTATTGCCCTTTGGGACTTCAGGGATACTGAGGTGCTTACAATATTCTGCTGGATGACTTTATGAGAGAAGTACTTCGAAATGGGAATCCCTAAAAATGATTACTCACATAAAATAGTGCTTGAGTGCAATGATTGACCGAATGACTGCAGCATTTCGGTCTCAAAATTTATGGACGTGATCGCGATATGGGATTAGCTAATCTGACATCAGTGAGATCTTGGATAGATTTAGATGTGATTGCTAAATACATTGCCAAGAAACACAGTCCTAGATTCTATCTGATGTGATCTGAATGTGATGTGATGTGACTGTCTTCTTTGTACAAGTGTTGTGGATTTGGGTCCGCTAGTGCGTCGGTACTTAGAGTCGGTGTCTATTGAACTGGTTTGTGGACTCTCTCTGTTTTGCGAGCGTAATCGAGGGCGATTACAATTTTTCAAGAGGAGGGTATGTTCCAAAATCATGACATGGCTGATGATGTGGACAGGCCGTACAAACAGACAACGTGGCATGCAACGTGGTAGACAGTGTGGTGCTAAGATGGAAGACTGTACGGAGGTCCATAATTTGTGATACTCACGTGGTAGATTGTACGAAATTTTTCTTTTTGCAATGGCTGCTTTTACTAGCATATTTTGAGCAAGTTGCTTTTGGGGCAATTTGCTTTTAAGTTTCACTGCTTCTGGGGGCTCTGCTTTTAGCATCCCTTTGTGAGAATAAAAGGAACCCAAGGGCCTCACTCTGCAGAGCATCTCAACGCAGAGTCTGAGAGGAGAGGTCCCGCCGGCAATTGTAATTGTGTTTGATCATTAATATAAAAAGAAATACCGAGGGCCAGCTTTTGGGGCCAATATCTTTGGGCACGGAACTACGTCGGGCCATGTAGACCAAAGTGAACCGTGACTTTAAAGTTTTGAAGTGTTTTAAGTGATTCTCTCGTGTGTCGTGTCAGATCCCCGACTTGGGGTGCCAATCCCGTGACATTGATCGCCATACATTTTTTATGCATATGCTGTTTTTGGTTTCTTGACCTTCATGTAGCAAATGGTGTGACGTTTCCAAGTTTCAAAAATGATTCGTGAGAAATGGTCTCATTCATATCGATACTTGCGTTCTTGGCATTGTGGTCACACAAGGCACTATAAGTGTCGTTGCTTTCGACGTATGAGATAGCCGCAGGGATGTATGCAAGATGCAAAGATGGTTTTTGACACATGCTAGATAGGCGGCTCAGTATGCCCAAATGATTTACATTTATCTCTAGAAATCGTCATGATTATATCCGCCGATATATGTGGCATTTCTTCTCGTGGTTGCAAGATGAGAATGCAATCTTCCACATCACACCATGTCGTAAGTGGTTTAGCACTTCCCTAGTGGAAGTCTTGGTCGACTATACTTGGCCAAGTGGTGCATCATATACAATTCATCATGTGTGTTACATTCCTTAGCTGAGACAAAGTCTAATCTCAGTGAAATGGCTAGCAGACTACGTATGTCGGATACTGCGTATGTTAGATACTGCTTAAAGAGCAATCTTTCTAGGTGCATTGCAAATTGCTTGTAATTTTCAAGATAGCTCAGAGCAACTCGATCTATCCATTGCATGTATCTAAGATACGAGAAGTATCAGTCTCAATTTGGTTGCATGTTAGGGAGAAACAAAAGAAATCTCTTCGTAGATCCCCAAAATGTTGTGCATGACATGTTTCTAAAGGTAGAGTTAGAGCAACCATGCTCTAGCGAAACACTAATGTACTATGGAGATGGATGATATAGCGTTCTTTGATATGCTCATGCTAGAGGCTAATATGGTGATGTCAAAATATGTGACGAGCAGTTTTGATGATGCAGAATATGTAGTTAGCATTGAGGTGTCCAACACAGATAGATTGACAGAAGTTGCAAGTGAGTGTTGATATGGACACTAAAGGAATGGTTGGCGGATATCACACAGTTTTCATCGGCCTTCGGGAGTCTCATGTATGCCCTTTGTGTCAAAACCCAACATAGCAGTTGTAGTGGGAGCGTTTGCAATTGTAGATGTCAATCAAGCAATGGACTGGCACTAATATGATGCATCATGGAGCTATGTAGGTCATTACACCATACCTGCAAAATATGCATACGCATTTTAGTGGAGATACGCATCTACTATATGGCAGCATGTACATGCTTTCAGAGAGCCATTTGACACAAGCTGAGTGTCTCACCTATCAATGTATATTTTGCTAGACCTTATAGTAGATCCACTTATCGGAGCACTCGCCTCTTTGAATGGAATGTTATTGGGATAAAGGCGGTGTGCTTTATCTCGGGCCAAACACAATGTTCAGCTGCCCTATGTATATGTGCAAGAATAAGGATCTCTCTTAGACTCTATTTGAGAGATAGCTCCGTCCCACTCCCATGTCGTCTCTCTTCCCCTTCCCACATGCACGTGCGCATGGGGCACACCACCCTTCATACACTTATGACAACGTTGCAAATCTACTCACAAAAGGTCCACATCTAAGAAGTCTACACATTACCTAATGCTTATGAAAACAACCCCTATCAACCCTCATTCAATGGCTTTATGCCTATTAGCACAGTTGTAACTTTTTTTCATAAATTAACATTTCTACTTGATTCTTTTACAATGAATGTATGGCTACTCTTTCCTCCATAGCTTCCAAAAACCTCCACAATTGGTATCAGAACCTAAGGTTTTACCTCTACAGTTTCCTCATTATCAAATTAAATTTCCTTCTCGTGTCTTTTTCAATGTTTTATACTCCTGGGAGATAATTTGCTCAAAAATTGAAGGGTGTTTTAACTCCTACTTTCAAGGGGTTACTTTGGAAGACTCACTTTCAAGGGTTTACTTTATTATAGGGTCTGACTCTGTTGACCAAGAGTGCAGACCCTCTAATACACTATACACAGAATTTACCCAAGCTTTCAACAAAATGACTCATAAGCTCAGGGCTTGGTGTGACTGCAACGACGTGAGTTGAATGAGGGTGATATGTGGTTGAAGGCAATAACCTTACTTTGTGGTTCAATGCTCCTCTATCAATTGCACATATAATGCATGTAGGCAAGCTTTAATGACATGATTTTTACAACGTAAGCTTGCCTTCGATCAAGAATGATATACATTCTAAATTTATCCACAGTGATCTCTACTCCACATTTGGAAAGACAGTCCTACAAACTGGTCTTGTAGTTATGTAGAAGTTTGCTCATTTTTGTCCAATTCAATGAATCTTGCCTTTGAAGGAATTACCAAGCAAACAAAAGCAAGTTTAAAGATTTACAAATTAAACTACTGTTTAGGTCTACCAAAAATTTAGTAACTGCGTGGACTATTCATGCATCATACAAAGAGTATGGTTGAGAGTTAGCAAAGTAGCTTGAAGTAGCTATTGAGCATCAGTATCCCTTCTACTGGCCAGCAACTCATGCATGCTTTTATCTCGTCCCCTTTCAAGCAATGTTTCCCCTTATGTAGGTCAACAAGTGGAGCTTCCTTGTGCCCCAAAAATGTGTGCCAAAGTGGTTAATGACAAACACACTTTCATTATTGATAGAACCAGTTCTGTCCAACGCCACAATGATTCACTTGCTATGAGGATCCAACTGTGGTAAATTCATTAATTTTGCTATGCTTCTTTTTGCTTTTGGCAATCATGGGTTTCAGATGGAAGAGAGAATTTGATCGAGCCATGAGGACCTCTCCATGACTAGTTATAGGCCAAATGCTGAGTAGAGAGGTGTGGGATTGTGGACTGTCTACAAAGGGGCGAGAGGGCACATCAATGAAAAGACTGACAATCTAACCCGGTTTCTTTCTCAAACAAGCAAAGTGCTGGACTACAGAAGACCCTAAACCAAGATGTCTTCTACGCCTGACGGGCATACCTGGCGGGATCAACCATGAGTTATGATCCTAGTACATAAATGAAGCTTTTACACAACCTAGATATCTTCAATTCACAACGTAAGACACCACCATTCATCAAATTCCCAAAAACGCACTGCTATGGTGATAGTACAAACCGTTGCTGCAAATAACACGACAATGCAATCGCCAAAAATCTAACCCAAACATGCAGATATGGTATACAAAAAGATTGATTGAACAAATAGAGCCAGCTTTGAAATATGTGTTCCCACCTCTATACACACCAAATATCTACATGAAGAATGGACGAAAAATAACCAATTAAGTAAGAAACGGTTGTGCATCGATAGCAAAAAGAAAAAAGGAGAGCTTCCTTATCCCTGCCGCTTAGCAGCCAGCCTCTCATTTTATTAGCTTCAGTACCTTCATTTTCATCATATCTCCATCTTGCAGATTGGACAGTTTGCTTGTCGTCCCAGCCACTCGTCTATACACTGTCAAAATTTGTTTCAATGTCAATGTCAGATCATTACATCAATTTCCAATTGTAAGGCTGAAAACAAGGTGGATCAGTAAGAAAAAATGTTTAAGTTGTGCAGTATTGGTGATCACTACCAGGAAAAAATCTTTAGCTATGGAATACAAATAGACGTACATGTTTACTTATGCATGCTTGCATATATGTAAATGCATGTATACACATACATACATGCATGTATACATCATATGTACAAAACCCTACATACACTCATGCGTACATGCATGCATGTGTATTTGTGTGTGTGCATATAGATAACAACCATTATGTAAAGTACAGAATACCAGTACGGTATTTATTGTGCGATATGGGAAGACTGAAATCATTGGGATGTAACTTTGGCTGAAAACAAGTACCTTTAGGTGAAACCCATGCATACAAGGGAGCCGACGGACCACATCATCCACGACTGGAATCTCAAGACAGATGGAGCACATTTCCTCATAAACGTCTGTAGGCTGCTCACACAACAAAAAATGAACCATACTCTTACAAAAGACTGCACATAAAGAATGCTCCATAAATGGAGGAAACCACCCCACAAAAAAATGCCATTCAGTTTTTGCACTCACAAAACCTAAAGCATTTTGTGAACCACAGCAATCTTGTAACGCCTTTACCACAGATTCCTTGATTCAAAATAAATAAAACTAGATGATTCCAAGAAAAGCCCGAGGATACCAGGAACAGAAAATCAGAACACGGAACGGGGGACAGAAACAGGTATGGATTGCCATTCCTTGTTACAAATACTCACATCTAAAACGCAAAATGGGGATTTGAAACGGAAATTGGTTTTCTTACAAAGGTTTCATGTGGATAGATAGGTCAGACCATCTGCTTTCGAGGTTGGCATCGCTATAAAATAGCAGATTGTCCGAATGAATAGTTCCAATACGAGGGCATTACCATATTGGATCATTGCTATGGGACACCTTGTGCTTTGTCAGCAAGGGGGCGGCTTGACAGGAAGGAGAGGGGCAGCTTGATAGGAAGCATGGGGTTTGCTTGCCTACACACACATCACATCAAACCTACACAGACACACGTTCTAAACACACATTTTTGAGCCTTCATTCCCGTACACACTTGCACTAGCTCTCACACACTCCCCCATGAAATCAAGCAAGAAGGTAGAAAAAGAAGATAGGATCACAAGGGATGAGGTGGAGGCGGCCATCAAGCAAGCCATTTTGACCCAAGAAAAAAGACACAGATAGTGCTCTAGACATCGTCCATAGGGCCCTATTGCAGGAGATCATGGCTTTATGTACCTCTCTCAAAAGCAAAGTTGTGGCACGAGATGAAGAAATCGACAAACTAAAGGAAGAGTTGGAGGACATGCACTCCCGGACCAAGCTTGAAGAAGGAGAAATTCAGCCATCCATGGAAAAAGAGCTGAATACCATTGAGGCTCAAGTGCTCACCATCCAAGTGGAGGAGGAGAAAGAAGACAGAAGAGACCTCTTCATGGGTAGAGGTGCTCACCTGCACAAAGAAGCAATTAGAGGAAGCAGACCAATGGATCGAGCTGGCCAAAAAAGGTAAACACGAAAAAGAGAACCGAAGTTTAGACGCGCGCTCGCTGCTGCTGTAATCCTCGCTGCCCCCCCAGCGCTGGCTGCCTCCCTCCCCCCTGCCTGCCCTCAGCCCCCCCTTGTGCTGCCCCTGCCCCTGCCCCTGTCCGTCCGCCCGCCCTCAGCCCCCGCTGCTGCCGCCCGCTGCCCTCTCCCCTGCGCCAGCTGCGCTACCCTTCCCGCTGCCCCCCCCCCTCTCGGCCCGTTCGCCCGCCCGTTTTGTTCTTCCACCTCGATAGCTCCCTGCAGTTTGGCCCTTTCGGCACTCTTTCAATTCCTTGGAGCAGTGTTCGGCGCGCCCAATTGCAGCACCCTCCCGTCGCCCTCTTCTTACGCCACAGCAGTAGACACAAATGGAGGCTCCAGCTTCGCCACAGAGGGACTCGCCAGAAGCCCCCTCGCCCGACCCTGCTGAGCCCACCATTCGACTTGCTCTCTCGCCGACAGAGCAAGCGAGCCTTGCCGCAGAGGTAGAGCGATTGCAGGCGACCTCGGTAATCTGCAAGATTCTTGGCACCCGACCTAGCAGAGGAGAGCTGCGAGACCTTCTCCAGGCCCGCCTTCTCGCAGAGGTGGGCAAGATCTTGGATGTCCAGATTTTCGGACGGGGTTACTATCAGATCGAGTTTGAGACATCCGAGATGGCATCCAAGGTCATAGCTATGAGTCCACTCGCCATCCGAGCATCACGTGCCCATTTTCGACAGTGGCGACATGGTTTTGACCCGGCTTCGGATGTTCTAGTAGAAGAGGCAAACATCCCCATCTCAGTCTGCTTTCCGGATTTACGGAGGAAGTACTTACCTCTTCTTTCCAGGATCGGTTCCGCCATTGGGACTGTCCTGGAGACACCTCGTACGGCAGCATCAATAGCTGCCAAGCCGGCTGGCATTCCCTCAGTTCGAGTTTTGGTCAGTAATAACCACACGCTCCCGAAGGTTATCCTTTTGCCTCGGGTGAGTGGGGGTTGGTTTAGACAGAGTGTGGAGTACTCGGGCATCCCGAACCAGTGCTTCATTTGCCGACAGATGGGCCATCTAGCGAGGCTTGTCCACGGAGGAGGCCGCGACCTCCACCATAGCCTCAGCCCCAGCTTGCCAGGGCTGACCCGCAGCCACAGTCAACGGCACGGCGCACACATGCAGAGCCACCCTCCAAGCCTGGGGCTCCAACGGAGGAGGGGTGGCAACAGGCCCGTGGTCGACGACACCAGGGGCCACAGCGTCGAGGAGCAGCATACGGCTCTTAGGGTCCTCCCCCGTGGTAGCTGTCCACGTGAGGATGGGTTGACTCCCAGCTTTTTCTTAGCGTACTGGGACCTGCTTGGCCCAGATCTCTGTAGTGCTTTTCAGTACATTTTACACACAGGAGTGATGCCTGACAGTATGAGTGAGGGCCTGATCTACCTCATTCCCAAGGAGGGTGGCTCCTTGGATGAAATTCGACAGTGGCGCCCCATCGTTATCCTCAACTCAGCCTACAAAATTCTTGCCAAGGCTCTGAGTTTGAGGATTCAGCCACTTTTAGAGTGCCTTATACATGGGACACAGTCATGTTTTGTCAAGGAACGCAGTATCCTTGAAAAACATCTTTACTTTCTGGGAGGCTTCTGCCCTGGCACGGCTCCGTGGTGAGGACCTCGTAATTCTTCTTCTCGATTTTGAGAAGGCATAAGACAGAGTTGACTGGGACTTTCTAGAGGGCACTCTGCGCGGGATGGGCTTCTCAGATGCTTGGATAAGAGGAGTGTTAGCCCTGTACAGACAGGCTCACAGTCAGGTGCTTTTGGCAGGAGGTAGAGGGGACCGCTTCATGCTTACTCGCTCAGTCAGACAGGGTTGTCCTCTTGCCCCCTTTCTCTTTCTGTTCTATGCGGAGGCGATGAGCAGATTTTTGGTGTCACAGCAGGTTGGTCTACGGGGCTTAGCACTCCCTATTCGGGGAGATGAGCTACTGGACGCTGAGTTTGCCGACGACTCAGCCTTGTACTTGGATGGCCAAGAGGCCAATCTTCACAGTTGTGAGCAGGCTTTGGAGACTTTCTGATGTGCATCTAGAGCACTGATCAACTGGAGAAAGACAGTGGCTTTCTCAGTTGGTAGTGCTCCTGTGCCAGATTGGATGCCAAGAGAGGGTTTCAGGTGGATTCCCCAGGGACTGCAGTACGGTACTTGGGTTGTCAGGTTGGTCTGGACTTGTCTCCCGAGCAACAAATTGCTCCTCTTCTCCTGTCCATCAGGAGAAAGTTGTTACACTGGAGCTCAGCACGACTTTTTTTGGCTGGTAGAGTAGTAGTTGCCAACCAGGTGTTGTTGGCGACTATGTGGTACATCACTTCCTGCTGGATCTTCTCGAGTTCTTGTATCAACCAGGTAGAGAGGCTGATCAGGAACTTCCTTTGGTCAGGACGTGACACTCAGATAGCCTGAGCCAAGGTGGCTTGGCAGGTCATCACGCTCCCTTGTTCTCAAGGAGGGCTTGTGATCATTGATCCAGCACAGCAGAGCAGAGCCCTTCTTGGGAAGTTCATAGTTCGAGGACTTCTTCCAGGTGAGGAGCCCTAGAAGGAGTTCTTGCTGCAGAGGCTTCGTGCCAGGGTACCTCAGTCAGGAGGCCCTTGGCAACCTTCGACCATATGGATCTTTACAGAGATGCGCAGAGTTGGTTTGAGCAGGAGACTGGAGGACCGCTTCGCTATGAGTTTGCTTCGATCTTGGGAGCTCTTACGGCGAGGACTGGAGCAGAGACAGCCGACGTGCACGGAGGAGCGCCTACGGCAGCCCCTCGTCTAGAACCCCATGGTTAGCACTCAGAGAGGCCACTTGGTTGGTAGTCGGCCTCATGTTTCTTGGGGTCCCATGGCTGCAGGTCCAGCGCGCTCTCTAGGTGACTGGCTAGAGTTCACAGGTTTGTCAGAGGAGGTGCAGGGTCTCCAGCTACAGAGCATGAGAGGGGTGCAGAGCATGTGTCGGGACATCTCAGAGTCAGTTCCAGCTGAGTGGTTTACACCTCTCGAGCCAGTAGCACCCCGATGGATGGGAGCCTTCACACGACTCGAGGTTCTCATTTCAATCAGGGCCTGCTCAGAGACTGTCCCAACCCTTTTCTTCGAGCTTCAGGGTGGGGGACGACTACAGCGAGTTGCAGTAGAGGCCCCGTAGGTGGTAGAGTGTTGTTTCCAGAGGATTCGAGTTGTGGGCATTTGTGGGAGGACTTGCGTCATAGACCCTGACCCAACAGCTCTTGAGACTTGACACTGGAGGCTTTGGGCTTGGGAGTGTTGTCCACTGGCACGAGTGCAGTGGGATCCTGATGAGTAGCTATGGAGAGACCCCTTCTCTTCTGCAGACCACCCTGGTGTCCCTGTCTTTCAGTACACTGTTCGGCTTGGACGTCATATACTTACAGCACACAGAGAGGCCCGCCCCGCTGCAGCACGTCATTGGCAGGAGGAGGGCCTCACAGTCGAGTTCTTGGCAGCCTTTTGGGAGAGGCTGTGAAACTCCAGACAGCCGAGGCGCATCACCTTGTTTCAGTGGCTGGTCGCACACAGAGCTACAGCAGTAGGGAGTTGGCTAGTGCATAGTGGTCTTTCGGCCGCATGTGCAACCTATGACCACTTGGTGGAGAGTCAACGTCACTGTCTTTGGGACTGTCCTTCGGCCCAGCAGGTGTGGCTACGAGTTCTTCGGCTGATGCCTACTCTCTCCACGGCTAGACAATACACTTGGGGGGCAGCAGCTTGGTCCACTCTCACAGGCCCGACACTTCAGTTTGAGCTATCTTCCACCAGCAAGACGATAGTGATACAGGGGGGGCGACCTACACTCCAGCCTGCTACAGAGCTTACTCCACAGGAGTGGTGCAGTGAGAGGGAGTGTTGGGAGCTCATCAATGGCTTGACACTCTGGTTTATCTGGCGGGCCCGCTGTTTCCGCATCTTTGAGGCTCGGCCTGCGCTGCCAGCAGAGACTGTTCGTGACTTTGGCTAGAGCTGATCCATACTCTCAGAGGACAGCTTGAGGGACTACAAGGCAGCTCCGACCGCATGCGGGAGCGCCGCGAGGCCTTCCTTCGACTCTGGCGCCCTGGCCCTTTCTACACCATTGTCCAGGGTGTGCTCAGATGGCACTACCGTCCACCTGTGTGGCTCTTCCCTCTTCCCATCTCTTGATTTAGCCTCATTGTATATATGTTGTTTCTTTCATTGGGAGAGTCTCCCCATCATGTTTGTTGTAGCCCTCTCTTGCAGAGGTGGTTGTAGCCCTATGGGCAGTTTTCATTAACTAATAGAAGGATCTTTTTCTCGGAAAAAAAAAAAAGGTAAACACGAAATGCCCACTACCACCTCTATTATCAACATGACAATTGAGGAAGAGCAAAGGAGGGAAGCACACGTTCCACGTGAACGAGTCACAGGTGTCAACAACACCAACAATGCGGACGAGGAAGTGAAAAGTTGCTATGCACATATGGGAATCACGGAGCCAAAACACGCCGGAGTATGGAAAGTGGGCAAGAGAGGAGGAGGTGATAGGGGAACCTCCAAGGAACGTGCCCTAATCATTTGTAATGCTACCATAGAAGAGAGGACGGACTTCCTCAATCGAAGGGAAACACTAAAGCAAACAAAGAATTTCTTGGGAGATGGATCTTACATTGTCTCAACCAAAAAACATGAAAGAATGCATGCTCGAGATCCTGGCTGCCGGAGAGAAGGGAAAACTTGCATCTATAGAGGTTTCACGTTGGCTGCTAACGTAGCAGTGATGTACGAAATTCCATATTTTGCACTAGCTGCTTTTTGGCAATTTTTGGAACGAGTTTGCTTTTGGGACTCATTGCTTTTGAGGCTCTGCTTTTGGCATCCCTTCGTAAGAATAAAAGGAACCCAAGGGCCTCATTCTGCAGAGCATCTGGACGTAGAGTCTGCTAGTAGACGTCCCTCGAGATTTGTACTTTGCAATGATTAATGAAAAATAAATACCAAAAGGGACGCCAGACTTTGGGGCCAATACCTCTCTCTCTCTCTCTCTCTCTCTCTCTCTCTCTCTCTCTCTCTCTCTCTCTCTCTCTCTCTCTCAGGACACCGCACCATTGCTGCTGCTCTGTAGCATGCTCACCTGCTGCTGCTGCCCCACACCAGTAACGTGCTCTCTCTCTCTCTCTCTCTCTCTCTCTCTCTCTCTCTCTCTCTCTCTCTCTCTCTCTCTCTCTCTCTCTCTCTCTCTCTCTCTCTCAGTTACAGGGAAATAAAAAACAAGAAAATCCCCCAATTTTCAATTGGAAATTTTTGAAAAGAGGCAAAACAACTCTGACAAAAACTCTGCAGAAAATCAGAAAAGCAAACATCAAGAATGTACGATTGATTTGGGGAAACCCTATGTATACATTATGCGGGACAGGGATGTATGTGTGATGTAGACATAGTGGGTTGACTTGGCAAAAGTGCAGATTGTATTTTTGATGGAGGTCATGACTGCTTCGCCGGTGTGTAAGCCCCATCCGAAGGCAACATTTGTGCTTACAAACAAACGGATTACACAAATGGAGAGGGAGATGAAAGACTGGAAAGCAGATATGGAGGGATGGTGGAAAGAGAAGGCCAACCTTCTTCAAATGTTTCTCAACGAAGGCACGCAGTGGAAGAAAGAGAAAGAGGACCTGCACGCAGAGCTACAAGTACTTAAGGCGGACTCCAAAGCACTTAAAGAAGAGGTCTCAGCTCTCAAGCGAGAACTTGCTGATAGAGCGAGCAGTGGACTAGAGGAGGGGGAATTCCAGCCTTCGGTAGTAGAGGAAATCAAGGTCATCATAGAGCAGGTACGGATGATCAAAGAGGAGGAGAAACAAAAGATGGTAAAGACGTCTTCGTGGATGGATGTGATCACGAAGACGCAAAAGAAGGCGGATGAGGCCGAGAAGTGGATAGAAGTCGCTAAGAAAGGCAAAGGGAAAGAAACCACATCTGTCCCCACTCCTACAATCATCAACATGACTCTAGAAGAAGAACAGTGAAGGAAAACTAGAGCTTTGCATATAAGAGTAACCGGTCTAAAAGACCGAGATGATGTGGAAGGGGAAGTTGAAGAACTTATCCGCATGATGGGTAGTGAGGCTACTCATACAAAGGCATGGATGGTGGGGAAGAAGGCACAAGGCAATGGGGAGACTTCAAAAGGGAGAGCTTTAATCATCTGTTTCCCATCCATGGAGGCAAAGAAGGACTTCTTGAAGAAGTGTCCTACACTAAAGAAAACGGACATATTCCTTGGAGATGACCTCACTCTCACACAGCTTGCACATATGAGAGAGGTAATGCTAGAGATTCAAGCGGCAAGGGAGAAGGGAAAGACGGCCTTCTACAGAGATGGCCGGGTTGTGATTGTAGAGCGGCGCTCCACATGACGGTGCGAGACCCATGGGACCGCCATCAAAGTTGCCACGTGGAATTGTAATGGATCTATGCGACTTGATGTGGGTGCCTTTGAGGATAGTTTCAGGGGAAGAGACATCGTCTTCAACTTTGAGACACATCAGGCCCCTGGGCAGTCTATGCCTCACATTAGTGGATATAGATGGGAGACTGCCTATAGACAGGAGACACGATCAGAGCACAGAGGGCGGGGATCAGGAGGAGTGGCAGTGTTATTCAAGGAGGAGTTACAGCCATTCATACATATAGCCCGCAGAGATGAGCAAGCTAGGTACATGTGGGTGAGACTGAGAGCAGAGATGGACAGATATCTTTACATTGCTATTTGTCCCCTTTCTCTATTTTGGATGATGACATATGGGAGTTCTCTAGAGATGGTGACATCATCATTCTAGGGAATTTCAATGCTAGGATGTCCATCATCAGACAATATTTTATGATACTTCAGAGGAGATGCTGAGAGAGCTGGATGCTGCAGAGACAGGCCTATCCAGACTATCACAAGATGGAGAACACATTGAGTATGGACGACACTTGATAGACATGCGGACTGCACATGGATTGGCCATCTTGAATGGCCTACAGAGATTTCCCGCTTCAGACATGGAGCCAGCACAGTGAATTATGTCATGGCACAGCCGAGCCTCATCTCTAGTATCCAAGATCTCACGGTTGGACCCAGACCTGTTGGTGTGGCAGTGGATCATGCTCTTGTGTGTCAATGACCATCTCTTTTCAGTTTAGTGTAGCACACAAACTACGGACAGCAACCCCTACTCGCTACACCTTCACGCGGGAGACAGACTCTGTATACATAGATGGGATCTACAGACGCCTATGCACAGAGGAGCCAGGGCGACCTCTGGAGGAGCTTACTACTATATTGACACAGACACTACATGATGCAGCAGCAGAGGCATACTCACATACCTAGCCTGAGCAGAGACGCCGTTCGGGGAGCATGCCCTATAACAGTTGGTATGATGAGGAATGCCGGGACACTAGAGCTAGACTTCAGAGGGAGGTGCTTTTGGGGGACATCACTCACAGACACTCACAGATTGACTTCCGACGCCTAGTGCGGCGAAAGAAGAGGGCATTTTTGGCTCGGCTAGAGCAGGATCTATATCAACTATTCTTGAGTCAGGACTCACGTGAGGCATGGCGGCTCTTTCAGGAGCACTCTCCCCCCCCCGCCATCACTTCTACAGAGGACTGGGACCAGTACGCATCATCTCTATACACAGTTCCTGAGCAGCCCCCCCCTTCCCGACCCTCCCGATCCATGCCCACACACATGTGCTTTTTTCACCGCGGAGATGGTGAGGAAGGCCATTAACAGGATGAGGACTGGGAGAGCATACGATCATGATGGTTTAGTGGCTGAGCATTTCACGCATGCCAGAGATCTACTAGCAGAGCTTCTAGCAGTGATTTTTAACCGCGCCATGTGTGAGGGCTTGCCTGATACTTGGAGCCTATCTACTATTGTACCTATCTTCAAGTCGGGAGACCCTATGCAGCTTGAGAATTATCGCACTATCATGATTGGACACACATTGGCACGGTTGTACGCATCTATTCTTGAGCAGCAGCTGAGTAGATGGGCAGAGAGGGAGGGGATACGCGCAACCGGGCAGGCAGGGTCCAGGAGGGGTTTTTCTACTCTTGACCATATCTTGACACTCAGAGCCATCATTGAGGAGGGTAGATCGCGTGGGAGACGGATCTATTGTAGCTTTGTGGATTTCCGCAAAGCATTTGACACAGTGCCTAGAGCTGGATTGATGCGCAGATTACAGCAGATGGGAGTACCCACAGAGCTCATTTGGGGGGTCATGGCATTATACAGGTCAGTAGTGGGGTAGGTACGCACCTCAGAGGGTCTATCCACACCGATTCACTCCACTATTGGGGTGAAGCAGGGCTCCCCGCTCTCTCCTACTCTATTTGGTATGTATGTGGATGAGGTTTCTGACTACATTGAGAGAGATGGTGATAGAGGTGCACAGTTGGCAGGGACATGGATTCCATTATTATTATATGCTGATGATATTGTGTTGATCTCCGACTCTCCGGAGGGGATGCAACGTCACTTGGATGCTTTGAATAGGTTTGCTCAGGGAAGTGGTTTGTCCGTCAACCTTGGTAAAACCAAGGACATGGTATTTAATACCACCCCACAGTGGATCAAGAGGTCAGCGCCAGCATTCACATACGGCCAGGAGACTGTGGAGTATACAGATGCGTACACTTACCTCGGAGTGGTTTTTACTAGACTGACCAAAGCCCATGCAGCATTGGGTAGATTGGAAAGGATGTGTTCACAGGTTCAGTTTCAGGAGCCTCGGACGAAGCTCTGGCTCTTTGACACTTTGGTGGCTTCTGCATTGCTTTATGGAGCTGAGATTTGGGGACCTTCATTGGATCATCACGGGAGGATAGGCCGCAGTGATGCATGGGGGGACATGGAGAAGCCTCTGGTCTCTATGATCTCGCGGCTCTAATAGTACCACGTGCTATTGTTCGAGCAGAGCTAGCTGCCCCCCCACTAGTGGTTGAGGCGATCACCAGATCTGTCTCCTTCATACACCGCATGTGGGAACTTCCCAGAGACAGATATGCCCGCCTTGCACTTGAGTCCTCTCGACAGTTAGCCATGCAGGGAGATACAGCATGCTGGTATGGGGAGATGACATCATGGTTTCAAGCACATGGGTTCAGCATAGACAGATTGCCTCCCTTCCAGTACTCACTGGATGCACCCTCTCTGACTCTTACACAGTCCGAGATCACCAGGCTCATCCGCCAGGACTTGACTCAGCTAGACACCAGGAGGACATGGATAAAGCCAACACAGGAGCTAGGCACGAAGATGGCTTTCTACAGAGAGCATCTCCTCCAGCTTACGGTTGATGGTTTTGTGACGAGGCCCAGATACATGGACACCCACTTGTCTCATGAGATACGATGTGCTATCGGCCAAATACACACATCTTCACACCAACTGCGGATCGAGACTGGGAGATACAGCGGAGTACCAGCAAAGGCCAGGACATGCCCCCTGTGTGACATCGAGCCTGAGACAGAGTTGCACTACACATGCCACTGCCCCGTCTACTACGAGATACGAGGCCGCTTCCATTGCTTGTTCAGAGAGGGCTTTGGACCATTCTCCAGAGTCATGCAGTACGAGGATCAGAGATGCTTGGGTTTGTTTTTGCTCGAGCTACACAGACACAGAGAGAGCCTGATGAGAGGAGAGGCTACCCAGTCTCAGAGACAGATCACAGATTTCTTTAGAGCTGCCACTGGACACCCGGAGGAGTTACTACCACAGCAGAGCTCGTCGTTTCACACGAGAGGAACATTGATCAACCGAGCGACTGAGCTGGGGAGATCCAGACACCCACGACTGCGAAGGACTACACAGCATCGGCGGAGGCTGCATCAGAGGATTCGGATCACTTTGGCTCGACATGCACGACGCCCGATCTGACTGCTGACCATGGAGGAGATTGATGAGATCCGCCAGCGACCGATGCTAGATCTCTTGTGATCTAGCTATCCCAGCTAGCTGCTTAGTTCACACCTAGTAGTTTAGGATTCCATAGTATTTTATTGTGACATTTGTCATTTCATCTTCATTTTTGTCATCTTGTTACTCTGACTCTGACATTGTATCAGATCCACCACATTGTAACTTTCTGGTCTCATAGGTCACTTTGGCCTTTTGAAGACGTTAATATAACATTTCATTTCATCTCTCTCTCTCTCTCTCTCTCTCTCTCTCTCTCTCTCTCTCTCTCTCTCTCTCTCTCTCTCTCTCTCTCTCTCTCTCTCTCTCTCTCAATTGAAGCTCAGTAATTTTGAAGTATCTGTTTGTGTGTTGCTATTGATTTTCGGGTTTGGAGTGTCCAAGCCGGTTACAATGGTATCAGAGCACAGATAGATTCTTCTTCTATGGAGGATCCGATCCTTTTTGCAAATCGGAGCTCTTATTAGCAAAATCCAAGCTCTTGATTTCTTGGGTCGTTGGCTTTCCAGAAGTATCTCATCCAATAAGGAATATTCAGTGGTTGGCACATCACAATGAACACAAATGCTTACATATGCATGTTACAAGACATAGAAACGTAAAGCCGCCGATGAACACTCCCCCGGCAATTAACATCTTGGTCCGGGCCATGAGCTGTTCAACGACTCCCTCATTACTCCTCCCGCAAATAAAATAAAAAGGCCCGAGCCATGAGATATAGAGGCCTTTTACAACCAAACGCCCCCCCAAACCAGAGCATGCGTCGTTTGGAGGTGCTAAGAGTAACCACTGCTGAGACTTCTTGATACTCCCCTCGTAAATAACCATCCAAGTTCGGGACATGAGTAGCAACAACATTTCTTTATGCAAAAGATCTTGTATTTTTTTACTGTTTCCATGCTTGTCTTTTGCTTCTACGTATGAAAATACTTTCACAATAATACTCTTACTCGGCTTTGCTGCCTCAAGCAACATAATTCTAACCTCTTGACTCCACATAACTTACAATCTTCCATCAAGCATTCTTTTCTATGGAAAACTACATAGACTAGCTTTGGGTAGAGAACGGACTCCCACATTTGTGTGACACCTTTGAACGTGTGATGTGAAACCCAACAACCCTTGCTAACATTCTTGCATGTGGCACAAATACTACATGGACAGTCGCAACCCGCATCATGTAGCCCAAAGCCACGTGAGCACATGAGGTTCAAGGTTATTATTAAAACCAAACAATGCAAATCGGCACCAAGACAAGTTCAAAACAGATACCATCCATTTCAAACAAAGTCCAAACACGATCATCAACAAACAGATTTCAAACTTTAAAAGCAATCTCAACATTAATCAAGCTCGAAAAGTCGATTGACTTTCTATCCTGAAACCTGCACCAAAAATTAGGGTTAGGTTCCTTCCGTAACGTCGTAGCCGACCACAGCATGGTCCATTAGCTCTTGGCCAGACAGTGTTCCTCTGGCGGCGATGGTAGTCTCAAGACATAACAATCACACCGAACCTCCAAGGTTATCAACTCCATATCAAAAACCATACAGCTTCGGGAAAAAATTTTCTTGAAAGCTTGCCAAGTCCTTGGAGTGTGCGGCTTGGTAGCTATAGACATCCACAACTACATGTCACTGCCTCTGCGAAAAAGGCAACTCCAAATAAAAAAAGTTTTAATCCTTCTCTACAAGTGATCTTTATGGCTTATGTCATGTAAGACAAAACGATGAAGACGGGAGGGCGCCCGATGCCCGATGAAGTAAGGGTAGAAGTGGCTAATAAGTCCAGGGTCAGGGCACGAAGATTCTTCAAATAAAATTACCCGTGAAACTTGGAAGCGTCATCTTGCTTTGTCTGCTCTTTGGTAGACCGGTATGCTTTCAGAAAAGCACACGCTTGAAGCTCTGATACCACTATCACGAGACGGACACCACGTGCCAAAAGAAAAGAACACACTGAACAGACTTTTAGCACTTCAATAATAACCAAACTGAGAGAGAGAGAGAGAGAGAGAGAGAGAGAGAGAGAGCGCACGCGACACGGAGAGGTGTGAATTCCACCCCAAAGAGTATTGGCCCCAAACCTTGGCGCCCCTTTCGGTATTTCTTTATATTACTTGAACTCAGTACAATGTCGGAACTCGCGCTCTGCACCTTCACCTGGAAAAGTGCCAGAGACTGAGCACTTTGCACATATTTAAAGGCCCTTGGCCTCAAAAGCAGTTACATGAAAAAGCAATAAACTCAAAAGCATCTCGTCCAAAATCTGTCAACACAAAAGCAAGAAAATCCATACAGCTCTGCCACGTCAACCGCCAACGTAAAACACCGAAATCCGTTAAATCTGCCATGTCAACAGCCAGCATAAAATCCAAAAAACCGTACAATCTGCCATGTCAGCAAGCTAGCATTAAACGCGGAATTTTGTATGTGTGTGTGGGCTACTTTACTCTAGGCCCCATTGAATGAGAACCTTAAGTTCGTTGGATCTTCTTCTGCTACTTCTGTTGCTTCTCTTAGGGTTTAGGCCCCTTGGCCGGGATTTGAAAGTCGGCTCCGTTCTTCGGTGGCTTGACACGTGAGCAATTTGTGACAACATCTGATGTTTTCATAAGTAGCATTCATGTGACCATTTGTGAGTTAATTGCACATTTCATTAATGGCCTAGGAAGTTTTAAAAGTTGAAAGTTGAATGGTTTTTAAGTTATAAAGTGTGCCAAGTGGCAGACTTACCCATGCAAAGTGACTCTCTCTTGCTCCCTCACCCTTCCTCATCTTCTAGCGCCCCCTCTTCCTGGAGCCTACTTAAGAGCAACCCCTCCCCCTCATGGGAGGTTGGCAGTGCACCTACCCCCTCTAATGTGAGTATGCTCTGCGCACTGGAGCTCTCCTTTGAAGCTTGAGAGCAACCCCTTGTGACTTATGTGGTAGCATTGAGCTCCCATAGTCTAGAACAAGGGCTCTCACAGCCATCGCCTTGACAACAAGCGTGTGTGTGTGCGCGCGCGCGCGTTTTGCGTGTTTCCTCCTTGTGTTCATTGCAGGTATGAAGGGACACATTTAGCAGAAGATAGACTCTCTTTTTAGAGAGCTTCAGAGGAGATTTGTGGGAGATAGACTCTCGCTTACGGGAGCTTCCAAAATCTCACAGAAGAAGGAAAAACCCTCTCAGTAGTTAGAGAGTAGTCCTCTCACTCCATCAGTCAAAAGTAGAAAAAGATCAAAGAAAGAATAGAGGAGGCATTTGCCCCATTCCTGTGCTCGTAAAGATTCTCCCTTGGTAATAAAGATAATCTCTTTATGGGGGGGGGGGGGGGGGGGGGGGGACTAGCCCATCTTCTGGTCCCCAATGATCTGTCAACTTTCGAGCTTTCTCACTCTCTCCCCAATTCTCTTGAGTATTTGAATTGCATTTAAAAGTCAGTTTACGCTTCCATCTTTTGTCACAAGTATTGCGAGTACTACGGGGTAATGAGGTACTAAGAGGTTATATGTCAACGACGATGACAAGGACGACGAGGTACTGCTAGAGTCTATGCCAACGACGATGATGTCGACAACAAGGTAGTGATGGGTTTGTGTCGATGACGATGATGTTGACGACAGCGCGGTTCTTGACGAGTTTGTGGATCCTTATGCCAAGCCAAGGCAAGAGGGGTACTAGGTGCTCGACAACAGAGACGACAACGAGGGGTCTATGGCTGAATGCCGAATTTGCTAGCATTGTCGATGGCTTGAGTCTGCAACCACGACAAGGCTAGGGGCTGAAATCTGCTGCGATCAAGGGGCTGAAAAAAACTGGTCTTCTGGCTGGGATCACTGATCTTGCTCCATTCAATCAATATCTAAAACAAAACATCAGGAATACAGAAACATAAATAATCTTAGGTGCCATGAACTCAACCAAAGGCATTACCTTTATCACGGAAATGGGAAGCTGCTCTATCTTACTATAAGAAGCACCACTATGAGAATGGTTGTTGTCATCCAATGCAAGTAGCATTTCATAATCGTCTCTGAAAAGAAATTCCACAAAAAAAGGGAGTATCCAGGTAAACAATTAATTTTTCAGGTTTCTATATGTTTGTAATAATAAAAGGAGACCAATACGTACTCATTGAAGTCACGATCCACCTGATCCAGCATTCTGAAACTTCCCTGTGAAACTGTCTCCAAAGCTGCCAAGAACTCTACCCTCTACAGAAAAACATAAAGTGAGCAATCTGTGTCTTAATACGTTTAGTAAAAAAATTTGATAGATATTATTAAAAAAAATCTTAGTTCAAACCACATGATTTGACTGGAAGTGTGTATGTTGTGTGTTGTGTGTGCGCATGTGTGTATCTCATTCACGCACCCTTCACCGGATGCCACTACTCTGCATATGGGTCGGGTCCCAATTGGGATAAAAAACAGTAGATTTTATGGTGTTAACCACAGATAAACTTTCTGGAAAGAATCCAGCTCAATGAAAAAATTCACTTGCCGACAATCAAGATTCTTTGGCATCACCCATCCAGCTTATGTTATTCTAACCTGTCATGATTTTTCCTTTGTTCTGGTTTATTGTTGTTACTAATGGATGAATGGGTGCCCGTTTAAAGGGTTGTCTGTCAAATGGTTTTCTCCTGACGGGATGCCGCCACTAAACAGTACTGACCATTGTTCATTACTAAGGATCATGATCACACAAAAAAGCACAGCTCTTTATCTGTACCTATTTGGCCCCTATTTAAAGAGGCCACTTCTAGAGTCTTCACACAGTCTACCCTACTTGTGACGCAGCATGGATCCCAAGGTGACAAAGAGCAGAGAAAAGAATAAGGGAATGGAATGCTGGAACACCATTCTTGCCCTCATTTGGTTGCAGTGATGTCCAGGTTCAGATTGACACGACGTTCCCAAAACGGCACGAACTGCTGGAACGGAATGGGCAGATGAATAACACCAATTTTTAACTTGGGAATGAACATTCCACTGTCCAACACATGCCAGTGTTCAACATCACAATTATGAGGCATTAATGCCCTTAAGCTTCTCTCTCCTTCTCCTAATTTTGACATTTTCACGAATGTTTGTTTTTCCTTGTCTCTCTTGCTCCCCCCTCCCCACCCTCCCTCCCCCCCTTCTTTTAGCCTCAAGTTGCCCCCTCCCTCCCCACCCTTCTCCCACCTTATTTTCCATATCCATCCTTACATTATACTTCTGCACTATATTAACAGACACAGTTCATACCTGACAGAGAGCTTCCTCCAGCTTTTGATTTTATAAGTCAACTTTTCGAGGCATTTAAATTTAATTCATTCATTCCCCTTTCCTCCCTTTCTCCCTCTTTCCTCTCTCCATGTGTATGCACGCAATTAAGAGAATCCACACATGCTAAGTTGATTATTTACCGTTTCCAAATCCAGCCCTTCTGGAAAATGCAGCAAATGCTCACTGGGATTCATTGTTGACCCTCCAAGACGACGACCTCCTACAATTTGTTGGCGGCTTCTGTTGTGAAGATTTCTTAGTATCCTCATCCTTGAGGATGAAGCAGTAGGTCTTGCTGCTGGGGACCTGATGGTTGGGAGGACTCTTTGCATCTCCCTCCTAGCAGCCTGCATTATTGACGCATTCGCCTGGTAAACAAGAAGCCAATAAATTAAGCACCAGCTACAGAAGTGTGCTCAACACTGTTCTTTTTCATAAATGCACAATAGATTAGCCTATTACGTACTACTTGAGATGCTGGCTCAACTCTTTGTTGTGTGTATCTTGCATTCTCCTCTTCCTGTAACATCCGCGCCAAGTGTGCATCATCCTGGTACAAAACGGGTTCTTATTCATTATTTTCATCCTTGAGTTAACACGCAAGAAAATCAATGGTCTATATCAGGATTCAGTAAACATAAAAATTTGGAAAATACCAACACTCAAACTTGCAATACACACAGATTCACACAATTATCCTCGATAGCTTCACCAACGAGTTGCAACTCATAGATCAATATTTTGGTTAGCACACTGTACAAAGTGTTTTTCTGTACACCCATGAACATCTACATCACCAAAATCACACAGATGTAGATGATTCGAAAATTTTTGCAGCTCCTCACTACACGTCGACCAAGCTGTTCAGTGCTGCATTAGAAAGTTCCATTCCTTTTTCGTAAATATTCTCCAGTCTGAAGAATAATCAAGAGCATGTACAGCTATTAAAAGAGTAAATTTTTCTTACCAGAGCAAAATTTCCTTCAGCTTCCAGACCATAATCCTCCTGTAGAAACTTTGCCAGCATTTCATCTTCTTCAATCTGCCTAGCCCTGTTAGCAGCAGCAGACACAATTCTCTCCGCAGTTGCGCTGCTGCTTGGACACTCCAAACTATCTACATCGATAGGCCGTTCCATTCCTCCAAATGATGACCCACTTGTACTACCATCTCTGACCCTGCGGGGAGGCTTATACCTGTGACGGCTTGTACCTGCATCTGTCAATGAAGATCTCTTTCGTTTCCATACCAAAACCTGTTCTGGGCCTGATGAGCACCCACCTACCTGGTTGCTTATGACTAAAGGAACAGGTTCTTTATCCTTTTTTTCTCTGGATGCATCACTCCTTCCAAAACAGCTATCTGAAGTTCCCACATCCTGTAATGTATCAGCAGCTTCTCTTCGCCCATTAGCTCTCTCCTTATTACAGGTAACCTCATTCCTGGTTTCTCCAGGGGTCCTGAAGTGGGTACACCCTCTCATCGCCTCTGTTGTTTGTCCAGCTCCCCAGCTCAGTGCCAAAATCTCAGCTTCAGCAGGCAATCGAGGATCACTTCTATTAGGCACAGCAGCTGCCTTCGGCCGGTTGAAACTTGAGCGATGATGCCGTCTTAAAAAGGACAGCTCTGGTGATGTTGTGCCTGCAAATATTCTCCCATCATTGTGAGGGCTATCTGCGGTTAAGTCAACATAATTTCTGTCCGGGATCTCTATCTCTCTTTCCTTGAGCTTCTTGACAGCATTTGGTGATGCTGTACAAAAATCACTCGTATTGGATGCTCCTGTTAAAACTCCATCAGTATTTGAAATTGAACTTGATCTTTGTCGCCGCCTGAAATAATGCTTCCTTTCAGCTCCTCCATGGTTTTCCTTGACTACTGATCTTACCAATCCCAGGGTGTCACCGGGTCTGTCAACTTCTACAGGCAACTCGGCTACTTTAGTTTCAACCATCTCTGTAACCCGTAAGACATGAACACTTGTCATTACCTGAGACATTGCAATCTTTCATCCAACCAAAGACACAACTCAAAAAGGTGGAGGCACTTAAATCATCACTATTTAACAAACCAACTACTCTGCTTTGCAAACAACCCCAATAGGAGTCCTGTAAAACAACCAACTTTGAATTTTGATTATCTTGTGAACCGCCATACATCATTCAGAATTGGGAAAGAAAGAAAGTTTGAAAAAGGGATTAAAAACAACAGAAAGTCCAAAACTGCTGACAAAAATGTCAAGGGTCTCAATCCCTAATGGTCTCAACCTTGGCCAGATCCATCGTTACACCCTCTAAAGAGACAATGTGTACCTAAAAGTGTATCGCTAGCAAAAAAAACTCGCTCTTTCTCTCATTAACCACCGGTCGATGTTTCCGTAGTGCCTAGAAAGTTTATTGCAGATGGTCTTTGTGCTCTGCCTCACTCTTGGAGAATACGATGATGTCGTCGAAAAAGTGCCCACAAATGACCAGTACTCTCTAAAAATCCTATCCGTCATCCTATTGAACGTTGCAGGAGCATTCGTGAGACCAAACGGCATCACCAAATACTCGTACAATCCAAAGGACGTCCTGAATGTGGTCTCGTATACATCTCAAGGAGCGGTCCTGATCTGATGATAGCCACTTTTCATGTCGATTCTGCTAAAGCATGTAGAACCCTGTAACCTGTCCAGTATATCATTGATTCTGGGAACTGGAAACCTGTTCTTGATAATGATTTTATTGAGAACTGTGTAGTCAATGCACATTATCCAAGGTCCATCTTTCGTCAATACCACCAACACTTGTGAACAATAAGGTGATGTATTGGACTAAATTAGACCCTTCTCTAAAAGTTCTTTCACTTGGTTCATAATTTCCTCATTGTGGGCTCTACTAACTCGGTAAATAACCCGTTCGATGGCGTGCTGCCCGGAATCAAATCAATCGTATGATCTTCAGGTCGTTGAGGAGTAACTCTCCTGGTAAGGCTTCAGAGAAACAATCGGCACAAACAAATTGAACTTCGTTAATTTCGAAATGATAAAGTGGAACGGACTCGCCCTTTCATTCATACATTACTTTCTCACGTGAAAACTTTATCTCTACCCTTTTCATTCTTCAAAGTTGCTTTCCTCATCCTATAGTCGACCACAACGCCGTTCTTATGGAACCAAGGGATTCCCAAAAGGACACCACACCCTTTTAAAGGCATGATGTAAAAGTCCTCGTGTCCTTGACAATGCAACCGAAGTTTGCCTCTGACATTGTTAGATTTACACCACTCAGCTACTTCACATAGGTCTACGGCATACTTGTACGGCTAGTATGTCTCCGGGCTGGCGACCCATGTATAGGTTGCACTTTTGTCCAGCCGCCCAGGTTTGGGGCGGCCGCCCACCCAGTATGGACTCCCTTGGGCACTTATATATATATGGGGCTAGGGCGGTACCCACTACATACGTTGTATCGACAGGTTTTATGCTCTCGTAGTCAAGGGGCCTGATCGCCCCCTCTTCCCCTACACCAGCGTTTGTGTCTCTGTCTCTCTCTCCTCTCCTCTCTCACGCTTCCGCACACGTGCACTCTCACATGCTATCAGTAGCTTCAGCTCTTCATGATCTCAGACCGGCCGCATCACCTTTCCGCATCAAGCTTCCCTCCCAAGGGCTGGATCAGCCAGCATTTTTGCATCAGCCAGGCAAGCGAAGGCTGTTGGTGAGTTTCTGCCGCAGAGAAACCTGCATTTTTGCATCCCCTGATGGAGATCGCCCTTCTCCTCCTTAGTGCTGGCTGTTACAGCCTGTTTCATCGCGACAAAGCCCTCTCATTCCATCAGCGTTTTCAGGCCATATCTGCGTTTTCTCAGCGGCAAGCTTCTTGCGTTTTTTGGAGCATACACCAGCGTTTGCTGCACAAAGGGGGAGCGCTAGGCCTATGGCCAAACCCGGATCTTGCTTGCCCCACCTTGCCTTGCATCCGATGCATTGCCGTCTTGATTCGTCTACATATACCGCAGTTTTCAGCCATTATACACTGCTGTTTTCTCTGTTTTCAGCCTATCAGAGGCTGTGACTTTGATTCCCCATCCTCCCCAGACCCCCTACACCGCTCCGGACCATGCCGGGAGCGTTTGAGCACGCTGAAAATCGCTGGACAGCAGCGTTTTCATCACCTCGGAATTGTGTTTTTGGGTGGACAGCAGTCTGATGGTTTGTGTTTTTCACGGAGGATAAAGTTACCTCCTGCAAGGACACCATCCGGTGGTGGTCCATGCGGTCTCTCAGTGACTGCTGCAATACACGATAGTTTCAATATCGGCTTGATCATCTACAGACGTACGATCCTTGGGAGATCCATTCATTCCAGCCATCATTCAGCGGTTGCGCACTCCAAGGGGGGTGGTGACTCGTGGTTTGCTATGGACACACCTATGCACTCATCAGAGGAGTTCACACAAGATATGGCCATGCTCATGGTGTATGGGATTCCGACATTCCCAGAGAAGACACCACCATCTTGGGTGGACAGACACTTACCACTTGACCTCGACACGTCAAATCACTTGCTTACACAAGAGCATCTACATGAACTTTGGGAGACGATCTTGATCTCTTCTTGGCCATTCATTGCTTGGATCTACAGACTGGAGTGGGACTTCAGTGCTTTGGACTACCCGCACGATGCGGAAGATCGGGCATCCCGCGACTACATCCGGAGTTACCAAAGCTTGGCTTGGATGGTAGTGAAGTTGCTCTTCTACACTCCTGATCATTAGGATTGCTACCTTCAGAGTTACTTATACTCACCCACGGTAACCTTACAGCAGACTTATCCCCCGACCCGGGCAGTAGGCCACTCCCAGCTCATTCACATTGAGAGCCACACCGACCTGCAGTTTGGTGGCGTTGTTGGCGCGGATTTTGTTTTGGTTGACATCTGAGGATAGGAGGCAGGAGATACAAGCAAGACGGCCTAGACAGATTGGTGTGGCCTATCCTCTTCTCAGAGATTATTCATAGCGCAGACTGCTCAGTCTGGCTTCCCTACTTCTACAAGATGATCACGCTGCAGAAGCTTGGTCTGACCATACCTCTTCTTAGAGGCCCTTCACAGTGCAGACTGTTGAGTCTGGCTTTCCCCTCATCTTCGATTACCCTACCTACTGACAGGACACCATCCGGTGGTGGTCCGTGCGGTCTCACGATGTCTATTGCAGCTTCCAGTAGCTTCTACTGTGCAGATTGTTTAGTCTCGCTTTCATTATTTCGGAGGACACCTTCTTGCAGCTTAGCCACCTGGCCACACTGGGTTACACGTTCATGCATTGACAAGCTTCCGTGCATTCTCATGACGGTTCCTCGGCTTCCCCATTTTCTCGAGACAGTTTGACTACAGACACCACAGATCCTATTGGGTAGGACACTTGCAGGTTTATTGGCACTTCTTTTACGACAAGGGTTTGTTTCCACACGCAGTTCACAACCTTCTTGCAGTACCTTCACCATGTATCTACGGAGCACTTTACCATGGAGATCTCTCAGCGGTTTGGACATCCCTAGACTGCTGCAGGCATCGCAACAGACATCTTCATCCTTTGCCTCATATCTTCGCCTTCATGCGGTTTATTCAGCATCAGGTGTTGAGAGGGGGTGTTAAATTTACACCACTCTGATGCTTCACATAGGTCCACGGCATACTTGTACAGCTACTATGTCTCCGGGCTGGCCACCCATGTACAGGTTGCACTTTTGTCGGACCGCCCAAGTTTGAGGTGGCCGCGTGCCTAGTATGGACTCGCTTGGGCACTTATATATATGGGGCCAGGGGGGTACCCACTACATACGTTGTATCGACAAGTTTTATGCTCTGGTAGTGAGGGGGGCTGATCACCCCCTCTTCCCCTACACCAGCATTTGTGTCTCTGTCTCTCTCTCCTCTCCTCTCTCAGGCTTTCGCACACGCACACTCTCACAGGCAGGTGTAATGGCAACATACCGTCCCGATGCCGCTAGAACTACCTCGGTCGATAGTCCCATTTCTTTTGGCGTAATTCCAAGTCGAGCCGCCAATTCAATGGAGCTGAAGTTGGCCTTGGCTCCTTCGTCCTTTGTCCCATGCTCTACAGAGCTCCGTACTTTCATCCATTTGTTATGGGTCAGTCCCCACAAAATTCAGTATCAATCCTGCCTTTGTCTTTCCTTTCTTTGCTTTCCTTTCTTTGCTCGCTTCTCCGCCGCCAGATCATTGGACGTTTTGTTGGGGCACTTGGCAAGCACATGTCCTTGTTCTCCGCATCTGTAGCATTTGCCCTCTTTGTAGTACTCGATGCGCTGCTCTGTGATAATCTAGGGCTTGAAGGTTTCTTTTTCTGTTGCTTTCCCTTCTTGTTACCATCGTTTGGTTCTTATCTGGTCCTTACTACCAAAAATTTTGTTTGTAGGGTACGTGAGAGTGCCTACATGCATAGCAAAACCCTGTTTGGCATGTCCCATGAGCTGTTGCATAGATCGGACTTCCTCTACAAACAATACCTACGTATCTCCTTGGGGAGTCCACAGCAAAATCGCTCAACTTGTTACTTGAAGGTTATTTTCTTGAAGGTAGAAACAGGTAGAAAAGTATCTCAAAATCTCTCACAGTAAACATCGAGTGTGTCTTCCTTGCTCATCCGCAGATGATTCCAAGCAGTGATTACATCTTGTTTGTATTCTTAAGCGAGTCACGAAGAGGTGAAAACTCACTTAAACTGCAACCACTTTGTCGGTTCTTCCCTGTGTAACAGTAGGGTAGACCACCATGTCTGGGCCTTGGAGTGCTCTGAGTAACGCATTCCCGAAAAAATGATGTCAAATTGTTCGCTCAAAGCGAGGGCTCTATGGGTATCCTTAAAAGCCGGAAACTTAACTTTAAAGCCTACCCACCCTCCTTAAAATCCTTGGCCCTCTTGCCCTTATCCTCAAGGTAGTCGTACTGGTTGGCTCGGTACAAATACTTTCTCATACATCGGCTCATCGGTATCTAAACTCTCAGAGCACAAGCAATCCTCATCCGAACTATCAAAGTGCTTTCGAGATTTCTTGCAGGATTTTCTCTTCTTTGCCTTCTTGCCTCTGTTGTTTTACTGAGTCTTTCTTCGCTTCCTATTTTTTTTGTCCTCATCACTGGAGTCGGAGGAAGAGGAATTCTCCGAACTGTCAGAAGAGGACGATGATGAATTGGAATCATCCTCGAAGCAAACACGCTTCTTTGGTTTACTCGCGGCCTCAAAGGTAGATTTGCGACCCAAGTAGCCCGGATAGTCTGTTGCTCAACTCTTTTCTCGCGACTGCCTCTTGGTCCTTATGAACCTGTAGACTCCTCGCTTTACAGCTTCATCAAATTCATCCTCTGAGTACACCCTTTGTCTGGGTACCCCGGTGCAAGTTCTTTAAAATTTCGCATACTAGGGATCCTTGGAGTACCGTAGCATCTGTCAAACAGAGTTCTCGACCTGCTAATCTCCATTCTCTCATATGATGTGGGTGGAGACAGACCATACTCTTCTCCGGACTCGTCGGAAGGAGGTCAATGCCCGTTGGAGTCCCCGTTGTTTTCTTCTGTACTTGAGTGGTCAGGTGCAACAATTTCCTCCTTCCGGGATTCATTGACTAAATCATGTGTGCTACAAATAAAGGAATCAGATCCTCCGTCAAAGAAGAATCGCATGAGCTCTGATACCACTGTAATAGACTTGGACACCCCAAGCCAAAGATCTAATGCAACACACGCGAGGGAAACTAAAAGAGCTGAACAAAACTGAGGGAAAGAGACGACACGACACGATGACGTTCCATGCCAAGAGGTATTGGCCCCGAAGACTAGTGCCCCTTCTCGGTATTCCTTTATTATTATGCTTCAACAACTACAATGTCTGAGGGTCCTCTCTCTTCACAATGCTCCCAAGCTAATCTGCCAGAGGGGTAGGCCCTTGCACACTTATAAAGGCCCTTGGCCTAGCTAAAAGCAGATACATGAAAAGCAGATGTTCTAGAAGCGCTGGAGGTCCAAAAGCTAGCACCCCATGGGTTGCCCGTTCGAGCTCCCACGTCAGCAATATCTTCGCATTTTGTGCTGCAAAACATGGGCGTCCGTACAGCCTACCAGGTCGACAGCCGCTATGCAAATTTGGGCCTCGTGCTTTTATTTACCAGGTTTTGGACCCCTCGGCCGGGGTACCTGTATCATAAGTCGGTAAAACTTGTTAAGCTAGTTTTCTTTAGTTTGGGCCACTCCGATAAATTCCATAAGTTGGTTAAACTTCTTTAGTTTCCCAAGAATCTCTACGCACTTCTGTCTAGGCTCTGTCCTTTAGGCCATGCCACATCATAATTGTGCCTCTTGCCAAGCTTGATACCAATTAATGACATCATCCGACAAATACATGGCAGCATTCAAAACTTTACGAGTCTTGTTAGTAGCAAAATAACCATTAAATTGATGCAACCAAGAATAAATCACGGATGCATCCATCCTACCATCATACTAACTGAAAGTCAACTTTTCAGTGACTGGATTATTGGAGTCATCGTCTCTACCTCATCTACGTGATGACTCGTTGGCCTCCTTGAGTGGATCAATCTTCGAGGAGAGCACATGCAGGACAAAGTGTTGTATGTGCTGGTCTCGCAACGCCTCACACTCTACCTCCATAGCCTTTTCTTCAGCCACTATATGTTGACCTTGGCGTTCCCTTTCCATGGCAACCACTGAGCCGCTTATTGTAGCATCATCTGTCACAAAGTGATGACGTGGCGGACAGCAAAAACCCTAATTTCTGCCAGAAACCCTAAAATTCCTGCAAACCCTAATTTTTGCCAAAAACCCTAAATTCCGGAAATCGCGGAGGCGGATTATTTTTTTTTTTTTAAAAATTATTTTTTTTTTTTTGGAAAATGATGAGCGACGCGAATTTTGCTTTTGCTTTTTTTTATAAAAAAAAAAGAGAAAAGACTCTCTAAGAGAGAGAGAGAACTGATGCTTTTGATTTTAAAAGCTTTTGGGGCTCTGCTTTTGGGCATCCCTTGTAACCTTTAAATTAGTGGTGAGGGCCTCACTTCTCAGAGCATCTGGACGCAGAGTCTGAGAGTGAAACCCTAACCGCTCTCTTGTACTTTGATGATTGATTAATACAAAAAGAAATACCGAAAGGGGCGCCAGTCTTTGGGGCCAATATCTCTAGGCACGGAACTCCGCCGGGCCAGTGCAAATCTATTGTGATCTGTGAATTGTTTTGAAGTGGTTATTTGGTGCTGTCGCGGTTGATTCTTGACTTGGAGTGTCCAAGTTTGTTACAGTGGTATCAGAGCACGGCCGATTTCTCTTCTACGGGAAATCCGATCCCCGAATTTTTTTTTTTCCGCGGCACCTATGGCTTCAGGCAATGATCAGTCGACTCCCTCTGCATCTGGAGATGCGGGCTGGGATCACAACGAAGATTCAGACAGAGAGTATGGCCCGCCTCGGCCTACTCAGGCGGAGCAAACAGAGATGGAGCGTCGTCAATTGATTGGCGATGCAACAAAGATGATGCTCAATTTTGCCAAGGACCCGAAGATGGTAAAATATATGAACTAGACCTCTTTGAAAGAGGTACAGATGGAGTGGCAGAGAACCACAACACCACTCCCGAAACCCGCTCTCAAGAAACCTTCTACCTCCAAGAAATATACGGAGAAGGAACTGGAGAACGTGGTTGATGCACGGATTGCTCAGCTTTTCGACGTGCAAAAGAAAGGCAAAAAGCACGGCAAAAAGCAGAACAAAGGTACTGACTTCCCGGGATATTTGGGTCGACAAAGCAAAGAAACGGAAGAAGCGTGTTCGATTTGAAGGAGTACCCAGTTCTTCTTCTTCTTCTTCTGACAGTTCTTCTAGCTCCTCGGATTCAAGCGAAGAAGACAGACAAGGTAAAAAGCGAAGCAAGAAGCAACGCTTTGGAAAGGGCAAGCAAAAGGCAAAGAAGGCTAAATCTCGCCCAGTGAGTGACACTTCTACAGAGGACTCGTCTACGGACAGTTCAGACTCTGACAACGGAAACTTTTATGCGAACAAGAGGAATTTTTACAAAGCCAACCAGTATGACTTTCTCGAAGATAAAAGCAAGAAAGTTCGAGAGTTTAAGGAAGGTGGCCAAGCACTTAAGTTTGATACTTTTTCGGGATACTCCGATGCTTCGAAGGCTTTGTCTTTTATACAGCAGTTTGACATCGCTTTCGCGGGAGGACGCTATTCAGAGCACTCCAAGATTCGAAGAGCTGCCTCTTATTTTAAGGGGAATGCTCGCACTTGGTGGTCCACGCTTCTATTAAGCAAGACTGTGCCGGTTACATGGCTGAAATTCAAGAGGCTTTTTATTTCTTCTTGGTTGACTCAAGAGTTTGAGCGAGATATACGAGCTGCTTGGAACCATCTCCGGATGACCAAGAGCGATACAGTGAATTCTTATTGTGAAAGATTCTGGAGCTCTTTTTTTTACCCGCCTCTTCATTCAAGAAGATCTCGTTCAGAGAACAAATTGAGCGGTTTACCTTGGGTCTACCTACACAGATCCGAGATCACTGCTTGGAACAGAAGTCAGCTTCTATTCAGGAGTTGATGAGTCATGCGAAGCGGGGCTTTGCCATTCACTCTGGCAGTCTGACTTACCCCACAGATGAGGCCATGACACAACGAGCCAAACAGACTTCTGGGAATGAAAGTAGAATGAAAAAGAGCAACCCAGAGAAAAAAAAAAAAGGATGCACGACCCAAGCTTACTCCTGAGGAGAGAGCTCGCTTCATCAGAGAGGGGAAGTGCTTTGGATGCGGGAAACATGGACATATTTCCGCAAAGTGCCCTGATAAGGCACAGAAAGAACAGAATGATAAAGACGACGACAGGTCTGAGAGTTCGAGAGCAGCTGAGGAATGTGGCAGAAAAGGCAGATAGAAAAGCAGAACTGGTACCACATGGCGTGGGACTTGCACCGAATCAAATGAATGAAAGTACAAACTTTGCCGTTTTTTTTTTTGGGGCAAAGTGAAGGATCAGGAAGCTCTTTTGAAGGAGCCAAGGCCAACTTTTTTTCACTTGGAATTGGCGGCTCGATTTGGAACTGCGCCCGACAGACTGACGCCACAGGCGGAGGTAGTTCGACTGGCACCCGGATGGGATGTTGCCATTACACCGAGCATTGGCAAACTTCGTTTGCAATGACAGGGGTGTTCAGGGCACGTGAGTGACGTTCTACTCGGGATCCCTTGGTACCACAAGAACTACGCCGTGGTTGACTACCGGGCCGAGAAAGCGACTTTGATAAATGAAGGGCTTAGAGATTGTACTTGATGAACTTCAGTTTTCTTACTCATTCTTTTGGGAGAACTGAACCATGGATAAAAGTTGAATATGTTTTGACCTGAAGAAAAGAACGCTAAGATTTTTTTCTCCACGCTCATGCCGATTGCTTTTGAGAGGGCCTGAAGATCATACCATTGATCTGATATCTGGAAGCACACCACCGAATCGGCCACCTTATTGTGTGAGCCGAGTACAGAATGAAAAGATTATGAACTCAGTGAAAGACCTCTTGGAAAAGGGTCTTGTCCAGCTTAGTACTTCACCGTATTGCTCTCCAGTGTTGTTGATTTTGAAGAAAGACAGATCTTGGAGAATGTGCATCGATTATAGCACTCTCAACGAAATCACCATCAAGAACAGATTTCCGATTCCTAGGATCGATGATATACTCGACAGGTTACAGGGATCCTCGTGCTTTAGCAGGATTGACTTGAAGAGTGGATATCATCAGATCAGGATAGCGCCAAGAGATGTCTACAAGACAGCTTTTCGGACGACTTTTGGGTTATTTGAGTTTTTGGTGATGCCTTTTGGCTTAACCAATGCTCCTGCGACATTTAACCGGCTGATGGACAGGATTTTTCGAGAGTACAAGCTATTTGTTGGCACTTTCTTTGACGACATCATTGTTTTCTCGAAGAATGAGGCAGAACACAGAGATCATCTGCCTCAAGTCTTTTAGGCATTACGAGATCACACGCTAGTGATTAATGCAAAGAAAAGTGAATTTTTTCCTACCATGGATACACTTTTTGGGACACATTGTGTCAGCAACACAACAGGAGTGCAAATGGACCCGGCCAAGATAGAGACTATCCGTGATTGGCCCGATTTGAGGAATGTCCATGAAGTTAGAAGCTTCTTGGGACTATGTTCATACTACAGGCAGTTCATACGAAAGTTTGCAGAGGTTGCTTCCCCTTTGCATATCTTGACACAGAAAGGAGTACCTTTTTCGTGGGGACCCATAGAGGTGACTGCCTTTCAGACATTGAAAGAGAAATTGACTACGGGGACCTATTTTGACTTTGCCGGACTTGCAGAAGTCATTCGAAGTATATTGTGATGCTTGTGGTCGTAGTCTGGGTGCGGTCTTGATGCAAGAAGGCCATGTCATAGCTTACGAGAGCCGTTTGTTCTCTAGGCCGGAGATGACAGCACAGATTTATGAGAAAGAGCTTTTGGCGGTTATCCATGCTCTTACTAAGTGGCGGCATTACCTACTCGGAGCGGATTTTATTGTCTTTACAGACCATCAGAGTTTGCGCTACTTCTTGTCACAGAAGCAGCTTTCGGAAAAGCAGATGCGGTGGGCGAACATCTTGTCACAGTTTCACTTCCAGATTGTCCATGTGCAGGGACAGAAGAATGTGGTGGCAGATGCTTTGTCTCGGAAACCGTTGGTTCTGGCTATTTCCGCGATACATCATAGGAGCTTCGAGGATATGGTCGATCAGTGTGCCACAGATACAGATTTTGCAGATATTTTCACACGGATACGGGATGGGGAGACAGTAGCTGGATACTCCCTTCGAGAAGGCTACTTGATGAAAAAGACTATGTTGTGCGTTACACAGCCGTTGAGGGAAAAGGTTATGACTGATTGCCACTGTCCACCTTTTACGGGTCACCGCAGCATTGCTACCACCATGAAAGGGGTAGAGAGAGATTTCTTTTGGCGGAGACTGAAGAAGGATGTGGAAGAGTTTGTGCGCAGTTGCTTGGTATGCTAGAAGGTCAAGTTTGACAGGCATAAGGCACAGGGATTGTTACAGCCTTTACCCATACCCACCCACCCGCCCCTGGGAAAATATTGAAATGGATTTCATTTTTTTTATCTCCCGAGAATACAGAATGATCACGATGATTTTCCGATTACATGGCACGCCTGAGACGATTGTCTCCGACAGAGACCCCAGATTTATGAGTTTGTTTTGGAAGGCAATTTGGGAGAACATTGGGACGCGGTTGCAGTTCTCGTCATCGTTCCACTTGCAGACTGACGGGCAATTTGAGATTGCCAATTCAGTGATTTTAGATTTATTGAAGTCTTGTATCTCGCATCAGAAGACTCAATGGGAAAAGAACTTACCTTTGGTGGAATTTGCCTACAATAACACGATACACTCTTCGACGGGGAAGACGCCATGAGAGATTGTTGAAACTGCTGCGAAGGTTCCATCCTTCCTGAGCACGAAAGATTAGAAATTTGAAGCGGATGAATATTCGCGAGATTTGGATACGGCTTTTGCCAAGGTTCACGAGACTTTACAGAAGTCTCAAGAACGACAGAAAAAGGCAGCGGATCGCCATCGTCGCGACTGGAAACTGAAGGAGGATGATTGGGTGCTCTTACTTTTGAGAAGGCACGCCTAAGAAAAAAAAAAGGGAAAGGAGAGGCTTTTTCCAAAGCTTAGTATGTGATACTACGGACCTTTCCAGATTACTGACAAGATAAATGATGTCTCCTTCCGATTGGACCTGCCAGATACTTGGAGGATTCATAATGCATTGCATGTGAGTCTCTTGAACCCTGTTAAGGGTGATGTGCCCGATGATGGGGAGCCTGATGAGCAACCCGAAGTGGAAGAAAACGAGGAGATCCTTGTTCCTGAACAGATTTTGGCACATAATGATACGAAGAAAGGTAAAGTCCGAAGGCGGTTCTTGGTTAAGTTCAAGAACTTTCCTGCATTTGATGCGAAGTGGATGGAGGAGGAGGACCTAGCAGATACTCCTCGGATTGTGAAACTTTACCTCGATGTTTTGGTTTAGCATAGTCTACTCCAAACGGAACCCAGAAACTCAGCTTGGCCGAAGATCTGGTGCAGTGGGATGCACAAGAGGGGAGTCGCTCCACTCCTTTGTCAACAGATGCCTCGATTTTGATACTAAAGTCACTGATGTCTCTTTGAGCTTCAGGGATACTGAGAGCTGACAGTATTCTGCTGGATGACTTTATGAAATGGAATTCCTGATTATGATACTGATTTGTTCTTGACTTCTTGTGAGTACAGGAACTGATAGACGAAATGACTGCAGCATTTTGGTCTGAATTGATCTCGAATAGACATGGTTGCAATAGGGGTTAGTCAATCGGACATCGATGAGGTCCCGATTGGACCTAGATGTGATTGCTAGCTACATTGCCGATAAATCATGGTCTAAGATCCGAATGAATGTTGAATGTCATGTGATGTCCTGTGATGTCTGGTGATGTCCTGTGATGTCGTGTGATGTGACTGTCGATTTTGTACATGTGCTAGATGTGTGTTCCTAGTACGTAGGTACTAACAGTCAGTGTCTGCTAAGACGGTTTATGGCTTTTGTCGGTTTTGCAGGCGTAATCGCGGTCGATTACAATGCTTTCAAGAGGGGGGTATGTCACAAAGTGATGACGTGATCGAGAACAGAACGTCGTTCCGGAACAGGGTGTATTGACCCAGAACGGCACCCGGAACGGGAATCTGGAACAGTCAACCAAAAACGTCAATGTTTTTTTAACTAACCTTTTGGGGGCATGTTTGGGGCTATTTGGGGACAAGTTTGGGGCTATCTGGAGGACTGGTTTGGGGCTGTTTGGGGGCTATTTGGAGGGCTCATTGGAGGCTCGTCTCACCTCCTCCTCAAGCTCTCAACATCTCTACTGAGCTACTCTCCTTGCTAAAGCTTTAAGCTTGGACATGGAGCTGTAGCTTCTACCTCTTCTTTTTTGGCAGAAAGCACAACACCCTTAAAGAACAAATGTGGCTTCTATCTCTCTTTCTCAAGCTCCATTCCTCCCCCCCTCTCTCTCTCCCTCAAGAATCAAACTCCATCCTTGTCTCAAGCTCCGTCATTGCCAAACATGTCTAAATATGGCTCTAATTAGGATAATCGAATTCAAAAGCTTAGTTTATAGTTTTTCACTAAAATATGAGCCTATAATACATATGATATATAAAGTTTCTTTGGTCTACCGTTCCGGCCCCACTACCATTCCGGGCTCCCTCCTCCCTCCCGTTCCCGTTCCCCGTTCACATTCCAAGTAACTATGGTTCATTGTGGTCAAGGATTTTGATTTGTTGTTGGAGTTTCTTTTGTGGTAAACTCTAGCGTTCCTTTCATCAGCTTGTAACCGACCGAGGCATGGTCCATAAGCTCTTGCATTGTGGATACTTGCTTAAACAGATAGTACTCCTATAGCGGTGACGGCTATCCAATTGTGTATCGCTCACACTGGTCCTCCACTTGAAGAAAGACACCGAAAGGTAGATGTTGAGAAACCTTTGGTCCTAGTCTTCCATGGTCACAGTGGCAAGCATGGCGAAGTTCCACCCCAAGAGAGCACTGGCTCCAAAACCTGAAGCCCCTTTCGGTATTTCTTTATATATTGCTTCAACTCAATACAAGGTCGATGGCTCTGCTCTGCATCCGCTCCATCGAGAATACCAAAGAAGAGAGTCCACCCTCGTATTTAAAGGCCCTATACCCATCCAAAAGCAGTGCATGAAAAGCATACAATCTAAAAGCATATGCTCTCCCAAAAGCTAGCGCTAGAGAGCCATCCATACAATCTGCCATGTCAGCAACCAACAACGCCAAACGCAAATATGTTCGTACAATGCTACATCAGCAACGTGAATTGCGGATGTTCGTACTACAAGCCACCTCAACATGCCAGCGAAAATTATGGAGCGTGCGTAATATTCTACCACGTCATCAACATCTATGCGATTTCTTTTTGAGTGTGTGTGTGTGGGTCATGCTTTAACATCTTGGGCCCCATCAGATAGGGTCCCATAAGTTGATAAAACTTTAATTATTTGGCCCACTCAACAAGGATCTGTAAGTTGGTGATAACTTCCTCATCTTTCTACTACTTTTAAGGTTTAGGCTCCTCGCCCGGGATCTGTCACCAACGTGTGACTACTATCTATCCTTTTTGTTGATTTCTTTCTTATTATTTATTCATTTTCACTTTTTGGAAACACCCCTCTGGAAATCTAACTGCCCTGCATTGCATAGCTAGTGTGGAACTGTTCAGAGGGAGTCCAGGCCTGTGGGCAAGAGAGCACTAAGGTTGGACAAGGACTATGGTTAGCCAAAGTGGGGTCATTGACTAGCCAAAGTGGAATCCTTTGCTACAGAGGCCACATTTCAGTTCTTGGTGTGGCTGCAATGTACAAAGAGGGTCAGATGACCTAGAAAGATACAATGGCAGCATCTCCTAAAATTTAGGGAATTGCTATTTTGGGACCTGAAAATGTGTTCGCGTCATTACCTCCGGAATGACAAAGGAAACATTTTATTACTCTGCCGTGAAGTCAACTGGGCAACCGGTCGGGAGATTTTTAGGCGACAACCCCGAAACGGGAAATAGCCTGTAAATGTGCCAAGTGGCACATTTCTGTGCACTTTTCTCATGCAGGAAGAAGTGGTGCTAAATTTTAGGAGAAGGGAGGCTCATTTTCAGTCTGTCTCACAGGTTGAGAGCTATGGCGTGCTTCCTTTCCCTCTTATGTACAGTGCGGTGCCAGGAGTGATGCCCTGCACGCTATGCACTGCCCTCTCTCTCCCCTATGGCAGTATGTTATGCCTCTCTAGTGGACTTTTCATTTGACCAATGTATAGTTGTGTGGGTTCATGCGCGATTGCCGAGGCAAGAGCCTCTTGCACAGGTACTGGATTAGCTAGCGGCTAATCCCCCGCAAGTACAGGTGATTCGGAGAGGTTTCACGTGCGAAATCTCGTCCGATTCAAAGGGCAAGTAGCCCTACAGGTGCGGGAGCTCGAGGACTTGCTATGGATGCGACCGGCACGCGAAACGGAGCCCGAAACAGTGAATTACAGCCTGTTGTGTATTTTTGCAGGTGTAGGGTTTCGGCCCTAAACGGACCCTAATACCCCCTGGGAGTTCGGGGACGCGAGGGGACCACTATACAGGTGATCTGGCATAATTTTGGGGCAGAAAACAGAGAACTCATCGTGCTGCAGATTCTCGCCAGGTTTTGTAAAGTGTCCGAATGCGTCGGGAAAGTCATCCAATGTGTGGGGATACTGACTGTGAAGGGTACTAGTACAGTTATGCTGCCGAAATCGGGTCAGAACAGCTGAAATTCAGCCAAGATTGTTCGGGGCAGCTTGTAGGGAACCACAGCTTTTATTCCCTCTTTTAAAGAATAAAGAAATACCGAAAGGGGCGCCTAAGTTAGGGGCCAATCTGGTGTCGGTCTTCTCATACAGGTGCAGTCTAGCAACCTGTATCCCTTTCCCCTTTGTTGTGTCTTGAAAGTACAGGTAAAGTGGGTGACAAATAAAATGGGTGAAAGCAAATAAGGTTTAAATCTAAGGTCTACCGCCCTTTTTGGATTAAGCAGGCCGGTTTCATGGTTCCATCGCCGGGATTAAATCACTTTTTCCCATAGAAGTGAGCCTTGGTCAATTTGGGCTTTAAGACACAGGGGATCATAGACCAGACACAGGAAATTGCAATTATCGCTGAGAGACCAGATGATGTGACTGAAGAGGTTTCCTCTTCACAGGGTCAACAGACACATGAAGTGGGTGAGTCTTCAAGACCACCACAGACGGATGATGATATATTCACGACCCACTTGGCTACTGCTGTGGCTATGTTCACACAGGTAATGCAGAACCCGAGGTTTTTAGCCGTTCTGCAACCTCCTCTTCCATCTCAGCAAGTTGGGTCACTGGATCATATTCAAAAGCCTGTTAAGGCTCAAGCACAGGTGATTCATACTGCAGAGTCAATGGAAACACCTGTACACTTGACGGAGAACATGCAGTCTCCACAACCTGTGCTTAAGGTGCAAGAACAGGTGGCTGAGATGCCAGTCTTTCAAGTTGTACCAGTTCAGCCACCCACTTTTCAGCAGCCTATAGCTGGTTCTAATGGGCAGGGAAGCAACCTACAGGCTATGCAACAAGTCTTCCCACCACCTTGAGTACACCCTGGCTATTTTGGAGGTGGATCAGTATTCCAGAGCATGGCTGGTCATGCACCTGGAAATCAGTTTTACACGCCAGGAACAGTGTTCGGGGGTGCTCAAACGATGATGCCTAACCCTATGTATGGTGTCATGGGTATGCAACCAAGGTTTCAAAGCACTCGGGGCCAATTTGAGATGCCACAGGCAAATTTTGGTATAGTTGGAATTACAATTCAACAGCCAAATATGGCATATCCAGGTCAACTTAATAGCGGCCAAGGAACACAGATGAACCCTAATAGTGTTCCCATGTTTCAATCACTTCCATATGACAACTTAACGCCGCTGGAGAAGCCAACTCCGTACAAAGAAGGTGGCAAAGGTGTGGCATTCAGGACCTTTACAGGGTTTGATGAGAGGAAGAAGGCTCTCTCATTCCTCCAAAAGTTTGACAAGGCCTATGCAGGAGGAAACTTTACAGAGGCTTCAAAGGTCTGCAAGGCAGCCACTTTCTTGACAGGGAATGCGAGACAATGGTGGACAACTTTATTGCTTCAAGGGCAAGCTCCGTCCACATGGATTTACTTCAAGCAGAGTTTTGCAACAGCATGGTTATCTGATGACTTTGAAGCAGATGTCATGACAGAATGGCACCAGCTTAATGATGCTACTTGTAAGAATCTGGATGACTACAATCGGAAGTTTTGAAAAGCTCTACTTCCAGTAACTTCCTATAGGTTTGTGCCATTGACAGAACAAATTAAAAAAATAATGTTGTGGCCTACCCAAAGGATTGAGAAAGTACTGCACGAAGACCAAAGTCACTACTTTGACGCAGCTCATCGAGGTAGCAAACACTGGCAATGGTTTGCTCAAGGGAGAAGATTGTGAATTCAATACTGGCGTCAAGGATCAGCCAAGAAAAATTCAGCGAAGAAGTACGTTCTCAATGAGGTTCCTAGAGCGACTCAGGAGCCAGCCAAAGCATGGAAAGGCAAAGCCACAGCTGAACCAGCTAAGGGACCAGCAAAGAAATGGAAAAGACCTTTTCCTCGCAACTCGGAAGAGCAAAAGAAGGTCCTGAGGTCAGAGAACAAATGCTTTATCTGTGAGCAGCCTGGCCACATTGCTCAGAATTGTCCTCAAAAGAAAAGGCCAGCTGATTTTGAAGACAAGGAGGACAGGAAAGGAAAGAGGCCCATGGTTGGTCTAGTGCCAGATATGGTGGGCGACAAGCCAAACTCAGATGCAAGTGAGCTTTGCAGAGCATGGGGAAAGGTCAGGGATCAAACAGTACTTATTTTCTTTGATCCAGGTGCCAAAGCCAACTTCATTTCCCCAAAATTGGCTTCAAAGTTGAGAATCAGACTTGAAGATGGGATATACAACAGAGGCAGGTTTGGCATGTCCTGGCCATACAGAGGCTGTGACACCCATCATCGGAAAGTTGCACCTACATATCCAGTCCTATGTAGATGCTGAAGAATTTTACATCATGCCACTGGACGGATGTGATGTGTTGCTAGGCATTCCTTGGTTGTATCGTGTACAAGGAATCATGGATGCCTACAACAAAAAGATCACTGTACAGAGCAGGGGAAAGACTCACATTCTGGATGTAAAGCTTAAAGGGGAGTCTATTCCCACTGTATCAGCTTTTGCTATTACTTCTGTAATGAAAAAGCATCTTTTTGCGTACTTGATTTTTGCACGTGAAGTGTCAAATTGTGATGAATCAAATTTATATGTGTTAGATAAAGAAAGGTCAATGTTTTTACAACAGTATAGTGAATGTTTCTCCGATTCATTACCGTCTCAATTACCGCCAGAGAGACCCGAGCACCATGCGATAGATTTGGTGCCAGGCAGTAGCCCACCAAATAGGCCTCTGTACAGGGTTAGTCCGGCTCAACAATAAGAGATAATGAGCCAAGTACAGGAGCTGTTAGAAAAGGGGCTGATTCAGCCCAGTTCATCTCCATTTTGTTCTCCAGTGTTGTTGGTGCAGAAAAAGGATGGCTCATGGCGTATGTGCATCGACTACCGTACACTGAACAAGAATACCATCAAGAATAGGTTCCCTATACCTAGAATTGATGATATTCTGGACAAATTAGGAGCAGCTATGTTTAGCACGATAGATCTAAAGAGTGGGTACCATCAAATCCGCATTAGATCAGAGGATGTGCACAAGACTGCTTTTAGAACGACGTTTGGCCTTTACGAATTTTTAGTGATGCCCTTTGGTCTCACAAATGCTCCTGCTACTTTGAATAGGATGATGGACAGAATTTTCCGTCCACTCCAGCAGTTTGTTGATACATTCTTTGACGACATGATAGTCTACTCAAAGAATGAAGAGGAGCATAGGCATCACTTGGCCATTGTGTTCAAAGAGCTACGCATAGGTTGCTCATAAATGCAAAGAAAAGTGAATTTTTCCTGGCAAAGATTCACTTTCTGGGACACATTGTCTCAAAGAATGGTGTCAGAATGGATCCTGCTAAAATTGAAGCGATCAAGTCATGGCCAGATTTGAAGACAGTGCACGATGTCCGAAGCTTCTTGGGACTATGCTCCTATCGAAGAGAGGCCTCTTTTGGAAGAGAGGCCTCTTTTGGAAGTCTCGCAAGGAGGCTTCCTAGGTACTCTCTTCTTGGTGGGGAGTTTGGAGAATCCCATGAGTACATAGTTGCCGTTGCACTTCACCTTGGAGGGATGGATTGCCCATGGCTTGTTGAAGCGTGGTAACAAGATAATTAACAAGCATAGTGAAACCGGCACGAGGAGCGGTAGGCTTTGGCTTTCACCCAAAATTCTTTACTTTAGACACACACATAGAGCACTTTAGAAAGGTAACCTGCGACTGGAATTAACACTTATGGACACACACGGCTCGGAAGCTAGAATGCTCCGAGCAGACGCCGACAACCTGTAGGCCCCAAAATTGGCGCCCCTTACGGTATTTCTTTATTCTTTAAGAGGGTAGATTACAAAGTCGAGTCCCACGAATTCTTTACTTATATCCAGCTAAATACCGTTTGTTTTGGCAAAAAATACCGTTTGTTTTGGCAAAATTTCGACAACATAACAACCCCAAAACTTTCCCGAAACAAATTCCCCTGCTGGAACTGACTTCCACTAGCATAAACCCTCTGATTCCTGCCCAAAAATAGTAAATTCAGCTCGCTGTATTTACTGGTTTTGCCCTGTTTTCAGCCCTAAACAGTCCCCGAACTGCCCTCTAGCAATGGAGCACTATTCCCAAGGGTTCTGGCGTCCGTATGGCTGAAAAACAGTCACAATACAGCACATAATCAGCATTGAAAACACACCTGTTTGGTGAGGTTATGACCCTCATCGGTGCCTGCTTTGGAGTAGCAGTTAGCTACTCCTGTTCCTGCCCAAAGAGGCTCTTGCCTCTGCACAAAAACATGAAACCACACAACTGTACATCAGTCAAATGAAGAGCCCTCTTGTGGGGCATCACATAACTACACGTAGGGGGAAGAAAGAGCAGTGTGTAGTGTGCACGTCATCACTCCTAGCACCACATTGTACATAGAGTGGAAATGCCATAGCTCTTAACCTGTGAGACAGTTTGCAAAATGAGGCCTCTCAGCTACAAAAATCAACGCCACTTCTTCTTGCATGAGAAAAGTCCACCATTTTGTGCCACTTGGCGCATTTACAAGCAATTTTCCATTTCGAGATTGCCGCCTAAAAATCTCTCGACTGGTTGCCCAGTTGACTTTGCGGCAGAGTTCTAAAATGTTCTCCTTGTCATTCCGGAGATAATGACACGAACAGATTTCATGGCCCAAAATAGCAGTTCCCTAATTTTTAGGAGATGCTTCCGTTGGGCTCCCACTTGTCTTCTAACCATCTATCCTCATTGGGACCGCATCCAAAAGTGCAATGTGGCCCAACTATCGGATACTTTCAGTTGGTGATCCCACCTTGACTTTATGCCTTTATTGAGTTCACTTCCTAGTATTTACCAACTTGTTTAGTGCGACGGGGGAACCTACATGACCTTGGACTGAGACTAGACATCCTCTTACTATACGAATTCCAATGACGACCCACTTCCCATCTGCGGGTGGAACTACCGTTCACATTGGCCATACAATGTCCGACCATTTGCAACTTCAAAAAGAGGTTCTCAAAAATAAAACAAAAATCATTAAAAAGAAACCAACAACTAAGGTTAGCGATTGTCACGTCCTCGTGACACATAGGGACATCATTAGTAGCATGTTCATTAGCAAAATCAAAGCTATCAACGTTAATTTCACTCTCTTTACTATTGTCAACCATTCTAACAAATTTTAGGTGTAAAATGTTTTGAGTGTACGTTGGCACTTCAAGCCCTAGTTACCTACCGTGACCAGTCTGCTAGCCTTACCAATATTCTAACTTTTTCTCCCTTGGTACTTCCCCATATTAAATGATCAGTTTAACATGAGAAAATCATTTAGGAGAATTAGATATTAGTAATTATGACAATGTGAGAGTGAGCAGCGGAGTGGGTGTGAGCCACTTGCGTCGAAAAGGCGCGCGCGCGCGCGCGAGAGAGAGAGAGAGAGAGAGAGAGAGAGAGAGAGAGAGAGAGAGAGAGAGAGAGAGAGAGAGAGAGAGAGAGAGAACATAAGTGCTCTGCAAATGATGCTCCCAATACACAATGTATGACTACACACACTACCAATCGATTTTAAGAATGTTAGGTTGAGGTAGGGCAAAATGTGTAGCTGGTGCAAAAAACATAAAAGCCCAAAAAATGGCTAAAAATGTGTGCACCCAACCAAGCTCAAAAAATGACTAGTCGGACACGTGCTAAAAATGTCCGCCCATGCAATCTACATGATGTGCGATGGGTGGCCAATTCGGGACAATCACTAGCCGTACAAAATGGCGGAGCAATGGTGGTATAACTCTTAACATATTTGTGGCACTATAGAGTCATAGACTAAGGTTTTCTCTATTTAGGCAAGAATCCTTAGCAAGGACAATGGTATGAGCTTCGAGTATCTTCCCACCGTCACTTGCATTTTCGGACCTACTTGCGTTTTTGGTATTGTCAACGTTTTTGAAGACCTGCTATGTTTTCTACACAACGTTGCCCATATGCACTCGAGTTAGCGGCCTACACTCGTCTACAGCATCATCAAGTATTCCCCCGCCATCAGCACCATTTTGGTACTTATTACTTGCTGTTTTTTCTTTGTTTTCAGTCCCTCGACAGCTGAGAAGTGCGAGAACCTGTCACGAGGACGTGGCAACTGCTAACCTTAGTTGTTGGTTTCTTTCCAATGACTTCTGTTTAATTTTTGAGACACTCTTTTTGTAGTTGCAAATCATCGGACATTGTATGGCCAATGTGAACGATAGTTTCACCCGCAGACGGGAAGTTGGTTGGCACTGGAATTCGTATAGTAAGAGGATTTCTAGGCTCAGTTCAAGATCATGTAGGTCCCCCCGTCACACTTAGCAAGTTGGTGGATTTTAGGAAGTGAACTCAATAAAGGCATAAAGTCAAGGTGGGATCACCAACAGAAAGTATCCCACAGTTGGGCCACATTGCACTTTTGGATGCGGTCCCAATGAGGATAGATGGTCAAATGACCAGTGGGAGCCCAACAGAAGCATCTCCTAAAAATTAGGAAACTGCTATTTTGGGCCGTGAAATGTGTTCGCGTCATTACCTTCGGTATGACCAGGGGAACATTTTATTACTCTGCTGCAAAGCCAACTGATGCACCACTTGAGAGATTTTTAAGCACGAAGCCCAATGCGAGAAAATTGCATGTATGAGTGCCAAGTGGCACTTTTTGGCCAATTTACCAAGTTTGGGAGAACAGAACTCGTAACTTACTCTTTGGAGCAGTTTTGGAGGCTGATAACTCTAATTTTCAACCATTTCTCTCCATTTTTTAGCTTCCCATGACTTTACCTAGGACGAAGGAGCTCATTTTCAACATTGAAAGGCATCAGATGCGTGTTTACAAGGATGTTTTGCTACGTTTTCAACGATACGTAGCCTTTGGCAACCATGGAAATCTTCCCCTTTTTGCATCTATTTGTTCACAGATGCATTATAAGTCAAGCGCAGAAGAGGGGGCGCTCGATTTATGCTGGGGGGATGCTTCATTGAGAACCTATCTCATAGGTTAAGAGATATGGAGTGTTTTCTTTCCCTCTCATGTACAATGTGGTGCTAAGAGTGATGACCTGCACACTACACACTGCTCTCTCTCCCCCATACGTACAATTATGTGATGCCCCACAAGAGGGCTCTTCATTTGACTGATGTAGAGCTGTGTGGTTTCATGCTTTTGTGCTGAGGCAAGAGCCTCCTTGAGCAGGAACAAGGGTAGCTAATTGCTACTTCAAAGCAGGCACCGGTGAGGGTCATAACCTCACCGTACAGGTGCGTTTTCAGCGTTGTGTATGCGTTGTAAATTGACTGTTTTTCAGCCATACGGACGCCTGAACCATTGGGAATAGTGCCCCACTGGCAGAGGACAGTTAGGGGAGTGTTTGGGGCTGAAAACAGGGCAAAAACCAGTAAATACAGCAAGCTGAATTTACTGTTTTTGGGCAGGAATCAGAGGGTTTATGTCACAAAAATATGGAAGCGTAAACTGACTTTTAATTGAACTTCAAATACTCAAGAGAATTTGAGAGAGAGAAAAAGCTTGACACTTCATTGGGGACCAGAAGATGGGCTGGTCCCCCCCCCCCCATAAAGAGAATATCTTTATTACTAAGGGAGAATCTTTACAAGCACAGGAATGGGGCGAAAGCCCGTCCTCTATTCTTTCTTGACCTTTTTCTGCTTCTGACTGAGAGAGTAGAAGAACTGCTCTCTAACTACTGAGAGGATCTATCCTCTTCTGTGAGATTTTGGGAAGCTCTCGTAGGGGAGAGTCTACCTTACATAAAACTCATTGGAAGCTCTCACGAATGAGGGTCTATCTTCCGCTAACTGTGCCACTTTGGACGTAATCATTCTTGCAATTAACCAACCACAAAAACATGCAAAACAAACACACACACGCTTGCTGTAATTTTCTGCACATAACCAGAAATTGTTACTTGAGTGCGTTCCAATGCCAAAATGGAGATCCTTTTCGCGATACAAATGCTCCAAACTTGGTGTATGTGTAGAGTAGGTAGTGGGGAATGAGATTCTAATAAGACTTTGCTGAAATTCACCCTAATACAAGTGATTAGGGACTGAAAACAGGGAATTTGCTGCAGCTAGACAAGGGAGAAAGAGAGTTTTCTACTACTTTACGCGATGAAACTTCTCCCAAAGCTGCATGCAACCATGAGAGGCCTTGTTCTAGGTGATGGGTGCTCAGAGGCTCCACATACACCACAAAGTGCTGCTCTCAAGCTTCAATGGAGAGCTTCACTGCGTAGAGGATGGTCAACTTGGGGGGGGTAGTGCACTGCCAACCTGGCAAGAGGGGGAGGGGCTGCTCTCTTATAGCCTCCCAGAAGAGGGGACGCTAGCATGAAGAGAGAGAGAGAGAGAGAGAGAGAGAGAGAGAGAGAGAGAGAGAGATTGCATGGGAAAGTGTGCCAAGTGGCACACTTACTTTAAAATTTAAAAACCATTCAACTTTTGACTTTGAAAATCCTATGCTAGATAATGAAATGTGCAATTAAGTGCACAACTGCACACATAGATGCAACAAATGAAAACGTTATCTGCTCCCTAGCGCATTGTCGTACCAGCAATGCTCTCGCATTACCTGTTCGCACTGGTTCGGCCATTTGGTCCAACGCAAATCATTTAAGAATACTTTTAACTAACTTATCCTAAGGCCGTAAAATAATCAGGCCTTAGGGTTATTATTCTAAGGATCCCATCTCATTCCTGTGCTTGCACTAGCGCGCGTAATTTTCTGAGCCTGGAATCTGAGGCTACTATCTACCCCTTTATTGAAGACCTGATTTCCCAATCACTAGGGCTTCAGGGTATTTTTATGCTAGAGTCTCCTTGCGGTGCTCTGGCCCAAACTTGGGCGCACCTGAGGCCCCAGAAACTGCTAGATCTATTCTGATGTGTACACAACTAATTAGATAATTCTTTTCTCGTAAATAAATTAATTATTTAAAAAGTCTGACATAGTTACAGTTTACGCAGGTGCAAGTGAGATCCAGCACGGGAATTGGTTTGACGCAAGTATTGGGGCTGTTATGCTGCCGAAATTTGGCCAAATCAAGTGGTATCTAGTGTTATACAGGTAAAGGATTCCAAGGACCTTACTTTGTAATTTACCCTCTCAAAGAATAAAGAAATACCGAAAGGGGTGCCAATTTTGGGGCCTACAGGTTGTCGACGTCTGCTCGGGGCATTCTAGCTTCCGAGCCGTGTGTGTTGTTAATGCCCGTCACACGTTCTTTTTGCAAAGTGCCAGTCTTTGGGGCCAATAGGGTGTCGTTGTCTGCTTGGTGGCGCTCTAGCTGTCAGGCCGTGGTTTGTCTTGAAGTGTTGAATTCTAGCACAAGCTTATTCGTGAAGTTCCTCTGTGTGTCTACAGTAAAGTAAAGAATTTCGGGTGAAAGCCAACACCTACCGCCCCACCACAGGCCGGTTTCAACGTTCCATTGTCGGGATATCTATCACTTTTTCCTCAAAGAGTGAGCCTCGGTTGTTTTGGGTAAAAAGACAGAGAACAGGAACGCGGGATTACACTATGGCCAACAAAGGGAAGGGCATTATGAAAGAGGGTTCCTCTTCACAGGACCGACAGGAAATTCCGCATGTACGCCCTGCCAAAAAGTGGTCAAATTAGGGGTGATTTTCTGCTGCGTTTTTAGGGTTTGCAAGTATGTACCAAGATGAGATAGGGATAGGTCTCACGGTGGTGGATTGGCCACTAGATCTCCTACGGGAGTGACGTGGGTCTGCCAGGTGACACGTTGCTTGCCGATTCTATGAGGTGATTGCTTGGATTCTATGACGCATTGGTAAATCATTTTGAAATTTGAGCTTGCTTGGTCGTGGGTGGTACGTCAATGTTGTGGAAGTATGCTCGTTTGCAGAGGCAAGAGCCTCTTGCACAGGTAAAAAGTTAAGGGACAGGTTGCAAGATGCTATGTGGTGAAGTTCAAGAACTATCCACCTCTGGATGCAAAGTGGATGGAAGAGCATGAACTATCAGAGCTTTACCTTGAGGCCTTTGGATTACAGCCTACGTATGCCCCAACCCAATGTCTGCAAAGGAGGGGTAATGATAGAGCTAGCACATCAAATGTACTCATGGATTCAGTGCAACAGCAGTGTACAGTTTGACAAAAGTATGAAGGTCTCATTAAGTCATTTGTACATATGTTTTGATAGTCTTTCTTGCGGATACATGCGATAATAAAAGGGTGCTTACCACACAAGATCATCTATGGCATGTATTTATGGTATGCAATCGAGGACGTTTGCGATTTCAAGAGGGGGGTATGTCACGAGGACGTGGCAACTACTAACCTTAGTTGTTGGTTTCTTTCCAATGACTTTTGTTTAATTTTTGAGACCCTCTTTTTGAAGTTGCAAATGGTCGGACATTGTATGGCCAATGTGAACGGTAGTTTCATCCGCAGATGGAAAGTTGATTGGCACTGGAATTCGTATAGTAAGAGGATGTCTAGGCTCAGTTCAAGATCATGTAGGTCTCCCCGTCGCACTTAGCAAGTTGGTGGATTTTAGGAAGTGAACACAATAAAGGCATAAAGTCAAGGTGGGATCACCAACAATAAGTATCCAACAGTTGGGCCACATTGCACTTTTGGATGCGGTCCCAATGAGGATAGATGGTCAAATGACCAGTGGGAGCCCAACGGAAGTATCTCCTAAAAATTAAGGAACTGCTATTTTGGGCCGTGAAATGTGTTCGCGTCATTACCTTCGGTATGACCAGGGCAACATTTTATTACTCTGCTTCAAAGCCAACTGATGCACCAGTTGAGAGATTTTTAAGCAGGAAGCCCAATGCGGGGAAATTGCATGTATGAGTGCCAAGTGACACTTTTTGGCCAATTTACCCAGTTTGGGAGAACAAAACTCGTAACTGACTCTTTGGAGCAGTTTTAGAGGCTGATAACTCTGATTTTCAGCCATTTCTCTCCATTTTTGAGCTTCCCATGACTTTACCTAGGACCAAAGAGCTCAATTTCAACATTGGAAGGCATTAGATGCGTGTTTACGGAGCTATTTTGCTGGCGTTTTTAGCGATACGTAGGCTTTGGCATCCATGGAAATCTTCTCCTTTTTGCATCTATTTGTTCACAGATGCATTACAGGTCAAGCGCAGAAGAGGGGACGCTCGATTTATGCTCAGAGGATGCCTCATTGAGAACCTGTCACAGGTTAAGAGATATGGAGTGTTTTCTTTCCCTCTTATGTACAGTGTGGTGCTAGGAGTGATGACCTGCAAACTACACACTCCTCTCTCTCCCCCCTACGTGCAGTTATGTGATGCCCCACAAGAGGGCTCTGCATTTAACTGATGTACAACTGTGTGGTTTCATGCTTTTGTGCTGAGGCAAGAGCCTCCTTGAGCAGGAACACGGGTAGCTAACTACTACTCCAAAGCAGGCACCGGTGAGGGTCATAACCTCACCGTACAGGTGCGGCTTCCGATTCCTAGGGCAAAACCCTATTCCAATGAACTTCCGTTCCTTATTCCAAATCCTTGAGAACCAAGGTTCTCGCCTCCGGATCACACCTTCCAGACTCAGGGCATGGCATCCCTGCAACTTCTGACTTTGTTTCCAGAGTCCTGTTCCTGCAAAATAACTCCGCTTTCTTGGACACGAAGTCCTCCCCTTGGGAATTTCAACTTCCAGATCACATCTCGAGAGTCTACCTCTCTTCAATCCATGGATCTGCTTCCCAAACTTGGGTACGAAACCCTTGGGCTGATCTGGCTCTAGTTCCTCAGAGCGCTTTTATCCTGCAGAGGCTCATGCCTTCCTCTGCTCCTCCCTCACGAAGAGGAAGTACACCTGCAATCAAATACTTAGAGATCATAACATAAAAATCGTACCTTCAAAGTCGCGACGCTCGTAACGCAACTTGATTCTCGAAAAAAGCAATTCCCCGGAAGAGATCTTTGTATAGAAAATCCTCTCTTCCAATCCTACGCACAAAAGAGGTGTGTTCTCGCAAATCAGCCCCTTCTACAACGTTTATGGGCTGAAAACAGAGAAAAACAGCAGCTTGTCGCGATGGAAACACGCTCCGTAGGCACTTCTTCGCGAGAGAACTCGCGCACTGGGTCTTGGCGACATCTGGTACACATGGGGCAGCCATGGGCATCACCGGCAAACATCTTCTTTGCGGGTGAACTCTGCAACAGCATCTCCTTCTTGCAAAAACTGATCCTCCCCTCTGAGTGAGGGCATGTGATGCTTTTATAGCTCCTAGCCATGGGCACGAATAGCTACACGCGTAGAGATCGCGGGCGTTTTTTTTTCTTTTTTTTTTCGCTGTTCTGCCATAAAAAGAGAGAGAGAAAACGCTGGCTGATCTGTTGCCTTATTTATCAGATGGCTGCCCACTTATTAAGTGGGCGGCCGGCGTATCTCAAAAATAGTCTGAACTTGCCCAAAAACTCAATAAAACCTTATAAGTTAAAAACAATGCTTTCACAGCACTTCCCAGGCGTCCCTGGATGCAATCACATGCACAGTTGCAATGTAGACATAGACTTCCTCGCGGGAAAGCATCTGCTTTCCCGAAAAGCAATCCCGCTTTCTCAGAAAGCATCTGTTTTTCCTCAAAGTTTCCTTTGAACCCATCTTCATTCAAGTGCTTGCTTTTCCTTGTGCACAATTCTAACACAGTTCGGAATTTCCTCCCGACTATGGATATTCCCTTTCCGATGCACCCGTCATCCACCTTGTGACGCATCAGGAATACCCATCACCTAGTCCTTTCCTACCGAACTTACGGTACAATCTCCTTCACGATGCTCTATGTCACCCATCCTATGACGCATCAGAGATGTCCGTTCCCGGATGGTCAGATACTTCTTTCCGATGCTCCCTGTCACCCATCCGATGTGACGCATCAGAAGTACCCGTTCCTGGTGGCCTTACAGATATTCCCGTTCTCAGTGCTCCCGTCATTACTTTGAATGACGCACTAGGAATACTCTGTACTCGGATGTCTCCACTCACTTAAAATTCCAATAATTCATTTAGAATTATTTTTCCTTGGTGTTCCAAGCGAGAAAACCCTCTCACTTATAAATCCAATAATTCATTTAGAATTAATTTTCTGTAAGATAAAGCCAATTTAGCAACATCCCTCTCACTTATAAACAGTTGTCCTCAACTGTAGAGGTCTAACTGAACTGCCAGGGAGAAACCGGAAAGATTCCAAATCTTGCTCAGTGCTGAGTTGAGCTAGTCCTTTCTCAAAAGAGAACTTAAAAATTAAATTAAACAAAAATTCAATAATTCAATAATTCAATACTTAGCTTACCGGTTCAGGTCCTTCCTCTAGTACCTCGAGGATATCCTTCACCAATCATCAAACTTACGAGCCGTGCAAGAACTCGTCATTCGCGTCTTTCCAACAGATCGAGTGTTTCTCATTCGAGAGTCTGTTAACTCAATTCCACCTTCTCAATCCGAGAAGAATAATTCTCCTAGAAATCAATCTAGGTATCTGTCCTTGCGCATAATCCTGCGCTGTTAGTCTGGAGGGTATTAAACCTCTTGTGTCCTCCCACATACGGAATGCTCAAGTCATAGAGCATTAAGTTCGATGTCTTTCTTTCACAAACAAAGTTTGCAATCACCTTAAAGAAGGTTCTTGTTTCGGGCCGTCGCTCAACGTAGGCGGATGGTTCCAATCCGAAGATTCTTTGTGCACGGCGGCACCTCCTTCCAATCTTTTCCTCCTGCGAGTTATTACCACCAGCAGTGATTTCCCGACGCTCATTAGCGTCTCTTCCTTACAAAATCATAAAAAATGATTCACCTTGCGAGCATCAATGACGATTTGCAAAATCTCAGGCAGATAGGATTCTCGCCATAGCATTTTCTGAACGTACGTTCAAACCCGGTTCACAATAGAGCAAACCTTCTTTGATTCTCAGGGATGTTCTTCCATATGTAATTCTTACCATTTTGAAACAGTTGGTGACCTATATTCTTACGAACATAATAGTTCGAATTTATTCCAGCAGCGTGTAAATGCTACTTGACCTGCTCATGGAGAAACATATACCACAACCAAAAGTTGCTTCTGTAATGGTAAAAGCACATAGCGTACTCAATGATCAACGATCATCAGAAAACCTCTTCTCCGTAGAGAAACTCAAATTCCTTCTACAAAACACATCTCAAATAGAGATTCTCGTGTCTGAATACCCTTGCGCGCAAAAAGGCGCTCAAGAGAGTATAACAAACTCTCGTCCAGTTCCTGGCATAGGTCTGCATCTTCGTGTGTTATCCATGTACTCAAAAGTGTACATCATTCTTAAGTTGTGTTAGAGTTTCAGTGAACGTGGGAAATTTCCTTCCCTTCGTAAGATCCTTAGAGCGAAGACGCTCAACTTGACGATCCCTTGGCTCGATCTTAGAGCAAAACCCGCTCATCAAATAATTTTGGATTCCTCAAGCACAGGCCGTAGTCGTCGCTGATTCCTTCCCTCGTAAAGAGAGTGTTCATTCACTTGTGCGAAAAGCACTACCATATCTTCCCTTACTCGGTAGGGGGTGTGGGCTTAAAGAGTACTCAAGCTTCATGAAAGATTTTCTTTGCTTGAAAGCTCATAATGGTTCCTTCATAATTTCCTACCCGTAGTAGAGCAGGTCATCTGTTCGAGAATTACCGGATACCAGATCAATTATGGACCTTCCGGATGGTTAAGCAAAGTAGTTCATCGTATAAAACAATGTTCTGACTCAACCCTACTCTCATAAGCACTCAAGAGTGATCAATCTTGGCTAGACTTATGCATTCCTCGTGTGAAAAAGAAAACGTGCTTTGTAACTTCCTCAAAGACGTAGCTTTGATCAGACTTGCTCTCTCACTTGAAGTATGAGGGTCTTCTATTCAAAAACTCAGGAGTTAGATTGAATTCCCTTACTCCAAACTTTCTCTGGATAGCAACGTATCCTTCGAGGAGAGGTAACAAAAATTCATTGTTTCTATGTTCAATGGTTCCCATCCCACTGTCGAGATTAGATTCTATGTACACTGAGGTGTACACTTTCAGCTTGTATTGTTGTCTCCACCATCTACTGCAAAGTAGCTTGCAGATGCGTTCACAAATTCGGGCAAAAGTCCTTCGTTGAATTCTTCATCTTTCCTTCCTCAAAGAGGATCAAGAGTGGAGCTACCTTGACAGGAGTAAACCACTACTTGCTTGTGTTCCTATTGGGCAAACCGATCCCAATCTTCTTGGATGCCTTCCTCAAAGCGTAGAGGGAGGGAAAAAAAAAAATTTGTCGGAAAATTCAGCCTTGAATTAAATCTAAGTCTTGTTGTAAGTTGCTTGCAGAGCTTTGATATACCACCAAGTACTTGCAATCCCCTTGAGGTGTTTGGTCACATGCCTCACCTTCGACACTTCTCAGAAATTGCCGTTTGCCAAGGCAACTTCAAACTGTCGAATAAAAGCAGTAGCTTTCAGGACATCTTCCCTTCCGTCAAAAGTATCAAACTTGACTGGAGTGTTCCTAGGTCTAAAGACCTTCTTCATATCCTTCCCGATATGACGGGATTTCTTGGCTATGGTTATGGATTGATGTTCATGGATATCTTCTGGGTTCTGAAGTATCTTGGGCATTCCGCTCCTCAAATTCTCTAGGTTCTTGAGCATCATGCTCTTGTGGCCTTCTTAGAGAATCCCAAGTCTTGTGTCGCCTTCTTGCAGAGAGAAAAAAAATTTCAACTTTGCGAGCTTTTCCTGCAAGACTTAGGTTTCCGCCTGCTTGCTTCTCTCTTGGCTTGTCATGGCTTCTTCCCGTATCTTCCCAGAGTCATCCTTTACAGAGAAAGAGAGGAGGCCATGCTCTGATACCACTGTCACAAACGGAAGCGCATAACAATATAAAATACATTCGGATAAATAGACTTTATCACTTAGTACTGAAGCCAAAGGATATAGAGAGAAATAGATAGAGAGAGAGATAGAGAGTGAGAAGATCGACACAGTATTGGGACCAGAAGATGGGATGGTCCCCCCCCCCCCGTAATAGTATCTTTATTACTGAGGAGAAGTCTATACAAGCACTTGAACCGAACGTATTACCATGTTCGTTCTAGAATAAGACTTGATGGTTCCCGGAAGCCTCGGCTTCCGATTCCTAGGGCAAAACCCTATTCCAAGGAACTTCCGTTCCTTATTCCAAATCCTTGAGAACCAAGGTTCTCGCCTCCGGATCACACCTTCCAGACTCAGGGCATGGCATCCCTACAACTTCTGACTTCGTTTCCAGAGTCCTTTTCCTGCAGAATAACTCCGCTTTCTTGGACACGAAGTCCTCCCCTTGGGAATTTCAACTTCCGGATCACATCTCGAGAGTCTACCTCTCTTCAATCCGTGGATCTGCTTCCCAAACTTGGGTACGAAACCCTTGGGCTGATCTAGCTCTAGTTCCTCAGAGCGCTTTTATCCTGCAAAGGCTCATGCCTTCCTCTGCACCTACTCCCTCACGAAGAGGAAGTACACCTACAATCAAATACTTAGAGATCATAACATAAAAATCGTACCTTCAAAGTCGCGACGTTCGTAACGCAACTCGATTCTCGAAAAAAACAATTCCCCAGAAGAGATCTCTTCGACACTTCAACTTCATCGAGAGTCATGCTTCTTTCTTCTTCAAGAATCTCCATGGCTGAAAATTCTTGAAACCATTTCCAACACAAAACCATGAAGATACCTATTCCATGTAAAGTAAATGGAAAAAATCTTGTCGGTTAATGTAGATGAACAAAGAGACGGAGTGCCAACCCATTCACCACACACACGCAAACAATGAGATCGAATCTTTCTCTTATGATCTAAAGCAATCAACTGTGGCAATTCACAACGGAAATCCCCTGCTTCGTGCTCATACTTTCATGTGCGCTTTCTACAAACGTGTCATGCCAAGGAAGAGACATAGAATATGACTTCCTTAAATGCATACTTTTCAGCTTTTCATGAGAAATCCGCATACATCCGTGCTCATTCATGAGTGAAACGTGCTCAACGTACAATATGTCATGACTAGGAAAAGGGATCACATAAAGACGCTGACTAAAATACAGGAAACGATCACGAATGAAACACCCGTACGATGCGTGCGTATGAATCATGTGAACACATAACACTTCCTGTAAGTATTCTTTGGACCTAGGCTCGAGAGCCAAGATCGGTTCATCGTGTTTGATCGAAGCTTCTAGTGGGGGTTCTGTGGACCTCGACTCGAGAGCCAAAACCGGTTCTTCGTGAGTGATTGAATCTGCAATGAGGTTAGCTTCGCTAGATAAAGCATCAACTAAACCATCATCCTTGTGAACAATCACGTCTTGATCATACAAATCATGCTTGTGAGAAAACACATCTTGATCATCATCCAAATCATCATGCTTGTCATTGTCATTCAAATCATCATGCTTATCATTGTCATTCAAATCATCATGCAAATCTTGTGTGTCATGCTTTGGAGAAGAAGAGACTAAGAGAGTCTCTTTTTCCCGAATCTCTTCAATCTTTGCATGCACATTAGAAATGAGAGAGGAAGAATGAACAACGTTCTTGCGATCCAATTCTGTTTTTCTTTCTGCATACGTGCAATCAAATTCTTTGGCCTCCAAGCGTAATTGCTTGCGCTCACGCTGCATGGTTGCCATTCTTGCTTCATGCCACATTGTCATCATGTCCATCATCGTCTTGCACCAAGCCTCCATAGGATCTAGTACAATTCGTGGCGTAGATGGAGAAGGGGGAGGGTCGGAAAACCTCCTAGTGGGGAAAATTCTTCTTCGCCTCTCTCATGCTCATTACCTCCAAGCGAAATATCCATTCCGCTTCGAGTGATGACCATCCACTGAAGTCTTGAGTTCTTGTGGGTTCTTGTGGTCTTGGGTTCTTAAGTTCACACGGAACTTGGGTTCTGGAGGTTCTTGGGTTCTTAAGTTCACGAGGAACTTGGGTTCTTGGGTTCTTGAGGGTCTTAAGGTTATTGAGGTTCTTCTTTCGCTTGCAATCTGTGTTAGAGAAGGATCTTCTCTTCAACCGAGTTCTGCTCTTGTCTGCGGGCGCACCCCTTAGCGGCCTTGCGCTCACACCAAGGTTGCTTTTTCCCACCTCACGTCGATTGGCCGGCTGCTAAGTGCACGGTCCGCTCTCAATGAGTGAAAAGAGGCACAAGGGAAGGATGGACAAGCCCTTCTTTCCTGGGATTCCTGTCACTCTTCAAAAACACGATCAAGAATCGACACGCCCAAGCGAACTTGGGTTCGTGCGACCGCAACACGCAAAAAAAAATCTTGTGATTCTTGTGGTTCTTTCCTTGAGTGATACAGAATACTGCCAAAGCGCTGATACCAATGTAAGGTGCAGCGGAATGAATGTTTGAACTTTGCTCAAGATGAGTGCTCCGAACTGTGCTCAAGGTTCCTTTTTGTTCTTATGGAAGGGAGAGCCTTCCGTTCTTAATGAGAGAGTGCAATGATCACAAACAAAGTGAATGGACACTGTGTGTGAAAGTGCATGAGACTGAGAGATATAGAGAGAAGAGAGATACGACACCAGAGACGTAAAACCCTCCTCCGAAGGCCCCACTCTTGTCGGCGAGAGTGGTCTACTTATGATTGCACAAACTGGTACAAACTGAATGCATGTGACCGATGCAAGTCTAGGCTAGATCGATGACAATGACGGGGATGGCGAGACCGATCTAAGGGCTGAAATCTGCTACTCTTTATCGGCTGTCCAAAACGCTAATGAGCTGAAATCTGCTGCAAATCAAAACGCTGAATTGGGGCTGATTTCTGCTGCTGAAAAATGCTGATTTGGGGCTGTGGAAAACGTTGATTCTCTGCTGGTCTTTATGGCTGAAAACTGCACTTCTTGTAGGGCCGAAAGGACTAGGAAAAGAAGGCGTCAAAGGGGTCTGCTGAGATCGCCCATGGCTGAGATCTGTAGTGATTGAGGTTGGGACCAAAAACGCTAGAGGCCGGGATCTGTAAAACGCTAGGGGCTGGGATCTGCTGGCGATCCTTGCTTGAAGGACAAACGCTAGGGCTGTTGGGTTTGCCGCGGTGAAGCTTGGAGATGGAAAACGCCAATGGCTGATGTTGATGCAAAACGTTAGGAAGGGAATCTTGCTTGGAGGGAAAATCGTCACCAAGGGGTTCTTGCTTGAGAAGTTGTATGTTGAGCGGTGGAGCTCCTACTGCCTCTTCTACCATTTAGTACTAGTCTAGGTTTGCTTATATACAAACTTACTCAATTTGCCCTACCTACTTTCCAACAAAAGTCACTTAAAAATAATAAGTGAAAAATGTCAAAAATAGGGAAAATAGGCTAAATGTACTGAAAATTCCCCTGAAGGATTCTGATGGGAATGCTTATGATCATGCTGTGTGCAACCGGAGGATATGCATCTACACTAAGTGACTGGGCATGCATAGTCTGCAAACACTCACAAAAAGTGTCAGTTCACTTCTAAATCTAGACTGATTGGACTCATTGAACCCTTGTCGTGATGTAGCTTGTCCACGGACACATAGGGTTGGATGTGTCACGTGAAATTTTTAGCACGTGTCCAACCGGTCATTTTCTGAGTCTAGTTAGGTACACACAATTTTAGCCATTTTTTGGGCTTTTATGTTTTTTACACCAGTTACACATTTTGCCCTACCTCAACGTAACATTCTATAAATAGAATGGTTAGGATCTTGTAGTCATACATTGTGTATTGAGAGCATCATTTGTAGAGCACTTGTGTTCTCTCTCTCTCTCTCTCTCTCTCTCTCTCTCTCTCTCTCTCTCTCTCTCTCTCTCTCTCTCTCTCTCTCTCTCTCTCGCGCGTTTTCGGCGCGCATGGCTCACACCCTCTCCGCTGCTCACTCTCACAAAATATACCAAAGAACTTGATGATGCCAATGTAAAAGATGAGGCTGACTAGAAAATCGACTCTAAATACTAATTTCATAGCAACTATTAGGCTGAGTGTTAACCAAAAACAACAGAGAACCAATAAGTTGCCTATACCCCACAGCATCCACCAAAGAAGTATTATCATCATTAGATACCTTGGAATTCGGATCCGCGGGACAAGAAATAGAATAGAATCTTCTATACTAAACTTCTGAAGCATATGAAAATGCCATCAGAAGATTGCAATATTTCAGTAATGCAACAAATCAAGATCCGTCACAGCACAAGTAGAAATGAGTTAAACTTTCACCCAACCAACAAGATCTCATCTGAACCTCTCACTTTGTAACACAAAAGAATGCCTTGCTAATAGACTATTGAGCTACATGACAATGTCACCAAGGTGCTAACGCAGAGACATTCTTCCTCACAAACAAGGGAGATCGATGCGCATCTCTTACATTATAATGTGATCCACATCAAAAGGATTCCATGGAGAATGAAGCATTCACACATAAAAATTTGAAACATCAAAATTTCACCATTTGCTCACAAGTTAGAGGAAATTGGTCTTCACCTAAAAAGGACCTCCTAGGTCGTAGTCAAATGTGATGGATGCTAGATCAATAAAGCCAAAGGTTAAGGACACAAGGAGACAAGAGATGGTGGCTGAAGGATCTACACCTCCAAGGCTGGTCCAACTTTGCAATCACTACAAGGGGTCACCTGGAGAGTCATGGACTAGGGAGAAGAGCCAAGGAATGTTGTCGCCGGTTGCACAAAATATGCAAAGAAATGGAGAGTTATGGCGATGGAACGCCAACATGCAAAGACGGGGACAAAGCTAATGAGAGAGGAAACATGAAGTGAAGTGTGAGTCATGATCCTAAGTCTAGGGGGGACTACCCAACTCCCCCAATATTACCCACAACCCATTGATATGGGGGTCACTAGAAGATGATGCGATGCAATGCCCAAAATTTGAACACCCTCCTAAAGTAGAACAAATATGGTCCTAACGAACTCCATCCTCGAAAATCACACACCAAGCAAGCACAAAACGACACATGATCCATATGAAAGAAACTAGGCCGAGCACAAGCACATCAGTCCCTTGGATCTGCCCATACTAGGGCACGTCCAACGAGGTGATAAGCTCAAACACCCCCTCTTAGCTCCGAGGAGTCTACGGGTCACAAGCTACAAGGTCGTAGCAGCTCCATAGTAATAGCTGGAGAAGAATCTCATCCATCCCAACTTGGAGAAAAAACCATGGCCAAAAAGAAAAAAGAAATCAACCACGTCAAATATTCAACCTTTGGAGATCCTTCACTCCAATGAACATTGAATAGAGCATGGTTATCAATTGATATATATATCATAGAATGATAAGCACAACTACTCAAGCTAGCTGCATGGTTCACCTAGAAGGAACAATAGTTGACTTCCTAGGCATTTGGAGCAAGAGTCAAACTTCTTCACAACAGTAAATGGAATTCTATAGTTTCCAACACTGACCATTATCCCCAATCCTCCTTTTGGGTAACCTCCTTGGCATAGGTCATCCGTCTAGCACCACACTTTGAAAATCTGCTTTTGATTGAACTGTTCTATGATATGTAAGTATTAACGAGCCTCTTCTGAGCACAAATAGATGTTTTTCTATTAGATTGTTTGATGGGCGATGCTTCTTTGGCAAAAGGTTGCAATGGAAGACTTCTCAATCATTTACTATTATTTCTATCAGAAACATTCTCAATACATACAATCATTGGTAACGATCTGATCTTATGAATGGAAATCTAGCAACTACAACTAAAACCTTACGCTACGAGAAAGCCCATGAGCATCAGTCCCAGACCCAAGTAGAGTCTCAGGCAGGGGGGACTACTCGGGGCAGTATCAAGCATTCAGGAAAACAAAAGAGTGTAAGAAGATGAAACGCAACCGTTAAGCTACGCACATACACACCACACACACTCTCTGGACGGTCGAAAATCGCATGATATCAGTAGAGAGAAAACAGCAGGGCATATGAGATCGCCATACCTGTGTCTAGCGCCGTCCTCCCCACAATCGCCACTCGAGAGATTCAAATTCACTTTTCACCGCCCGTTCTTTTTTCACCGTAAAAGGTCTATGATTGCCCTCGTGAGTGAGCAATTTTAGTCGGTATCGACTGTCACAAGATCATAACCATTGATCTCAAATGAAACTAGGTGTAAACCCAATCGAACCACTCGTTGCCAACTATATGTAAATTGGATTTACTCGAAGTGAACTAGAATCGAGGGCACTCAATATAATGCTACCATTTCCCTTGCATAACAAACTACATGCACAAGTGTAGTGGTAAGACCTCCCCGTAGATGCACGACCTCACCATGGATCCCCTCCCCAAAAAAGAGGTGTCACATACTGCAGTGGCACTCTTGCCCTTCAAATTTCAAGAATTTTTTGGGAACTAGTAGGGCTCCCAATCTCAAAGAAAGAAAAATTATTAGCTTGATTGGAATGTAGAAGAGAAATTGAAACTTTGGAAAGTTAAGAAGTTGGACAATCTTTGTTGATGAAGTTTGGAAGGTATATCGATTGAGGACTTGGAAGGTTGAGCTCTTTATATGGTAGAGTATAAATAAATGGCAATTATAACGCATTCTGATGGTTGTTGATTCCGCCATACAAGCAGTGACTTTTGAGACAAATCAGCATTCAGGATTGCATGCTCAAAAACGGCAAGGTGTAGGATCTACAAAATTGTATAAGGCCATCTGCAACATTCCCCATGATGCGCTCTCTCTCTCTCTCTCTATCTCTCCACACCCAGGGTCAGAAGTAGCAATTGACTGATTAGAACTCAAGGAGCATGATTCAGCAGCCAAGAAGGATGATTGAGCATGCAATTAGATAGTGCATGTAAAAAGGCAATGAGTCCAATAATAAGACGCACGAGGTGGCATGAACCCTGGAAAGTCTTTCACTTGACGAGCTCAAGAGAGCAGCTACAACAACGTGCATGAGGCAGCTTAGACATAGTCTATCGAATACGGCAACACATACGCATGGCTAGAAGTGTTAGAACATACAAAAGGTGAAGCTGAGCAGGCTTGGGGCAATCAATGATAGCGATGGTGGGGGTTGGGTCGGCAAGGCATGCTCAATGGGCATAGAGAGGTGAAAGATCGAGTAGGCAGACAACTTGCAGACGTGTCGAGTGTCACCCAACACTGGAACCTCATTGGCGACGATTAAACCTCAGGAGATTCAACCTTAGAAAAAAACTTAGAATCTCTTACGTCGGTGATTTCTTTTTGAGTGGATCTATTTAGGAGTACATTATTTTATAGCTTTTGGGAGCATTCGAAAAATGTCATATCGAAATTTATCAAGCAATTAGAAGAGCCATCTAAAATGAAGATCAAGTAGCTGTATGAGGCCTTGTGAAAAACTAAATTGTTGCACTTCTAGGAGCTCTATGATCTATCTAATGTCGTCTCAGTATTCATGTCAAGCAATTAGCAGACCCATCTCAAAATGATTACGAGTAAGCATAGGTGGCCTTTGTGTAGAACTTTATCAATATGCTAAAAACAAGCATAACTAAATGCGGTAACAGCACTAGCACATGTTCACAGCTTTAATACCTACTGCAACAATACAAACATAAAGATATTGTCAAGCGACAATGATGAGCGAGTATGAACTTATAAGTTGCAGTCCAAATACTAGAAGCATGCATTACCAAAAAATTCTTGGTGGTTTACAAAAGAAAATTAGCTAGCAGGGTGTTGGGCATTGGCATGGATTTATCATGGAACCAAAGTTTTGCGAACAAATTGAAGCAGGAATGTAAAAACGAGCATGGATTCTACTTAATATGCGTTTCACAATGAGATCTTTTGGTTTATTAGAAGGCGCTTGTAATGTCCAACACCAAGTGCTATAAAAAAACTTTTTTCCAAAAACTTGGCAAACCTACATATGAGAAATGTTAGTGGTGAATTGAATAAATTTTAAAGTTTTTACACTAAACGTAACATTTAGTGGCCTAGTAACTTGTGTGTAGCGGAAAATAACATGAACATAGTGAGCATTTCATTAGAATAGATTCCTAATGAGCATAACAAGAGTGCTTGGGTGGAGAGAGCAACGGAAAGCATAACACCTAGTTAGATAGGCATGAACAATACTTCAAAAGAGAGAGAAATTAAGCTATTGACAACAGTTGAGGATTGGATTTACATGGAGCCGGTCCCCCCTCCAAAAGGCTTTGTATTATAGGTTTCTCCCATCAAGAGAGACATTTTACAATACAATTCTTTGTGTTCCTTCAATACTAGCTAGTGCAATGAAGATGGAAGCTTCAAGCACTAAGCAAAACACTTATAAAACACAAATCAATTCCCTCAAGGTCTCAGACCCACGACCTCACACACCTTCAAAGATGGTGAGAGCTAGCAGGGTATGAGAGTAGATTGAGAGGAAGAAGGAGTAGTCTTATGAGAAAGATGTACATCTCCTCACATAATCACTCATATTAGCATAGCATAGCTTAGTAATTAGCATGGTAGAGGAGATGAGCATGCATTGAAGCTTGTCTCTTCGTTGGATTTGCATCACAAAGCCAAGAGTTGCTGGTGGAGGCCTCCCTTCTCACAAGCTTGGAGTAGGTGATAAGCTTTCCATCAAAGCTTGAGAAGGAGAGGAAGAGAGTCTTCTTGCTTCACACATGAGCTAGTGTGAGTGTGTGTGGAATTATGACTTGAGAAATTCAGCTCGCTCTCTCTCTTGGTCGACCCCTCTTGCATTTTACTCATGCTAACACCCCATTGGACCTCTCGCAGCTTAGCCAATGAAAATTAAGTAGCATAAGTGATAACCTTCTGACATGTGTCCCCCTTTCCCCTTTTGTGAGAGCTTTAGGTAATTAATTAATGCAACTAAACTCTCATTGGACTCCTTTATCTCCTGGCCAATAGGAATCAGGCAAGCCATTGGGCTGTTGAATGCTCATTGGACCCATTGGGAGACTGTCCAATAGTCTTCTAGAGAGCTTAATTCTTATTGGTTCTTTTATTAAGTGCATTTCAATTAATTAAACTAGATTTACTCTAGTCTAATTCTCATTGGTCCACCTCCGTGGCCACCCAATAGGATTTTGAATACACCTTGTGGGCATCTGGGCTAGGGAGCTGACATGTGTCCCTCATTCCCTTTGTGTAAAGGAGGCTTGTGAGTGTGTGTGTGTGTGTGTGTGTGTGTGTGTGTGTGTGTGTGTGTGTGTATGTGTATTTCTCTCTCATCCCCTACTTGCAAGGCTCACCCCCTCCTTTGTAGGATTCATGAAGATTTTTGGTACACACACAAAGCATCCAATTTTTACTAAGCTTTGACCATTGGACACGACCTTTGAATTTTGGAACCTTAGCATTTTCGAAGTCTTAATGGGCTGAACCTTAAGGTCTTTAAAGCCCATTGTTGCACATTGCTCTTTTGCAGATGGCACCCCCTTTGGATCCCTATTTTCCCTCCTTTGGATCCCTAATGTGGCCGGTCTGCCAGCTTAACCAATATTCTAACTTTTTCTCCCCTGGCACTTCCCCATATTAAATGATCATTTTAACATGAGAAAATCATTTAGGAGAATTAGATATTAGTTATTATGGCATTACCTCTCTCTTGAATCATAGTCGTCCTCGACCATGGGGTAGAGAAGATAAAGCCTATTCATTAGTCCTTTTTCTAGCGGGTAGAGGATCCCTATGTTACCCTACGAAATCGTTCCAGAATGGATGACTAATCCATTTAGCCTAAGGCTACCGCAAGCATGTCTGCACATTAGTCCTATCAATCTTCCATAGTAGAGTGACAAGCTCTACTTGGTGTTTAGGAGACGTCATCTCCACAAACTTGATCTAAGAATGCATACTACTTCGTTTTTGTGGACAATAAAGAAAAGAGAGAGTCTTATTTTGTTCATTTTAAACATTTGTACATTTGTTTACTCTAGGGAAGCATTGTTAGGATTGACAAGGTTTATATTATCCTTTAGTTGTATGCCTTGCATCCATCTAGCATCTTCAAAAGGATAATTCTTAAACTTAATAAGATATCGTTGGATAGTCTTACCGCCTCTTAATACCTTGTCTTCATGTCAGAGAATGGACTCGGGCTGCAGCACCTCTTCTTAGTCCTCGATCTCCGGTGGGTCTTCAATAGTTGGTTCTCGAGGTGGCTCTCCTTTGTAAGGCTTTAGTAGGCTCACATGGAAAGCATTGTGTATGGGCCAATGGCTAAGCAACTTGAGTTGATAGGCCATCTCATTGATTGGCTAAGAATCTGGAAGGGACCATAGTACCTTTTTGCTAACTTAGCATAGTACTTTTGGTGTCCTGTAGGATTCTTAACCCGTCGTGTGCCTTAATTGAGCCTTGGGAAATTTAAGTAAGACCCAATCATTTTCTTTAAAGACGTGGGCTCTTCTGTGCTTATCAACAGCAGCCTTTTGCCTTTGCTGTGACATAGAAATAGAAGCCTTAATCTTTTGGAAAGATTCTTGTAGGTCTCGGCTATACTCATATGCAGCGAAGATCTTCCCGTGTACCTTAAGTAGTAGGGGACTTTTTGGTCTTCCTTCAATTACCTCGAAAGGTGCTTTTCACGTGGAAGTATGTACAATGTTATTGTAGGCATACTCCACTAAGGGTAAGTACTTCTCCCGTTGGGATCTTTGATCTAATTCCGTTACATAGGCTTTTAGTAGATCAAGAATTGTTAGGTTAGCTATTTCACTTTGGCCATCCGTTTGCGCGTGATAGGCCAAAGAGAAATTTAGCCTTGTCCCTAAATTCTCAAAGAGACCCTTCTAGAAATTACCGGTCATTCTAGGATCTCTATTCGACACTATGGACATTGGCAAGCCATGGTACTTGAAGATTTGTGAGATGAAGAGGGTTGCCATTTGATTGGCTTTGATAGTCTTTTTGACAGGTATAAAATGAGCTTGTTTACTAAACCTGTCTACTATCGTCCATATTCCCGTATTCCCATGGATAGACTTAGGCAATCCAAAGATAAAATTCATGAATATGCTCTCCCATGGTGAATTAGGGATTGGCAAAGGTTGAAACAATCCAGGTTGCTTCCCTCTATCAAACTTCGTCTTTTGGCATACCACACATTTAGAAACATACTCTTGCATGTTTGCCTTCATGGTAGGGCAATAGAAATATGTTTCAATCCCTTTTAGGCTAGACTGAATCCCTCTATGTCCCGCATAAGGAGGAGCATGAGATTCATACATTACTTTCTTACGTAGTGAGTTAGTAACGCATAGTCTATTGCCATAGAGAAGATAACCATCTTGTAAAGTAAATGGTTCCTCTTTCTTCCCTAGTGCAAGGGCTGAAATCACATCTTTAAAATTGGGATCAATAGCATACTCATCTATCATAGAAGATAGATCATTGTGAGTTGCTATGGAAACCGCATTCACTCTCGACCGTCTTGAGAGTGCATCGGCTACTTGATTATGTTTGCCTGCAATGTGAGCAATATGAAAATAAAATTGTGAAAGAAAATTTGCCCACCTCATTTGTTTGTCGGAGAGCTTGGTCTGCGTCATGAAGTACTTAAGGCTTTGGTGATCCATTCGTAGAATGAAAGGAGTCCCCAATAAATAGTGCTTCCATGAGTCTAAGGCATGTAGAACTTTGAGGAGTTTCTTTTCATATATGCGTAAAGCTTGCTCAACAGGGTCGAGCCTTCGACTTTCATAGGCTATGGCATGCCCTTCTTGAAGCAAAACAACTCCAAGGCAATCACCACAAGTGTCACATTGGATTTCAAATGGCTTTGAGATATCCAACAGTGTAAGCACAGGTTGAGAGATAAGCTTTTCAAAAGCATTGTTCTCCTTGGCAGACCATGTATACCTAACGTTTTTCTTTGTTAGGTCATGTAATGGTCCCGCGATTTGTGATAACTTTTCTATGAATCGTCTACAGTATGCACACATACCTATAAAGCTTCTTAGTTCATGAAGATTCCTTGGATTAGGCCATCCTTTTATTACCTCTAGCTTTGATGGATACATTTGGATGCCATCTTGAGAGATAATGTGACCTAAATACTGAATCTCTTGTAAGAAAAAATCACATTTCTTTCGAGTAACATAAAGTTTATTCTCTCTTAAGACGTGAAATATTACCTGAAGGTGTTGCTTGTGTTCATCTAATGAATTAGAGTAGATGATGATATCATCAAAGAACACTCCAGTAAAGGTTCGGTGAGGCCTGAATAGCCTCTCCATCAAGCGGTTGAATGTGGCTGGTGCATTGGTCAAGCCAAAATGCATGACAATATATTCGTAAAGACCAAACGTAGTGCGAAATGAGGTCTTTACAATGTCTTATCAACTATCCTTATTTGATGGTAGCGACTTTTTAGGTCAATCCTACTGAAGTAGGTGGACCCTTGTAGCTTATCAAATAGGTCTTCTACCCGTGGAACGGGAAACCTATTCTTGATAGTGATCCTATTTAGTGCTCTATAGTCGACACACATATGATATGTGCCGTCTTTCTTTTGCACTAGTAACACGGGTGAGCAAAATGGAGATGAGCTAGGCCTAACCATGCCCTTCTCAACTAACTCATGCACTTGCCGCATAATCTCCTCTAGTTGAGCTTGAGAAACTCTATAAGGAGGCTTATTAGGCGGTGAACTTCCTGGAAGAAGTTCAATTGCATGGTCATCATTGCCTCGTTTAGGAGGTAGTTCAAAAGGGACGTCGTCAATAAAGACATCTTGAAACCCCTTGAGAAAATTGGATAACTCTAATTCCTTGTGATCATTTATATTTTCTTTTGCTAAAGCATTAGGTTCATTTTGAGAATCTTTAACAAAAATAATGTACACGGAAATAGAGCTCTTTATTGACTTATTGAAAGATGTACAATGGGTATGGTGTTACCCATTTCCTTAGCATCTATGTACATATCTTTCTCCCTGTAAATTTTCCTTTCAGGGAATTTAACATTGGCAGCCATGCAATCAAACCATGGTGCCCCTAGGATTACATCCTCATGCTTGAGAGGAGAGATAAAGAAGTCCTCTTTGTCCACATACCTTTGGACATTTCCCAATTAAGGGAGTGACTGAAGCTTCTTGCCCCTTGAAAGCGCCATCTACGGGTAGGACATCTCCCATCTCATAGGCTTGGATGCCTAGCTTGGTGGCCAACTCTATGAATATGAAATTATGAGTAGAACCAGGGTCAAAGAGAATAAAAGCATCACGTTCTCTTACCTTTCCCCAAGCATGGAATAGAGGAGATCCTTTGTGGTGAGCTTCCTTCTTCTTGGATTTCGACCAAGGTAGCTCTACGAGGCTCATGGCGAGTGTTCTTTTGGGGACAAGCGCGGTACGCATGCCCTTGCTCACCGCACTTGAAACATCGGTTATCCTTGCGATAACGCTCAAGCTCTTCAGGAGAGAGTTTGTTTTTACCTTTGTAAACTCCCTTTTCCTTAGCTTTGTTGGAATTGCCCTTAGGAGACTTTTGGACATTGTCCTTCCCCTTAGGCTCATTGGAACCCTTGTTTTCCGTGGGCTTAGAATTTCTCTTAGCCCCTGTTTGGAAATTGATTTGAGAAGCCACCATAGTATGGTGTATAACTGCGGATATGGTGCGTGGCCTTTTGGGAGTTGACATACTCTGTCATTTCTTCAGTTAAGCCCGCACAAAATTATTGCTTTTGCTCTCCAAAATCCATCTTTTTGAAGATAGTGTCTTTGAGATGTAGGTCCCAAAACTTGTCTACATATTTATGAATGGATTCGTAAGGAGAGAGCTTCAAGCTTCGCCATTCGGTGAGTACTTTGTCTTTGGCATCGGTGGCCAAAAACTGCTTCATGATGGAAGCTCTTAGCTGCTTCATGATGGAAGCCTCTTAACTGCTTCATGATGGAAGCTCTTAAAGCTTTCCATGTTCGTGGAGCTTCACTATTGGCCTGTAGACTAGACCACCTTTGCCTAGCGGACTTTTGAAAGTGCATAGCTACATGGTGCAGCTTAGAGGACTCCGTGAATCCCTCATCTCCAAACGCCGCATCGAATTGTTGGATAAAGGCCAAGACTTTGTCCTTAGCACCAAAGGTGCCATCGTAGGTAATAGAAGAGATGCTCTTTCCTCCCTCTTTCAACTTCTTGAGCTTAGATGACCTTTTCCACGGGGCATAGGATTTCCTATGGCCTCTTCTTTTTTATGGTTCAAAAGCTGCACCATCGCTTTCTTCAAAAGATGAAGAATTTGAGGAAGATGGAGAAGAGGGTGAACTCTTTCTCACCTTTTTCTTGCCTTGGTTCTCTTTGTCCACACCATCACTTTCTTCATAAGAGGAAGAGAATGAAGAAGATGGAGAAGAGGGTGACCTCTTTCTCGCCTTTTTCTTCTCTTGCTTTTTGTCATCCCTCTTTGAATTATGGTGTGGAGAAGTGTGCGATGGTCTTCTTCGTTTAGGAGGTGATGGAGAGCGTTTTGCCCGCCGTCTTCGTGGAGCCATCTCCAACGAGGTGGCAGGAGACTCACTTCTTCCCCGTTATCTGCACGAAGGCAGGCGCACTGCAAGGCTGAAAAATCCCTATTCTACTTACTCATTTGCAATTAATAATAACAACCATTTATAGCTAGCTTGAGGACCTCCCTTCTTGAGCAAGAAAAGAGAAACCTTGTGCTCTGATACCAATGTAACATTTAGTGGCCTGGTAACTTGTGTGTAGCGGAAATTAACGTGAACATAGTGAGAATTTCATTAGAATAGATTCCTTATGAGCATAACAAGAGCGCTTGGGTGGAGAGAGCAACATAAAGTATAACACCTAGTTAGATAGCCATGAACAATACTTCAAAAGAGAGAAATTAAGCTATTGACAACAATTGAGGACCGGATTTACATGGAGCCGTTCCCCCCTCCAAAAGGCCTTGAATTATAGGTTTCTCCCATCAAGAGAGACATTTTACAATACAATTCTTTGTGTTCTTCAATACTAGCTAGTGCAATGAAGATGGAAGCTTCAAGCATTAAGCAAAACACTTATAAAACACAACATCAATTCCCTCACGGTCTCAGATCCAAGACCTCGCACACCTTCGAAGATGGTGAGAGCTAGCGGGGTATGCGAGTAGATTGAGAGGAAGGAGTAGTCTTAGGAGAAAGATGTACATCTCCTCACATAATCACTCATATTAGTATAGCATAGCTTAGTAATTAGCATGGTAGAGGAGATGAGCATGCATTGAAGCTTGGCTCTTCGTTGGATTTGCATCACAAAGCCAAGAGTTGTTGGTGTAGGCCTCCCTTCTCACAAGCTTGGAGTAGGTGATAAGCTTTCCATTAAAGCTTGAGAACGAGAGAGAGAGTCTTCTTGCTTCACACATGAGCTAGTGTGAGTATGTGTGGAATTATGACTTGACAAATTCAGCCCGCTCTCTCTCTTGGTCGACCCCTCTTGCATTTTACTCATGCTAACACCCCATTGGACCTCTCCCGGCTTAGCCAATGAAAATTAAGTAGCATAAGTGATAGCCTTCTGACATGTGTCCCCCTTTCCCTTTTGTGAGAGATTTAGGTAATTAATTAATGCAACTAAAATCTCATTGGACCCCTTTGTCTCCTGGCCAATAGGAATCAGGCAAGCCATTGGGCTGCTGAATGCTCATTGGACCCCTTGGGAGACTGTCCAATAGTCTTCTAGAGAGCTTAATTCTTATTGGTTCTTTTATTAAGTGCTTTTAAATTAATTAAACTAGATTTACTGTAGTCTAATTATCATTGGTCCACCTCCATGGCCATCCAATAGGATTTGAGTACACCTTGTGGGCATCTGGGCTAGGGAGCTGACATGCGTCCCTCATTCCCTTTGTGTAAAGGAGGCTTGTGAGTGTGTGTGTGTATGTGTGTTTCTCTCTCATCCCCTACTTGCAAGGCCCGCCCCCTCCTTTGTAGGATTCATGAAGACTTTTGGTACACACACAAAGCATCCAATTTTTACTAAGCTTTGACCATTCGACACAACCTTTGAATTTTGGAACCTTAGCATTTTGGAAGTCTTAATGGGCTGAACCTTAAGGTCTTTAAAGCCCATTGTTGCACATTGCTCTTTTGCACATGGCCCCCCCTTTGGATCCCTATTTTCCCTCATTTGGATCCCTACTGTGGCCGGTCTGGCAGCTTAACCAATATTCTAACTTTTTCTCCCTTGGCACTTCCCCATATTAAATGATCATTTTAACATGAGAAAATCATTTAGGAGAATTATATATTAGTTATTATGACACTAAATGTCTCTAAATTTTGTAGGTCTCGTATGTGACCCGCGTGTTGCTGCATTCAAAAAATGCATGGCTTCTATAATTCTTTTTTTCTCAGCAATTCCCACATTATGGCTTCTATAATTCTTATGATGCTATCTCCCCTCAAAGTGGAAAATATTTCCGAGAGGTCACTCATATGTATGTAAACATAGCATGTTAATTCAACAAAAGGGGTTTGTTGACCACACCTCTTACACATTTTACACATATAGAAGAGTACACATTAAAGTGGTTTTACACAGATTCAATAGGAAAGGGGTGTGTTCTATTCATGGAAAATCTACAGTTAGGGGGTTTTATAATAAATCCATAAACACACATGACATGGAAGGCCTACATATAGTGACCCCTCGAGGAAAATATCAGTGTTTAACGTCTACATCTACAAAGCCTATTGCCTTTCTAAACGTGATACACGACACTTGTTGATTGTTTCTTTAAAGCATGCATACGATAACATATCACCCTCTAATACTAAGCTTGAGATCTTCTCACATACATTACATATGTCAAGCCTAGGGTAGGACCGGGCAAGCCAAGGGCCGGGATGGAGCCATGCAGTCAAGGGGCCCTATTATTATCAAGGCAAGGCCTTCATAGGGCATGGCTAGGTGGAGAGTTGCATGCTCCAATCCCCTTTTGTCTTATACTGGTATCAGGGCTCGGTGGAGGAGGGAGCTATGGAGGAAGGAGGAAAGTATTGCATGTTGAATGCATGGCATTACATGTGATCTCTCTCTCTCTCTCTCTCTCTCTCTCTCTCTCTCTCTCTCTCTCTCTCTCTCCCCCTAATCGTTTTCGGCGTGCTACTATAGCCTCCATAGCCGTTGTTTGTGGTTTTTTATTGTATGGTGGGTGCCCAAGACCAAACAATTTGGCCAAATTAAAGATTAAGGGTGCATGCCCACTCTGGACACACACCCACATACACAGAATTCAACAAAGCTTGGCAAGGCTTTAACTCAAAGGTTCTTCACACTCTAAAAGGGAGGTGTTTCCGACAGGGGTGGACCTTGCAATCGGCATCATGTGATTTCGATAGGGTTGGACATCGCAATCGACATAAATAAAATTTTTGACGGGGACTTAAAGGGGTATGTATAGCCCGAGGCCAAGAGAAGCATATATTTCTCGAATTCGATAATCATTGATGGCCATGAAGAGCGGATTTTTCTTTGGATTTAGACATGTCAAGGGTAAGATATCAAGGGACAAGTACCACATGCAAGGCATGTGGCAAGTTGCTGGATGTTTATTTTGGAAAGCCCTGCAAGGCATGTTGCTAGGAAGAATCGTGGGCCTGCATGGTGGTCAACTTGCGATCTCAAAGCTTCATCATGAGGCTACATGGAGGTTGATTTGTGACCGCAAATCTTTGCAGACATCCTTTTACCTAAGCTACGGGGCTTTCATCGAAGCGGATTGGAATTAACTCCGAGGGCTTTCTCAAGACGAGACGAGACATGCTCGGCATGAAAGCACAAGCAAGGAATGTGGTTGGTGAGACACATATGTTTGGCAGGGCTGATTAATTGTTTTTGTTCACAAAAAATGACAACTCGAGTACGCTTTGTTTGTGTAAATATTTTTATGCATTGAGTACGGCATTCTGTTTGACAAAGTCGACAATCGGTGGGAGTTATTTTTTGTATAACACTTCCATAAGCTGCACAATGGTACTTCGTTCATGTTTTAACAACGGAGCAAGGCTCCAATAAGGCAAAGTTGCTTAGCAGTATATGCAAGTCTAGGTAAGGTCTGTAAACCATAGGGAAACATACCCCAGTATTGCCAGTTATCCAAAGAGGATAGGCAAATTACAAGTGTAATCTTGTGCTAAAGGATATGCGAAGATCGGAAGTTAGCACCAAGCAATCCAATTAGCAAGCATGTATCGCTCTAGTTGGAGTTTGTTTACCATAAGGTCAAGCATGTTTGTTGACTAGGTTTAGTCTCTTCATGTTTAAGTCAGGTTCTCAATTTTGAACACTGGTTATGGTGGGGTTGTTTACTGATGCGATAAGATAACAAGTCAAGGACTTATATTTTTTTTTATCAGTTACGTCAGTCAGTTACTTTCATGGAAAGTGAAAAGATGTACTTTTTTGAGTACCTCTTAGTTGTGATAACTCGTTTAGCATACTCAAGTGAGTTCTAAATGCAGTCTACACGCTATGATGGATATGAGCCGGTTATACAAGACGGTTACAAAGGGACAACAATGTGGAAAATCAAGATGTTATTCTTGGTTTCATTGGACCTCCTACTCAACTGTGTTTTGGTCAAACGAACAATTGGATCCACGAAGGATGGCATTGTGGAAAACATTAGTGTTCTTATGAAGATACAACCACTTTGGTTTTTGAGGACGAAAAACATTTCTCCAAGGGGGGAGTAATGCCAGACCTAGGGTAGGGCCGGGCAGGCCAAGGGCCAGGACAAAGCCATACGATCAAGGGGGGCCTATTATTAGCAAGACAGGGCCTTCATAGGGCATAGTTGGGTGGAGAGTTGCATGCTCCAGTCCCCTTTTGTCTTATAACATATGAGTTTCTGACCCTTATTTAATGGGAATAAGAGTGCTCTACTACTATTGAAGTGAGCAAGGCACGCCTGGCGAGAGAGCGAGAGAGAGAGAGAGAGAGAGACTCAGAGACTCATGCTTTGTTCTATCCAAGGCTAGCAAACTCAATGGTGCAAGCTAGATAAGTCCCCATGGTGTGAAGAGATGAGCTCTCTGAAGCATTAATGTAGTCACAAAAGTCACTTGAGAGTTGAGTTAGTACTTACCTACATCTCTATGTTTTAGTTGTGAGCAAGAAGCAGCAATAGCGTACCTTATTTGTCTTATCTACAATAGAGAGTGTCCCTCCCTTGGTGTACCTAGAGTTGGATAAATTGCTATCAAGTAAAGTGGTACAAAGTGGGAAAGTCAAACAGGTTGTCAAAGCATGCGAGATCAAAACTCCTAGTGTAATCATTGTGATTTACATGCCCAAAGTGGAGTTGGCTCTAATGTAATTATACTACTTCAAGTGTATGAGTTTACAGTTTGGATTTGACATTGACAATGCAATTCACCCCATATATTTATATGTTGCTTGCTTGATTTTTTTACTTCGCAAGGTACAATGTAATTGACATGATCACCTTATTTAAACAATAGTCAAAGAGGTCATCCTACCCATGGTTTATGTTGGGCTCGCAAAGCTACAAATCTTTGTGATACAAACCAACTAACTTAGGAGGTTGTGAAAAGGTAGGGGCTTATAGTTTTCAATGTAGTACTAGAGCTTCAAGTTCCCTGGTTATATTGCCAAAAAGACGACACGACAAGGTAACCTTTAATCATGCTTGATGTAACTCTCTCTCTCTCTCTCTCTCTCTCTCTCTCTCTCTCTCTCATGAATGATACAATGGCATAGTACATGGTGGGAATGGAGTGAGCTTTGGAGGGAGTTTTTTTCAAATTTTGCTCAACTGACCGAAAAAAAAAAGCTCGCTTTGCTCCAAAATCAATTTTTGGAGCGAGATTTTCAAAGCAAGCTTCTTCTTTTTATCCCCCTCCCCCCCCCTTCTCTCTCTCTCTCTCTCTCTCTCTCATGTACAAGTGGGCGCTACATGAGAGAGATAGAGAGATAGAGAGAGAGGAAGTTATATATATATATATATATATATATATATATATATATATATATATATATATGTAGCAAGAGAGAGAGAGATGGAAGAGAGAGAAAGATATGGATGGATAGAGAGAGACAGAGAGAGGGATTAGAAAAAAGCTCGCTCCGAAAAGCTTGCTCGAAAAACTGATTCTGGAGCGAAGCGAGTTTTTTTTTTAAATTTGTCAATTGAGCAAAATCTGGAAAAAGCTCGCTCGAAACCTCAACTCGCAAAGTACCACAGAGTGGAAAAACTATTTAGTGCTCTATGCAATTTGCACACAATTATAAAAGCATGTTCTTCTCTGAGACAAGAGATGGTACTCACATGTACATGCTTGAGCCTATCCTCCGATTCGTAATCTGCAGCATAGTAGTGACCCGGCTTAGTGAAGTGCACGAGCGAGAGCGTGTGTGAGTGTGTGCAATAATGGAGAAAGAGGAGAATAGGATACCTTGTGTTTGTAGGGGCTAAAACTCACTATCAACATGTGAGCCCCCTAATTCTATTATGTACATAATGAATAAGTATAGTAGGTGGGCATTTGGCCTAACCGGCCACATGGGGCTTTACCCCAACAACCTCCCACATAAAGGCCAATGTGGCCGTGAGAGAGAAAAGAAACCGTACAAAACCTATACAAGGCCATCATAAGTATGGCCTTAGCCAACGTCCATTGGATCAATGAATCTATGTGTATCCAACTCTAATTGTAGAGGAACTATAGAGCGATCAACCACATACTCCTCACCAAAGTGGCACACATTCCACAGGTATCTCACCATATGTTGCAAAGTACCCCTATGCTCAAGGCAAATATCAGCCACTGCACGGTTGACTTCTCCCACAAATGCGATCTCGGGTCTTGAGATCTGTCTCATACATGAGACTCCCGAATGCTAATGCAATCCTGGCAATCTCCACCAATCTGACCATCTCAGTCAATATGGCTCAGAACTCCACTCATGGAAATCACCCTGACACCCGAACTCCAATCCCTATAATCCATCCTTGTGTCCATCGCATGTCACATGCGCACTAAGAGCATCTATCTGTCATGAACCGTGTGAGGCAAGAGCAATGCCTAGCTCCAACTCACACACATCATCCTCTGGCCTAAGTATATCCATGAATGACTAAATCACGGTTGAATACTTAGCACTCAAGCCATCCATATCCGTCATCGTATCCACAAATGACATGCCCTGCTGCACAACTGTTTGCACAATTGGCTCAACATGCTCACAAACTGAAGCATCATGCAACCTATTTTCAAAGGAGACATGCCTCACCTCTGTGCATGGCTGCGTACTCACGAAGATAGTGCCGTCTTGCTCGTGAAGTACTCGCATTGCATGAATGGTGCCAACACTAGCACCTCTCGATATGACTAGCTATCCACGATGCAATCTAGAACTATGCTCGTTCAACACTACATGGCATCCACTATCTCATAATTTACTCACAGAGATTAAGCTCTGCGTCAAACCTGGCACATGGCGTACATCTCGCAACACGTATGATGCACCACTCGACAACAACAGTCTGACATCTCTTGCACCAACTATGTCATGCACTGAACCATTAGCAAGACACACACGTCCAAGCATACCACTACTATATGTGCTAAACCAGTTACGACTTGGCGTGACATAAAATTTAGCACTCACATCTCGTATCCCATGCAAAGGTAATGTGTCGTCAAAAACTGACATAAAAAAAGTCAAGAGTAAACAGGGAAACAAGTGAGAAAAACCGCTCAGATGAGGCCAAAAACCTGCTCTAATCCAAGAGCACTATGTGGTAACCAATGAATTTATCATCAACAATCTCCCTCCTGAAGAGATTATCACATACATGGAAAATGCCATAATCCGGTGAGCAAACACTCTCACAATGTGATGCCAAAACACTATGGCAAAGCAACCATTGAGTGCCAAATGCAATCAAAATGTGACTGCAAACCATGCGCATAAACAAATAAACTTGCAAGAAAAATCCGGCAGAGTTTTGGCAGTATTTGGCTATCTAACCATAATAACCATACATGCCATAAATATGCTCAAAACCATGAGCAAATCAAGCGCAAAATCCACACTCAAGCATACATGAGTTGCCCCAAATTATCAACTCCCTAAACCTAGAACACAATCTTGTAATCCTAAACACAAAGTACAACAACCACACTCTATAAGTGAGGCATATACTAGCATAAACCTGGATGAAAACCAACCAAAATATGGCACAAATTGATGCTCAAAACAATTGAAAATCAGCCTACATATGCCATTGCAAGGCGAAGAGTATCATCCTCTAAAAAGCGCACATCATGTGCATCCACATGGCAAGCATCAAGCATGCACCAAATGTATATCAAATGAGCATCCGAATTAGGTGAAAATTCAGCTCACAATCATGCTAAAATTGCTTGCAAAGCTCTTTGCAAATCTGTACACCACACTTTTTGAAATCTTCTCAATCGCACAAGTCAATGTACATAACTTGTGATGAATCCACTTTCAAATCCTGAGAGTTCGCAAGAATGCATACATCCACAAACTCAATGTATGTGCATCAATTTGTTGAAAATCTCAACCCACACTCTCTTCACTGAGAGAAAAACATAATGCGCAAAACAAGAGAATGACAAAGCTCAATTCGAGCTCTCCAAATGTAGCAAATCACCACAATAGGCATATATAGTCTTCAACTGTCTGAACACCCTGCAATCCGTCATCCAATATCTCCCAAACCATTCAGAATCTGCAAAACTTCCTTCTCCAAAGTTGTAGACCATGCAAAAACGGGTGGAAATTCCGAGAATTGACATGAAATGAGCCGTTTTTTCAGGTCAAAATAGATTTGTAAAAATCTGCAGCTGTGCACCCTAGACATGCATGCAATCTGCCAAACGTACAACAAAATCAGTGTTGAATTTGGAGAAACTTTCGATTGGAAAGTTGTGTTCCACGATGTTTTCGGCAAGGATCACGGGAATCAAGCTGAAAATCAAACTTTTTCTTAGCCAAAATTTTGTCGCAAAACAGTGCTGAAAATTTCACAGCTTCACCGCAATCTCCGTCTCAATGTCGCTGTGCTCTCCGCATTCGCCATGAGCTTTGATACCAATTGAAGTGCACGAGCAAGAGCGTGTGTGAGTGTGTGCAACAATGGAGAAGAGAGGAGAAGAGGAGACCTTGTGTTTGCAAGGGGCTAAAACTCACTATCAACATGTGAGCTCCCTTATTCTATTATGTACATAATGAATAAGGATAGTAGGTGGGCGCCTGGCCTAACCGGCCACATGGGGCTTTACCCCAACACTTAGCTCTCACTTTCAAGATGTGAGATGGTGTGCTTGTTGGTAAATGGGGAAGAGTACCTTCATATATGCACATTATAGCCCTTTCATGTTAAGAATCCTAGTATCATATCCTACTTGAGTGGTCAACTTTTGATGGGATTTGAGCTTGTTTCTCTCACATTATCATCTTGGACCAATCCCTATAGACCTTTATCTTATATCCACTTCATGGAGTCTCAATTTCCACACTCATATCCATTATTATAGGGAGTCCTTGATCATCTCAACAGAGAGCATGCGATACATTTTATTTGGTGAATTGCCACACTCATATCCATTATTCTTGAGAGTCCTTGATCATCTCAATAGACAGCATGCGACACATTTCATTTGGTCTCTTAGGTCATATTTGACCTTCAAGGATGATAATATAATCTCTCTCTCTCTCTCTCTCTCTCACACACACACACACACACACACACACACACAATATGAAACTCTCTCTTTGAGCTAGTCTCTTTGTGTCATCGAATATCTAATATCTAACCAACCCAAATGATTTTCTCATATTAAACTGGTCATTTAATATGGGATAATAAACGGGAACAAGGGTTAGAATATAGACATGTGCTTACGGATCTATCTCAACACGGGGCCAATGGTAAAGGGGCCCAAATGAGAGATGGTCTGCCAAAGAGCAAGGTTAACTAATGAAGCTTAAAAGACCTTAGGGTTAGCTTCATTAAAGACCTCCAATGGTTAGTGTTAAAAGTCCTTTTGACCTTAAGCAAGCTAGGGTTGTGCTTGAGGTAAGAACCTTAGGCAAGCTAGGGCTGTGCTTGAGGTGGGAACCCAATCTAAACTTAGGCAAGCTAGGGCTGTGCTTGAGGTGGGAACCCGACCTAAACTTAGGCAAGCTAGGGTTGTGCTTGAGGTGGGAACTCCACCTAAGGTGCTTGTCATGCTTGATGACTAAGGTACTTGAGGTACTTGTCTCAACTTCATATCAATGGAGTTGGCCACCAAGTTGGGCATTCAAGCTTTTGAGATGGGAGATGCTGTAATGGTCGATGCTGCTTTCAAGGGACAACAAGCCTCCGTTACTCCCTTGATTGGGAAGTTGAGGTTTCATGTCCTAAGCTATGTTGACAAAGAAGACTTCTTCATCTCTCCTCTCCAACATGAGGATGTTATCCTAGGGATACCATGGTTCAACCGCATGGCTGCCAACATGAAGTTCCCTGAAAGGAGAATCTACTTCACCTATAGGGGAAAGACTATGTATATAGATGCTAATGAGTCTGGTCGTACTATACCACTTGTAAATCCTCTCGCCCTTGATAAATCAATGAAAAGCTCAGTTTCTGTGTACATGATTTTTGTCAAAGAATCCCAAAAAGATCTTAATGTTTCATCAAAGGTGAATGGTAGGAATCAAGAAGAGTTAGACTTGTCTAACTTTCTAAAAGGATTCCAAGATGTGTTCATTGATGATATCCCTATGGACTTACCTCCAAAATGGTGAATGGTAGGAATCAAGAAGAGTTAGACTTGTCTAACTTTCTAAAAGGATTCCAAGATGTGTTCATTGATGATATCCCTATGGACTTACCTCCAAAACGAGGGGATGATGACCATCAAATGGAGCTCCTGTCAGGAAGCTCACCGCCTAACAAACCTCCCTATCGAGTTTCACCAGCTCAACAAGAGGAGATCATGAGGCAAGTACAAGAATTGGTAGACAAAGGAATGGTGAGGCGTAGCTCCTCTCCCTTTTGCTCTCCAGTCCTTTTAGTGCAAAAGAAAGATGGTACATACCGCATGTGTGTAGACTATCGCGCACTAAATCATATCACTATCAAAAATAGATTTTCTGTACCCCGGGTAGAAGATCTGTTTGATAAGCTACAAGGCTCTACCTACTTCAGTAGGATTGACCTTAAAAGTGGCTACCATCAAATAAGGATAGTGAATGAAGATATCCTAAAGACTGCGTTTCGTACAACGTTTGGCCTTATGAATATCTAGTCATTCCTTTTGGCTTGACTAATGCACCAGCTACATTCAATCGATTAATGGAGAAAGTTTTTAGACCCTACCGTAAATTCACTGGAGTGTTCTTTGATGATATCATCATCTACTCCAATTCCTTGGAGGAACACAAGCAGCATCTCCAAGTGTTTTTTCAAGCATTAAGGGAGAATAAGCTTTTTCTCAATCAAAAGAAAAGTGATTTTTTCCTTCAAGAGATTCAATACTTAGATCATATTATCTCTCGAGATGGTATCCGTATGGATCCATCAAAGTTGGAGGTAATAAAAGCATGGCCTAATCCAAGGAATCTACATGAGCTAAGAAGCTTTATTGGTATGTGTGCATACTATAGACGCTTCATAGCAAAATTCTCTCAAATAGCAGGACCATTACATGACTTAACAAAGAAAAAATTTAAGTATTCATGGACTGCTAAGGAGCAAAGTGCTTTTGACCAGCTCAAAGAGAAGCTTATCTCCCAACCAGTCCTTATGATTCCGGATCTCTCAAAGCCATTTGAGGTCCAATGTGATGCTTGTGGTGATTGCCTTGGAGCAGTCTTGCTTCAAGATGGGCATGCCATAGCCTATGAGAGCCGAAGGCTCAACACGGATGAACGGGTCTTAGGCATTTATGAGAAAGAGCTGTTAGTTGTTCTACATGCCCTAGACACATGGAAGCACTATCTATTGGGGACTCCATTCATCTTACAAACAGACCATCAAAGTCTCAAGTACTTCATGACGCAAACAAAGCTTTCCGACAAACAAATGAGGTGGGAAAATTTTCTTTCACAATTTAATTTTCACATTGCTCACATTGCTGGTAAGCACAATCAAGTGGCTGATGTACTTTCGCGACGACCAAAAGTTAATGCTGTGTCAATAGCAACTCACAATGATCTATCTTCTATGATAGATGAGTATGCTACTGACCCTGATTTTAAAGACATAATGTCAGCCCTTGCTTTGGGGAAGAAAGAGGAACCATTCACCTTGCAGGATGGTTATCTTCTCCATGGCAATAGGCTATGTGTTACCCACTCCCTTCGTGAGAAAGTCATGTATGAATCCCACGCTCCTCCCTATGCGGGGCATAGAGGCATTCAACCTACTCTTCGAGGAGTAGAGACGTACTTTTATTGGCCTACCATGACAGTGGACATACAAGAGTATGTTTCAAAATGTGTAGTATGCCAAAAGACCAAGTATGATAGAGGAAAGCAACCCGGATTACTCTAGCCATTGCCAATTCCTAATTCACCATGGGAGAGTATATCCACGGATTTTATCTTTGGATTACCAAAATCTATCCATGGGAAACGGAATATGGACAATAGTCGACAGGTTTAACAAGCAAGCACACTTTATCCTTGTCAAGAAGACTATTAAGGCACACCAAATGGCAACTCTCTTCATATCACAGATTTTCAAACACCATGGATTGGCAATGTCCATCGTGTCAGATAGAGATCCTACAATGACCAGTAATTTTTGGAAAGGTCTCTTTGAAAATCTAGGTACAAGATTGAATTTCTCTTCGGCCTATCACCCACAAACGGATGGCCAAAGTGAGATAGCCAATCTTATGATTCTTGATCTACTAAAGACCTATGTCACAGAAGTAGATCAACGCTCATGATGGGAAAAGTACTTAGCTCTTGTAGAGTATGCATATAATAGTGCTATCCATACTTCTACGGGAAAAGCACCTTTGAAATCATAGAAGGAAGACCTAAAAGTCCCTAGCTACTCAAAGTACATGGGAAGATCTTTGCTGCCAATGAGTATAGCCGTGACCTGCAAACATCTTTTCAAAAGATTAAGGAGGCTATATCCATCTCCCAACTAAGGCAAAAGGCTACTGCTGACAAGCATAGAAGGGCCTTAACGTTCAAAGAAAATGATTGGGTCTTACTTAAGTTTCATAAGGCTCGATTGAGGCAAAAGACAGGCAAAAACCCTACCGGGCCATCAAAAGTATTATGCTAAACTAGCAAAAAGATACGATGGTCCTTTTCAAATTTTGAAGCCAATCAATGAGGTAGCTTATCAACTCAAGTTACCTAACCATTGGCTCATACACAATGCTTTTCATGTGAGCCTACTCAAGCCCTACAAAGGAGAACCTCCAAATGAACCAATTATTGAAGACCCTCCCGAAATCGAAGATCAAGAAGAGGTACTACAACCCGAAGCTATTCTTCGGCATGAAGACAAGGTACTACGACATGGTAAAATTATCCGATGGTATCTTATTAAGTTCAAAAATTATCCTTTTGAAGATGCTAGATGGATGCAAGGAATCTAGCTTAAGGATAGTATGAACCTTGTCAACGCTTACAATGCTACATTAGAGTAACCAAGTGTACATGTTTCTTTCAAATGATTAATGTTTTTGTCTTATAAGACTAATTCTCTCTTTATTGTGCACAAATTTAAGTAGTATGCATATTAAGAATCATGTTTGGGATGACGACATCTCTCAAACACCATGTAGAATTTTTCACTCTACTTGGGAGGATGAAATGGACTAAAGAGCAGACATGCTTGCAGCAGCTATGTCTCCCAAGCACCAAATGGATTAGTCATCCATCTTGGAATGATGTCGTAGGGTAAAAAGGGATCCTCTACCCGCTCAGACAAATTGACTAATGGCTATGATTTTATCTCTTTTACCTCATAGTCGAGGACGACTATGATTTCAAGAGAGAGGTAATGTCATCAAATATCTAATATCTAACCAACCCAAATGATTTTCTCATATTAAACTGGTCATTTAATATGGGATAATAAACGGGAACAAGGGTTAGAATATAGACATGTGCTTACGGATCTATCTCAACACGGGGCCAATGGTAAAGGGGCCCAAATGAGGGATGGTTTGCCAAAGAGCAAGGTTAACTAATGAAGCTTAAAAGACCTTAGGGTTAGCTTCATTAAAGACCTCCAATGGTTAGTGTTAAAAGTCATTTTGACCTTAAGCAAGCTAGGGTTGTGCTTGAGGTAAGAACCTTAGGCAAGCTAGGACTGTGCTTGAGGTGGGAACCCGATCTAAACTTAGGCAAGCTAGGGCTGTGCTTGAGGTGGGAACCCGACCTAAACTTAGGCAAGCTAGGGTTGTGCTTGAGGTGGGAACTCCATCTAAGGTGCTTGTCATGCTTGATGACTGAGGTACTTGAGGTACTTGTCACATTTAATGAGGAAGTTGCTTGAGAAGCTTTCTATGCATGGGGGGTAAGATGCTTGAGTCAAAAAGAGAACCTACTCACTTAATGAAGAAGTTGCTTGAGAAACTTCCTATGCATAAAAATCTCAAAGTTAAGGGAATTCTAAAAGAGCACATGGGACACATGTCAGACTCTCACTAAGCTTAACCACATGGGTGCTTGAATGCTATTGGTTGGACTAAAGAGGGGTCCAATGAGCTTTTATTTCCACCTAACAAATATCTAGATATTTTCAAGCTCTCTCTCTAAGGGGAAAGGAGGACACTTGTCAAAAGACTACCCATATGCTTGATTGCATGCTGGATGTGATTGGCTAAGGGGAGAGGGGTCCAATGAGCTTGTAGCAAGTAGACTTTTCGCCCAAAGCAAGAAAGGGGGGTGCTAGGGGGATATACACCATCACCAACACTCATGGTAGAGACCATTCTCACTTGGTGCAAGTTGAGGAACACCACCTCCTTCGCCAAGCTTGTGAGAGTGAAAGCCTACACCAACACTTTTGGCTATGGAATGCAAATCCACCAAGAGTCATGCTTCAATGCTTAAGCTTGCCATCTTCTCCATCTCCATTACTATGCTATTATGTATGCTAGCAAGAAGAGTAATGATAAGTGAGGAACTACTTCTTTCTCCTATGGAATGTTTCTTCTTCCTCTTTCCTATCCTCATTCCCCGCTAGCTCTCTCCACCTTCGAAGGTGTTTGAGGCCTTGGGATAGTTAATGCTTTCTTCAAGTTTATGTTATGTTATGTTTGTGATGCATGAAGCTTTCCATCTTCATTGCATCACCAAGGTCACAAGGAACACAAAGATTGTATTGTACCAAGTCACTCTTGATGGGAGAAGCTATAATATAAATGCCTATTGGAGGGGGGACCGGCTCCATATGAATCCGGTCCTCAACTATTGTCATGTTCTCTAAACTCTCTCTCTTGCAAAAGTATTGTTCATGCCAATTTAACTAAGTACCATGTTTATGTTGCTACCATCAATTAAGTTCACCCGCTATGCTCACAAAGTAATCTCTTAAAAGTGCTTCACCTACTTTCCTAATTCCGCTACTCTCAAAGTTCATAGGCCATTTCCATTACATTGGTCTCAGAGCATTTGGTTTCTCTTTTCTTGCTTAAGAAGAGAGGTCCTTAAGTAGCCTATTAATGGTTGATTTTGTTAATTATATTAGGGTAAGTGGGACTACGATCTATTATCGGTTTTGTTGAGCCCACTATGTGGGATATGGTGCACACCTCGGGAGCTTTGGACTTAATAATGGAGTCTATTTAGACTTGCCTATGGCTTTACCATTATTGAGCCATAAGAAGTCGGAAAGGAGCTATCCCTCGATAACTTCGCTATGTTAAACTCACTCCACTACTCTCTATAATTAACCAATTCGAGCCGTGGGTGTAGATACTTAAGCGCCTATTTTCAAGGCTAAGAGGAGTAGCAACTAAGGTTTTGAATTGCCAAAGTATACACTAAGTAAACACGTAAGTTTAATTAGCATGGCTGACAATAATCAAGAGAGGAGAATGAACATTGATAACTTTGATTTTGCACATGAAGGTGCCAATGATGATGCTCCCATGTTTGTTAATTATCTTGTCAATAGGTTGCAACACGCTATTGGCAACCCCACTTTGCAAGCCGAAGTTACTCAACAACTTCGTGCTTATGGGATTTCCTTTCCTCTCCAAGAGGAGAGAGAGCTTACGAGGCCTCTTGAAGAGACCCCCAAAAGAAGACTCTCTCCCATACGAGAGGAGGAATCCAAAGATCAAGAAAGCAATGAATCCCTAAATTCCTCCAAAGATGTGGCTCCACGAAGAAGGAGGACTAAACGATCGCCAACTCCTCGCAAGAGGAAACGGTTAACCCATAGTCCTTCTCCTCGTCACTCCAAAAGGGAAGAGAGGAAACCAAGGAAGAAAAGGGCAAGAAGAGGTCACCCTCTTCTCCTTCTTCTTCACCTTCCTCCTCTACCGATGAAAGCTATGGCTATTCTCCTGGAGAATATAAGAGGGGAGGACATCGCAAATCTTACCCTGCATGGCGAAGGTCACAAAAGCTCAAGAAGTTCAAAGAGGGAGGAAAGAGTATCTCTTTTCTCACCTATGATGGAACCTTTGGTGCTACCGACAAAGTATTGGCCTTCATCCAACAATTTGATGCGGCCTTTGGAGACGAGGGCTTCACGGAGTCCGCCAAGTTACGCCATGTAGCTATGCACTTCCAAAAATCGGCTCGTCAATGGTGGGCTAGTCTTCGAGGCAATGGAGAAGCACCAAAGATATGGAAAACTCTATGAGTTCCCATCATGAAGCAATTCCTTGCAAGTGATGCAAAGGACAAAGTGCTCACTGAATGGCGGAGTTTACGGCTTCTCTCTCACGAGTCTATCCACAATTATGTGGACAAGTTTTGGGATTTACATCTCAAGGCTACTGTCTTTCAAAAGATAGACTTTGCTGAGCAAAAACAACAATTCTGTGCAGGATTACCTGAGGAGATGGCCGTGTATGTCAACTCTCAATGGCCTGACTCTATCAGCGAAGTAATCCACCATACCATGGTTGCTTCACGCATCAATTTCCAACAAGGGTTTAGACGGAATATCAAACCCATGGAAAAGAAAGACAAAAGTGATGAAAAGGGAAAAATTAATGCCCAAAATTTTCCCACGGCCATTCCAACAACAACAACAACAATCGGTCCAAGGAGAAAGGAGTTTACAAAGGTAAAAATAAACTCTCTCCTGAAGATCTTGAAACTTTTCACAAGGATCACAAATGTTTTATGTGTGGGGAGCAAGTACATGGCTATCGTTCTTGCCCCAAAAGAAATGCTCGCAATGAGACTCCTAGAGCTTCCACTATCGAAGCTTCAAAAGAGGATACTCATTGCAAAGGATCACCTCTCTCCTATGCTTGGGGAAAGGTAAGGGAGCATGATGCTTTCATTCTGTTTGACCCTGGTTCTGGTCTCAACTTCATATCAATGGAGTTGGCCACCAAGTTGGGCATTCAAGCTTTTGAGATGGGAGATGCTATAATGGCCGATGCCGCTTTCAAGGGACAACAAGCCTCCGTTACTCCCTTGATTGGGAAGTTGAGACTTCATGTCCAAAGCTATGTCGACAAAGAAGACTTCTTCATCTCTCCTCTCCAACATGAGGATGTTATCCTAGGGATACCATGGTTCAACCGCATGGCTGCCAACATGAAGTTCCCTGAAAGGAGAATCTACTTCACCTACAGGGGAAAGACTATGTATATAGATGCTAATGAGTCTGGTCGTACTATACCACTGGTAAATCCTCTCGCCCTTGATAAATCAATGAAAAGCTCAGTTTCTGTGTACATGATTTTTGTCAAAGAATCCCAAAAAGATCCTAATGTTTCATCAAAGGTGAATGGTAGGAATCAAGAAGAGTTAGACTTGTCTAACTTTCTAAAAGGATGCCTGGCATTTCATACCGACATTACCGTCATACTTACTCAAGCTCGAAAAGTAATGCAAGTTCATGAGCTTCCATTACAGTACGATGAATATATTGCTTTTGAGATGCCACCACAATGTAATAACTCAAGCATGTATGGTATGGAACAACCATTTGATGGGTATTCTTGGAGTTTCTGCATCAGATTGCACTCACAAAGGTGGAGTTGTTTCACCTGAGTGGACTCATAGACGTTCTGGAAATTTATTAGTCCTAGTCTTTTTCTTTGGGTTTTTGAAACATTATAATTAACTACTTTAAATGCACTTCTGTAACTTGGCCTTATGCTAGGGCCTTAACATGTATGGAGTTTGAGATTTTGAAGCCTCCACTACTTTGTGGCAATTTTAGATGTACAACACTTTTGGGTTGAGATGTTGTTAGAATCTAACATGACATGACTATTTTCTTCAATATACCTTGCTCACGCATCAATTTATCAACACTATTGCTCATATTTGCTCGGAATTTGGCTTTGCTCGATATTCTTTGCTCATTGATTGGAAATCCTCGAAGAAAAACAATGGATTGATTTGCAAAAAAGCTCATTCAATGCACTAAAGAATGCTTTAACTACTGCGTTTTTATTACATTTTAATAGATCATTCTTTGTCATCTATTCAATTATGGCCTATACCTGAAAATCTGCATGAGCTATGCTCTTTCATTGGTCTCTGTAGTCATTACAAGAAGTTTGTTCGTAATTTTGTTTATAAGTCTCATTATTTGACTCTCTTGTTGAAGAAAAACAATGGATTGATTTGCAAGAAAGCTCATTCAATGCACTAAAGAATGCTTTAACTACTGCGGTTGTCTTACAATAATTTGATTTTAATAGATCATTCTTTGTCATCGTTACTGACGCTAGTGAAAAAGATATTGGTGCAATTCTTATGCAAGATAACCATCCACTTGCATTTGAAATCCATAAATTTAAACCATTTGAATCAAAATTTAGTATATACGATAATGATTAAGTGATGTGCATACTTTGAAGATGAAGCATTATTTAATGGGTGTTGATTTGATGATCAAAAGTGATCACCAAAGTATCAAATATTTATCTTCTCAACCTTTAATAAACAATAGGCATATTAAGTGGGTTGCCCTTATTCAAAGTTCTTAGCCCAACATTCGATTATCAACTTGATAATGAAAATGTTGTAGCTGATGCTTTAAGTTAAAGACTCTTTCTTGATAATCTATCTATTATTACGGGTACCTCATTTGAATCTATGCATGATACTTATGCGCAAGATGATGATTTCAAAACCACATGGTTGCATATGCTTGATAATTTTGTGCACACATTTTTGGCATACCTTATACAAGATTTTCTTTTATGATTTTAAACAAAAATTGTGTATCACACAACCTGTTCGTTCTTTACTCATTGAAGAGTTGCACAAACCACCCTATGCTTGATATAAAGGATTTGGTGCTACATTTTAAAACTTATGTCGTGATTTTTATTGGCCAATTATGAAAGGTGATGTTAAGCAGTATGTTTCATCTTGTTTGATTTTCCAAAAGATTAAATCAGCGTAGGTAAAAAATTGACTCTTTTACATCCTCTTCCCATTCTTGAAAAACCTTGGGAGCACATTTCCATGGCTTTTATTTCTAGTTTTCCACTCACTGCTCACAAGCACGATATGATTTGGATTGTAAGTGATCATATCTCTAAAAAAACATAGTTCATATCGTGCAAGAAAAATATCACAACACATCGAGCTACATGTCTCTTTCTTAAAGCTGATAATATCTGATCAAGATTCCAAATTTTGTAGTGCTTTTCGGACTACAATTTTTTAGAAATTTGGTACTATACTTGATTTTACTTTTGTATTTCATCTTGAGTCTAATGGTAAAACGAAAATGTTTAATCGTGCCATCATTGATCTATTGAAAGCTTATGTTTCTTCTCAACCAAAGAGTTGGGACGATTATTTGCGTATTTTACGGTTTTTTTATAACAATACTACTCAGCCTGCTATAGGTAAATCTCTGTTTGAGATTGTGTATAGTTATTCTCTTCCTACTCTTGCTTCAGGTCTTTCTAATGTTGTGCATGCTGTTAATCGACAACAACACCTCTTGGCCACTTTTTTTGACATAAGTGTTATAGTTATTTTTCTAATAAGCCTATGTGGCTCATTTGTACAAAGTTAGTGAGAATCTACTCTATGAAGGTTCATGTAATAAGTGATAGGAACCACCCATGAACTCACGTGTAGAGAGGGGCCTCAATTTCTGGCATCAACTTAGTTTAATAACGAAATTCAGTGTCCAATTTGACAAGAGGTGCCGTTGAGTTTGCAGGCTATCACTTTAAGCCATTATCTTGCAAAATTCTCTCTCTCATGCTCTTAAGCCATGCTGTGTTCGGTAATCTTGTCTACATCATTCTCTTTTACAAGGTATCACCACCATAGCTATTTTATGTGTGTGTGTGTGTGTGTGTATGTGAATGGTGTTATCTTATATACTTTGTGTATGTACTTGGTCAAGGGAGAGATGGTGAGAGGTATGATGTGTGTGTGTGAAAGATTGAAGATTTTTTAGCACCTGTTCTTTTGATCTCTCAACGAAACCTGATCGATGTCGTTGCCTCCTATGGATGGTGATGCTTACACGTAAACAAGTTAGGAGATGGAATTGGCTATAATACTATATAAATATTTGGAATGCCCTTTCCAAGTTGAAAATACCACTATGGCTGATGCAGTGCATCCTTCAAGGCATTTCACTTGCATCAACACTTGCACATGCTACTATTACCCAATAACTAGCCAAATTGTGGTGATTAGCACCATCAACTCTGTAGTTCTTGCCACATGCATATTATCATGTTTCTTAGCCTTCAATACTCTTTGTTATTCTGTGAGGTGCATTCTCTCACCTCCAAGTTGCTTTCAAGAGTTGTGTCTGCTCTCTTGGTCATGATCATCTCATACCTCACCTCAAGGTCCACACTCTCTCCTTGTCAATATATCAACAATGTATAACACCCTAAGTTTCAAACATTGATTTTCCTTTTCCTCATTTAGCCCTCAGCCGCCCCCCCCTCCCCTCCCCCCCCCGCCCCGCCCCACACACACACACACAAAAGAAATTATAGATGTAAATTGACTATATTTGAATATGTTGACGTTAAATTCCTCCAAATTTTATCGGCTTTATCACCTTCAATTTAAAAATCTTTTAGAGGTAAATCTTAAAATTTGTAGGTGGTAGTGCAATAAACTTAGTTTTTTTTTTTTAGCACCCCCCCTCCCCTCCCCTCCCCTCTTCTCTCTCTCTCTCTCTCTCTCTCTCTCTCTCTCTCTCTCTCTCCCCCCCCCCCTCTCTCTCTCCCCATGGTCGGGCTTGGCTTGCCTAATCGGTGGCAAATGATGGGCAATGACAGGCTCCTAGCTTGCTTATCTAATATGGTAGCTTATCAGTGAGAACCCCCCCCCCCCCCCCCCCCCCCACACACACACACACACACACTCGCACCTTTCAAACATGACTTGGTACTAGCAAAAGAGTCCCTCTCTCTCACACGTGCCATCAAAGACCTCTCTCTCTCTCTCTCTCTCTTTCTCTCTCTCACACACACACACACAAAAACGCACGCCCTCATAGCCCATCAAGATAGATCCTCTCTCTCTCTCTCTCTCTCTCTCTCTCTCACACACACACACACACACACACACACACACACACACACACACAAATGCCATCAGAGGTGCATGTGGTCCGAGAACTATCTCTCTCTCTCTCTCTCTCTCCACGTATGGAGCTTGCACTCTCCTCGAGCCGACAGATGGAAGTCTCTAGAGCTCAAAGAATTCCCAAGCTTTTTAAGAAAGAGTATACATAGTTACATGACCTTCCGATTTGTGTTCAAAGAAAAAGGGAGTGTTTTTTTTTATATTGATGTCATCAAGCAACCAAAGCATAAAAAGACATTTAGAGATAAGGATTGCATTCAACAACCAAAACAAACAAAGACAAACAAAAATCTGTAAATTTAACGTCAACGTTTGCCCTCTTGACACATTTGTCAATCTAAAGCACCTATTTATAGCTTAAAACTTTGATGGTATACACTCTTCAAGAGGAGGCATTTGATATTTAGACCAGCACCTATTGTTCTATTGTTGGGAGGCATTTGACTGTGGCATCTACCCTATTGTGAAATTCTCCACGGAAAGGCATTTGATTCCTACACCCTATTGTGAAATTCCCTAGGAGAGGATATTTTAACTTTGTAGAGTGCTACACACAAGGGGAGTTTTGATGGGACGTGTGCGAGTCCACCATGGGACTCGCAGTGTTCGGGAAAAATCATTCTAACAAACATACAAAATTCCTTTCCTTGAATTTGCCAAGAAGAAATTGTAAAAAATTAGGTTATTTTTTCGGGTTTTTACACTATTTTTCTCTCTTTTGGGATGGAATTTCTCCTTTTCCCCTTGCCCTCCATCGGGATTTTTGAAATTGAAAACGGCGCGATATTAAGCTGAGACACATTTTTCCCGAACATTGCATGTGAGTCTCCTCCATATACAAGCTTGAAAACAACTCACACTAGATGGAATCCTAGTGACATCACTAATTATGCAAGCAGAAGATGCTGCCCCACTCCTATACAAAAGCCCATTTCTCAAAAGGTTATGCATCTCTTTGCACCAACTTTATCTATCTCAATCAATCTTATAATTATTTCCTTCAATAAAAAATCAGTTCTGATGTTAAAACTTTAATTAAAATAGTCAACGTTCACCAAACTCGTAACAAAAATACCTTGAAGCGCCCTCTTCTAAGGAAAATAAGTATGCTCATTTTCAAAGCACCTTAGGATAATCATCACAATTATATCTTGCTCGCTTATGTTAACTAAGAGCCGGTTCATGCACACCCAGTTAGTGTGCACTTTATCTTGAAGCCAAGAGTCTCTGCACTCGCATCCATTCACTGTCAGCTGTTTACCGAGTCCCTTTGGGGTGATCATTGTTGGTATGGACCTTGATGGGGTGATTGCACAAGTTCAAGACAACACTAGGGGTGGGCAAGGGGGATCACTTGATCCCTCCGGCCGGGGGGCAAATTTTTTCTTCACAACAAAGGGGAGGAAAAGGGCTCTTGATTCGTATGCAAATACCTCCGATCTCGAAGAGATTTTGAAGCCCTCTTTTTTTGGGGCTCGTACATTGTCAGAGGAATTAAGTGCACGAGTGATTAAGCTAAGTCAAAATAAAGCTGAAGTTGGGTATGTGATGCAGGCAAAGTTCAGTCCATAAGTTGCGCTATGAAGCTTAGAGACATGCTGTGCTCACTCGAAAGTGCTGTATTTTATGGGCCGTCGTATGATGACCCAAGGCTTATGGGCGTGGGCGACATCGGCAAACAATAACATAAATGCGATCTGCCAGTTCACGACGGTAGGAAAAGGCTTCTATGTGGCAGGATGTGCCTCCAAGAAAATTGTTCAGGATCCAGTTATGAGAGGAGGCATATGGGGAGCTTCTCACTTTGCATATGCTATGCCTTGGACGCTTGAGTTATCCCTGAATGAAGAGTTTATGGACTTCTTCCCAGTGTGGGCTATGCTCAAGGGCTTGCTGCTTTGGCTTTAAGACTATGCAGACTCAATTACTACCATGTTGGGTAGGGTGCTGTTCATTCCAAAACTAAAATGGGTAAGATCGGTCCTGGACATAAAGATCTGCATACAGTGGAATATGAGCAAGCCCATTCCCAAATATCTAGATTTGAATATGGGCAGTTTTGGCACCTACCAACAAGAGTTAGTGTTTGCCTCGTTTCCCAAATGCTTGCTACAAATGTTGCAGAATTGGTCACTATGCTAGGGACTGCCCTGAGGTGGAAGTTGCCTGCAATCCGAGGATCATGACAACTTGGAGGCGAGTCACTGGAGAGGTCAAGCCTGGAGTGGATGCCACTAGGATGGAAGTAAAGACCACTGAACAAGATTCGACATGATTGGTGGTCAAGGGGTGTGCTTTGGCATGGCTATCTCCTTGGTGGCAACCCCAAGACAGTCTGTTGATGGTCACATGGTGGCACACTTTATCAGCCAATGTATGTGATGGTTTTGTCGTTAGGATGTTATGATGTTGGTAGATGCCAAGGCTCGATTAGAGCATGGCTTACATTGAAACTTTTTTGTCTCCTTAATTTATACATCCACTCGATTGTGAGTTTGGGGAAAAAAAAAAAGGAGATTTTGTTTGTTTTTGGGAAAGTTATATTTCCAACAAGGTGAAATTCCATGATGGCCTACTGAAAAGAGGAAACTATAATCTTGAAAATTGAAAAATATGGAAGTATCGATACCGTGTGAACTAGCAAGTCATGCTTGTCCTCTTGAGATTCTTACTACCAACAAGTTACAATAACATGACAACCTTAGCGATGTGGGTTCATGATTCCATGTAGCGTGCGCGCGCGCACACACACACACACACACATCATTCCTCAAATGCGGATAGAGACTTAAACTAGCCAATTAGAGCACTTGGGTATTGGGTTATTTAGCCCTACCTCCACGTACCTCCACGTGTGGCACCTATATATCTAGTGGCATGTGGGAGATTTGGGTGATGATCTTTTCATTGCATACTACCTAATGCATTACTATGGTGGATGGTGGTTATGAGGGCCAGAGAGCATTCCTTAAATGTGGATAATAATGTAGACTAATGAACCGAACATTTGGTCCTCACTTATTTTTGTTCTATGTTTTGGTATTTTTCCGTACCTCAACCTGTAGTCCCAATATAGATAGGGCCATGTGGGAGGCTTTGGTGATGATCTGCCATTTGTATACTTCATATTGCATATACATGGTTGATGGTGGTTACAGGGATCTAATCCGCCTCCTCTGTCCTCTCTCTCTGTCTCTCTCACGCCTGCTCCTTGCCCATCTCCCAATGCAATTTGACACTCACGCAGTGTACACAATGAGATGAGAGCATCATAATAAACCCTCCTTAAAGGGATTCCAACTTATAAAGCCATGCCATATGGTTTTAAAGCTATAGCGTCTGTTTTTAAGAACCCTTTAAACATCTCTTTGAACTCCATATTGCTCATCATGCACTCATATGAATTAATATATGATGTCCAATTACCCATAAAAGTCTACAATAGGCGAAATCTAACTTCAATCTTTGTACACTACATTGGTTGGTGCTATTTACTTTTCCCACATTTCTATACATCACTTTTGCATCAGCAAATGCATCACTACTATATCTACTTGACTTTTTCGATGCTTTTATGAAACTACACTAAAGTCCATATACAAAATACACATTCCTTCCGCGATTTTTAGACCTTTGTTTATCCAATTATTTAGCCCTAAATTAGTTTTCTTCTTTCCCTAAGATTTGATGGACACTTAAGTGCCACCCTCATATCCACATTCCTCACGCTTTGAGAGTCATTGATCAGGTCATCATAAAACATGAGACACATTTCATTTGGTCCCATAGGCCATATTTGACCTTGGAGGACTATGATACAATCTCTCTCTCTCTCTCTCTCTCTCTCTCTAAGAAATTTTGTCAAATTCTTTTGCACCTTAAGAGCTTATGTACCCTACACAAAAATCAAATTTGTTAATGACATAAAAAATGGTTAAACAAGGTATATGTGTTGTATACAATACCATGTTTTGATGACATAACCTAGCATTAGATTGATGTGTCAAGTGATGAGCATTTAGGATGGGTTGGCAATGTATATGTGTTGGATCCATGAATCAATGCACGGGGCTTTTGGTATGTATCAGATGCCCAAACCATGTGGCACAAAGCTCTTTATTCACATTGCAACCACATCACAATGGTGACGGTTGCTTGTGAGCATATACTATTATACATGTCCTCATGTTTATAAGCTATTTATTAATCTAAAAATAACCCAATATATGTTTCAATTTTTTTTCTCTATATGCTTCTAGCATGGGTAGTGAATAGCAAAGCGCCCACAAACCTCATTTCTATATTATTTACCAGTGTGGTGACTCAAATTACCAAGGTTAAGAACCAAGCATTGTTCACAGCATGGTATGTATGGCAATACCTATACTGGGCAACAAATGAAACATGGGAATTGGTGCCAAAGGATAAGAAGGCAATTGGATGTAAGTGGGTTTACAAAATAAAGCATAATGTTGATGGTAGTGTGAGCATGTACAAGGCTAGACTTGCGGCCAAAGGATATGCACGGACTTGTGAGATTGATTATGAGGAGACGTTCAGCCCTGTAGCTAAGATGGCTACCTTTTTTGTGTTTATTGTAGTGGTTGCCGCATTAAAATAGGTGTTGAAACAAATGGATGTAAATAATGCACTTTTGAATGGAGACTTGGAGGAAACTGTGTTTCTTGGATTTTTTTCTCTTTTTTTTCTTATATCCACAATCATGGATAATCACTATAGGGTAGTATGTAATGAATTTTGGGGGTAAGGCTTTTCCATCTGGTCAAAGACGTAATTCACCAATGCATCTGTCTTGCTGATCACAAACACACACTATCTAGACAGGTGGTCGATGCCAACCTCAAAGTCAAAGCTGAAATCCTCCTAAATTGACCCTTTCTCTCTAGAGAGTCTCTCTCCTCTCTATTGGGTAGTAATTCTCTCTCTCTCTCTCTCTCTCTCTCTCTCTCTCTCTCTCTCTCTCTAAACATAGATTTCTCTCGTTCAACTAATAGCTCCTTCTAAAATACTTATCTTTCCCACCAAATACTCTCTATAAACTTTGGGAGTTTTTAAAAGAAATGATTATTTTTTGTGTAGAAGAACACAAGAAAACCAATGCAAGCATTGGCAAAAACCAATAGAAGATTGATGAGGTAATCATTGGGGCTTTTTAACATACCAAACGTGTGGCACAAAGCTCTTTGTTCACATTGCAACAACAACACAAGCGTGACGACTGCTTGTGAGCATACATATTTTAATGGGTATGTTATTCTTCTTTTCACTTTCCACAACACATGCATGATGGTTGCTTGTGGGCATACAATATACATGTCTTCATGTGTGTATGTTATTCTTCTCTTTCCCATAGAATGCAAAGTGCAAGAATTCGGAGAGTCCTGCAATTGTACTTTCATAAGTTTTCATGAATAGACAATCAAGGAGAATGGTGGCTTAAGGCCCTTGATTCACTATGTGCAAGAGCATATCATCTTCTCGATACCTTCACTCTTTTAGTACAATACAATACAACTTATCTCTAGTTTCTCCATGGTGACTATTCAATTGTTGCAAAGCAAGCCCATGCTCAATTTTGTTCACCACATTCCATCTCACAATCATAATTACTTAGTAAGATCTTTTCGGCTAGAGCTGTAGATGCCTTCGTAGAGAAGCCTTGTTTAGGGGGTTCTTAATCGAGGAGTATTCGTATTATTGTGGATTGGAGTGAAAGGGATACCTTAATGTGTCAAGGTAGTAACAAGCTTTTGTTACATCCCTATGCATCAAGATGGACAATTATAGTATTCACCACTACGTGCAAATGGGCCAAGGTGTGAACAAACCCTTCGCTGACGGGAGGTTAAAAAGGGCAATTGATACATCCTATTAACAAGAATCTTGGCTTATTGGGATGATTGGTAGAGTGCTCACCATACTTGGATTCTATCCCTTTACATGTTCATCCACACACTTGAATGGTATCCATCGGTGTTATGAGATGCTCACTCGTAAGATAGAGTCTTACCCATATGTTGCTAGCTTCCATGCTCAAAGGTGAGCTATACTATTTTTAACTATAAGGCAAGCTTGATGTCCATTCTTCACGCTTTTATTTGCGTATGCATGCTTTGCGTTATGTCAAGTCTACAAAACAAATCTTGTACACTTGTTAAATTAGAGCAAACATCATGTTCTTCCACATGCCATGATGACATGCAAAAACCACTTTTTAGGGTCCATGGGACCATCATGGTACATCCTAACCATGCCTCGCGAACTCTTTGATAGGATGCTTTGAGAGACTACTAGAAAGAGAAGAGGGCAAGAGAGGCAAGCAAATTGTGGGAGTTAATGGTGAGTTCTTCTTCCATGGATTATCATGTGTGTAGGTAATAGCTAGCGATAGTTCATGGATGCTTGAGTATGTCTTGTTTCAGCTCTTTGTTACCATCAAAGCAGCCCTAATAATGTCATTAACAGTTGTCAAAGGACATGGAAATAACTTTCGTGGGCATCATGGATGACTGTTGAGTACTTTACAATTTGTAGGACTATGACTATGGATGTTTTTATAGGTTTGCAATGTTTGTGGTCATTAAAAGCCACTATGGGGACAATTTTTTAGTTATGTAAAAGAACCTCTTCAAAGAGTGTAGGATGAAAAACCCTATTATATTGTGTGACTAATTTTTTCGTTTGTAAGTGCTACCTTAAAATGGAAAGGTATAAAACCCTAAATCTTTTATGTTCTACAGTGATGATGCTCTATGAGTAGCTCAATATGACTCAAAATGGGTATGTGTAGCTGATAATCTCTTCCTTGAGCTTTGGTGTTTGCAACCAATTATCTTAGTTGTAGAGAGAAAAAAAAAGGATGGACACCACATAGATGGTCTCCATGACCTCGAATCATCCTCACCTTGCACCTTCATAATCAAGCCTCTATGGTAACCACTTAGATGGTACTCTAGATTGCAACTCATGCACCACTTACCTCATGTTGCCCCAAGTTGTTCCTCCTCATTCTATGTAGCAATCTTTCATGTGGAGAATTTTTGGAATAGGTAGCCCCACTACAAGAAGAATTCTCTGATTGACATGTGGATGCTCTCTTTTTATGTGCATGTACCACTTGGCAACACATCTTGGCACAATCTCTTAGGATATAAAATGTAACAATTACATGGAAAATAGCTATTGGAACTTGTTTGAAGGTGCACATAAGGGTCGCCTAAGGAAGTGAAGGGGAACCCTTAGGCAATTTAATGTTACGTCCTACATGGTCAATCAAGTAGGGAGCCCTACATAGTAGGTTCATATTTGCATGCGCACATAACTCAAGCATCTACATGGAATGCTATTTCGATGGTTGTGGACATCACATGGGCATCCTCATGGAAAATTGGGTTATCTAAGGAGAGTGTGGGGAAGCTTTGAGGAGATCAATGGGCATCCTTAGATAACTTTATACAAGGCTTGGAAAAGAAGGTTAAGGCCTTTTTACTAGACCTCAAAGAAAATATTCTCTCTCCTCCAAGGGAGATAGAATATTTTCTTTGAGGAGATCGATGGACATCCTTAGATAACTTTACACAAGGCTAGAAAGAGAAGAGGGCAAGAGAGGCAAGCAAGTTGTGGGAGTCAATGGTGAGTTCTTCTTCCATGGATCGTCATGTGTGGGGGTATTAGCTGACGATAGTTCATGGTTTCTTGAGTAGGTCTTGTTTCAAATCTTTGTTACCATGAAAGCAACCCTAATAATGTCATTAAACGTTGTCAAAGGACATGGAAATAACTTCCGTGGTCATCATGGTTGAGTGTTGATTACTTCACGACTTGTAGGACTATGACTATTGTGGTTTTGCAATGTTTGTGGTCATTGAAAGCCACTCTAAGGACAATTTTGCGGTTCTGTAAAAGAACCTGTTGAAAGAGTGTAGGATGCAAAACCCTATGTATATTGGGTGGCTAATTCTTTATTTTGTAAGTGCTCCCTTAAAATGGAAAGGTTGTTAAACCCTATATATATTATGTTCTACAATGATTAGACTCAAAATGGGTCTATGTAGTTGATAGTCTCTTTGTTGCGCTTTGGTGTTTGCAACCGATTATCTAGTTGGAGAGAGAGAGAGAAAGGAAATGAGATGGATGGAAACCACATAAATGGTCTCCATGACCTCGAATCATCCTCACCTTGCACCTTCATAATTAGGCCTCTATGGTAACCTCTTGGGTGGTACTCTCCATTGCAACTGATACACCACTTACCTCATGTTTCCTGAAGTTGTTCCTCATTCTATGTAGCAACCTTTCATGTGGAGGATTTTTGAAATAGGTAGCCCACTACAAGGAGAATGCTCTGATTGACATGGGGATGCTCTCTTTTTATATGCATGCACCACTTGGCAACACGTGATGGCACAATCTCTGGGATATAAAATGTGACAATTACATGGAAGATAGCTATTGGAACTTGTTTGGAGGTGCACATAAATGTGGCCTAAGGAGATGAAGGGGAACTCTTAGGCAATTTAATCCCAGATAATGAAGCAACCGCTTTTTCTAGCCGCTTTAACCCATGTTACATTTACATGGCAAATTGCTATTTTCTTGTGTATGGAGTTGCACATCAAGGCAAAACCACTTTACATATGGCATGCATCCTCATGGAAAATTGGGTTATCTAAGGAGGGTGTGGGGCAGCTTTGAGGAGATCAATGGACATCCTTAGATAACTTTATACAAGGCTTGGAAAAGAAGGTTGAGGCCTTTTTACTAGACCTCAAAGACAATATTCTCTCTCCTCCAAGGGAGATATAATATTTTCTTTAAGGAGATCGATGGACATCCTTGGATAACTTTATACAAGGCTTGGAAGTGAAGGTTGAGGCCTTTTTACTACACCTCAAAGAAAATACTCTCTCTCTCTCTCTCTCTCTCTCTCTCTCTCTCTAACTCCATTGATACTTCCATCCAAGTGCTTTGGTTGTCTCTCCAAACGGAGCCATTGGTAGAAATTTGATGCCATCATGACACCTTTTAGCACAAGAATAGGTGACATCAATTTCAAAACACCCTCTAGACTCCACATCCATTTGAGTTTTATACTTGAAGATGTCTTTGCACATGCTATTGTGCATTTTGACAATTGGAAAGAAGACCTTAAAATCAAATTGGTAGAGCATTTTGTGCATTAAAGTTTGGCATTAAGAGATGCCTAAGGCATATCAGGAAAAGCTGTTTTCTAAGAGATGTCTAGGGAATATCAGTAAAGTTTTGCATGAAGAGATCTCTTCGGCATATGAGAAAAAGCTATTTTCTACACCATTCCATTTTTCGAAGAATTTTCATTATTATATTTAAACCCTAGTCATGTGACTGGACATTCAAATGTCCTTATTTCTTGTCAAAATTTTTGTGAAGATAAAACCAAAATTTTTAGGTCGTTTTCTATATGTTGTCAAATGATGAGATCAAGTATACTTGTATTCTTTTCCTTGTTGAAGGTCATATATTATTTAGGGATTTATGATAAATGTTAAGCTAAAACATTCTACGACTAAACTGTTAAAGTTTAGGCATCTCAAGTGAACTACCCAATGTGATCCCATTATTTAGTTTGGCTTTTAGGTATTTATTTTACTTATTTGTCAAAGTCTTGGGTAGGGCAATTTATTGGACTTGCTATGTAAGCAACCCCTTGCCTCCGTTGTACACACATTCAATTATTCATTGCCAAGGTTGATTGGTTCAACAGACTCTCTCTCTCTCTCTCTCTCTCTCTCTCTCTCTCTCTCTCTCCCCGCTTGGTCTCTACGCTTCCGCATTGTCGACTTTGACATGGTATTAGAACGTACGGCTTGAAGTCCTTGATGTAGAGGAGTAGCGCGGAGAAGAGCAACCCATGGAGAAGGAGCCATTGAAGAACCTGCTCGTCGTTGCCACCCTCTCCTGCCCCTGCATTTCAAAACGCAACCACATTCACTGCAGACAACCTTCTCCCCTTGGTGCAGACTCCCTTGCCAGTGTGCGTTTTGAAACGCTCCTATGCAGCTAGTGCTGGCGCCTCCCCTCCCTGGTTCCAATGTTTTGAGAAGCCCCATGCGTTCACCCCATGCCAATGCACCCCCCCCCCCTCTTGCGTTTTGAAACGCCGTCATTGGAGCAGCTGTTCCCCCTTGTTGACGCCACTGCTACACCCCAACCCGTTTGCGTTTTGAAATGCTATGGCTAGCGTTTGGTGATGCAACCTGCCTCTGTTCGTTTTTAAACGTTAGTAACAACAGGCAAATCTCCTCTTGACAGCGCTTGCAACTCCTCTCAAGTCAACCTGTGTTTCAAAACGTAGCTGCCGACACGTGTTTTCCCCTCTTTGCAGCGTTTTAAAATGTCCAACCCTTTGGAGCTCTTTGGCAACGGCACTTTTATCCCACCATTACACATTGACCCAGCGTGTTGAAATGTCGAGGGCCACCAGAAGGTCCTTGGAGTCGACGTTTTGGTGACTCGGAGCCCAAGAGAGGGACATCCGAGGAGACACTTTTGAAAGCGGCTTAGGCAACGAAGAGGCAAAGTTTTTTTGTTGTCGAGCCTTGATTTGTTCAAGGGCTTCCACATAGCAACGACGGATCGGAATTGTGCGGCGAGCATTATACGTGGGAGCGGCTTTGTGCCAATCTTGTAACTCAGGAGAGGCCACTAGTTTAAAGTTTTGGACTCCAAAGAGGGAAAGCAGATTTTGCTGAGTGGCTTGGGAATTGCAAGGGCAAGCAATGCTCCTTGTGTTGGAATTCAAGTTATTGGTGTTTGAACCCGTAGGTCGAAGTTCAATGCACATGCATCTAACAAGGAACCAATCAGACATCTAAAACACTATGGATAGGCGTGCCAATTCATTGTTGTTGGTTGGATCATGGACAAGATGTGTTCCAACAGTTCATTATCTTGGAGTTCTATATTCTGGACGTGATGTGTTCACAGATCACGAATGGAGATTATTGGATGTAGTATGGTCTACAGTTCAAAGTTTCCACACAGGCAACTGATGCTCAAGATGGGATTACTTTCAAGTACAAAGATGAGGAGAGAAACACCGAGGTGTATCTAATATCCGGGCCAGTGCAGGGGTGTCCATGGTAGCTTCTTCATTGACTTGGTCTCATTATTGATGTCCACTATGAGCTACAGAGAGGGTGTTAAAGTTTAGGCATCTCAAGTGAACTGACCAATGTGATCCCATCATTTAGTTTGGCTTTTAGGTATTTATTTTACTTATTTGTCAAAATCTTGGGCAAGGCAATTTACTAGGCTTGCTATGTAAACAACCCCTTGCCTCCATTGTATACACATCCAATCATTCGTTGCCAAGGTTCATTGGTTCAAGAGACTCTCTTGTGCTCACTCCCCTTGGTCTCTGTGCTTCCACATCATCGACTATGTTATAAACAAGCAAAGATATTGGCACTGTCAAAGAAAATAAAAAACGCCATATTGATGATTGAATGATTTTTATGCCATAACCACAAAAAGCAAAATAATAGATCTTGTTGTGCCAATTTAGTTGAAAGGAAAACAAGCACAAAAAGTAAAGAATGCACAAAATTTCAATCTTCTTTATGACCAAAAAAACAAAAGATTTTGGCATTGACAAAAGCAAATAACAAATGCACTATTGGTGATTGAATGATTTTTGTGTTGTAACTGCAAAAAGCCAACAAGTTGCATGAAGAGACCATAGCTCTTCTGCGATCTCTATTGCGCACAACGGAGGGGGAGCTATCAACATACATGTTAAATACACACAAAAAAAGTTGGTAACCAATTGGGGGCCAAAAGGATGGAACAAAATGTGATGTACTTTGAACAAAAGATTACCATTTGGAAATTTACATTACAAAATAATTACCAAATGGTGACAGGTATTTCAAGAAAGATTACCGTTAGGGGTTTTTCAAAGTACATATCTATGCTTAAGAAGTTCAGATCTATGGATAGAGGCCTCATAGGTAGACACTCTTGATTGACCTATGTTCAATTTTCATAAACATTGGTATAAAGGTTTCAAATTTTAGAACCTTGATAATAATTGGTATCTATGAATTAAAAAAGAGAGCTTTGGTAACTTTCAAATCTAGAAGGTTAGCAAATGGAAACTCAAAATTTGGGAAGTGGTAATTGCATCGTTCAACAACAAAGCAAATGAAAGAAGGCTTGTCGGATACCTAATACAAAAAATGTCAGGCTGACTGCAATAGGAAGTCAACAACCCAAAAACCCTTGGTCTACAAAATCTAGCAGTCCCTTTGGCCCCCTTCACTTCCCACAATCATCTGCTGCTCTGCTTGCTTCAATAGCGGACTGCCCAAATGACTTATTTATCCAAGAAAAGCTCAACGGCTCTGCTCTGCTCAGCTATGGTTAAGCCATTCTCAGATCTCTGTCCATTATGCATGAGGACTTGTGAAGAAAGACTTCAAAGCAAGAGAGTGACTAGGGATTGGTTGCGCTACCACTGCAGCATGGCGCTCTAATGCAACTCGATTGTTGCACGTTGAACAGTATGAGGCATCCTTTGTCCCTGTAAGTGAATGTGATCCTCCCAAAAAAACAGACCATGCTCAAAGTCTTCAACTGTAGCTGGACGATATCCTTGCCTCTTCAAGTCGAGGCCTTTTGATAGTACCTTGCATTCCCGAAGCTGTAGGTGTAGCGCATTCAGCATCTGTGATGCTCTTCATGAAGGCTACTTCCTCAGGTAAATTAAAGCTTAAGCAAAGCATGGCCTGTTACAAACAACTCATCAACTCTTGCTGAAACAAAATGTATGATAGAAGAGCTATGTTATTAACTTGCCTTGTTAGGAGCCACGTCTCTAACCTCCCATACAGTTGGATTCGTGATTGAGCAACCCAAAACACTCTCTGCATGCTGTTATCCATCCATTGCCTCTCTCTCTCTCTCTCTCTCTCTCTCTCTCTCTCTCTCTCAATCAAAATAACATGTCAAGGGCACAGCCTCAAGATAAATGTACAAAGCCAATCGCCACAAAGGTGCGATGCCCAAAATATTCTGAAATATACAGTAAGTGAACAAGACTATTTCTTGATATTTTAAAAATTTCTATCATATCTCCTAGCATGTACATTCTTCTGGGATCCAACTTAGCAAGAGGGGGCAATTTCTCCTCATGATGTATCACACGCGCACAGCAAGAGGAAGATCATCTTTGTCAATACTACGAAGGTACAGTAGCATCCCCAAGAACCCTTATAGGTTCGAAAGAAGCAGGTTGTACCTCTGCAGAAGAAGGGCCCCGTGTCTGTACACTTGTCTGCTGACAAGAGGCGCCTCTGTTTGCCTCTGCCGCCTTCTTCCTCTATTCTTTGCTTCTCTCAGCCATTGATCTCCTTAATCCTCATGATACCTCCTGTCCCTTTCGCAACACTCTCTCCTGACTTTGTTCTAGCCGATCTATCCTCCTAGTGCATCGAGCTACCATATGTCCTCCTGTACCACATACAAAACAGCGTCCTAGTAAACCAAAGAGAAATACTCTCTTCTGTATGTCACCTCCATGGATAATAGGGAGAGAAGAATCGAGGACAATTCTTCTCGAGGGGGGGTTGTAGACAAAAACTACCCTTACTATGTGGCATGTGTGTGTCCATGTAGCATGGTCTATGGATGAACTCCTCGTCTAGCATAGTCAAGAGGTGCTCACTATTAATACAGCGTCTTCATGGGCAGAGGCTGTCTAGGTGCGATCAATGTATTCCTAATGTAGAGCTGCAATAGATCCTTTCTGAGTACTGTGTTTCCCTCACTATGTGGAAGCTGGATAAAGGGTGAGTCCAGGTCATACTGAAAGGGTGGTAATCTATCCATGTCTAGTCCATGCGCTCCAAACAACCGTCTCACCTGCAAACACCAAGACTCCTGCTCGCCTGACTCTGAAAGCTGCCTAGAGGCCTCAAAGGCTCTGCGATGAGTGTCACAAAGTGATGACGTGGCTACCGACAGCAGAAACCCTAATTTCCTGCAAACCCTAATTTCTGTCAGAAACCCTAATTTTCTGAAAACCCTATTTTCTGGAAACCCTAACCCTAACTGCTGGCTGGAAACCCTAATCTGGTGGGAAATGCCACGTGGCAACAGTTCCGGGATTTGCGGCATGATTCACGGAAGAGGGGTAGCGACGCAATTTCAGCTTGCTTTGCTACGCAAGAAATTGAGAGAGAGAGAGAGAGAGAGAGAGAGAGAGAGAGAATTTGCTTTATTTACTTGCTTTCATTGAGAGAGAGAGAGAAACTGCTTTTGACTGAAAGCTTTTGGGGCTCTGCTTTTGGGCATCCCTTGTAATCTTTATATTCAAGGTTTAGGGCTCACTTCTCAGAGCATCTGGACGCAGAGTCTGAGAGTGAAACCCTAACCGCTCTTTGTACTTTGACAATTGATTTAATACATAAAAAAATACCGAAAGGGGCGCCAGTCTTTGGGGCCAATATCTCTAGGCACGGAACTCCGCCGGGCCTGTGCAAATCTATTGTGATCTGTGAATTGTTTTGAAGTGGTTATTGGGTGCTATCACGATTAATTCTTGACTTGGAGTGTCCAAGTCTGTTACAATGGTATCAGAGCACGGCCGATTTCTCTTCTACGGGAAATCCGATCCCCAATTTTTTTTCCGCGGCACCTATGGCTTCACGCAAGGATCAGTCGACTCCCTCTGCATCTGGAGATGCGGGCAGGGATCACAACGAAGATTCCGGCAGAGAGTATGGCCCGCCTCGGCCTACTAAGGCGGAGCAAAGAGAGATGAAGTGTTGTCAATTGATCGGCGCTTTGGAAAGGGAAAGAAAAAGGCAAAGAAGACTAAATCTCGCCCAGAGACTGACAGTTCTACCGAGGACTCGTCTACAGACAGCTCAGATTCCGATGATGGCAACTTTTATGCGAACAAGAAGAATTTTTAAAAAGCCAACTAGTATGACTTTCTCGAAGATAAAAGCAAGAAAGTCCGAAAGTTTAAGGAAGGTGGCCACTCGATCAAGTTCGATACTTTTTCAGGATTCTCAGATGCTTTGAAGGCTTTTTGTCTTTTATACAGCAGTTTGACATCGCTTTCGCGGGAGGACGCTATTCATAACACTCCAAGATTCGGAGAGCGGCCTCTTACTGCTCGTACTTGGTGGTCCACAGTTCTTTTAATCAAGACTGCGCCAATTAAATGGCTGAAATTTAAGAAGCTTTTTATTTCTTCTTGGTTGACGCAAGAATATGAACGAGATATACGAGCTGCTTGGAACCATCTTCGGATGACCAAGAAAGATACAATCAATGCTTACTGTGAAAGATTCTGGAGCTCTTTTCTACTCGCCTCTTCATTCAAGAAGATCTCGTTCAGAGAACAGATTGAGCGGTTCACCTTGGGTCTACCTACAGAGATCCGAGATCGCTGCTTGGAACAGAAGTCAGCTTCTATTCAAGAGTTGATGAGTCATGCGAAGCGGGGCTTTGCCATTCACTCTGGCAGTCTGATCTACCCCACAGATGAGAACATGACACAACGAGCCGAACAGACTTCTAGGAATGAAAGTAGAAAGAAAAAGAGCAACCCAGAGAAAAAGAATGCACAACCCAAGCTTACTCCTCAGGAGCGAGCTCGATTCATCAAGGAGGGGAAGTGCTTTGGATGCGGGGAACATGGACACATCTCCGCTAAGTGCCCTAAAAAGGCACACAAAGAAGAGAATGATAAGAACGACGACAGGCCTGAGAGTCCGAGAGCAGCTGAGGAACGTGGACGAAAAGGCAAGATGAAAACAGGACTGGTTCCAGATTGTGTGGGTACCGATCCGGACACCATGGATGAGAGTACAGAACTTTGCTGAGCTTGGGGCAAAGTGAAAGATCAAGAGGCCCTGATTTTCTTTGATAGAGGAGCCAAGGCCAACTTCATTTCACCGGAATTGGCGGCGCGGCTCGAGATTACTCCCGATCGGATGGGACCACTTGCAGAGGAAATTCTAGCGGCACCCGGCAAGGACGTAGCCATTACACCTGTCATTGGCAAACTTCGGTCGCATTGTCAAGGGGTATTTAGGGCATGAGGACTTCTTCATAATGCCTTTGGAGGGTTGTGATGTTCTCTTAGGGATTCCCCGGTATCACAAGAACAACGCCGTGGTTGATTATCGGGCAAGAAAAGCGACTTTGACTACAGAAAAGGGCAGAACAATTGTACTTGATATTAAACTAAAGGGCGAGTCTATCCCTATTGTATCGGCTTCGGCCATTTCAAAATTAATGAAATCCAGTCTGTTTGTTTACTCGATCTTTATGAAAGAATTGAGAGATAAGGATAGGACAAATATGTCTAAACTTGATAAAGAACGCCAAGATTTTCTCCACTCTCACACCGATTGCTTCTCAGAGAGCCTGCCAGGAGAGTTACCACCTGCTCGTCCTGAAGATCATACCATTGATTTGATACCTGGAAGCACACCACCGAATCGGCCACCTTACCGTGTGAGCCAAGAACAGAATGAAGAGATTATGAACCAAGTGAAAGACCTCTTGGAAAAGAGTCTTGTCCAACCTAGTACTTCACCGTATTGCTCTCCAGTGTTCGTTTTGAAGAAAGACGAATCTTGGAGGATGTGCATCGATTATAAAGCTCTCAACAAAATCACGATCAAGAACAGATTTCTGATTCCTAGGATCGATGATATACTCGACAGGTTACAGGGATCCTCGTGCTTTAGCAGGATTGACTTGAGTGGATATCATCACATCCGAATCGCGCCGGGAGACGTCTACAAGACAGCCTTTCGGACGACTTTTGGGTTATTCGAGTTTTTGGTGATGCCTTTTGGCTTAACCAACGCTCCTGCGACATTTAACCGGATGATGGACAGGATTTTTCGAGAGTACAGACTATTTGTTGGCACTTTCTTTGACGACATCATTGTTTTCTCCAAGAATGAGGCAGAACACAGAGATCATCTGCTTCAGGTATTTCATGCATTACGAGATCAGAAGTTAGTGATTAATGCAAAGAAAAGTGAATTTTTCCTACCAGAGATACACTTTTTGGGACACATTGTCTCAGCAGCAACTGGAGTGCAAATGGACCCGGCCAAGATAGAGACTATCCATGATTGGCCCGATTTGAAGAATGTCCATGAAGTTAGAAGCTTCTTGGGACTGTGTTCGTACTACAAGCGGTTCATACGAAAGTTTGCAGAGGTTGCTTCCCCTTTGCATGTCTTGACACAGAAAGGCATCCCTTTCTGGTGGGGATCCACAGAGGTGATTGCCTTTCAGACATTGAAAGAGAAATTGACTACGTTTTGACTTTGCCGGACTTGCAGAAGTCATTTGAAGTATATTGTGATGCTTGTGGTCGTAGTTTGGGTGCAGTCTTGATGCAAGAAGGCCATGTCATTGCTTAGGAGAGCCGATTGTTCTCTAGGCCGGAGATGACAACACAGATTTATGAGAAAAAGCTTTTGGCGGTTATCCATGCTCTTACTCAGTGGCGGCATTACCTACTCGGAGCGGATTTTACTGTCTTTACAAACCATCAGAGTTTGCGCTACTTTTTGTCACAGAAGTAGCTTTGGCAAAAGCAGATGCGGTGGGCGAACATCTTGTCACAGTTTCACTTCCAGATTGTCCATGTGCAAGGACAAAAGAATGTGGTGGCAGATGCTTTGTCTCGAAAGCCCTTGGTTCTGGCTATTTCCACGATACATCATAGGAGCTTCGAGGATATGGTCGATCAGTATGCCACAGATACAGATTTTGTAGATATTTTCACACGGATACGGGATGTGGAGACAGTAGCTGGATACTCCCTTCGGGAAGGCTACTTGATGAGAAAGACTATGTTGTGCGTTACACAGCCGTTGAGGGAAAAGGTTATGACTGAATGCCACTTTCCACCTTTTACGGATCACCGCGGCATTGCTACCACCATGAAGGGGGTAGAGAGATACTTTTGGCCGAGACTCAAAAAGGATGTGGAAGAGTTTGTGCGCAGTTGCCTAGTCTCCCAGAAGGTCAAGTTTGACAGGCATAAGGCACAGAGATTGTTACAGCCTTTACCCATACCCACCCGCCCCTGGAAAAGTATTGCGATGGATTTCATTTTTGATCTCCCGAGAACACAGAGTGGTCACGGTGGTATCTAGACTGTTATTGACAGATTTAGCAAACAGGCTCATTTCATTCCAGTGAAGAAAACAGTCAAGCTGGATCACTTAGCGAGACTGTTTGTAGCCCAGATCTTCAGATTACATGGCATGCCTGAGATGGTTGTCCCCGACAGAGACCCCAGATTCACGAGTTTGTTTTGGAAGGCAATTTGGGAGAACATTGGCACGCCGTTGCAGTTCTCGTCATCGTTCCACCCGTAGATTGATGGGCAATCTGAGATTGCAAATTCAGTGGTTCTAGATTTATTGAAGTCTTATATCTCTGATCAGAAGACTCAATGGGAAAAGTACTTACCTTTGGTGGAATTTGCCTAGAACAACCCGATACACTCTTCAACGGGGAAGACGCCATTTGAGATTGTTGAAGGTGCTGTGAAGGTTCCACCCTTCCTAAGCATGAAAGATAAGATCTTTGAAGCGGATGAATATACGCGAGATTTGGATACGGCTTTTGCCAAGGTTCGCAAGACTTTGCAGAAGTCTCAAGAACGACAGAAAAAGGCAGCGGATCGCCATCGTCGCGACTTGAAATTGAAGGAGGATGATTGGGTGCTCTTACGTTCTGAGAAGGCACGCCTAAGAAAGAAAAAGGGAAAGGAGAGGCTTTTTCCAAAGCTTAGTATGCGATACTACGGACCTTTCCAGATCACTGAAAAGATAAATGATGTCTCCTTCCGATTGAAACTGCCAAATACTTGGAGGATTCACAATGCATTCCATGTGAGTCTCTTGAAACCTTTTAAGGGTGATGTGCCTGATGATGGGGAGCCTGATGAGCAACCCGAAGTGGAAGAAAACGAGGAGATTCTTATTCCTGAACAGATTTTGGCACAGAAGAATACGAAGAATAAAGGTAAAGTCCGAAGGCGGTTCTTGGTTAAGTTCAAGAACTATCCTGCATTGGATGCGAAGTGGATGGAGGAGGAGGACCTAGCAGATACTCCACCTCGATGCTTTTGGTTTAGCATAGTCTACTCCAAACGGAACCCAGAATTCAGCTTGGCCGGAGATATGGTGCAGTGGGATGCACAAGAGGGGAGTCACTCCACTCCTTTGTCAACAGATGCCTTGATTTAGATACTAGAGTCACTGATGTCTCTTTGAGATTCAGGGATACTGAAAGCTGACAGTATTCTGAAGTATGACTTTAATAAAATGGAATTCTTGATTATGATACTGATTTGTTCTTGACTTCTCTTAAGTGTAGGAACTGATAGACGAAATGACTGCAGCACTTTGGTCTGATTGATCTTGAATAGACATGGTTGCAATAGGGGTTAGTCAATCGGACATCGATGAGGTCCCGATTGGACCTAGATGCGATTGCTAGCTACATTGCGTGGTGTAGTGATGTTGAATGAATGTTGAAGATCCGAATGAATGTTGAATGTCATGTGATGTCCTCTGATGTCTAGTGATGTCCTGTGATGTCGTGGGATGTGACTGTCGATTTGGTACATGTGCTAGATGTGTGTTCCTAGTACGTAGGTACTAACAGTCAGTGTCTACAAAGACGGTTCATGGCTTTTGTCGGTTTTGCAGGCGTAATCGCAGTCGGTTACAATGCTTTCAAGAGGGGGGTATGTCACAAAGTGATGATGTGGCTACCGACAGTAGAAACCCTAATTTCCTGCAAACCCTAATTTCTGTCAGAAACCATAATTTTCAAAAAACCCTAATTTCAGAAAACCCTAACCCTAACTACTGGCTGGAAACTCTAATCTGGCGGGAAATGCCACGTGGCAGCAGTTCCGGGATTTGTGGCGTGATTCACGGAAGAGGGGAAAAAAAGCACTAGCGATGCAATTTCAGCTTGCTTTTTGCTACGCAAGAAATTGAGAGAGAGAGAGAGAATTTGCTTTATTTACTTGCTCTCATTGAGAGAGAGAGTGTCACAAAACGGGAGCGTACACGAGCACTTAAAAATCTGAAAATTAAATAACTTTACAAATGTGAGAGAAAGAAGAAGATCGACACAGTATTGGCGACCACAAGATGGGCTGGTCCCCCCCCCGTCAAGAGTATTCTTTATTCAGGGAGAGTCGTATACAAGCACAAGAACCCAAGGAAACCCCTCCGTTCTATAATCTTAGACCCGAAGGTCGTTCTTTCCCGTAAAGGACTTAGGCACGAGGCCGTACTTTTCCCGTAAGGGACTTCGGCACGAGGCCGTACTTTTCCTGTAAGGGACTTAGGCGTGAAGCCGTACTTTTCCCGTAAGGGACTTAGGCGTGAAGCCGTACTTCTCGTGAGGGACTTCCCGTAAAAGGGAGATTCTTGCAAAACAAGCCACACAAAGCAACAACTCGCAATGCGTAATTGACAAATTATACCTCTCGCTCCTTGCTCGAAAAAGCGACCTCCATACTCCGTCGTCACTGAACACTTGCTGAATTTCCTTCGCAATGACTGATCCAAATTCCCAGCACTAACTCCTCCTGCTGCTCCTGGCGTATAGAAAAATGGAACGCTGACTGCCCTTTTATAGGCCCTTGCACCCGGCGGGAATAGAAGCCGAAAAGCAAAAGCCTGGCACCCCTAGAGAGAGGAGAGAGAGAGATCGCTGAATTCAGCCGTCCGTACAGCTTTTTGCGTAGGATTTTGGGGCCTTTGCTTTATTTTATTAATAAAGTTTAAGTGGGCAACCAAACTTTAAAATAAAGTGTGAAAATCGATGTTACACAAACACATTCCAGGCGTCCCCGGGTGCAGAACATGGCACAGATGCAATGCAGACATAGCTTCCTCACGGGGAAAGCATCTGCCCTCCCACGAAGGTTCCTGCTTTTCGTAAAAAGCTTCCTTGAACCCATCTTTATTTTTGTGCTTGCGTTCTTACACGTATTTTTCTTACTCAGTTCGGATTTCCTCCTCAGCCTACGGAATGCCCCCTTTTTGATGCACCCGTCACCCATCATGTGCCGCATCAGGAGCACTCGTAACCCGGCCCTTTCCACCGAACTTACGGAAACTCCTTCGTGATGTTTTACCGTCACCCATCAAATGACACATCAAAGTTGTCCGTTCTTGATGGCATTTCCGATAGCTACAATCTTTTAACAGTTCTTAGTGTACACAATAAAATATCCTAGAAAAAGAAATTAATCATTAAAAATAAGAAAATAGTCCAATTAGCAACATTCCTCTGGCTTCTAAACAGTTGACCTCAACTGTAGTGCTTGGATATATACCTCCAGTATCTCGGAATAAGCTGCTAATTCCTCATGTGTTATCCATTGAGCATCTAAATTTGAATAGTTCTTAAACTTAACCAAATACTTCCGTGTTATTTTTCCGGACTTGAGAGGCCGCTCCTGATGACTTACTATCTGCTCCGGTTGGAGTATTTCTTTTGTTTCCTCAACCTCAGGAGGTTCCTCAGCACTAGGCTGACTCGGAGGCGGTCCCACATACGGCCGGAGTAAACTGACATGGAAAGCATTATGGATCCTCCAATTAGGCGGTAGCTCTAATCGGATTGTGACATCATTCACTTGCTTAGTGATCTTAAACGGCCGATAATAACGGGTAGAAAGTTTTACCACCTTCCCCTTATGAGACGCTTGTTTCTTAAGTCTTGCCTTCTCAAACTTGAGTAAGACTAACTGTCCGACTGTTAAGTCTAGATTCCTCCTGTGCTTGTCTGCAGCTTTCTTATGCTTTTCCTGAGAGCGTAGGATAGCTCTCCTAACTTGCCCGTAGGCTGTGTCCAAATCCCTGACAAATTCATCTGCTGCAAAGATCTTATCCTTAGTTAAAAGGATCGGTGGAAGCAAAGGCTTACCATAGAGAATCTCAAAAAGTGCTTTCCCCGTCGATGAGTGTATGGTATTGTTGTACGCATACTCGACAAGAGGCAAATATTTCTCCCAGTCAGATTGCCGGTCTGACACATAAGCTTTTAACATATCCAATATTGTGGAATTGGCTATCTCACTTTGCCCGTCCGTTTGAGAATGGTAGGCAGATGAAAAATTCAACTTCGTACCAAGATTATCCATCAAGGCACGCCAAAAATTTCCTGTCATGCGAGGATCTCGATTACTCACAATAGACTTAGGCATTCCATGATGCTTAAAGATCTGTGCCAGAAAGACCCTAGCCATATGATCTGCTTTGATCGTTTTCTTGACTGGCATAAAGTGTGCTTGCTTGCTAAACCTGTCCACAATGGTCCAGATCGCGTCATTTCCAGTCTGAGTTCTAGGGAGGTCCATGATGAAGTCCATGGCAATACTTTCCCAAGGTTCATTACACAGGCAATGGTTGTAGCAACCCAGGCGTTTTATGCCGATCATACTTCACTTTTTGGCAAACCAAGCATTCCCTGACATACTTATCAATGTCTGCTTTAAGGCTAGGCCAAAAGAAATATCTTTCCATTGCTAAGGTCGTAGGGAGAATACCCCGATGACCCGCATAAGGCGAAGCGTGTGCTTTATCCATGATCTTCTTTCTTAATGGTTCCGCCACACATATGGCCTGATGGAGGTAGAGATAACCGTCCCGGATGGAATAGGGAAACTCATTCTCTCCACGATGTAGCTTTCCCAAAACGGTGGAGAAGTCTGGATCATTCGGATACAAATCCGGTAGTGCTTCTAATTCTTGATGATACACCGAAGTGATAGCGTTCACCCTTGGTCGCCGAGACAGTGCGTCTGCAACCACATTCTTACTCCCAGCCGTGTGAAGGATCTGGAAGTGAAACATAGACAAAAAGTTGGCCCATCTCATCTGCTTCTCAGATAGTTTCCTTTGCGTAAGAAAATACCGCAAACTCTGGTGATCAGTCTTGATCACAAAATCCGCTCCTAGAACATAGTACTTCCAGTTGGATAAGGCGTGAATCACAGCCGTAAGTTCCTTTTCGTAGATTGATACATGCAACTCTACATCCTTAAGCCGTCTGCTTTCGTAGGCCACTGCATGGCCTTCTTGGTTTAACACTGCTCCGATGCAATTGCCTGAAGCATCGCAGTGAACCTCAAATGGTTTCCTTAAGTCGGGCACTATTAAAGTAGGTCCATGGCTTAGCAAGTACTTGAGCCGATCAAAAGCTCCTTGTTGTCTCGATCCCCATCTGAAAGGGATCTTCTTCTTTGTCAAATCATGAAGTGGTCCTGCTACATGGGCAAATCCTCGGACAAACCTTCGATAATACGAACATAATCCCAGGAAGCTACGTACATCATGTACCGTAGTGGGAATAGGCCAATCTTCTACCACTTGGATCTTGGCAGGATCCATACTCACTTGATTGTGAGAGACTATATGGCCGAGATAGTGTATCTCTGAGAGAAAGAACTCGCTCTTCTTTGCATTCACATGCAACTCATGCTTTCGCAATTCTTGAAACACTAGGTCCAAATGCTTCCGATGTTCCTCTTCTGACTTAGAGAAGATGAGTATGTCGTCAAAGAATACTCCCGTAAAAGCTCGATATGGACTGAAAATGCGATCCATCATGCGATTGAACGTCGCAGGAGCATTGGTCAAGCCGAAAGGCATTACCAAAAATTCATATAGTCCAAAGGTTGTGCGGAAAGCAGTCTTATGGACATCCTCTGGGGCGATCCGTATTTGATGATACCCACTCTTTAAGTCTATGCGACTAAAGACACTTGCACCCTACAACTTATCAAGTATATCATCAATCCGAGGGATCGGAAAGCGATTCTTGACCGTGATCTTATTTAAAGACCTATAGTCTATGCACATTCGAAACGTGCCATCTTTCTTTTGCACCAGTAGAACTAGAGAGCAGTAGGGTGAAGCACTCGGCCGTACTAACCCTTTCTCTAGAAGCTCGTTGACTTGCTTCAAAATTTCCTCTTGCTGAGCAAGACTCACCCGATACGGGGGTTGATTGGGAGGAGAGCTACCCGGTATGAGATCTATGCGGTGGTCTTCCGGGCGTACCGGAGGTAGTTCATCAGGGAGTGTTTCCGTGAAACAATCTTTGTATTTTTCAATAAATTGAAAACGCTTAATTTCCAGACTAGAGAGTGAATCCCCACTAGTTTTATCCTTTTCACGTGCAAAAATCAAGTAAGCAGAAACACACTTCTTCATTTCTTTCTTAATGGAGTTATGACTTACAATTGGGAACTGCCAATCTCCTACATCAGCATGAATCTTTATTTTCTTACCCCCATGATCAAAGGTGAGGTCTTTTCCACATAATCAGGGACAGATGTCATGTGGAAATGCCATGGCATACCCAAGATGATATCACATCCCTCGATGGGTGCCATCAAAAATGATTCACGGTCCTTGTACTCGCCAATCCGAAGATTCAGCTGTCCTTGCACGGGAGTTGCATTGGTTGTCAACCCCTCGAATGCCGATCCGGATGTAACTGGTGTGCCAAGCTGAGCCGGTGTGAGACACAAACGTTCTACAGTATCCAGGGAGATGAAGTTATCCGTGCATCCTGGATCATAAAGAATCAGTACTCGCTGGTTGTTCAAAAACCCCCAGCCCTTCAGAAGTTGACGCTTCCCTTTCTCCGTTTCTGTGTTTCCTTGAACATCTGGAATTGAGTTCGAGCTTGGTGGAGCGGGTTCCTTCCTTGCTTTATCTTGCCTCGTAGGGGCGTGTTCTTGCCGTTGCTGCTTTAGCGGGCAATCCGGTTTCATATGTCCTTTCTCGCCATAGTAGAAGCATCTTCCTTCCTCTCTGAAAGTTTGAAGTTGAGTAGGAGAGAGATACTTAGTTCGCTTGCCATTGCCCTCTAGCTTCTTAGAATGATCACAGTCCCTAGATGGAGGACGTTTCCTTCCTTGGCCCCCTTGGTCATCGTAGACCCCTCTTTGTCTCGCACGGTAAGTGCTATGCTCCATTTTTCTCGGCGTCCCAGTTGAGTGCAAATCCTCAGCAATGATTGCTGACTCCATCATCCTCTGAAGAGTGTCATGCGGATACACCTTCATACTCTTTCGAAGCTGCGGTTGGAGACCCGCTTCGAACTTTCGTTTCTTTTCCTCGTCGGCGATCTTCATGAAGGGAGTGACCTTCAGAAGAACCAACCAATACTTGTCCACATAGGTTGTTACTCTCTCATGTTCCTTCTGGGCGAGCCAATCCCATTCCTTCCGTATGTCCTGCTCGAAGTCAGGCGGAAGAAACTGTTCATAAAATTCAGATTTGAATCTCTCCCAAGTTTAGGCCTGAGAACCTTCCAAAATCTTGGCTAACCACCAATTACTTGCCGTTTCCTTGAGGTGCATCCCCACATGGCACAATTTGGATCTTTCTGTGAAGTGCCCATTGGTAAGGCGACTTCAAACTGTCTGATGAAGGACAGTGCTTTGGAGATATCTCTCCGTCCGTTGTAGGTTTCGAACTTGATGTCCTTGTCGCCCGGTTTGAAGACTCTCATGCGATGTTGAGACTTGCGACCATGCTTCTTGAATCGAGGCTTATCTTTAGGTTGATGTAGGGTAGTGGTAGTAGCGGCTTCCTTCTTCTGGCGAGACAATTGAGAAGTAGAAGTCTAATCAGGAGAGTAAGATGGAGATGAGATAGAGATGTCCTTGCTCTCGTCTAGCAAAGAGAGCGCTTTTTCCTGGCCTTTCCTTGGAGTAGGCCGTTCATTCCGATCCGAAGATCCTTTGTGCACCTCGACACGTTCTTCTTCTCTTTCTTCCTGTGGTCTCACGCCAACAGTGTGGTCTGGATGCCCGGCTTCATCGGTTCCATTCGTTCTCTTCATTCCGCCCAAGAGCTTTTGGACATCTGGCAATAGTAAGACTTGTTGCAAATCCGCAAGCTGAGCTTGCACTTGTTGAAGCTCCTCTTCAACGCTTCTCCCTTGGCTCGACATGGTTCTTCCCGTTCTTCCCGGAATCGTCCTTCTTTGCAGAGAAAGAGAGGAGTCCGAGCTCTGATACCATTGTCACAAAACGGGAGCGTACACGAGCACTTAAAAATCTGAAAATTAAATAACTTTGCAAATGTGAGAGAAAGAAGAAGATTGACACAGTATTGGGGACCAGAAGATGGGTTGGTCCCCCCCCCCCCCGTCAAGAGTATTCTTTATTCAGGGAGAGTCGTATACAAGCACAAGAACCCGAGGAAACCCCCTTGTTCTGTAATCTTAGATCCGAAGGTCGTTCTTTCCCGTAAAGGACTTAGGCACGAGGCCGTACTTTTCCCGTAAGGGACTTAGGCACGAGGCCGTACTTTTCCCGTAAGGGACTTAGGTGCGAAGCCGTACTTTTCCAGTAAGGGACTTAGGCGTGAAGCCGTACTTCCCGTGAGGGACTTCCCGTAAAAGGGAGATTCCTGCAAAACAAGCCACACAAAGCAACAACTCGCAATGCGTAATTGACAAATTATACCTGTCGCTCCTTGCTCGGAAAAGCGACCTCCGTACTCCGTCGTCACTGAACACTTGCTGAATTTCCTTCGCAATGACTGATCCAAATTCCCAGCGCTAACTCCTCTTGCTGCTCCTGGCGTATAGAAAACTAGAACGCTGACTGCCCTTTTATAGGCCCTTGCACTCGGCGGGAATAGAAGCCGAAAAGCAAAAGCCTGGCGCCCCTAGAGAGAGGAGAGAGAGAGATCGCTGAATTCAGCCGTCCGTACAGCTTTTTGCGTAGGATTTTGGGGCCTTTGCTTTATTTTATTAATAAAGGGCTGCCCACTTAAAAGTGGGCGGCCAAACTTTAAAATAAAGTGTGAACCTGTTTAAACTTTTAAAATCCACACAGTGAGTTAAAATCGATGTTATACAAACACATTCCAGGCGTCCCCGGGTGCAGAACACGGCACAGATGCAATGCAGACATAGCTTCCTCGCGGGGAAAGCATCTACCCTCCCGCGAAGGTTCCTGCTTTTCGTAAAAAGCTTCCTTGAACCCATCTTTATTCTTGTGCTTGCGTTCTTACGCGTATTTTTCTTACTCAGTTCGGATTTCCTCCTAAGCCTACGGAATGCCCCCTTTCTGATGCACCCGTCACCCATCATGTGACGCATCAGGGGCACTCGTAACCCGGCCCTTTCCACCGAACTTACGAAAACTCCTTCGCGATGTTTTACTGTCACCCATCAAATGACACATCAGAGTTGTCCATTCTTGATGGCATTTCCGGTAGCTACAATCTTTTAACAGTTCTTAGTGTACACAATAAAATATCCTAGAAAAAGAAATTAATCATTAAAAATAAGAAAATAGTCCAATTAGCGAGAGCGAGAGAGAGAGAGAGAGAGAGAGAGAGAGAGAGAGAGAGAGAGAGAGAGAGAGAGAGATGAAATGAAATGAAATGTTATATTAACGTCTTCAAAAGGCCAAAATGACCTATGAGACCAGAGTGTCACAATGTGGTGGATCTGATAAAAAGTCGGAGTAACAAATGAAATGACAAAATGAAATACTATGAAATGAAATGAAATCCTAAGCTGGTAGGTGCGAACTAAGTAGCTAGCCGGGATAGCTAAATCACGGCATAAGAGATCCAGCATTGCTCACTGGCGGATCTCATCAATCTCCTCCATGGCCAGCAATCTGATCGGGCGTCGTGCATGTCGGGCCAAAGTGATCCGAATCCTCTGATGTAGCCTCCGTTGATGCTGTGTAGTCCTCCGCGGTCATGGGCGTCTGGATCTCCCCAACTCAGTCGCTCGGTCGATCAATGTGCCTCTGGTGTGAGGCGACAAGATCTGCTGTGGTAGTAGGCCCTCTGGGTGTCCATTGTCTGCTCTAAAGAAGTCTGTGATGTGTCTCTGAGACTGACTGGCCTCTCCTCTCATCAGGCTCTTTCTGTCTCTGCGCAACTCGAGCAGAAACAAACCCAAGCATCTCTAATCCTCATACCTAGTGACTGTGGAGAGTGGTCCAAAGCCCTCTCTGAACAAGTAGTGGAAGCGAACTCGTATCTCGTAGTAGACGGGGCAGTGGCATGTGTAGTGTAACTCTGTCTCAGGCTCCATCTCACACGGGGGGCATGTCCTGGCCTCTGCTGGTACTCCGCTGTATCTCCGAGTCTCGATCCGCAGCTGGTGTGAAGATGTGCGTAACTGGCCAATAGCATGCCGTATCCCATGAGACAAGTGGGTGTCCATGTATTTGGGCCTCGTCACAAAACCGTCCGCCGTAAGCTGAAGAAGATGCTCTCTGTAGAAAGCCATCTTCGTGCCCACTGCCTGTGCTGGTTGTATCCATGTCCTCCTGGTCTCTAGCTGAGTCAGGTCCTAGCAGATGAGCCTAGTGATCTCGGACTGTGTAAGAGTCAGGGAGGGTGCATCCAGTGAGTATTGGAAGGGGGGCAACCTGTCTATACTGAACCCAGGCGCCTGGAACCATGATGGCATCTCCGCATACCAACATGCTGTATCTCCCTGCATGGCTAGCCGTCGAGAGGACTCAAGTGCAAGGCGGGCGTATCTGTCTTTGGGAAGTTCCGACATGCGGTGTATGAAGGAGACAGATCTAGTGAGCACCTCAACCACTAGTGGGGGGGCAGCTAGCTCTGCTCAAATAATGGCACGTGGTACTGAAGCCTTGGCTCTAATGAGCCGCGAGATCATAGAGACCAGGGGCTTCTCCATGCCCCCCTATCCATCAGAGTGACCTGTCCTCCCGTGATGATCCAATGAAGGCCCCCAAATCTCAGCTCCGTAGAGCAATGCAGAAGCCACCAAAGTGTCAAAGAGCCAGAGCTTCGTCCGAGGCTCCTGAAACTGTACCTGCGAACACATCCTCTCCAATCTACCCAATGCCGAATGGGCTCTGTTCAATCTAGTCTCTGCTGCTCTCCTCAATGAAAATGCTGGTCCACTAAAAACCACTCCAAGGTAAGTGTAAGCGTCTGTATACTCCACCATCTCCTGGCCGTATGTGAATGCGGGCGCTGATCTCCTGATCCACTGTGGGGTGGTATTAAATACCATGACCTTGGTTTTACCAAGGTTAACAGACAAACCACTTTCATGGGCAGAGAGAACCCAAGGGCTAAGGAGAATTACCAAAACTTTGACCCAGCAATCAAAGAAAATTGTACCTTCAAAACATCTCGTACAGTTTCATGGGCTCGCATAAAACAATAGCAGTGTACACGTGGCATCATCCCCTTCCAACTTTCCTTTGTTAGTAAACCCCTGAAAACATCTGAGCCAAGGTACATCATTTCACAAGGCCCACTAAAATTAGTCCAGAAAACACACATACTTCCTGCTGGAAATGGAGCATACCAAGAAAATCCAAAGCTGAGGCAGGTAAATTCATTACTATATGATCTATGTGTTCCCAAGGTGTGGCATGCTCCAAATCATCCGATGCCTGCAACCCTTGTCCTGATGATTTGGGTTCCTTGCTTTCACCTTCACATCCTGATTTGAAAGGGAAGCCCTTGGCTACATTAAAATGCCAAAGATGATACCAAAAAAACAAGTTTCAGCAAGAGTTGAATGCTCATGTGCAAAAAGCCAGGAAAAGAGAGAGGGGTTCTTTTGTACTCAGATTTATAGAGATTATCTTTCCACCAAAAGAAAAAAAGTATTCTATAAATCTCCCAAGCCCTCCCCACTGAATAACCCCCCAATCTCCCCGTCACTTGTCCAAAGTTTCAAGATGAGAATGCATACACAATTTGCAGACTTACTTCAAGCAGATTGCATCCGCCCATCATTGTTCCTCTTTGCAGCCCCAAAGCTCTTCGTGGTGAAGAGGACCAAATCAACTCGGTTTATGTGTTCAGCAATCAAGTTGCCCATGCCTCCAAAGTGGTGAGTACATTCTGAAGCCACCTAAATGGCCCAAATTTCTTCACCAAGGTTAATATGAGAAGTGCTTACCATGATCACCATGAGACGCGTTTCATTGGGTACCACCAGATTAACAATTTGAAGAGCCATTCCAAAACGACCTTTCAAACATGGTCACTATCAATTTGAGGTACATTGTCTACACTTGAAGAATTCTCATTGTCTGCCTAGCCTGATGACTAATCGCATGGCTAACCAACCCACCTAGTCCAGCAAGTTTAGCCAATTTTATAATGATTAGGGAATCATTTTTGCCCATTGTTGGGAATGTTTGAGAACGTCCAAAGGTCCCTTGTTATAAGGGCAGCCGTTTAGTCGCCTGTAGTACACCCCATATCACTTCATTGATGAGGACACGAGTGATCCTAGGGGAGAGAAGTATGTAATGTCCATGTCATAAGAGAGGACGGTAGTAGGACATAGTCTAGGACACCCATTGAGATGGGTATCCAATGCCTCAGCAGATGTCAGTGTGAGCACGGCAAGTGTGGCCAGTCATTTAAAACAGGAGGTCAAGGCCCCATCCCTGGCGATGACCACCGCTAGCATTCTGCTAGCGGAGAGCAGGAGAGGCTAAGCTTGCACAAGGTCACCCCATAGGGGTCAGGCTGCCAGCTGGGTCATATGGGACATACGGTCTTACAATTGCACACCAAGGTCCTTTGATGCAGGCCCGGCTAGGGAGTGTTGGTGGATGATGGTTATGGTTGAGTGATTCATCCAACGCCTGTCCATAGGTGTTGCACAAGGCCGAAAGATCCTCCAACGATTGTCCCACTCTTCTTGCCCATCTCCATGTTTAGCAGTTTCTTCAAGCCCTCAATCTTCACAACCTGCATGAAATGTGCTTTAGAGATCACTTGAAGGCTGATTTGGGATGCAGCCTTGGCCACCATGCAGGCGCTTTACCCAATAGCACGATTAGTATCTGTTCTATCTAAGAGTGCTATTTGCAGGGGTGGTATGTCCAGCTCCTCATGTCAGAAACTCAAAAATCAGTTGCAAGTAATTGCATCATCAAGAAAACATGCTGGCCATTTACAAGTTTCCGGCTGTGGAAAGATATGACCTAAATGTCCTCTTTGTTAACAAAGGTTCTCACCTTCAGCTTGAGACATATGAGGTAAGATTTGAGGGACGCTCTTTAGGAGTGACACTCACTCTCCCAAAACCTGGGCAAACAATCTGGCCAAATGTCAGATTAAAAATTTGTTATACCATTGAAATGTCTTTAAAGCCACATCTGATCACAGTCTTAGGATCTATGGAGGGTGCAAGAGTGTGGCATTCATGGTGTGTGTGTAATGAAAGAGAGAAAGGCTCAATGTAAACTCAAATGATAACTACTAGATTATGCTTGATAATACTTTAGACGTCGAAATACAAAGCCTCTTATATAGGCTCAAAAGAGGATGATATCATAGCTTGTGTCACAGGGTAACACATCACGGCTTGCATCAATTGTCCTAGGTGGAAAGCTACACATGCTATCACATGGGTATACACGTGGGTTCAGCCACACAGACATTGACTACAAACCTTAGGTTGGTGCATAAGCCAAATACCATATGCCCGACAAACCTCCCCTTGGGATTTGGACTACTGACCAATTGCATAGAGATCCGCTGCCACACAGGCTAATGAGAGTCATACAAACTGATAGTCATAGATACTCGTAGTTACATAGACTATTGCCACACAGGCTATAATAGGCGGTCTCATGATATGGCGTCACACAGGCTGAAGCATCCTTCCCTCAAGCGGAAGACCATCCATATCCTCTACAGCTACCAGCGTCTACTCGTAGTTGCACCTCCCCCTGTTCCTAGTCTTCGTCTCCATTTGCTACGGTTTGTTGTTGCCACCGTTGCAGCTCGTCCATGCTTTGTCCATCATAGCTCCACGTTTGGATTTCTTCTTGAAGAAGATGTTTGGCATACATAACGATATGTGGATGATGTTAGGACAAAGACTGCTCATGAGGAAGGTCTTACCATCAAAAGTCTATGGGAAGTGTCTAGTCCTCTTACATAGAGCGCATATAAATTGTCAAACCCATAAATGATGAATAATGCATACATTTCTTCGTGTTTCGCCCATGATTATCACCTCTATGAAAAGCGGTTAAGTGCATTCTTGCGTGCTTAGGTGCTTTTAAAAGCCTCGCATACTTGGCAAAGTGCTCAATGAGTGAATGCTCATATGTCACATACATTGCTATAAAGTGGCGTTGCGGACCTGCGGCTTTCGTGTGAAGCCTCCCCTTAAAGGTTTGAAAGTTGAGTGCCCGGAATAGCACTATGTGTTGAAGGTGGGAAGGGCCTCTTAAGGTTAATAAAAACCAAGCACTTCAAATAAACAATTTCTGAATTTTGCCACGTTGACGAGCTGCCAGAGATCTTCGCAGCCGAAAATCACACTGATTCTGGAAGCCGTGAGAGTTGTAAACAATGGGGATGTGATTCATTGAATCATGCAGCACGTGCAATCAATGCAATTGGACGATTTTTTGAAATGCTGCAATTATATAGCTGTGTGTGCCAGCAACGTGTATTGGCTGCTTTGCGAGGGCTTTCGACTCCAAAGTTGCTTCACTTTCTAAACATTCATGACACTTGATCAGCACTGATGAGGCAAGGCTACTGGTGCATCAAATGGTGTGTCCACGCGGGTAAGGCCACAACTTCGCATACCCTTGGCTACAACAAGGGACTGGCGGCTTGAGGGAGACTGTCGCCAGATAACGGGACCGTGACAGCAAAATCTATGCCTCGTAGTTTGCCATCCTGATCTATGTAGCGAGAGCGGATAGATACTGAGAATCGTGTGTTTTGTTGACGGCTTATAGCCAGTTGATGACAAGCTTGTATATACGCACTACCAAGAAGTGCTGACCATGCAAAGGCTGAAGACCTCCTCCTCACTTGTTAGATTGACAAATCCAAGTGTGTTGCAGGCGAACGTGTGCTCACAGAAGGGCTGTCCCCATAATCTCACTGTTAAGAGCGCTCTCACACACAGAATATAAATGCAAAGGAAATGAACTCTCTCTCGTAATTATTGATGCAAATCTAAATGTGCCAAATACCATATGCTCAACACACAGAGAGAACCCTCCTCCATACACAGAATCGCAGAATTTTCAAGCGTTGCTGCTTGAAAACACTTTGTCAAGCTTCATCAAGAGCTATAACTAAAGAGCTAAGGAAAGCAACTCAACCTAGAAGAGATCAAAGAGACTGCAAGGATCGAATTGCAATATTCACTTCTGAGCATCCTGGAAAGACATGTTCATGCAGGTGAAAAAGTAAAAAAATCAAGATTTTGAACTGTTCACAACAAGAAAAGCATCTGCAATTACCTACTGAAAGCCCTTACTTGTGGCAGAGCTGACAGTTGCTGCCTCATTGCCTTTGCACTCCTCTGTTGCAACCAGCTGAAACTCATTTTCCTTTCCAGAAGGTGGCTCTTTCCAGTTCACTATGTGCCTGACAAAGTCTCTTGCATCCATGTTAAAGGTGTAAACTTTGCTGCTTACTTTGTTAATCTTTGTGTTGACTTGTAAATACTTTACACTGTCTGGATTAAGGTCATTTGCATATACTATGCATCCCTTTTGTGCAGCTGGAATGGCAAATGGACCAATCCCAGCAAACATATCACATATGACTTGTTTTGGCAAGAATTGGGAAACCAGCCTTATATGTTCATGCTCCAGCCTCGAATTCCAGTACACCAAGCCATAATCAACCCGAAAAGTAGCACCATATTGTTTGACTTCGGTAATAAGACTTGGATCCCCTGCCAGAACTTCAAATGTAGGAACTCTGAATTGATTTGTTATTGTGCCTACTTTGTTCAAGACCGTCCTGATCTTTGGCTTATTTTTCTTGAACAAAAATCACAAATCAAGCACTCAGCTCCTTATCATGATAACTTGAAACATACAGAGAAGTTATCATAGTGCCTTTAAAAATGCACGAGATTGAAAAAAGCATTTACGAAACTACCTCAAGAATCACTGATGCAATCAAGTGTTTGTAGCCTGCCAACTCATCCCTTATGTTAAGATGGGCAATATGCCCTGCATAAAAGCTAATTGTCACCACTTGAAAAAAGTAAGCCACAAGGCAAATTACAAAGATCTTAAAACACAAAACTATGGTCGAACATAACATTGTCCCATGTGTTTCCTATCTGTTGGAATGTGCATGAATGATTCTTAGGGCATAACTATCTCGGAAAGGCGACATTAGCAAAAAGCAAGCAAAGAAACATAGGAATAAATTGGATATCACTACAGCTACAGAAACAGATACCAGAAAACAACAGGGGTTTAAGATCAAGGTAGGAACCAGACCATCAACCAACTTAGCTGCAACTGACCATACAGACAACTCATAAGTGTTTGAGATTGATGTCCAATACTTAGGTCCACGATGACTGTGCATATCAAGGCCCAAATATGCCCAGAAATATTGACAGCTCAACAAGAGTGCAATTGTAACAAACTTGGACACTCCAAGTCAAGAATCAACCGCGACAGCACCAAATAACCACTTCAAAACAATTCACAGATCACAATAGATTTGCACTGGCCTGGCGGAGTTCCGTGCCTAGAGATATTGGCCCCAAAGACTGGCGCCCCTTTCGGTATTTCTTTTTGTATTAATCAATCATCAAAGTACAAGAGAGCGGTTAGGGTTTCACTCTCAGACTCTGCGTCCAGATGCTCTGAGAAGTGAGGCCCTCACCACTAATTTAAAGGTTACAAGGGATGCCCAAAAGCAGAGCCCCAAAAGCTTTTAAAATCAAAAGCATCAGTTCTCTCTCTCTCTCTTAGAGAGTCTTTTCTCTTTTTTTTTTATTAAAAAAAAAACAAAAGCAAAATTCACGTCGCTCATCATTTTCCAAAAAAAAAAAAAATTTTTTTTTTTTTTTTAATAATCCGCCTCCGCGATTTCCGGAATTTAGGGTTTTTGGCAAAAATTAGGGTTTGCAGGAATTTTAGGGTTTCTGGCAGAAATTAGGGTTTCTGCTGTCCGCCACGTCATCACTTTGTGACATACCCCCCTCTAGAAAGCATTGTAATCGACCGCGATTACGCCTGCAAAACCGACAAAAGCCATAAACCGTCTTAGCAGACACTGACTGTTAGTACCTACGTACTAGGAACACACATCTAGCACATGTACAAAATCGACAGTCACATCACATGACATCACAGGACATCACCAGACATCACAGGACATCACATGACATTCAACATTCATTCGGATCTTAGACCATGATTTATCGGCAATGTAGCTAGCAATCACATCTAGGTCCAATCGGGACCTCATCGATGTCCGATTGACTAACCCCTATTGCAACCATGTCTATTCGAGATCAATCAGACCAAAATGCTGCAGTCATTTCGTCTATCAGTTCCTGTACTCACAAGAAGTCAAGAACAAATCAGTATCATAATCAGGAATTCCATTTCATAAAGTCATCCAGCAGAATACTGTCAGCTCTCAGTATCCCTGAAGCTCAAAGAGACATCAGTGACTTTAGTATCAAAATCGAGGCATCTGTTGACAAAGGAGTGGAGCGACTCCCCTCTTGTGCATCCCACTGCACCAGATCTTCGGCCAAGCTGAGTTTCTGGGTTCCGTTTGGAGTAGACTATGCTAAACCAAAAACATCGAGGTAAAGTTTCACAATCCGAGGAGTATCTGCTAGGTCCTCCTCCTCCATCCACTTCGCATCAAATGCAGGAAAGTTCTTGAACTTAACCAAGAACCGCCTTCGGACTTTACCTTTCTTCGTATCATTATGTGCTAAAATCTGTTCAGGAACAAGGATCTCCTCGTTTTCTTCCACTTCGGGTTGCTCATCAGGCTCCCCATCATCAGGCACATCACCCTTAACAGGGTTCAAGAGACTCACATGCAATGCATTATGAATCCTCCAAGTATCTGGCAGGTCCAATCGGAAGGAGACATCATTTATCTTGTCAGTAATCTGGAAAGGTCCGTAGTATCACATACTAAGCTTTGGAAAAAGCCTCTCCTTTCCCTTTTTTTTTTCTTAGGCGTGCCTTCTCAAAAGTAAGAGCACCCAATCATCCTCCTTCAGTTTCCAGTCGCGACGATGGCGATCCGCTGCCTTTTTCTGTCGTTCTTGAGACTTCTGTAAAGTCTCGTGAACCTTGGCAAAAGCCGTATCCAAATCTCGCGAATATTCATCCGCTTCAAATTTCTAATCTTTCGTGCTCAGGAAGGATGGAACCTTCGCAGCAGTTTCAACAATCTCTCATGGCGTCTTCCCCGTCGAAGAGTGTATCGTGTTATTGTAGGCAAATTCCACCAAAGGTAAGTTCTTTTCCCATTGAGTCTTCTGATGCGAGATACAAGACTTCAATAAATCTAAAATCACTGAATTGGCAATCTCAACTTGCCCGTCAGTCTGCAAGTGGAACGATGACGAGAACTGCAACCGCGTCCCAATGTTCTCCCAAATTGCCTTCCAAAACAAACTCATAAATCTGGGGTCTCTGTCGGAGACAATCGTCTCAGGCGTGCCATGTAATCGGAAAATCATCGTGATCATTCTGTATTCTCGGGAGATCAAAAAAAATGAAATCCATTTCAATATTTTCCCAGGGGCGGGTGGGTATGGGTAAAGGCTGTAACAATCCCTGTGCCTTATGCCTGTCAAACTTGACCTTCTAGCATACCAAGCAACTGCGCACAAACTCTTCCACATCCTTCTTCAGTCTCCGCCAAAAGAAATCTCTCTCTACCCCTTTCATGGTGGTAACAATGCTGCGGTGACCCGTAAAAGGTGGACAGTGGCAATCAGTCATAACCTTTTCCCTCAACGGCTGTGTAACGCACAACATAGTCTTTTTCATCAAGGAGCCTTCCCGAAGGGAGTATCCAGCTACTGTCTCCCCATCCCGTATCCGTGTGAAAATATCTGCAAAATCTGTATCTGTGGCACACTGATCGACCATATCCTCGAAGCTCCTATGATGTATCGCGGAAATAGCCAGAACCAACGGTTTCCGAGACAAAGCATCTGCCACCACATTCTTCTGTCCCTGCACATGGACAATCTGGAAGTGGAACTGGAAGTGGAACTGGAAGTGTATCTTTGGTAGGAAAAAAATTCACTTTTCTTTGCATTAATCACTAGCGTGTGATCTCGTAATGCCTAAAAGACTTGAAGCAGATGATCTCTGTGTTCTGCCTCATTCTTCGAGAAAACAATGATGTCGTCAAAGAAAGTGCCAACAAATAGCCTGTACTCTCGAAAAATCCTGTCCATCATCCGGTTAAATGTCGCAGGAGCATTGGTTAAGCCAAAAGGCATCACCAAAAACTCAAATAACCCAAAAGTCGTCCGAAAAGCTGTCTTGTAGACATCTCCTGGCGCTATCCTGATCTGATGATATCCACTCTTCAAGTCAATCCTGCTAAAGCACGAGGATCCCTGTAACCTGTCGAGTATAATCGATGCACATTCTCCAAGATCTGTCTTTCTTCAAAATCAACAACACTGGAGAGCAATACGCTGAAGTACTAAGCTGGACAAGACCCTTTTCCAAGAGGTCTTTCACTGAGTTCATAATCTTTTCATTCTGTACTCGGCTCACACAATAAGGTGGCCGATTCGGTGGTGTGCTTCCAGATATCAGATCAATGGTATGATCTTCAGGCCCTCTCAAAAGCAATCGGCATGAGCGTGGAGAAAAAAATCTTGGCGTTCTTTTCTTCAGGTCAAAACATATTCAACTTTTATCCATGGTTCAGTTCTCCCAAAAGAATGAGTAAGAAAACTGAAGTTCATCAAGTACAATCTCTAAGCCCTTCATTTATCAAAGTCGCTTTCTCGGCCCGGTAGTCAACCACGGCGTAGTTCTTGTGGTACCAAGGGATCCCGAGTAGAACGTCACTCACGTGCCCTGAACACCCCTGTCATTGCAAACGAAGTTTGCCAATGCTCGGTGTAATGGCAACATCCCATCCGGGTGCCAGTCGAACTACCTCCGCCAGTGGCGTCAGTCTGTCGGGCGCAGTTCCAAATCGAGCCGCCAATTCCAAGTGAAAAGAAGTTGGCCTTGGCTCCTTCAAAAGAGCTTCTACATCCTTCACTTTGCCCCAAAAAAAACGGCAAAGTTTGTACTTTCATTCATTTGATTCGGTGCAAGTCCCACGCCATGTGGTACCAGTTCTGCTTTTCTATCTGCCTTTTCTGCCATTTTCCTCAGCTGCTCTCGAACTCTCAGACCTGTCGTCGTCTTTATCATTCTGTTCTTTATGTGCCTTATCAGGGCACTTTGCGGAAATATGTCCATGTTTCCCGCATCCAAAGCACTTCCCCTCTCTGATGAAGCGAGCTCTCTCCTCAGGAGTAAGCTTGGGTCGTGCATCCTTTTTTTTTCTCTGGGTTGCTCTTTTTCATTCTACTTTCATTCCCAGAAGTCTGTTTGGCTCGTTGTGTCATGGCCTCATCTGTGGGGTAAGTCAGACTGCCAGAGTGAATGGCAAAGCCCCGCTTCGCATGACTCATCAACTCCTGAATAGAAGCTGACTTCTGTTCCAAGCAGTGATCTCGGATCTCTGTAGGTAGACCCAAGGTAAACCGCTCAATTTGTTCTCTGAACGAGATCTTCTTGAATGAAGAGGCGGGTAGAAAAGAGCTCCAGAATCTTTCACAATAAGAATTCACTGTATCGCTCTTGGTCATCCGGAGATGGTTCCAAGCAGCTCGTATATCTCGCTCAAACTCTTGAGTCAACCAAGAAGAAATAAAAAGCCTCTTGAATTTCAGCCATGTAACTGGCACAGTCTTGCTTAATAGAAGCGTGGACCACCAAGTAGGAGCATTCCCCTCAGAGTAAGAGGCAGCTCTCCGAATCTTGGAGTGCTCTGAATAGCGTCCTCCCGCGAAAGCGATGTCAAACTGCTGTATAAGAGACAAAGCCTTCGAAGCATCTGAGTATCCTGAAAAGTATCAAACTTGATCGAGTGGCCACCTTCCTTAAACTCTCGGACTTTCTTGCTGTTATCTTCGAGAAAGTCATACTGGTTGGCTTTGTAAAAATTCTTCTTGTTCGCATAAAACTTTCCGTCATCGGAATCTGAGCTGTCTGTAGACGAGTCCTCAGTAGAACTGTCAGTCTCTGGGCGAGATGTAGCCTTCTTTGCCTTTTTTCTTGCCCGTTCCGAAGCTTTGTGTCTTGCTTCGCTTTTTGCTTTTTTCTGTCTTCTTCGCTCTAATCCGAGGAGCTAGAAGACTTGTCAGAAGAAGAAGAAGAAGAACTGGGTACTCCTTCAAATCGAACACGCTTCTTCCGTTTCTTTGCTTTATCGAATGTCGACTGACGACCCAAGTATCCCGGGAAGTCAGTGCCTTTCTTCTGCTTTTTGCCGTGCTTTTTGGCTTTCGTTTGCGCGTCAAAAAGCTGAGCAATCCGTGCATCAACCACGTTCTCCAGTTCCTTCTCCGTATATTTCTTGGAGGTAGAAGGTTTCTTGAGAGCGGGTTTCGGGAGTGGTGTTGTGGTTCTCTGCCACTCCATCTGTACCTCTTTCAAAGAGGTCTGGTTCATATATTTTACCATCTTCGGGTCCTTGGCAAAATTGAGCATCATCTTTGTTGCATCGCCAATCAATTGACGACGCTCCATCTCTGTTTGCTCCGCCTGAGTAGGCTGAGGCGGGCCATACTCTCTGTCTGAATCTTCGTTGTGATCCCAGCCCGCATCTCCAGATGCAGAGGGAGTCGACTGATCATTGCCTGAAGCCATAGGTGCCGCGGAAAAAAAAAATAAAAATTCGGGGATCGTATTTCCCGTAGAAGAGAAATCGGCCGTGCTCTGATACCACTGTAACAAACTTGGACACTCCAAGTCAAGAATCAACCGCGACAACACGAAATAACCACTTCAAAACAATTCACAGATCACAATAGATTTGCACTGGCCCGGCGGAGTTCCGTGCCTAGAGATATTGGCCCCAAAGACTGGCGCCCCTTTCGGTATTTCTTTTTGTATTAATCAATCATCAAAGTACAAGAGAGCGGTTAGGGTTTCACTCTCAGACTCTGCGTCCAGATGCTCTGAGAAGTGAGGCCCTCACCACTAATTTAAAGGTTACAAGGGATGCCCAAAAGCAGAGCCCCAAAAGCTTTTAAAATCAAAAGCATCAGTTCTCTCTCTCTCTCTTAGAGTCTTTTCTCTTTTTTTTTTATAAAAAAAAACTCCGCGATTTCCGGAATTTAGGGTTTTTGGCAAAAATTAGGGTTTGCAGGAATTTTAGGGTTTCTGGCAGAAATTAGGGTTTCTGCTGTCCGCCACGTCATCACTTTGTGACAGCAATATAAGTTCAAAAGAAACAAAACTCCTCAAAAATGATAAAGGAGTGTTTTTTAAATACTCATAGATAGAAAACTTGAATGTTATGCATGCTGACACAAAGATGTCAAATCCCTCAAATGCACCATTCAACTCTAGCACACAGCAAAACAAATACAGATAAGATCACTATAAAATATTGAATCGATGTCTTTTGTTTAGTTTCCTTGATGTGCATATATATTTACATCAAGGCACAAAAACAGAAGTTGATGAGAAAATGGATCAATTATGATGTTTGATATGAGTGTGTGAACCTACACAGAATGGCCATTCCTCATCTCACCAAGATTGAACTGTGTCATCTCTCTCTACAGTCCCTTTTAATCTGAAGCATAGAAGAAAGGTTTCCCAACTACCCAGGCAACCTATGTGTCGGAGTGTGCAGTGGAAGGAGAGAGGAAAGAGACAATGGCATGAGAGAGAAGAGAGATTGACAAAGGCTGACAAGAACGATAACTCCAGATGGCAAACTCTGAGACTGATACAAGACAAATGACACAGAGCCCCCTACGCCACATATATAGTGAGCCAGGGGAAGGTCAGACAAATATCTGTCAAAAATCACAACCAAAAATAAAACCGTCATCCTTAAAAAAATGAAATGGCCGAAACAGGCCCAAAATGGACAAAGTGCTGATGCAAACCCTAAATGTGCTTGAGATCCCTGTCCAGCAGGTGTATGGGTGGCCAGCCCACAACCAAGGGCCAGTTTACGTGTGATGAGAATCATCTAAGTAGGAGGAAAAGTATCTAGAAGGTGAATATTATTCTCTAACACCCCCTTTCATCAACAGATGTGGAGAAGCTACCGAGAAAATTCTTGACGAGTATGGAAAAGAAGAAAATCCCGAAGGAATGATCAAACCCAAAAAACGAAGACCCGTACAACACCAATGTGACAATGTCCAAGGCTAAGATGATACCGATCAAGTCGCACACGGAAGCTGATGGAGTGGCTAATTTAGAGAAACCCATTGTAGCACAACAACAAAAGACGAAAGATGAGGATCCCCCCGGGAGAGGAACACAATGAGGAAGGAGAGAAATCTGCCAAGGTGGTAAACCGGCAACAAGTCCGCACTAGAAAAGGAAGAAGGAAGCCGTCTCAAAGAAGTATAAGCCGCAAATGATTTGCCCTTCCAAGACAGACAACCAATATCAGACACGGTGTCACAAAGTGATGACGTGACATGACCTAAAGGACGGACTCCTGACGGAGAGGGGTCAAAACCGTAGTGAAAGAGGCAGAAGAACGAGTGGCCTGAACTCACTTAAAAGTTGTTCCAATTCATTGTACCCCGGCCGAGGGGCCTAAAACCTAGAAAATAAAGCGGGACCCCTAAAATTGCACGAAACTGATGACATGGCAAGCTGTACCGACTTCCACGATTTCCACCGTGAATCACGCTAAGGCACCGTGTACGGACAGCCCGGCAGGGCACTAGCTTAAGGGCAAGATGCTTTTAGACTTGACGCTTTTCATGTACCGCTTTTGGCCAGGGGCCTATAAAAGAATTTCCATGGCCTCTCTTCTGCAAGTTGGTTTGGAAGAAGAGTTGGTCAACAGACTCATGAAGACTAAGACGTGTCGTGGAAGAAGAGTCGGTCAGAAGAGTCATGAAGACTAAGACACAGTCGTGGAAGAAGAGTCGTTCAACATACTATCCTGGCTACTTGGGTCGAAAATCTACCTTTGACGCCGCCAGTACGCCAAAGGAACGTGTTCCATTTGAGGGTGTTTCCAATTCATCCTGATCTTCTTTTGATAGTTCGGAGAGTCTGACTCCAGTGATGAGGATAGAAAGAACAAGAAGAAGAGAAAGACTCAGAGACTTAGCAAAGGCAAGAAGAAAGCAAAGAAGAGTGGATCCCACAGGAAATCTCGAAAGCACTTTGACAGTTTGAATGAGGACTCCTCGTCCTCCAAGAGCTCGGATCCCTCTGAGTCAATGTACGCAACGAAGAGAGTATTCATATGGAGCCAACCAATACAACTACCTTGAGGATAAGGGCAAGAAGCCCAAGGATTTCAAGGAGAGTGGACAGACTTTAAAGTTCGATACGTTTTCTGGCTTTAAGGATGCCCACAAAGCCATGACTTTCAGCCACCGGTTTGACATCGCTTATTCGGGAGGGCGCCATTCAAAGCACTCCAAGGTACGACGAGCGGCGTCCTATTTCGACTTTACACTGTTCACCGACCACCAAAGTTTGCAATACTTCTTGTCTTAGAAACAACTTTCCGACAAACACATGAGGTGGGCAAATATATTATCAAAGTTTTTTACTTTCAGACCATCCATGTTCAGGGAGAGAAGAACTTGGTGGTAGACGCATTGTCTCGCAAGCCACAAGTTTCAGCTATTTCGGAGATTCACCATCAGAGCTTCAAGGATATGGGAGATCAGTACGCCACAGATCCAGCTTTTGCAAACTCCTTTGACCGGTTACAAAGTGGAGAGACAGTTGCAGGCTTTCCTCCGAAGGAAGGTTACTTGATGCGAAAAACTATGTTGTGTGTTACCCAGGCATTGAGGAACAAGGTTTTGACAGAGTGCCACTGTCTACCTTTTTTGGGCCATCACGGCATAGGCACCACACTGAAAGGTGTGGAGAGGTACTTCTATTGGCCGTGGCACAAAGGATGTGGACAAGTTTGTTCGCATTGCTTAGTATGCCAATAGGTCAAGCTTAACAAGCATAAGGCACCACGTCTTCTACCTCTACCCATACCTAGCCGACCTTGGGAAACTATAGCCATGGACTTCATTTTTTATCTTCCCAAGAATCATAGTGGGCATGATGGCATTTGGACAATCATTGACAGATTCAGTAAACACACAGGCTCACTTCATTCCGTTCTTGGTAAAGAAGACAGTTAAACCCGATAATCTGGCCAAACTGTTTGTCTCACAGCTTTTTCGATTGCATGGTATGCGTGAGTCTATAGTTTCGGATAGAGATCCACGCTTTACGAGCTTGTTTTGGAGGGCAATCTTGGAGTATTGGTACACCGCTACAATTCTCGTCCTCGTTCCACCCACAAACGAATGGCCATTCGGAGATAGCAAATTCAATAGTCTTGGACTTGTGAAGTCGTGCATCTCTGACCAAAAGACTCAATGGGAGAAGTATTTGCCCTTGGCGGAGTTTGGCTACAACAATACGGGGGAAGGCACCATTTGAGATTATCAAGGGTGTTAAGAAGGTTCCACCTATTCTAAGCACCGAAGCAGATCGTGTCCACACGTCTATGGGGAAGGCACCAATTGAGATTATCGAGGGTGTTAAGAAGGGTCCACCTATTCTAAGCACCAAAGATAAGATTTTTGAAGTAGATCGTGTCACAAACTACTTACATGGCATGACCCTACCTAATAAAGTTGTACCAACTTATGACCAAGGGACGAGGGGCCCTAGGGACGCAAAGAGATAAAGACCTGCGTAGAAGCCTGCTGACGTGGCAGCCGTACGAACGCCGCAAATCGCGTTGACTGCTGACGTGGCAAGCGTACAGATTTCCGCAGATCGCACTGACAATGCTGACGTGGCTACACGGATTTCCGCAGGCTACGCTGACTGCTTTTGGCTGTCAGCTTTTGGGTATTGAGTTGCTTTTGAGATTACTTGCTCTTGGGGCTCTGCTTTTAGCACCCCTTGTAATCATTATAAGTGATCTAAGGGGGCTCACTTCTAAGAGCATCTGGACGTAGAGTCTGAGAGCGAGCACCCACGGGAGTTCTACTTTGCTCAAAGATTCATATAAAAGAAATACCGAAAGGGGCGCCAATCTTTGGGGCCAGTCTTCGGGCCATGTCGACTCTTCAATTGTGAATTGTTTTGAAGTGAATCTCTCTTGTGTCGCGACAAAATCTAGACTTGGGGTGTCCAAGTTTGTTACAGTGGTATCAGAGCACGGCCGATTTCTCTTCTACCGGGAAATCCGATCCCTCTTGTCGGGACACCTATGGATTTCGAAAAGAATCAATCGACCTCTTCTGCAACCGCTGAGGCGAGACGAGGCAATACAAAAAATTCAAGCGCCTCGGTCCACACAGTACGAACTCTTGAAGATGCAACATTGACAGCAGGTTGACGAGTGCACAAAGCATATGCTTCAATTAGCTAAGAATCCCCAATTTGCAAAATTTTTGACCCAGCAGTCGATGGCTGAAGTGTATACTCAGTGCGGAAAGCCACCGAACCACCAATCAAACTGGTAACCTCCTACTCCGAGGATGTTCACTGAACAAAGAACTCCATGATGTGGTCCAGACCCAAATCAGTAAGCTTTTGGACACGAAGAAGCCATTGAAGAAGCAATTGAAGAAGCGAAAGAAGGGGACTAACTACCCCGCTTACCTGGGCCATCAATCTTCTTTTGCATCTGCATGAAAACCAAGTTCTTCATCCTCTTCTTTTGATAGTTCTTCTAGCTCTTCCTCTTCCAACTCGAGTAAGGAGGATAGAAAGGGGAAGAAGCGAAGCAAGAAGCAAGGCTTTGGAAAGAACAAGAAAAAGGCAAATAAGGTTCGATTCGGACCAGTTTCTGATAGTTCTACGGAGGAGTCACCCTCTGACAGTTCGGACTCCGACGATCATATGTTTTATGTAAAGAAGAAGCACTTTTGCAGAGCCAACCAATACGATTTCCTCAAAGATAAGATCAAGATGACAAAGCAATTTAAAGAGGGTGGACAGTTAATAAAATTTGAATCCTTTTCTGGATTCCAAGATGCTCCGAGGGCTTTGGCTTTTATTTAGCAGTTTGACATAGCCTTCTCCGGAAGGCATTACTCAGAGCACTCGAAAATCAGAAGGGCCGCATCGTTTTTAAAGGGAAATGCTCGAACATGGTGGTCCACTCTTCTTCTGAGGAAAAAAGCCCCGTTCAAGTGGTTAAAGTGGTTAAAGTTCAAACGGCTCTTTATTTCTTCTTGGTTGACCGAGGAGTACTTAGAACCATCTTCGGATGACCAAGGGTGATACTTTGGACACATATTGCAAGAGATTTTGGGATTCTTTTCTACCGACCTCTTCATTTAAGAAGGTCACTTTTAAATAATAGATTGAGTGGTTTTGCTGCGGACTCCCTACAAAGATCCGAGATTACTGCCTTGAACAAAGGTCTGAGTCTATAAAAACAATTAATGGGAACAGAACTTTGCCGTGCATGGGGCAAAGTAAAAGATCAGGAAGCCCTTATCTATTTTGATGGAGGAGCCAAGGCCAACATCATTCCACCTGAATTGGTGGCGCGGCTCGAGGTTGTGCCCGACAGGATAGGGCCACCGACGGAGGCAGTTCTAGCGGCGCTCGGACGGGATGTAGCCATTACACCTGTCGTGGATATTTGGGGCACGAGGACTTTTACATCATGCCTTTGGAAGGATGTGACGTCCTCCTAGGAATAAGATCAACGCCGTGGTCGATTGTCGGGCTAAGAAAGCAACATTGACAAATGAGAAGGGCAGGAAAATTTTACATGATGTAAAATTGAAGGGCGAGTCCATCACTATTGTATCGACTTTGGTCGTTTCAAAATTAATGAAATTCAATCTCTTTGTTTACTCAATCTATTTGAAAGAATTAAATGATGAGCAACGAACGAACATGTATGAATTAGACAATGAATGACAATAATTTTTGCACACACATCCGGACTATTTCTCAGAAGACCTGCCAAGCGAGTTACCGCCATCTCGTCCGTAGGACCATACTATTGACCTGATTCTTGGAACCACATCACCGAACCGGCCACCTTACCGTGTTAGCCAAGTCCAGAATGAAGAAATCATGAACCAAGTGAAAGACCTTCTTGAAAAGGGTCTCATCCAGTCTAGTACTTTACTCTATTGTTCTCCGATTTTATTGGTACTAAAGAAAGACGGATCTTGGAGGATGTGCATTGACTATAGAGCTCTCAGGATGAAGCAGAGCATCGACATCATCTGCTACAAGTCTTTCAGGCATTACGTGATCACAGATTGGTTATCAATGCCAAAAAGAGCAAGTTTTTCTTGCCGCAGATACACTTCCCGGGAGTCTAGGACACATCGTCTCAACAGCAAGAGTACAGATGGACCCGGCCAAAATTGAGACTATCCGCGATTGGCCAGACTTGAAAAATATTCATGAAGTTAGAAGCTTTTTGGGCTTGTGTTCTTATTACCGACGGTTCATTAGGAAGTTTAAAGAGGTAGCTTCACCTTTGCACTTATTGACTCAGAAAGGTCCCTTTCTCGTGGGGACCGACACAAGTGACTACCTTTCAGACACTTAAGAAAAAATTGACTACTGGACCAGTGTTGGCTTTGCCAGATTTGCAAAAGCCGTTCGAAGTTTATTGGTGATGCTTGTGGTCGTAGTCTGGGACTGGTCTTGATGCAAGAAGGCCATGTGATTGCTTATGAAAGCAAAATGTTTTCAAGGCCAGAATTGGTATCACAGATTTATGAGAAAGAGCTATTGGTAGTGACCCATGCTCTTACTCAGTGGCGACCTTATCTACTCGGAGCAGATTTCACGGTCTTTACTGATCATTCGAGTTTACGACACTTCTTGGCACAGAAGCAGCTTCCGGAAAAGCAGATGCGGTGGGCTAACATCTTGTCACAATTTCACTTTCAGATTGTCCATGTTCAGGGACAGAAAAACTTAGTGGCAAATGCATTGTCTCGAAAGCCCCTCGTCTTGGCTATTTCCGCGATCCATCATAGAAGCTTCTAGGATATGGTTGATGAGTACGCCACCGATCCGAATTTTTGTCGATGTTTTTACTCGAATACAGAATGGGGAGTTAGTGCCAGGATATTCCATACGCTATGGCTACTTGATGAAGAAAACAATCTTGTGTGTTACACAGCCGTTGAGGGAAAAGCTTTTGACTGAGTGCCATTGTCCACCTTTTACGGGTCACCGCGGCATTGATACACCTTGAAAGGTGTGGAGCGTTATTTCTTTTGGCCGAGACTCAAGAAGGACATGGACGACTTTGTTCGCAGTTGTTTAGTATGCCAGAAGGTCAAGTTTAACAAGCATAAGGCACAAGGATTACTACAGCCTTTACCTATTCCCACCCGCCCCTGGGAAAGTATTGCAATCGATTTCATTCTTTGATCTCCCGAAGACACAGAGTGAGCACAATGGTGGACTGTCATTGACAGATTTAGCACGCAAGCTCACTTCATTCCAGCGAAGAAAACAGTCAGGTCGGACCATTTAGCAACACTATTCATTACACAGATATTTCGATAATATGGCATGCCTGAGACAATCGTCTCCGACAGAACTCCCCGAGTCACGAGTTTGTTTTGGAGAGCTATTTGGGAGAACATTAGAATTTAGCGCAAGGTTGCAGTTGTCGTCATCATTCCACCCACATACAGATGGGCAATCTGAGATCGCAAATTCAGTTGTTATGGATTTATTAAAGTCTTACATCTCTGATCAGAAGACTCAATGGGGAAAAAATTTGCCTTTGGTGGAATTTGCCTACAATAACACGGTTCACTCTTCGATGGGAAAGGCGCCATTTGAGATAATTAAAGGTGCTAAGAAGATTCCACCCTTTCTCAGCTTTAAAGACAAGATTTTGAAGCCGACCAATACACGAAAGGACTTGAACATTGCTTTTGCCAAGGTCTGTGAGGCTATACACAAGTCTCAAGAACGACATAAGAAGGCAGCAGATCGACATCGACGAGATTTGAAACTAAAGGAAGACGATTGGATGCTCTTAAGGCACGCCCAAGGAAATGAAAGGGAAAGGAGCGGCTTTTTCTAAAGCTTAGCATAAGGCATTATGGCTCTTTCCAGATTAAAGAAAAGATAAAAGATGTCTCCTATCGACTCAAGCTTCCCAATACTTGGAAGATTCACAATGCATTCCATGTGAGTCTCATGAAACCTTTTAAAGGTGAGGTGCCAATTGATAGGGAGCCGGATGAGCAACCCAAAGTGGAAGAGAGCGAGGAGATACTCCTCCCTGAACAGATTTTGGCACACAAGGAAAGAAAGATGAATGGTAAAGTGATTTGGCGGTTCTTGGTTAAATTCAAGAACTATTCGGCATGAGATGCGAAGTGGTTGGAGGACGACGACCTAGTAGATACTCCTCATATTTTGGAACTTTACCTTGAAGCATTTGGTTTAGCTTCGTCTACTCAGATAAATCCCACAGATCAGCAAGGTTGAATCTGGTGCAGAGGGATTGCACAAGAGGGGAGTCACTCCGCTCTGTTGTCACACATTACCTCGATTAAATAGTCTCACTGATGTCCCCTTTGGGTTTCAAGGATACTGCTGGGTTGAAAGTATTCTGCTGTATGACTTTATAAAATGGAATTCCCGAAATTGAGTATGATTGATTTGTACTCTCTCATTTGACTTGTTTGAGTGCAGGAACTGAAAGACAAAATGACTGCAACATTTTGGTCTCATAAATCTCTATAGACATGATCGCAATAAGGATTAGTTAATCCGGCATCAGTGACGTCCAGGATGGATCTGGATGCGATTACTAAATACGTTGCTGACAGTCATGGTCTGAGATTTGGAATGAATTTTTTTTTGTGATTGATTTGTCATTGATGTCCTATGATGTCATGTGCAGTGATGTGACCGTCATCTTTGTACAAGTGCTAGATGTGTCGTGTCTAGTGCGTCGTACTTAGAGTCAGTGTCTACTAAAATGGTTTATGGCCTCTGTCTGTTTTGCAGGCGTAATCGAGGGTGATTACAATTCTTTCAAGAGGGGGATATGTCACAAACTGCTTACGTGGCACGACCCTACCTAATAAAGTTGTCCCAACTTGTGGCCAAGGGACGAGGGGCCTTAGGGACGCAAAGAGATAAAAACCTGCGTAGAAGCCCGCTGATGTGGCAGTTATACAGACGCCGCCGATTGCATTGGCTGTTGACGTGGCAAGCGTACAAATTTTTGCAGATCGCGCTAACAATGCTGCCGTGGCTGTACCGATTTCCGCAAGCTGCGTTGAATGCTTTTGGCTGCCAGCTTTTGGGATTGAGTTGCTTTTGAGATTACTTGCTTTTGGGGCTCTGCTTTTAGCACCCCTTGTATAATGTTTATAAGTGACTCAAGGGGGCTCACTTCTCAGAGCATCTGGACGCAGAGTCTGAGAGCGAGCACCCGCGGGAGTTGTACTTTGCTCAAAAATTAATATAAAAGAAATACCGAAAGGGGCACCAGTCTTTGGGGCCAATCTCTCTTGGCACGGAACTACGTCGGGCCGTGTCGACTCTTGAATTGTGAATTGTTAATCTCTGTTGTGTCGCGACAGAATCTAGACTTGGGGTGTCCAAGTCTGTTACAGATCGGTACAGTCAGGATCTGGACACTGCTTTTGCTAAGGTGCGTGAGGCTCTCGAGAAGCTCAAGCACGGCATAAGAAGGCAGCAAACAAGCATTGACTTGCATCTGAAGGAGGATGATTGGGTGCTTTTATCGTTTTAGAAGGCACGCCTGCAGAAAAGGAAGGGTAAGTAGCGGCTTTTTCCAAAGTTGAGTATGTGATACTATGGCCCTTTCCACATTCAAGAGAGGATCAATGACGTATCCTTCATGCTGCAGTTACCAGATACTTCGAAGATTCACAATGCATTTTATGTGAATCTATTGAGATCTTTCAAAGGTGAAGTACCAGTGGACAGGAAGCTAGAGGAGCAGCTACTGGCTCACAAGGAAAGAAAAGTGAAAGGTAAGTTGACACACTGGTACTTAGTCAGGTTCAGGAACTACCCGGCTTTGGATGCAAAGTGGATGGAGGAGGAGGACCTAACAGATACTCCTCACGATTTAGAGCTTTACCTTAAAGCTTTTGGTGTAGCACTGACTATTCCAATAGTTACCGATGAATTAGCAAGTTGAATCTGGTGTGGTACGGACTGCACAAGAGGGAAATTACTCCGCTCCTGTTAGCTCGATGGAATAAAGTCACTGATTTCTTTTTGAGATTTCAAGGATACTGACAAGCTGGCAATATTCTACCGAATGACTTTATATAAAGAAGTATTTTGACCTAAAATGAATCTGTTACATGTGCTCTCTCATGCATGTATTGACTGAGTGCATGTTTGAAAGACGATGACGGTAGCGTTTCTGTCTTGTTCACCTAAGGGGTAATGTGGATATGATAGTAACGAGATTTAATCAATCAAGACATCCGTCAGAGATCAGCATGGTCTGGGTGTGATTGCTAAATAAGTTGCAATGATCATGATTCTCATTCAAAAGCTCGACGTGGATAGTGATGTGAATGTGATGTGAATGTTCAGTGACTGCCGTCTTTGTGCATGTGCTGGATATATGTGGTCTAGTAAATCAAGTGTCTATTGGACTAGTTTTTGTCCTATGTCTGTGTTGCAGGCGTAATTGAGAGCGATTACAATTGTTTCAAGAGGGAGGTATGTCATAAAGTGATAACGTGGCTTGACCTAAAGGACGAACTCTGGACAGAGAGGGGTCAAAACCCTAGTGAAAGAGGCAGAAGAAGCTTCACCAACTTGTTAAATCTTGCCGAGTGGCCTAAACTCACTTAAAAGTCATTCCTACTTACTGTACCCCGGTCGAGGGACCTAAAACCTAGAAAATAACGCTAGATCCCCAAAATTGCCCAAAGCTGATACGTGGCAAGCTGTACGAACTTCCGCGATTTTTGTCATGAATCGTGCTAGCATGCTGACGTGGCACCGCGTATGGACAGCATAGCAGGGTGCTAGCTTTTGGGCAAGATGCTTTCAGACTTGACGCTTTTCATGTACTGCTTTGGCCAAGGGCCTATAAAAGAATCGCCACGGCCTCTCTTCCGCAAATTGACTTGGAAGCACTGTCGAGAGAAGAGGACCCTCAAACATTATACCTTTTGAAGCATAATAACAAAGAAATATCGAGAAGGGACGCCAATCTTTGGGTCCAATACCTCTGTGCGCCGAACTTCGCCATGCGGTTTTGTGTCTCTCTTATTTTGTTCAATTCTTTTAGTTTCTCTCGCGTGTGTTGCATTACACCTTTGGCTTGGAGTGTCCAAGTCTACTACACACAATAATCGAAGGAGATCCTAGCTATGTCCACCTGTGAGGGCACCACCATTAGGGTCCAAGGTCAAGACAAAGTCCATGAGAGGTCCTGCCAGTGCAAGTCAGAGAAAGACACTACATAGGAAAACTCCCTCTCGAACAAAAATGTAATGCCATACGGTAAGAACAGCTGAGAGGATGCATCAGGAAGAATGAATATCAAAGTCGAAGCCATAGCTTCGGAGTAGACAATCGTGACATAATCTGCACGTCTTAAGGGAGAGGCAACCATCAAGATGGAGAGAAGCCATCACCAAAGCTGGAATCATCCCTAAGGTCTTCACCCGATCAAGATTGCAAAGGTACATCCAAACTATAACAGTAGGAGTCATAAGACCAGGGACAAGTAAGATAGAAGCTCCACCATAGAGAGGCAAGGCTAAGAATCTGCCAAGAACTAGTATGTAAGAGAATGCCAAGCAAGCATCCACATGCCAAAGAATACTCAACTTGAAAGGAACATGTTGGAACGAAGTATTTGACGTGCCTTGTGAAAGGACGGGTCTTTATACACAAAAGTGATAAAAGGGCCGGACAAAGCAATCCCAAGTGGAGAAGTAGTAATCAAGAAAGAGGGACCAAGAATAACAAATGGAAAAGTAGCGGTGATATATACCTTGAGCCATAGCCAGAAATCAAATGCCTATAACAAACACTATATCCTAAGGGAATATCTGCAACACCAAGGGAACTCGGTCCATTATGCTAGAACCAAAGTCTAGAAATCTCATGTCTCAAGTCATCAATGAAGCAAGGGTTGAAGAAGAGCTAAAGAATGCGCCCAAGAAAGCACCAGAGCCAACTTGAGGCTAGGCGAACGTGACCGAAAGCAATCAAGGAAATTGCGAAGTCACGGCTCCGACAAATCTCCTAGCAGTCCACACCAGAACCTAGTAAGAGAGGGGGTTGTTATCATGGCTCAACACCTATGGTAGCAACAATCCCTGCCTAGATGCTAACAAAGTGTACTCGAACAAGGGAAAGGGAGTGCCGGCTAAAAATCTGAAAGCAAAAGATTCCAACGCTAATGGTGAGGTCATGAAAAAAGAGCAGCCGAATCAGAGAGCATTTGCCGACGCTGGAAGGATAGAGGTGGCAAGAGGGGACAGTTTCAACTCCAGAGTCCTGCATGGATAAGATCAAGCACTCCCTAGACAAAAATTGTTGCTAAACCATGCAATCAGCTAGGTTAAAAAAAATAACGCTAGCCCAATGTCTAATAAAGGCTATCTATAGGTTATTCGTTAAAAAATGTGAAGGCCTTAGAAGAGTGCAGTTTTTTTTTTAAAGAAACACTAACATAGGTGTTTAGAAAAAAACATTGAGTGCAAGCGCTAAATGCTGACACAACAGCAGCCAAAGCAATTTGGAAGGAAAAGAGCAAACACGCCCAAATAGCGATGGAAAATCTAGCACGCGGGAGCCTCTTGCTCTGATACAATGTCGGAGTGTGCAGTCGGAGAGAGGAAAGGCTGGTGAGCCCCATAACTTCAGATGGAGAGAGGAGAGAGGAAAGAGACAATGGCACGAGAGGAGAGACAAATGGGCAAAGGCTGGTGAGCCCCATAACTCCAGATGGAAAACTTGAGAATGATACAAGACAAAGGACAAAGAGCCCCCTAGGCCACATATATAGTAAAGCTAGGGCAAGGTCAGACAAATCTCTCTGTCAAATACCACGACCAAAAATAAAACACAAAATAATGAAATGGCCAAAACAAGCCTGAGATGCAACTTTCGATCCGAAATATAGGACTTCAACAAGTCCCAAACCACTGAATTCGCTATCTCAGATTGCCCGTTTGTCAAGAATTGCAACCGCATGCCAATGTTCTCCCAGATTGCCCTCCAAAGCAAACTAGTGAATCAAGGATCTCTGTCCAAAACAATGGACTCAGGCATACCATGTAATTGGACAATCTATGAAACAAACAGTTTAGCCAAATGATCGGGCTCAACTGTTGTAACAGACTTGGACACCCCAAGTCAGAAATCTAGCACGACACACGAGAATCACTTAAAACACTCCACAACTTTTCCACACTTTAAAAATAGAGTTGACATGGCCTGGTGTATTTCCGTGCCCAGAGATATTGGCCCCAAAATCTTGCGCCCCTTTCGGTATTTATTTTTATATTAATGCTTGAGCAAAGTTACAAAGTCGGAGGGTCCTCTCTGCTCAACTCTTCATCAGCAAGTCTCCGACAAGAGGCCCTCTCAATTCATATATAAAGGCCCCATGGGTTGTCTAAAAGCAACACATGAAAAGCTTGACATTCAAAAACTTCAAGTCCCAAAAGCTAGCGCTAAATCTTGCCAACACAATTCAAGGAATTCCGTAAGGCTGCCACGTCATCAATCAGCTTGAAACAGGAAGTGTTCGTGTAGCGGCCACATCATCACTTTTAACGCGATCTCTCGCTCTTTATTTTCTCTAGTGTCCCGAGGGCCCCATTGGACGGGACCCTAAGTTGAAACAATTTATAACTTTAACTTCTTGTGAGTTTCCGGGCGGACATGACACGTCATTATTTTGTGACATACCCCCCTCTAAGAAGAATTGTATCGCCTTTGATTACGCCTACAAAAATAGACAAAAGCCATAAACCAGTTCAGTGGACACTGACTCTAAGTATCGACACACTAGACGACACAAATCCAACACTTGCACAAAGACGGCAGTCACTGCACATTCAAATCATATCACATACAATCCATCCAGATCTAGTACCACGATTCCTGGCAACGTATTTAGCAATTGCATCTAGATCCATACCGGACCTCACTGATGTCGGATTAGCTATTTCTTATTGCGATCATGTTCATAGATTTCTCAAGACCGAAATGCTGCAGTCATTTCGTCTTTCAATCCTGCACTCAATCACAATCACATGAGTGAATACTCAAAAATCAGGTTCATTTCCGGGAATTCCAGTTCATCAATCACACACTTAGTTCATACCGTACAGAGTGTTTCAATCATTCAATCTAATCATCTTATCCCTGTGTAGCTATCTCATCCTTCATGATTCTTGTCTTGAATCGTGATCGGGTTCATTCTTGAGCCGTCATTGCTCCCAATGGCTTTCATATGCAAATTCCTCAGCATCTCATCCTCAATTTCATCTGCAAAACAGGTAAAATTTCAAGGACATGACTCACCTCGTTGAAAAACAGTGGATGTCTAGCTCAATGCTTCCCAATGCTTATAGATGCGAGTTCCTCACTCCTATTACCGGTTCTCTGTACACAAATAACAAGATCTTCCATAAACATTAATTTCACACTTGCTGAAATTTTCTGCAGAGACCCTAATTTTTCAAAGTTGTCGGAATCAAAATCGATTCGCATCAATGCGTAGAGCTTGTTGAGAGGATCATCTTTGCCTTCTGTCGCATATCCAAATTCTCAACCGTCGAAGGGTCTCTGCAACAAAGAAAAGCGTCAAAAATACGAGCTCCTTTTTCTCTCGCAAGTGGTCTCGAATTTCTTATGGCTTATGCCTTGTAAGACAGAGCGATGAAGATGGGAGCGCGCCCAATGCACGATGAAGTAAGGGTGGGAGTGGCTTATAAGTTTAGGGTCGGGACACGAAGATTCTTTAATAAAAATTTCCAATAAACTTTGGAAGCGCCAAAGTGCTCTGTCTGCTCTTTGATAGGACCAGCACAGGCCTGAAGCTCTGATACCATTGTAACAGACTTGGACACCCCAATTCGGATATCTGGCACAACACACCAAAGAATCACTTAAAACACTTCACAACTTTTTCACACTTCAAAAATAGAGTCGACACAGCCCGGCGTAGTTCCGCACCCAGAGGTATTGGCCCCAAAGTCTAGCGCCCCTTTCGGTATTTATTTTTATATTAATGCTTGAGCAAAGTTACAGAGTCGGAGAATCCTCTCTGCTCAACTGCTCGTCAGCAAGTCTCCGGTAGGACACCCTCTCAGTTCATATTTTAAGGCCCCATGGGCTCTCTAAAAGCAGTACATGAAAAGCTTGAAGCTATTGCAAACTCAATAGCTTCAAGTCCCAAAAGCTGGCGCTAAATCCTACCAACGCAATTTACGGAATTCCGTACGGCTGCCACATCATCACTCAGCGTGAAACGCACAACGTCCATACAGCTGCTGCGTCAGCGCTTCTCTCTCTCTCTCTCTCTCTCTCTCTCTCTCTCTCTCTCTCTCTCTCTCTCTCTCTCTCTCTCTCTCTCTCTCTCTCTCTCTCTCTCTATGCACTAGAGGTATACTGATTGACAGGGCCATGGAGCTTGGGAGATCTAGACGCCCGCGATTGCGAAGATCATCACTGCATCGACGAAGGATTCATCAGATGATCAAGATCATTCTAGCACGATATGGGAGACGACCAGCCAGAGTGCTTACTATGGAGAACATTGATGAGATTCGCCAGCGGTCGATGCTGGACATCTTGGGACCCTGATGTGCAGATGCTCCCTCACCCTCAGTTTCTCCATGTGCATGAGTTTGTATCATTGGATTATTGTACTGGCTAGAGAGTCTCTAGTCAATGGCCCCCCCCCCCCCCCCCCCCCCCCCCCCAGCTTGTCACTACAGCTTTCAGTCTAGTTTTTTTCTTTCATAGTTTTTTCATCTTTTCAGTTCTACAGACAGTGTATCAGATACACCATTTTGTAACCGTGATGGTCTCATAGGTCATTTTGCCCTTTTGTAGACGTAAATATATCATTTCATTTCATTTCTCTCTCTCTCTCTCTCTCTCTCTCTCTCTCTCTCTCTCTCTCTCTCTCTAGTGTCCCTAGGCCCCATCGAACGGGACCCTATAAGTTTGAACAACTCATAACTTTAACTTCTTGTGTGATTCCGGGCGCAAATGCCACGTCATTATTTTATGACAACTGTCTACTTGACTGAAAAAAAAATGAGCCTGCTTATTAAATCTATCGATGATTGTTCAAATGTCATCATGCCCACTCAAAGTCTTGGGAAGATCAAAAATGAAATCCGTTGCTATACTTTCCCACGGTTGGCTAGGGACCAATAAAGGTTGCAAAAGTCTTGTTGCCTTATACCTGTCAAACTTGACCTATCGGCATATCAAACAAACTCGTCCACATCTTTTTTAATCCTCGGCCCATAGAAGAACCGCTACACACCTATCACTGGTGGTTTCTATGTTGTGATGGCCCGAAAAAGATAAGACTGCGGCACTCTGTCAAAACCTTATTTCTCCATGTGTGTGTCACACACAAGTAGTTTTTCCGCATCAAATAGCCTTCATGAGCGGATAGCCTGCAGCAGCCACTTCCCCACTCTACCGCCAGTGAAAGATGTCTGCAAAATCTACCGTCTCCTCGAAGCTGTGGTGATGAACTGCCAAAATAGCCAAAACCTAAGGCTTACGAGACAGCGCAACTGAATTTTGCCACCACAGTCTTTTGTCCCTGATCATGCACAATCTGAAAGTGAAATTGTGACCAAGTGTCTGCCCACCGTATCTGCTTGTCCGAAAGCTATTTCGGAGACAAGAAATAGCACCGATGATTGGTGAACCTGCCAAATCGGCTCCAAGTATAGAAAGCGTCGTCGCTAAGTAAAAGCATGAATGACTGCCAAAAGCTCCTCCTCATAAACCTGTGCAACCCGTTCTTGACGACTGGCCCAATATGTCTTGCAAAAGCCATTTGAGGTACATTGGGGTCACAATCTGAGCTTATGGTCCCCTATGTGAAAGGAATCCCATTCTAAGAAGCAATCACCACAAATCTTCGAATGAACCGTCAGTAGTAAGAGATAAAAGCCAAAAAGCTTCGGACATTCTTCAAATCGGGCCAATTTCTGAGGGTCTCCATCTTGAACGGGTCCATTCTGATACCCTCCGCAGAGACAATGTGTCCCAAAAGACGGATCTCGGGTAGCTCGTGCATGGAAAACCTGTAACAGATGGTGTCTGTGCTCTGCCTCACTCTTGGAGAAGACGATGATGTTGAAGAAAAAAGGTGCCCAAAAATGACCTATACTCTTTGAAAATCTTGTCCATCATCCTGTTAAACATTGTTGGAGTGTTTGTGAGATTAAAAGGCATCACCAAATACTCGTACAAGCCAAGAGACGTCCTAGATGTTTTCTTATGGACGTCCCCAGGAGCAATATATATCTGATGATAACCGCTCTTCAGATCAATTCTGCTAAAGCAAGTAGAACCGTGAGGCCTGTCTACTATATCATCGATTTTCATAATAGAGAATTTGTTCTTGATGGTGATTTTGTTGAGAGCTCTATAGTCAAAGCAGATTCTCCAAGATCTATCTTTCTTTAAGACCCACAACACTGGCGAACAAGAAGGTGATGTATTGGGCCAAATGAGACCCTTCTCTAGAAGCTCTTTCACTCGGTCATAATTTGCCTCTTTCTTCTCGGATACTACCATCTGATTCTTGTACTGTTCTGAAATCCTATACTGTTTTGCCATCTGATTCCCCCGATTCATATTCTCTTTACTGGAAGACTCTTGCCTTGATAGGGATACCCTCCATATGCTAAGTCAATGAGCAGCATGCATCCTGTCACAAACTGGTGACGTGGCTGGCCCCTGGACACACACCCCTGCTGGCTGGCGCCCGGTTATTGCACCGAGACAGGCTGACGTGGCAGCCCGGAAATCGCAGTGGAATTTGCAATGGAAAATACGTTGCTGACATGGCAGACCGCACGGAATTGCGCAATCTACGCTCGCTGATTTACGGCAGCTTTTGGGGCTGAATGGTTTAATTTTTGAAATCTTTTGGACATTGCTTTTGGAAGTTAAAAGCTTTTAAGTTTAGAAGATTTTTGGGGCTCTGCTTTTGGGCATCCCTTGTACCTTTGAATAAGTGGGCAAGGCCTCATTTCTCAGAGCATCTCGACGCAGAGGGTGAGAGTGAGCACTTGCCTACTCTCTTGTACTTTGAACACAGATTAATACAAAAAGAAATACCGAAAGGGGCGCCAGTCTTTGAGGCCAATACCTCTTGGCACGGAACTACGCCGAGGCGTGTCAATTTTGTGAACTGTTTTGAAGTGAATCTCTGTGTCGCGGTAGAATCTTGACTTGGGGTGTCCAAGTTTGTTACAGTGGTATCAGAGCGCGGCCAATTTCTCTTCCGATCCTTTTCTCACGGCACTTATGGATTCCAACAAAAAAATGTCGACTTCTTCTACATCTGCGAATGAGAGAGAAGATCACGAAGAAGATTCTCATGAGCAAACTAAGGATGTGTACGGCCCACCTCGGCCTACTCAGTTTGAGATTGAAGAGATGGAACGTCGACAATTGGTTGACGAGGCAACAAAGCAAATGATAAAAATTGCGAAGGATTCGAAATTTGCAAAATTTTTGTCTCAGCAATCCATCACAGAAGTACATACCCAATGGCAGAAGGCCACAGAGCCACCCATCAAACCGGCAATCAAGAAACCTCCTTCTCTAAGGATGTTTACAGAGCAAGAATTACAAGAGGTGGTTCAGACACAGATTAGCCGGCTTTTGGACACAAACAACAAATCCAAAACGCACGAGAAAAAGCACAAGAAAGCAACTTACTTCCCGGGTTATTTGGGTCGTCAATCTTCTTTTGCCTCGGCAAGAAAACAGAAGAAGCGTGTACGATTTGAAGGACTACCCAGTTCTTCTTCTTCTTCTTCCTTTGACATTTCTTCTAGCTCTTTTGACTCGAGCGAAGAAGACAGAAAAGGCAAAAAGCGAAGCAAAAAGCAAAGCTTCGGAAAGGGGCCAAGAAGCCTAAATTTCGCCCAGTTTCTGACAGTTCTACAGAGGAGTCACCCTCAGACAGTTCGGACTCCGACGATCACATGTTTTATGCAAAGAAGAAGCATTTTTACAAAGCCAACCAAGATTACTTTTTCGAAGATAAAAGCAAGAAAGTAAAAGAATTCAGAGGTGGACAGTCAATTAAGTTTGGCTCTTTTTCTAGATTCCGAGATGCTCCGAGGACTTTGGCCTTCATACAGCAGTTTGACATAGCTTTCTCTGGAGGGCATTACTCAAAGCACTCCAAGATTAGGAGGCCTACATCTTTCTTCAAGGGAAATGCTCGAACATGGTGGTCCACCCTTCTTCTGAGGAAGAAAGCTCCAGTTAATTGGTTGAAGAAAGGCTTTTTATTTCTTCTTGACTGACTCGGGAGTACGAACAAGATTACGAATTGCTTGGAATCGTCTTCAGATGACCAAGGGAGATTCTCTGGACGCTTATTGCAAGAGATTTTGGAACTCTTTTCTACCAACCTCTTCATTCAAGAAGGTTTCGTTTAAAGAACAAATTGAGCGGTTTTGCTGCAGACTTCCTACAAAAATCCGAGACAACTCCTTGGAATAAAAGTCAAATTCTATTCAAGAATTGATGGGTCATGCAAAACGGGGTTTTATGATACCCTGGGCAATTTGACTTACCACTGATGAGATCTTGACTCAGAGAACCCAACAGACTTCTAACAATGAAAGTAGAAGGAGAAAGAGTTCCCAAGAAAAGAAAGACAAGGATACACGACCCCGGCTCACTCTTTGAGAGAGGACGAGTTACATCAAAGATCCGCGAAGTGCCTTAAAAAGGCACAACAAGAACATAATGAAGATAGGCCAGAGAGTGTGAGAGCAGCTGAGGAACGTGGCATAAAAGGCAAGATGAAAGCAGACTGGTTCCAGATTGCATGGGTACTGACCCAAGCACGATTGATGAAAGTACAGAACTTTGCCGAGCTTGGGGCAAAGTGAAAGATCAAGAAGCCCTGATTTTGTTTGATGGAGGAGCCAAGGCCAACTTCATTTCACCTGAATTGGCGGCGCGGCTCGAGATTACACCCGATCGGATGGGACCACAAGCAGAGGCAGTTCTAGCGGCACCTGGACAGGACATAGTCATTACACTTGTCATTGGCAAACTTTGGTTGCATTGTCAAGGGTATTTGGGGCACGAGGACTTACATAATGCCCTTGGAAGGTTGTAATGTCCTCCTTGGAGTCCCTTGGTACCATAAGAACAACGACGTGGTCGATTATCAGGCGAAGAAAGCGACATTGAAAATGAAAAGGGCCGAAAAATTGTACTTGATGTGAAACTGAAGGGCGAGTCTATCCCTCTTGTATCGGCTTTGGCCGTTTCCAAATTAATGAAATCTAGTTTGTTTGATTACTCGATCTATTTGAAGGAGGTAAATGATGAACACAAGACGAATACGTCTAAACTTAATAAAGAACGCCAAGATTTTCTCCACACTCATGCCGATTGCTTTTCTGAAGGCTTGCTAGGCGAGTTGCCACCATCTCGTCCTGTGGATCATACCATTGATCTGATACCTGGAAGCACTCCACCGAACTGGCCACCTTACTGTGTGAGCCAAGCCAAGAATGAAGAGATTATGAACCAAGTGAAAGACCTCTTGGAAAAGGGTCTTATCCAGCCGAGTATTTCACCCTACTGCTCTCCAGTGTTGTTGGTTTTAGAGAGAGACGGATCTTGGAGAATGTGATTGATTATAGAGCTCCAATAAAATCACCATCAAGAACAGATTTCCGATTCCGAGGATCGATGATATTCTTGACAGATTACAGGGATTCTCTTGTTTTAGCAGGATTGATTTGAAAAGCGGATATCATCATATCCGAATCGCACCGGGAGATGTCTACAAGACAACTTTTCGGACCAGCTTCGGTTTATATGAATTTTTGGTGATGCCTTTTGGCCTTACCAATGCTCCAGCGACTTTCAACAGAATGATGGAAAGGATTTTCAAAGAGTATAGATCTTTCAGACATTGCAAGATCACAAGTTAGTAATTAATGCCAAGAAGAGTGAATTTTTCTTATCGGAAATACACTTTTTGGGACATGTCACACATCGTCTCAAAAGCAGGAGTACAGATGGACCCGGCCAAGATTAGCACTATACGTGATTGGCCCGATTTGAACAATGTTCATGAAGTTAGAAGCTTCTTGGGCCTATGTTCTTAATGCCGGCGGTTCATTAGAAAGTTTGCAGAGGTCGCCTCCCCTATGCATATTTTGACACAGAAAGGAGTCCCTTTCTCGTGGGGACTGTCACAAATGGGAGCGCATAACAAAATAAAATATGGTCGGATAAATAGAATATATCACTTAATATTGAAGCCAAAAGATATAGAGAGAAATAAATAGAGAGAGAGAGAGAGAGTGACAAGATCGACACAACACTGGGGACCAGAAGATGGGTTGGTGTCCCCCCCCGTAATAGTATCTTTATTACTGAGGAGAAGTCTATACAAGCACTTGAACCGAACGTATTACCACGTTCGTTCTAGAATAAAACTTGATGGTTCCTAAAAGCCTTAGCTTCCGATTCCTAGGGCAAAACCCTATCCCATGCAACTTTCGTTCCTTATTCCAATTCCTCGAGAATCAAGGTTCTCGCCTCTGGATCTCACCTTCCAGACTCAGGGCATGGCATCCCTGCTACTCTTTTATGACTCTGTTTCCAGAGTCCTTCCCGCAGAATAACTCCGCTTTCCCGAACACGAAGTCCTTACTTGAGAATCCCAACTTTCGGATCACAACTTGAGAGACTACCTCTCTCCGATCCGTGGATCTACTTCCCAAACCCGGGTGGTACGAAACCCTTGGGCTGATCTGGCTCTAATTCCTCAAAGTGCTTTCTCTGCTCCTACTCCCTCACTAAGAGGAAGTACACCTGCAAGCAAATACTTAGAGATCATAACATGAAAATCGTTACCTTTAAAGTCTCGACGCTCGAAACGCAACTCGGTTCTCGAAAAGCAATTCCCCGGAAGAGATCTCTAAAGTCTCCACGCTCGAAACGCAGCTCGGTTCTCGAAAGCAATTCCCCGGAAGAGATCTCTACATAGAAAATCCTCTCTTTCAATCCTACACACAAAAGAGGTGTGTTCTCGGGTTCCTTCTCGTAAATCAGCCCCGTCTACGACGTTTATGGGCTGAAAACAGACAAAAACAGCAACTAGTGGCGATGGAAACACGCTCCGTAGGCACTTCTTCGCGAGGGAACTCGCGCACTGGGTCTTGGCGACATCTAGTACACTTAGGGCAGCCATGGGCATCACCCGCAACGTCTTCTTTGCGGCTGAAATCTGCAGCAGCATCTCCTCCTTGCAAAGATTGGTCTTTCCTCTGAGTGAGGGCATGTGATGCTTTTATAGCTCCTGGCCACAGGCACGAATAGCTGAGTGCAGGCTACACGCGTAGAGATCGCGGCCGGGTTTTTTTTTTTTGCATTGTTCTGCCAGAAAAAGAGAGAGAGAAAACGTTGGGCTGATCTGTTGCCTTATTTATCAGATGGCTGCCCACTTATTAAGTGGGCGGCCGGTGTATTTTAAAATAGTCTGAATCTGCCCAAAAACTCAATAAAACCTTCTAAGTTAAAAACAATGCTTTCACAGCACTTCCCAGGCGTCCCTGGATGCAATCACATGCACAGTTGCAATGCAGACATAGACTTCCTCGCGAGAAAGCATCTGCTTTCTCGAAAAGCAATTCCGCTTCCTTAGAAAGCATCTGTTTTTTCCTCAAAGTTTCCTCTAAACCCATCTTCATTCAAGTGGTTGCTTTTCCTTGTGCACAATTCTAACACAGTTCGGAATTTCCTCTCGACTATGGATATCCCCTTTCCGATGCACCCATCACCCACCTTGTGACGCATTAGGAATACCTATCACCTAGTCCTTTCCTACCGAACTTACGGTACAATCTCCTTTACGATGCTCTATGTCACCCATCCTATGACGCATCAGAGATGTCCGTTCCCGGATGGTCGAATACCTCTTACCGATGCTCCCTGTCACCCATCCGATGTGACGCATCAGAAGTACCCGTTCCTGGTGGCCTTACAGATATTCCCGTTCTCAGTGCTCCCGTCATTACTTTGAATGACGCACTAGGAATACTCTGTACTCGGATGTCTCCGATGAGAAAAACCCTCTCACTTAAAATTCCAATAATTCATTTAGAATTATTTTTCCTTGGTGTTCCAAGCGAGAAAACCCTCTCACTTATAAATCCAATAATTCATTTAGAATTATTTTTATGTCAGATAAAGCCAATTTAGCAACAGGGACCCACAAAGGTGACTGCCTTTCAGACTTTGAAAGAGAAATTGACTACAGGACAAGTTTTGACTTTGCCGGATTTGCAAAAGTCATTCGAAGTATATTGTGATGCTTGCGGTCGTAGTCTGGGTGCGGTCTTGATGCAAGAAGGCCATGTCATTGCCTATGAGAGCCGATTGTTTTCAACGCCGAAATCGACAGCACAGATTTATGAGAAAGAGCTTCTCGAGGTTATCCATGCTCTTACTCAGTGGCAACATTACCTACTCGAAGCCAATTTTACGGTCTTCACTGATCATCAGAGTTTACGCTACTTCTTGTCACAAAGCAGCTTTCGGAAAAGCAGATGCGGTGGGCTAACATCTTGTCACAGTTTCACTTCCAAATTGTCCATGTACAGGGACAGAAGAACTTCGTGGCAGATGCTTTGCCTCGGAAGCCGTTAGTCTTGGCTATTTCCGGGATTCACCATAGAAGCTTCGAGGACATGGTCGATCAGTACGACACAGATCCAGATTTTTTGGATGTATTCACGCGAATACAGAATGGGGAGGTAGTAGCGGTTATATTCCGTACGCGATGGCTACTTGATAAAGAAAATGATGTTGTGAGTTACACAACCGTTGAGGGAAAAGGTTCTAGCCGAATGCTATTGTCCAACATTTACGGGTCACCGCGGCATTGATACCATCTTTTAAGATATGGAGCGTTACTTCTTTTGGCGAAGACTCAAGAAGGATGTGGACGACTTTGTACGCAGTTGCTTGGTATGCTAGAAGGTCAAGTTTGTTAGGCATAAAGTACAGGGATTGTTACAGCCTTTACCCATTCCACCCGACCCTAGGAAAGTATTGCTATGGATTTCATTTTTGATCTCCCGAAGACTCAGAGTGGACATGATGGTATCTCGACTTTTATTGACAGATTTAGCAAGCAAACTTATTTCATTCCAGTGAAGAAAACAATCAAACCGAACCATTTAGCGAGACTATTCATTGCCCAGATATTCAGATTACACGGTATGCCTGAGACAATAGTCTCTGACAGAGATCCCCGATTCACGAGTTTGTTTTGGAAGGCTATGTGGGAGAACATTGGCACACGGTTGCAATTCTCATCATCTTTCTACCCACAGACATCTAGATGGGCAATCTGAGATTGCAAATTCAGTCGTACTGGATTTATTGAAGTCTTACATTTCTAATCAAAAGACTCAATGGGAAAAAAAATTGCCCTTGGTGGAATTTGCCTACAATAACACGATCCACTCTTCGCGCGGAAGGCGCCATTTTGAGATTATTGAAGGTGCTACGAAGGTTCCACCCTTCCTTAGCACGAAAGATAAGATTTTTGAAGTCGACCAGTACACGAGGTTGGACACTGCTTTTGCCAAGGTCCGGGAGGCTTTATCGAAATCTCAAAAAAGGCACAAAAAGGCAGCAAATCGACACTGTCGTGATTTGAAATTAAAGGAAGACGATTGGCTGCTCTTATGATTTGAGAAGGCACGCCTAAGAAAGACAAAGGGAAAGGAGCGGCTTTTTCCAAAGCTTAGTATGAAATACTATGGACCTATCCAAATAAAAGAAAAGATAAATGATGTCTCCTTTACACAGAAGCTGCCTGATACTTGGATAATTCACAATGCTTTTCATGTGAGTCTTGAAGCCTTTTAAAGGCAATGTGCCCGATGTTGGGGAGCCAGATAAGCAACCTGAAGTGGAGAAAGCGAGGAGATACTCGTTTCAGAACAAATAGATAGAAAGATTATAGGTAAAGTGATTAGGCGGTTCTTGGTTAAATTCAAGAACTATCCTGCATTGGATGCGAAGTGGATGGAGGAGGAGGACCTAGTAGATACTCCTCAGATTTTGGAACTTTACCTTGAAGCATTCGGTTTAGCATAGTCTACTCCGATAGAACCTCGATTTCAGCATGGGTGAATCTAGTGCAGCGGGTTTGCACAAGAGGGGAGTCACTCCGCTCCTTCATCAACAGATTACCCCGATTTTCGATAGAGAGTCACTGATGTCCCTTTGGGTTTCATGGATACTGTTAGGCTGACAGCATTCTGCTGTATGACTTTATGAACCGAAATTCCCCAAAATAATGATACTGATTAATTTGTACTTGACTTGTTTGAGTGCAGGAACTGAAAGACGAAATGATTGCAGCATTTTGGTCTCATAAATCTCTATAGACATGATTGCAATAAGGATTAGCTAATCGGGCATCTGTGAGGTCCCGACTGGATCTAGATGCGATTACTAAATACGTTGCTAATTAATCATGGTTTGAGATTTGGAATGAATTTGAATGTAATTTGTCATGTGATGTCCTGTGATGTCAAGTGATGTGACTGTCGATTGGTACATGTGCTAGATGTGTTGTGTCTAGTGCGTCCGTAATAACAGTCAGTGTCTACTATGACAGTTTATGGCCTCTGTCTGTTTTTGCAGGCGTAATCGAGGGCGATTACAATTCTTTCAAGAGGGGGGTATGTCACAAATTGGTGACGTGGCTGGCCCCCGGACACACACACCTACTGGCTGGCCCCAGATATTGCGCCGACAGGCTGACGTGGCAGCACAGAAATCGCGGCAGAATTTGCGGTGAAAAATACGTTGTTGACATGGCAGGCGTACGGAATTACGCAATCTACGCTAGCTGATTTACGTCAGCTTTTGGGGCTGAGTGCTTTAATTTTTCAAAGTTTTTGGAGAGTTGCTTTTGGAAGTTAAAAGCTTTTGAGTTTAGAAGATTTTTGGGGCCCTGCTTTTGGCCATCCCTTGTACCTTTAAATAAGTGGGCAAGGCCTCATTTCTCAGAGCATCTTGACGCAGAGTTTGTGAGTGAGCACCTGCCTACTCTCTTGTACTTTGAACACAGATTAATACAAAAAGAGATACCGAAAGGGCTGCCAATCTTTGGGGCCAATACCTCTAGGCACGGAACTACGTCGGGCCCCGTCAATTTTGTGAATTGTTTTAAGGTGAATCTTTGTTGTGTCGCGGTAAAATCTTGACTTGGGGTGTCCAAGTTTGTTACACATCCCAAATCCTTGCTGAGCATATCCAATAAGTCTTTGAATAGAGTCAAACTTCTACTCTCAAATCTCTTTTTGGCAAACGAAGTGTTCCGTGAACCAACTCCCAAGAAGGCGACATCAAACTGCTATACAAACTCAAGGGTTCGAAGGGTGTCTTGGTAGCCTGAAAACGTCTTAAACCGGATGGCCTAGCCCCCTTTTTCTTAAACTCCTTGGTCTTCTTGCTCATCTTCTCATTGTCAAAAGAGGACGAGCTCTCCTCCTCCGTACTGCTAGATGGCCTTCAATGCCTTCTAGACTTTGTCAAAAATCTACTTTTCTTTCTCTTCTTGCTTTTTCTCCTCTTCTTCCGCCTTTTCTCATCCTCTCTACATGTAGAGAACGGCGAACTATCGAAACTCTCTAAAGACGAACAAAAAATCTAAGTCATCCTCGAAACGAGCACACTTCTTGGATTTGCTTGTCACCTCAAACTCGACTTTCAGCCCAAATAACCGGGAAAACCCACTGATTTCCTTTTCTTCCGAGAGTGCTTTAAGCCTTTCAGTATTTGGTTCACCTTCGTTTCAAGAGTTTTGTCTAACTCTTTCTTTCTACAAGTACAGCTTTCACTTCTTTGCACTCCTCTATCCTTTCAGCTTTCTTCCCGATTTCAGAGGAGAATCAATGGCCTCACGTCATCTCGAGCGAATCTCACCCATCGGGCAAATCTTCAGATATCTCGGGTCTCTAAAGTACTTCATCAATCTTTTCACACACGTGTCAACCTGCAATTGACATTTGTACTCCAATCTGGCAAACTTCCCCTTCGAAATTTGCCCAATTCTTCATTCTTTTCTTCAATTCCTGCGCCGGATTTCAACTTTTCCCGCCGAGAGGTGTTATCTCTGTCAGATTCTTTGTAAAAGCCCAGGTGTAATCTGAGGTTCTTTACGGCTTATGCCCTCTAAGACAGAGCAATGAAGACGGGAGCATGCCCGATGCATGATGGACGAAGGGTGGGAGTGGCTAATAAGTCCCGGGTCGGGACACAAAGATTCTTCCACAAAAACCTGCACGTGCTGCAAAAGGGATCACATCCTCCGTAGAAGAAGAATCTTTCTGAGCTCTGATACCACTGTAACAACCTTGGACACCCCAAGCGAGAAATCAATTGCAACACAAGAATTGCAACACAGGAACAGAAACTTCAAAATCACCGAACCTTAAAAGAGAGAGAGAGAGAGAGAGAGAGAGAGAGAGAGAGAGAGAGATGAAATGTTATATTAACGTCTTCAAAAGGCCAAAGTGACCTATGAGACCAGAAAGTTACAATGTGGTGAATCTGATACAAAGTCATAGTAACAAAAATAACAACAATAACAACATAACAAAACAAAATAAAAATACTAAGGAAACCTAGGCTGCTCGATGTGAACTGAGCAACTGGCTCTAAATAGCTAAATCACAGGAGATCCAACATCAGTCGCTGGCAGATCTCATCAATCTCCTCCATGGTCAGTAGTTTGACCGGGCATCGTGCATGCTTGGCCAAAGTAATCCGAATCTTCTGATGCAGCCTCCGTCAATGTTGGGTGGTCCTCCGCAGTCGTGGGCGTCTGGATCTCCCCAGCTCAAACGCTCAGTCGATCAGTGTGCCTCTAGTGTGAGACAAATGTGAGCTCTATTGTGGTAGTAACTCCTCCGGCTGTCCAGTGTCTGTTCTAAAGAAATCTGTGATCGTCAGGCTCTCCCTGTGTTTGCGCAGCTCGAGCAAAAACAAACCCATGCATCTCTGATCTTCGTACCCCATGACTCTGGAGAGTGGTCCAAAACCCTCTCTGAACAAGCAATAGAAGCGACCTCGTATCTCGTAGTAGAGGGGGCAGCGACATGTGTAGTGCACCTTTGTCTCAGGCTCCATGTCACACATGGGGCATGTCCTGGCCTCTGCTGGTACTCTGCTGTATCTCCCAGTCTCAATCCGCAGTTGGTGTGAAGATGTGCGTATCTTGCCAATAGCACATCGTATCGCATGAGACAGGTGGGTGTCCATGTATCTAGGTCCTATCACAAAACCGTCCTCCGTAAGGTGGAGAAGATGCTTTCTGTAAAGAGCCATCTTCGTGCCCCAACTCATGTGCTGGTTGTATCCATGTCCTCCTGGTGTCTAGCTGAGTCAAGTCCCGGCGGATGAGCCCGGTGATCTCGGACTGTGTAAGAGTGAGAGATGGTGCATCCAGTGAGTACTGGAAGGGTGTCTATGCTAAACCCATGCGCCTGAAACCATGATGCCATCTCCCCATACCAGCATGCTGTATCTCCCTGCATGGCTAACTGTCGAAAGGACTCAAGTGCAAGGCGGGCATATCTGTCTCTGGGAAGTTCCCATATGCAATGTATGAAGGAGACTGATCTGGTGAGCACCTCAACCACTAGTGGGGGGGGCGCTAGCTCTGCTCGGATAATGGCACGTGGTACTGAAGCCTTGGCTCTAATGAGCCACGAGATCATAGAGACCAGAGGTTTCTCCATGTCCCCCCATCCATCAGTGAGACCCAACCTCCTATGATGATCCAAAGAAGATTCCCATACCTCAGCTCCATAGAGCAATGCAGAAGCCACCAAAGTGTCAAAGAGCCAAAGCTTCGTCTGAGGCTCCTGAAACTGGACCTGCGAACACATCCTCTCCAATCTACCCAATACTACATGGGCTCTAGTCAATCTAGTCTCTGCTTCCCTTCTTAATGAAAATGCTGGTCCACTAAAAACCACTCCAAGGTAAGTGTAAGCATCTGTATACTCCATTGTCTTCTGGCCGTATGTGAATGTAGGTGCTAACCTCCTGATCCACTGTGGGGTGGTATTAAACACCATAACCTTGATTTTACCAAGGTTGACAGACAAACCACTTTCGTGGGCAAACCTATGCAAAGCATCCAAGTGACATTGCATCCCCTCAGGGGAGTCGGAGATCGACACAATATCATTAGCATATAACAATAGTGGAATCCATGTCCCTACCAGTTGTGACCTCTATCACCATCGCTCTCAATGTAGTCAGCAACATCATCACAGAGAGAGAGAGAGAGAGAGAGAGAGAGTTCCACATCCAGAAGCATTGGCCCCAAAGACTAGCGCCCCTTTCGGTATTTGTTTATCATTTATCATTGCAAAGTACAACTCCCGAGGGACCTCTGCTCTCGGGGCTCTTTTATTCTTACAAGGGATGCCCAGAAGCAGAGCCCTAAAAGCAATAAAAGCAAGCAGGTTCAAAAGCATTTTCTCTCAAAAGCTAGCGTTGGAGATTCCTGAAAGCAGCCAGCACAGCCTGCCACGTGGCACCTACAGCACAAATTGCAAAAATTATGTATGGCCCTGCCACGTGAGCATCCGTATGATCTACCACGTCAGCATGTCAGCGCATTTTACTGAAATCTCTCTCAAAAGTCAAGCTTTTGGTATTTGGGGTTTTAGGCCACTTGGCCAGTGCTCCATAAGTTCTTTAAGTTGATTGGTACAGTTTCTATTGTCCACTCAGCCATTTCTCTTCCAGTTGGTCATGCCACATCATCACTTAGTGACAATTGCCACAAAATAATTCAATTGCTATATTGCTAATGTGATTGAACACTAAAATTTGCCACAAATGACAGTACGAGGGATAATCGACATCGTCTAGTGTACATAAAAACTTCCAAGACCGACTCCAGTAGGACATATCTAAGAGGGAGAACGTAGCCGAGATGTTCGGCGGTGGAGCATGATCTCATTCCCACCACATTCTTCTTTGCCCCCCTTGGCAGGGGCGTTTGGGGGAAGCACCCCTAAAGCCACAAAGTAAATCCGTTTGTAGATATGATTCTGTATGTATTGTTAGTCAAAACTGGGGGGGGGGGGGGGGGGGGGGGGGGGGGGGGGGGGGGGGGGGGGGGGGGGGGGGGGGGGGTTACAATGTGGTGGATCTGATACAAAGTCAGAGTAACAAGATGACAAAATGACAAAATAAAATACTATGGAATCCTAGATTGGTGGGTGTGGACTAAACAGCTAAAAAAGCTAGCTGGGATAGCTAGATCACACGAGATCCAGCATCGATCGCTGGCGGATCTCATCAATCTCCTCCATGGTCAGTAGTCTGACCGGGCATCGTGCATGTCGAGCCAAAGTGACCCGGATCCTCTGATGCAGCCTCTATCGATGTTGTGTAGTCCTCCGCAGTCGTGGGCGTCTCGATCTCCCCAGCTCAGTCGCTTGGTCGATCAGTATGCCTCTGGTGTAAAGCGACGAGCTCTGCTGTGGTAGTAACTCCTCTGGGTGTCCAGTGGTGGCAGCTCTAAAGAAGTCTGTGATCTGTCTCTGAGACTGGCTAGTCTTTCCTCTCATCAAGCTCTCTTTGTGTCTGCGTAGCTCGAGCAAAAACAAACCCAGGCATCTCTGATCCTCGTACTGCATGACTCTAGAGAATGGTCCAAAGCCCTCTCTGAACAAGCAATGGAAGCGGCCTCGTATCTCGTAGTAGACGGGGCAGTGGCATGTGTAGTGCAACTCTGTCTCAGGCTCGATGTCACACAGGGGGCATGTCCTGGCCTCTGTTGGTACTCCGCTGTATCTCCCAGTCTCGATCCGCAGCTGGTGTGAAGATGTGCGTATCTGGCCAATAGCACATCGTATCCCATGAGACAGGTGAGTGTCCATGTATCTGGGCCTCGTCACAAAACCATCCTCCGTAAGCTGGAGGAGATGCTCTCTGTAGAAAGCCATCTTCGTGCCTAGCTCCTCTACTGGCTGTATCCATGTCCTCTTGGTGTCTAGCTGAGTCAAGTCCTGGCAAATGAGCCTGGTGATCTCGGACTGTGTAAGAGTCAGAGAGGGCGCATCCAGTGATTACTGGAAAGGAGGCAATCTGTCTATGCTGAACCCATGCGCCTGAAACCATGACGTCATCTCCCCATACCAGCATGCTGTATCTCCCTGCATGGCTAACTGTCGAGAGGACTCAAGTGCAAGGCGTGCATATCTGTCTCTGGGAAGTTCCCACATGCGGTGTATGAAGGAGACACATCGGGTGAGCGCCTCAACCACCAATGGGGAGGCAGCTAGCTCTGCTCGTATAATAGCATGTGGTACTGAAGTCTTGGCCCTAATGAGCCGCGAGATCATAGAGACCAGAGGCTTCTCCATGTCCCCCCATCCATCACTGCGGCCTGTCCTCCCGTGATGGTCCAGTGAAGGTCCCCAAATCTCAGCTCCATAGAGCAATACAGAAGCCACCAAAGTGTCAAAGAGCCAGAGCTTTGTCCGAGGCTCCTGAAACTGAACCTGTGAACACATCCTTTCCAATTTAACCAATGCTGCATGGGCTCTGGTCAATCTAGTCTCTGCTACCCTCCTCAATGAAAATGCTGGCCCACTAAAAACCACTCCAAGGTAAGTGTAAGCATCTGTATACTCCACCTTCTCCTGGTCGTATGTGAAGGCGGGCGCTGACCTCCTGATCCACTGTGGGGTGGTATTAAATACCATGACCTTGGTTTTACCAAGGTTGACAGACAAACCACTTTCTTGGGCAAACCTATGCAAAGCATCTAGGTGACATTGCATCCCCTCCGGAGAGTCAGAGATCAAAACAATATCATCAGCATATAACAATAGCAGAATCCATGTCCCTGCCAGCTGTGCACCTCTATCACCATCTCTCTCAATGTAGTCAGAAACCTCATCTACATACATACCAAATAGAGTAGGAGAGAGCGGGCAGCCCTACTTCACCCCAATAGTGGAGTAAACCGGTGTGGATAGACCCTCTGGGGTGCGTACATGCCCCATTACTGACCTGTATAATGCCATGACCCCCCAAATGAGTTCTGTGGGTACTCCCATCTGCTGTATTCTGCACATCAATCTCGCTCTGAGAGAGAAAGAGAGAGTGGCACATGTGTGTGCTCAATGCTCCAGAGTCCAGTGATTGATCAAATCCAGATGGCAAAGCTGGACTTAGCGTTGAGAAGACATTTCTCTAGTGATGTATACCCTGGACCTACAGCTCCTTCCCTTCATCATCACCCTCCTCTCCACACACGTATGCACTACCCTTACGACTTACTGATCTTTCTCATATAGGCCTTAATAAAGCTTTCTTTCTCTCTCTTGCAAAGGCAATAAGGTAGTCCCACTCTTTTCACACTCTGTACAATGAGACAAAACCTTTGGTCCCGCGATGTTCAATACATGGTTGATCATACACCCCAAAAAAATACTAGTACAGCTGATCTGTTAAATTAATCTACCCCTAGAAGCTACCAGCCAAGATTTGTTCTCATACCACTAAATTAAGAAATCCACTCAAAAAAAGAACAAAAACCCTGCAGGATTATCAACAATGTCATGGCATTTGTTGAAGCACTTCTGATAATGGAAAATAAATCAATAAAGGTGTGAAATTGACAAACCAATTGTCTCAAATGCTGACTGTATCTCACAGCCATCTGGAAGCAATGCCTTCAGAATATGATCTGCAAAACATGACAAAGACAGCAACATTCAAATTTTCACTGCTGGAAATAAACAATCAAGCAGCCATAGTGTTCACAAGAATGCAAATAAAATTTTCATTAAACTGACCACGATAATACTCATTCCTTTAAGTACATAAACAGTACCTTAGACCAGGGCAGCCTTGTATTCAAGCGAGCAATCGCCAGCCAAGGAAAGAATTTTAACAATATGTACCTAATAGATCTCTTAGGATGTGCCGAGATTTGTGTACGGTGGTTTAAGTCCACCGAGCAATTGGTAATAATACAGGATCGTGCATTTGCAGCTGCCGGCAGTGACGTGCTCTTTTTGGCATGGCTGATATGATTTGGTAAAGTGCACAAACACTCAAGTTTCTCTCCCTATAGTTTTTCCAACAGCTTCCCTAACACCAATAACCACACACAAGGCGGCCTTTTTCCTGCACACTCATTTACTAAACTACGAGACTAAGTCCCTCAAGAAGGCAAGGGTTTATTAATTTTTTGACCCATACCACTTACAATCACAACCTTGTTGAATAAATGATGCTAATCAATGAAACAACCAATTTTCCTACGGTTGAACCAATAGATACAGTTACTCTTAACAACTAGAAATGTGTCAAGAGGGAAGGAACTAAGTACTGGCCTACCAGCTGGCCAATAATTGTAGCCCAGCATAACTTGGTGTGGAATCACTTCAAAATCGGTAACCGACCTTAAGGAAGCCAGTTTCTCAGCTGGAATCTCAGAAAGACCTGAAACAAGAGTTTAGTAACATTTAAACTTTGCGCTGAGGTGATAGAAAAAAGCTTGATGTCCTTTTCCACTTGAATGTTCTTCTAAAGAAAGTGTGCATAACCTCTAGATTCTTTCAAAATGATGTGCTCAAGGTGACAGAATGCAACAGAATGGAGATGTTCCTTGCTTACTTTAGAATTTAACAACGATTAAGTACCACGATTTAGAACAAGATAATGTACTTGAGTCAGAAACTTTATCAGAAAGGATAACGAGTCGAGCATCAGAATTTGATGGATCAGGTATTATATGCCTAACTCGAGGCATGCTGAAAACAAACCTGGAACAAGAAACTGGTGCATCAGTTACGGAAAATCATGTGATGAATTTAACAGATACAGTGCTGAGCATGCCATGAATTGTTCACAGCTGCATAGCAGCATACAAACGTTTTTTACATCCACCAGAAAACTGACTAGGTCTTTTGTTATAGACATGATGAGGAGCTTTTCTTGGGACCAGACAAAGGTGCACCCAAAGCTGCTTGCCACAAGATGTAGATACGGGTAGTGTTTATCCACTCAAAATCCATCCTTTCAATATATCTCATAAGCCAGCATCATTACTGAGCATAGCCTCAACCAAACTTTCTTTTCCCGAAAAAAAAGTTCTTTATATTAGTTAAAAGGGCCCCCCCCCCCCGAGCGCTACCCTGCCAGAGAGGAATACAATGGGGAGACTCTCCCAAGAGAAAAAAAATGCTCAGAGGCTACATTGTACAATAGATATAAAACCAGCCAAACAAATAGCTTGAAGTGCCAGCAAAGAGAGCCTCACTCCACCATGATGAAGAGCCCTGCTTGCTAGGGACTGCTGAAGGCATGGCGGCACTGCTGGAGCCTGGATGCTGTCAGACCCTGGACCCTGTCATAGCGGTTGCACATGTGTGAATTAGCTAGCATCCGACAAGCTGTCCCCCCCCCCCCCCCCCCCCCCCCCCCCCCCCCCCCCCCCCCCCCCCCCCCCCCCCCCCCCAAAAAAAAGCCCCTTCTCTCTCTTTCCCCATTGTCTCTCCTAACTAGGTCACACTATCTACAACAATCTAAAAGCAAAGAGCAGGGTCAGAATCTTAGACATAGTCACATGGAGCGCAAAAAGGGAACGGAGAACAGGGACCCGGAATGGGTAAGAATTTCCGTTCCCTGTGATGAATTGTTACGTGGAACAAGGGCCAGAATGGGAAACAGGAACGTGCGATAGGGGATGGGACCCCAGAAATGGCCATTCTCTGTGAGTAGGGTCAGAAATTGTCAATCATGCTGCTGATCCCCAGATGCTGTTAGTACTGACGCACTAGGAACACACATCTAGCACATGTACCAATCGACAGTCACATCACACGACATCACAAGACATCACTAGACATCACATGACAAATCACATCATTCGGATCTTAGACCATGATTTATTGACAATGCAGTTAGCAATCGCATCTAGATCTACTCAGGACCTCATAGATGCCCGATTGACTAACCCCTATTGCAACCATGTCTATTCGAGATCATTCAAACCAAAATGCTGCAGTCATTTCGTCTATCAGTTCCTGCACTTAAAAACAAGTCAAGAACAAATCAGTTTCATATTCAGGAATTCCATTTCATAAAGTCATACAGTAGAATACTGTCAGCTCTCAGTATCCCTGAAGCTCAAAGAGACATCAGTGACTCTAGTATTCTAAAAACCAAGGCATCTGTTGAGAAAGGAGCGGAGTAACTCCCCTCTTGTGCAACCCACTGCACCAGATCTCCGGCCAAGCTGAATTCGGGGTTCCATTTGGAGTAGACTATGCTAAACCAAAAGTTTCAAGGTAAAGGTTCACAATCTGAGGAGTATTTGCTAGGTCCTCCTCTTCCATCCACTTAGCATCCAATGCAAGATAGTTCTTGAATTTAACCAAGAACCGCCTTCATACTTTACCCTTATTCTTTCTATCCTTATGTGCCAAAATATGTTCAGGAACAAGGATCTCCTCGTTTTCTTCCACTTCGGGTTGCTCATCAGGCTCCCCATTTTCGAGCACATCATCTTTAAAATATTTCAAGAGACTCACATGAAATGCATTGTGAATCCTCCAAGTGTCTGGCAGTTTCAGTCGGTAGGAGACATCATTGATCTTTTCGGAGACCTAGAAAGGTCCATAGTATCTCATACTAAGCTTTGGAAAAAGCCTCTCCTTTCCCTTCTTCTTTCTTAGGCGTGCCTTCTCAAGAGCACCACTCATCCTCCTTCAATTTCAAATCGCGACGATGGCGATCTGCTGCCTTTTTCTGTCTTTCCTAAGATTTCTGCAAAGCCTCGCGAACCTTGGCAAAAGCCGTGTCTAAGTGGGGCGTGTACTCATCAGCTTCAAAAATCTTATCTTTCGTGCTTAGGAAGGGTTGAACCTTCGCAGCACCTTCAATAATCTCAAATGGCGCCTTCCCCGTCGAAGAGTGTATCGTGTTGTTGTAGGCAAATTCCACCAAAGGTAGATACTTTTCCCATTGAGTCTTCTGATCCGAGATATAAGACTTCAATAAATCTAAAACCACTGAATTTGCAATCTCAAATTGCCCGTCAGTCTGCGGGTGGAAAGATGACGAGAACTGCAACCGCGTGCCAATGTTCTCCCAAATTGCCTTCCAAAACAAACTCATAAATCTGGGGTCCCTGTCGGAGACAATCGTCTTGGGCATGCCATGTAATTTGAAAATCTGGGCCACAAACAGTCTCGCTAAGTGATCTAGCTTGACTGTTTTCTTTACTGGAATGAAATAGGCCTACTTGCTAAATCTGTCAATAGCAGTCCAGATACCATCGTGACAGTGACCACTCTGTGTTCTCGGGAGATCAAAAATGAAATCCATTGCCAGGGGCAGGTGGGTATGGGCAAAGGCTATAACAATCCCTATGCTTTATGCCTATCAAACTTGACCTTCTGGCATACCAAGCAACTGTGCACAAACTCATGCACATCCTTCTTGAGTCTCGGCCAAAAGAAGTATCTCTCTACCTCTTTCATGGTGGTAGCAATGCCGCGGTGACCTGTAAAAGGCGGACAATGGCATTTAGTCATAACCTTTTCCCTCAACGGCTGTGTAACGCACAACATGGTTTTTCTCATCAAGTAGCCATCCCAAATGGAATATCCCGCTACTATCTCCCCATCCCGTATTCGTGTGAAAACGTCTACAAAATCTGTATATGTGGCATACTGGTCGACCATATCCTCGAAGCTCCTATGATATATTGCGGAAATAGCTAGAACCAACGGCATCCGAGACAAAGCATCTGCCACCAAATTCTTTTGTCCCTGCACATGGACAATCTGGCAGTGAAACTGTGACAAGATGTTCGCCCGCCGCATCTGGTTTTCCAATAGCTACTTCTGTGACAAGTAGCGTAAACTCTGATGTTCTGTAAAGACAGTCCGCTCCAAGTAGGTAATGCCACCATTGAGTAAGAGCATGGATAACCGCCAAAAGCTCTTTCTCATAAATTTCTGCTGTCAATTCCGGCCTTGGAAACAATCGGCTCTCATAAGCAATGACATGGCCTTCTTACATTAAGATCGCACCCAGACTACAACCACAAGCATCACAATATACTTCAAATGACTTCTGCAAGTCCGGCAAAGTCAAAACTGGTCCCGTGGTAAATTTTTCTTTCAATGTCTAAAAGGCAGACACCTCTGTGGGTCCCCACGAGAAAGGGACTCATTTCTGTGTCAAGATATGCAAAGGGGAAGCAACCTCTGCAAACTTTCTAATGAACCGCATGTAATACGAACACAATCCCAAGAAGCTTCTAACTTCATGGACATTCTTGAAATCAGGCCAATCACGGATAGTCTCTATCTTGGCCGGATCCATCTGCACTCCTGCTGCTGAGACAATGTGTCCCAAAAAGTGTATCTCTGGTAGGAAAAATCCACTTTTCTTTGCATTAATCACTAGCTTGTGATCTCATAACGCCTGAAAGACTTCAAGCAGATAATCTCTATGTTCTGCCTCATCCTTGGAGAAAACAATGACATCGTCAAAGAAAGTGCCAACAAATAGCCTGTACTCTCGAAAAAATCATGTCCATCATCCGGTTAAATGTCGCAGGATCATTGGTTAGGCCAAAAGGCATCACCAAAAACTCAAATAACCCAAAAGTCGTTCGAAAAGCTGTCTTGTAGATGTCTCCCGGCGCGATTCTGATCTGATGATATCCAATTTTCAAGTCGATCCTGCTAGACCACGAGGATCCCTGAAGTCGGTCAAGTATATCATCGATTCTAAGAATCGGAAATTTGTTCTTGATGGTGATTTTGTTGAGAGCTATATAATCGATGCACGTTCTCCAAGATCCGTCTTTCTTCAAAACCAACAACACTGGAGAACAATACGGTGAAGTACTAGGCTGGACAAGACCCTTTTCCAAGAGGTCTTTCACTTGGTTCATAATCTCTTCATTCTGGGCTTGGCTCACACGGTAAGGTGACCGGTTCTGTGGTGTGCTTCCAGGTATCAGATCAATAGTATGATCTTCAGGACGAGCGGGTGGTAACTCGCTTGGCAGGCCCTCTGAGAAGTAATCGGCATGAGAGTGGAGAAAATCTTGGCGCTCTTTATCAAGTTCAGACATGTTGGTCCTATCCTCATCACTCAACTCTTTCAAAAAGATCGAGTAAACAAACAGACTGGATTTCATTAACTTTGAGATGGTCCAAGCCGATACAATAAGGACAGACTCGCCCTTAAATTTAATATCAAGTACAATGGTTCTGCCCTTCTCTGTTGTCAATGTCGCTTTCCTCGCCTGATAGTCGACCACGGTGTTGTTCTTGTGGTACCAGGGAATTCCCAAGACAACATCACAACCTTCCAAAGGCATTATATAAAAGTTCTCATGCCCCAAATACCCCTGACAATGCAACCGAAGTTTGCCAATGACAGGTGTAATGGCTACGTCCCTCCCGGGTGCCGCTAGAACAGCCTCTGCAAGTGGTCCCATACGATCGAGCAGGAGCGATCTTGAGCCGCGCCACCAATTCTCGTGAAATGAAGTTGGCCTTGGCTCCTCCATCAAAGAAGATCAGGGCTTCTTGGTCTTTCACTTTGCCCCAAGCTCGGCAAAGTTCTGTACTCTCGTCTAGTGTGTTGGGATCGGTACCCACAAAATCTGGAAGCAGTCCTGTTTTCATCTTGCCTTTTCTTCCACAGTCCTCAGCTGCTCTCAAACTCTCAAGCCTTTCGTCGTCCTTGTCATTCTGTTCTTTCTGTGCCTTTTTAGGGCACTTCGCGGAGATATGTCCACTTTCCCCGCATCCAAAGCAGTTCCCTTCCTTGATGTAGCGAGCTCTCTCTTGAGGAGTGAATTTGGGTCGTGCATCTTTCTTTTCTGGGTTGCTCTTCCTCTTTCTACTTTCATTTGTCGAAGTCTGTTTAGCTCTTTGCGTCACGATCTCATCTGTGGGGTAGGTCAGACTGCCATAGTGAATGGCAAAACCCTGTTTCGCATGACTCATCAACTCCTGAATGGAAGCTGACTTTTGTTCCAAGCAATGATCTCAGATCTCTGTAGGAAGACCCAAGGTAAACCGCTCAATTTGTTCCTTGAACGAGATCTTCTTAAATGAAGAGGCGGGTAGAAAAGAGCTCCAGAATCTCTCACAATAAGCGTCCACTATATCCTTCTTGGTCATCTGAAGATGGTTCCAAGCAGTTTGTATATCGCGTTCATACTCTCGAGTCAGCCAAGAAGAAATAAAAAGCCTCTTGAATTTCAGCCATTTAACTGGCGCTGTCTTGTTTAATAGAAGCGTGGACCACCAAGTCAAGCATTCCCCTTAAAGTAAGAGGCAGCTCTCCGAATCTTAGAGTGCTCTGAGTAACGCCCTCCCACGAAAGCAATGTCAAACTGTTGTACAAAAGACAAAGCCTTAAATATCCTAGACTAGGGGCCACCGAGAGACACACAAAATGACAGCGCCAGTATTATAGAGTGGGAAAAACGATGGCAGAAACAAGCCGAAAATGAGAAAACTACCTCACATAGGCTACTCCAGCACAAAACAACCCTCACTCTCTATGATCAGCCCCTCGGAAATATTGGGGCTCTGGCGACTGCGCCAGGAAAGGCCATAGAGGTGACACTCTCTAACAAAGGACCCTATTTTACAACATATGGCTCCTCATAGTCCTAATTCAGGGTGTGTTGCGTAGCAAATGGGAATTCAACAGCCTCATACGTTCCCTACATAGGGAAAGAGGGGACACTCCAATTTCGGTATTAATGGGAGAGCCGGAGGAGGCATTGTATCCATCTCTTGTTTGCAAAATTGCCCTTGCATGGTTTGTTCCGAGAGATTGGCAACCCAAGCTTACATTTGTACTAATTAACTCTAAGAGGATCGATACAAAGTGACAGCCATGAGGCTCTTATATAGATGCCAAAAGTAATTACCCCACTCAACTTCAAAATAAACATGTCACAAACGAAAAAAACCCAAAACTGTCCGTTAAACATAGGGATTAAACAAATAGGCGTTCATTCAAGATGCATAAGTTCAAAAAAGTGTGGACGCATGTCATATCAGAGCATGTACTTCAGGCGCCTTTTCGCTTGAAGGAGAGCACAAGCAACTACTTGCAGCAGGCATCTCTAGCAACCTTCTCAAGCAAGAACCCCTTGCAAGCCCTAGTGTTTTTCATAGATAAACCTAGCGTTTTCAGCAGCCATTCCAGCATTCCAGATCAGTCTTTGGACTATCGTTTCAACAAGCATTTGCAGCACTCAGTCAAGACAGCGTTTGTAGCAGACAAATCAGCATTTTTACTGCAGTTAATTCAGTATTTTCAGCCTTGATCTACTGGCGTTTTCAGCCTGTTGTCCACAAATAAAACCAACCAAGAGTAGCAGCGTTTTTGACACAGCTACCTCAGCATTTTCAGAGATCTGCATCAGCATTTTCAGCAAGGTCAAACCAGTGTTTTTCTCAGCAGCTTTCATCTCATAGCACGCTCTTTCACACTACAACCTTCTCGAGCTAAATTGCTTTCCGATCAGCTCCCAAGCAAGAAGTTAGCATTCTAAAGCAGCAGCAGTAGCAAGCGAGGATGCCTGCAAGACATGGGCAGTGGTCTCGCACTCGTAATTTCTTCTCCCCTCGCTTCAGGCCCAAGGGTTACATACAGCTCTCCACCTACCTACGCACCTACAGGATTGGTGACTATGCGGACATCACAGTGAACGGCGTAGTGCACAAGGGCATGAACCATAAGTTCTACCATGGTCGCACAGCCATTGTTACTAAGCGAGCCATTGGCATTGAGGTAAACAAGCAGGTGAATACCAAGATTGTGAGAAAGAAGGTTCATGTCCGCATTGAATATGTGCAGCCATCTCGATGTAGAGAGGATTTTATTGAGAGGGTTAAGAAAAATGATTTGTTGAAAGCTGAAGCTAAAGCCGAGGGCGAAAAAAATTCCAACAACAGAAGGTCCCAAGCCAGGTTTCATTGTGGAGGGAGCCACTTTAGAGACCGTGAACCCCATCCTGAATGATGTTGTCAACGATTTGAAAGGAGATTAATTAGATTTTTATCCTGGATCTTGAAGTCCACAACAGTTTTGCTTTTGCCCAAAGATTTTGACCTTGCCAAAAAAAGAGAAGGATCTCTCATATACCAACATGCTTCCATTGTGGAGCAATGTCTTTGTGCATAAAGGTACACTGGTCCTTGCTCAATCATAGTACATGGCTGATCTTCTAGAGGAACATCTGCTCAACCCACCACAAAGGGCCCTTGGGTCTGCACCTGAAAAGAAGACTTGACAAAAAGGAAAACACACTTGCCCAACCATAGTACATAGCTAAACTATTAGAGAAACATTGGCTCAACCCATCACAAGGGCCCTTGGGACTTTACCAAAAATTTGAAAACTTGCCAAAAAGGATAAAAACATTCATAGAGGGTGTGTGAAAAGCTGCTACAGCTCAACCAAAAATATGAGGTACCCGGATAACAATTTTGACACAGATCCCGAGTGTTGTTTTGGCACCCGCAGTGCCAGAAGATTGTAAGGGACATCAAATTTGGACTTGTCGATTGGAAACTCGCCAGGAGAAAGAGCTTCTGCAGCATTTTCAATGCGAGTCGGGCACTTCCCTGCGGTGCTCATGGAGAGGCGGTAGCTTAAAGACTCACAAATTGCGTGTAAACGAGGCAACTTTCTTGCGGACCACAGCTTGAAACAAAGCCCCTGCACAATCATATTCAACTACAAGTTGACTCTCTCTCTCTCTCTCTCTCTCTCTCTCTCTCTCGTAGCGAGCAAACCTGGTGAAGTTCTCGCCAGCCTAGGCTTGTAGGGGTTGCCGTGAAGTGCAGTAAAACCATGTTATATGATTATAGTATATACCATTGCTTCGTGAGTAAGAAGAACATGGGTATGTTACATTTCTAAGGCCAAATTTCAAAAACAAAAACTAGGACCCCCATAAAAGAGAGTTGAATTAGAAGTAAATTGATTAAGAATAGGGAGAGAAGTTTGTAAGAATGAACATCTAGACCATTCTATCTCTAGTCATCATGCTCCACTTTTTTGGTATTCTTTGTTCAAAATATTATGATGACCAATATACATTTCATGGTTTTGACCCCTTAATTAACAAATGTGTTCGATCATTTGATGCACCCTTCCTTAAACCCCAATATACATTTCACTGTTTTGACCCCTTAATTAACAAATGTGTTCGATCATTTGATGCGCCCTTCCTTAAATTCTTCATATTATGTGTATGAGGTAAAGATTATTTCAATCAACATCATAGCGATTACCTAGCCATTAAATTCTCTTGACATGGTCAATAATACGTAAACAAAATATATCATGTATTCAAGTACTTGATACTGTATACTTGCAAGATTAGCATTTGCTTGATGATTATCTTCTTTTTGCCCAAACCAATCACAATCGACCCTTTTCATATTGAAATCTCCTCGTCTGCATAGTAAAAAATAAAATTTAGATACATACTTCAATAAAAATATGTAGCAAGGAAACTAGGAGATGCAGAACGCAATATTGCTATGGTTAAATTCTCCTTTTACTTATCAAAGCATTTCTCCATGTAGTCCAATGTTAGCCATCCATTTTCATGCATTGTACACTTTGCCATTTTACTTGTAGTTAAGGACCTCAATGCCAGCTTTTAGTAGACAATTTTGTCCATTCTTTAGAATAATTCGGTAACTTTGTGGTTTGTGAATATTACAAATTGCATCTCATGACATCCAACATATGTGGCTAAGGAGCTTGCTAACATCTAAGGCCCTTCTTTCAGTAAGTAAACAAAAGCAAGAATAAACAACACAGAGTAGATTATTGAACATAGAATTGAGAAAAATTTAATGAGATACACAATTATGCTCATGTGAGTCAAAAGGTAGCTAAACGTATAAAGCTTTTTATTTAGTTCAAAAAGTACTTTGGTTACACAAATGTAAACTACTTGTATAGGTCCTCCAAAAGGACTTAACTAGGTACTAAAGTCACAAAATAAGTAATTAAGCAAAGATGCTCAAACATCTTTGATACATGCATGCATAGGTGCTCATTGTGATGGTGTATGTGTAGGTATAGGTCTACATAGCATGTGTTTACATCATGCCTATGAGGCTAATTGGGGGCATCGATAGGTGGAATAGATTGAGGATAATAAGTTGACCTCCTCAACAATTGTGATTGGAAAAGCTATAAATTTTGCTACACTCCTTAGAACCAGGGAACCGCCTAGCTTAAAGTTATCTACACAAGCTAAATTTTCCAAGTATGCAAACAAATTGAAACCATAAAGAGATTCCTTATGTTTAAAATAGTTGAAAAGTGCTACACTCCTTAGAACTAGGGAGAAACCTAGCTTAAAGTTATCTACACAAGCTGAATTTTCCAAGTATGCAAACAAATTGAAACCATAAAGAGATTCCTTATGTTTAAAATAGTTGAAAAGTGCTAGCTTGTAGAAGAATTGTGTCACATGTTGGTCTTAGTTGCGTTTGATACTTCAACATTTGCCCTCAACATCAACTTCATAGTTGATTGATGACTCTACAAATTTAGTTTCAAAGATCCAATCATTTAGTCATTCTTTTCTTAACTTTAAGGATGTCTCGATGCTTGTGAAAAGAGCACCTACAAAGTGGTTTTGTAAAGACATTTGCTACACATTCACAAGGTGAAAAATGTTTCAGAACAACTTCTTCTAAAAATATATTTATTTAAACACTTTGGTTGCATAGAAAGTTGGATGTTGAACTTGAGCTTGAATGGCTTGATTGTCATTGAAGATGGTGACAGGAGTAGGCAAGTCTTGCATATCGGTTTTTGTGAGTAATCCTTGTAGCTATGAAGACTGTTTTTCAGTTTCCCTAAGAGCCTTATAATATAAGAGAGTGAAATCTTCTCTTGCTTCTTTGAAATCCAAGAGACTTTACCATCTGCAAGATAAAATAAATGACTTTTAGTCTTAGTGAATGATTGGCCTTGTGATGGTAAGGTAGATGAGACTGCCTCTAATAGAGTGTAATATCCTTAAAGAGCTTTGAAGGAGGTATGATTTTAGCTTTGCAAGCAGCCTCCATTAGGGTGAGCACAAGTTTGCAATGCTCCATCCAAAAAAATTTCATCTTCATAGAAAAGAGATTTTTCTTCTTGCATGCTAGAGGTCAACAAAGCATTGCTAGCTTGATGAGGTACATTTTTCTCATCTATGACACATGTACCCTTATTAGGAGGCTATCTGTCTCTTTGAGATCTCTCAAAGTGAGTTGTGGGGTTGAATCATCAATTGGATCTTCTTGATTGTCTGGAAGTTCTTTTATGAGGAATCCAGGACATCTTGGAGCCAAATGACCCAATTTTAAATGATACAGTCATCGTGTTTAAGTTGACTTTTTCCTCCCTTCAATAAGACATCTCTACTCATTAAAAAACATATCCTTCAAGATCATAGAATCTATGTGCTTTGCTTACTTTAGATAGAGCATATGTCCTTGTTCTTTGGGCATGTAAGGTGCCCCTTGATGTTGTGCTCATTGCAAAAAAAAAAAGCAAAATGCATGTGATATATACTCTCGATATACTCGTCTTCACTATTAGACTGAAGAACTTTAATGCTCTTGCCACATTGGTTCTCTACCCATTGCCTTTAATTTCTTGAGCTTCTTCAAGACATTACTTTTGTGTTTGATGAATTGGAACCACTAATATCACTCTATTCATGAGAGTCACAAAATGTTTACTTTTATTGATGGTTTTGTTTTGAGTTGTGTAGACACCTGAACTAGAGTGGACCTTGTAGTTGATCTTTGGAAGGGTTCCCTTTGAGACTGCCATAGGACATGACATGGCAGTTGGAGAGGATGAATTGACCTTGTAGTTGATCTTCGGAAGGGTTGCCTATGAGACTGTCATAGGACAATGACCCAAGTACTTTCTCAAGATTTTATGTTGGATTCCTTGAATCATAACTTTCTTTTGCATTTTTAGCATGGATTGGAATTCGATGTTTCTCAAATCTTTTGCGTCGCAACCCCACTAGAGGAGGCTATCTCCTTTTACATCCATAGCTTCTCCAAAAGATGAAACTAGAGCAATTAGTTTTTTTATTTTGAAGCACATTACTACACTGCATCAAATCCGATGCTCACATATGCATAAAACGACTCCATGATGTACACGCATAAACAACGTCACTAAACCAAGTGAGCCCAATCTAGGTTTAACAACTCAGCTGAGCAAAAAGTATGTAACCATAATGCAACTAGTGAGTGAACATAGTGCTCAAAATGCATCCCACAAGAAAATTATCTGCAAAGATCTAACTAGTCCAAAAACTTATAGAACCTGTAAAGCCTATAACTGCATGTAATTTGTAGCCACCCAAGCATATGCAACTCTCACTCCTACAAGAATGGATACAAGAACACTAAATCTGTGTCCAAACTGACAAAATCTATCAAAGTGAGAGTAAAAACTCAATCATTGTCAAAGTGGGAGTCATGCTCGACCACTAAACCATCATAGTATACCGTTGATCCACACAAAGCATGGCAAGAATTTGGGAAAAATTTGACAGAGTTTCCCTTGCAAACTGAGTAAAAGCTCAAAAAATATCACCAAAATCACATAAACCATGAACAGACACTTAATGTCTGAGTAGTAAAACCACATATGGCATACATAAACTGCCAAAACCCTACCAATCTAGCTCACTCTTAAACGAGTGGCTTTATGGACAATTGTACCTATCCAAAAACCCATAAACCTATGAATCTGCCATTTGCAAGTTATACCTAGCTCACGAAGTATCCACATATACATACCTAGCATAACCGCATAAAACCATGTTGAAACTACTCTCTCGAATGACCCACACAATCATACATGACCACATAACATGTGCATCATAATCCGCATTGAAAAGGATGCAACAAGTGAGCAAAATGTTGAAATCTAGCATATACTACCTTGCCAATCAAAAAGCACATCGCTCAAAAATCAAACACATAGAATAGTCAACCACGTGGTGTGGTCGTAATTGCCATCCAATGGCCGAACTTGCTAATGGGAAATTTGCTCTAGAATGGTTTGTGGGAGCTGCTATGTGTCGATGTGTGTGACTGAAGGAGGAAAAATCGTCGTCGAGGCAAGAAAGGGAGAAACATTTTAGCCAAAATTGTTGAGGAGACAATGTCAGAGCTGATGCCACTCTCTCTTGATCATCTTTTGGTAAGTTGATATTAAGACATTGAGGGGAAATTGTTGGAGCAAAATCGATTGTCAAAGCCTAGAAGAAAGTCAATAGTTGAATCGCCAAGTCGACGTCAAAGCCAAGAAGAATGCCAAAAGCCAATATTCGATGCCGTAGAGGGCGTGCTCGCTAATGTCGGGACAGAGCCAAGAGCTAATGTCGCTCTCTACCTATCATCGAGGTCACCGCGGGGAGAAAATGTCAAGTAGAATGGACTCACCAATGCCATATGCACACTTGAGGAGAGCCGTTGTGCTCTCTCTCCCTCCCTCACTCTATGCCAAACCCATCGGAGGATGTCAAACCAATGTTAAGGAAAGCTCGAGCTTACCATTGGCTCTTTCACACAATGACTGTGCGTGTGCACTATTGTGCGCACACTCACAATAGCGCGTGCATCTCCTCTCTTTTCTCCGCAACCAAGAGCTCCTATCTCTCTATTTGTTTCGAGAATTGTGTGTGTGTGTATGTGAACACACCCTTAGAGATAAAAACAAATTCACTCTTCTATGATCCATGTTCTCTGTTGACAAACTGCTTATGAGGTCAATTCTCCCCAATCCTCTACATAAACTTTGCCTTCATAGTAGTTCAGATTTTGCATGCATTCGGTTGCCCAACTATAGCGCTATGGTTTGTGGCAAAAAAGTGCTACTAAATTTGTCGATCTCTTGCATATCCCCAAGCTCTACCTGCTTGGTGTTTGCAATTTGCACGATTTGATTCTTTGCTCTTGACGTATGGTTCCTCTTTGTGTGTGTGTGTGCATGTGAGTGTGTGCACACAAGCAAGCAAAGCATGAGCTTTGATTACGAGATGTCTGCCTGATTTTCCAATGCTCACATCCATGCGTTGGCTACCCCATGAGGTTCCCAATGTGTGTGTGTGTGTGTGTGTGTGTGCGCATGCTTGTGTGTGTACACACAAACACACACAACCTGCTCAAAGCCCTACAGAGAATGTAATTCTCTCAAGATTCGAAACCTGTTAGCTGCTCAATTTGTTGTAGGTTGTGGGGTTGCCTACTGCTCAACCTACTGCTCACTCTTGCTCTATAGAGATACCCGATTCCTCTCAAGTTTTCCTACAGACATCCCCAAATTCTCTATGCCAAACTCCAAGCTGGAAGACCTGCATACACTAGGAGCTTTGAGCTACATCGATCTCCTCCGATCTGCCTTCTCCTTGCCGGCTGGATCGTCAAGCTCCCGTAGCCACTGCCATGGCTGATGAGCTCACTGCAAAGCCATCCGTAGCTCTGATACTAGTTGAAAGGATGCGCAATGTGCAAATGCATTTGTGCAGGGAAGGGGAGAAGGAAAGCATGCACAATATTGTGTGGGTGGAGCAAGTCCTTAAGTGAGGGGCTCCTTATTAGTGTGTATATGTACAAGGGGGGTAGTGGTCAGTGGGGGCGGTTGAACATTGGATGTCCGGCCCCCGGTAAAGGCACGTTGCCTTTACCTTAACACTAATAAAGTTTCCACCACATTTGCTACGAGTGATGATAGCCGAATACTTTACTCTTGTCTATACAGATTTCACCCAGTAATGACCAACATAATCTACTTCATTCCAACCATTTTGGAGACACCATGCGGAACAAGCTCCAACTCATAAACGCAATTACCTCTATATTATTGTGGCTCTTCATCCACCTTTTTAGTAATTGAGCGCCTTGAAATCCTTTTGCTCAACTTGGGGTATTGGTGGCTACTGAGCACTATGTGCTCCAAAGTACTCTGTATTAACTGGCTCTCTTGTGAACTTCTTAGAATGCTCTGCTCCATGTTTTCTTTTTTGATGGTTTGCAATCAAAGGATGTTTTGCATTACTTCTATTGTGTAGACCAATAGAAAAAAAAATTCGTTCAAACAAACTCTCAAGTAGCTCTACCAACTTTATATTTGGAGTTATAAAGACCGAATTCCCTACAGTGCTAGTTGAGCCCTTGTTCAACACCAAGAGGACTCTTGTAGACAGGGTCGAGTCCGATATGAATTGGATCTGATTCCCAAATAGCACACCATATTTAACTTGAGTTTGTATGTGTCCCTTAGGTATAGACAAGATAACAAATATTTCACTATTACTGCTCTCCGCAAAATCTATAGGGTAGACCATTGCATACCTTGCCGGATAGCCAATGAATATCGGCTCATCACAAATAGTATCCAAAATCAAACTAACCTTAGAGGACAAGGAAGAAGCCATTTCTGTAGAGATGGTGGTTGGTTGATAATTGTTAAGTATGAAGGTGTATTTATAGACAACATGTATCTTCCTACACCTCTCCCTCTCCCCATTCAGAACTACTCTCTCTCTCCCTCTATCTCTCGCTCACACCCTCACTCTTTCTCTCTCTAACCCTCCTCAGGTTGTCCTCTACGGCTGTTGATCGCGCACAAAAATGATGGAGCTCACAAATGGAGGAATCCGATGAAGCTCGTAATCCAATCTGGTGTAACCAAAACCACTTTGAGTAGCTCATAGTTGAATTCAATGAGACCTTTGTAACCTCGGATGTCCTCTTTTGCTCACATGACTGAAGTGTCATTTAGTACGCTACTTGAATGCTTAGCATGACAAAAGAGAGAGAGAGAGAGAGAGAGAGAGAGAGAGAGAGAGAGAGAGAGAGAGAGAGAGAGAGAGAAATCCAAGCACGTCTCCTCTCCCCTGTCCCTAAGCTATGGTGCACACTCTATCTGGCTCTTCGTCCTCCAAACAGAGAAATAGACACCTTATCTTCTCAGCTTCAACCATTAAACCCATGGTTGAAAATTAAGTTGATGTGTGGGCCGTTTATACCCAAGCTTCACGGAGCTCTGATACCAATTTTATGCTACTCTAATTCCACATGACCAAACTACCTAAGAGAGGGTATGGTCAATAGCTCACCATCAAACCATGAGAAAAATGACTTACCATCATCCTCAAACCCCTACTATGATAGTGTGGCCTACCTGTCCACATTGGTCCGATCGCTCGGGCGCTCTGACTGAGCGGTCTCCCCATGAATCCTGCTTTTTTGTCTCGATGAGTGAAAAGCGGTTGGCCCGGCTTTTACCATTGGTATTGCCATCCGGGCACTCTTGTTAAGTGGTCTCCCCCTAAACCCCGCTTTTTGACTCAACGGTTGGAAAGAGGTTGACTCGACTATAACTATTACATGCTACGTGACTAGCACACATTTGGCTAGCCACACATTTGTTTGAGTTCACTGCTAATAATTCCTAAGCCTTTGACAAGAGAATTTTACCAGACCTGCCGTAATGATTGTGGCTAAGAAAAAGCACTATCATATTGTGAAGCTAGTGTGATATGGTTGGAATTGAATATAGAACCTCCGATGAGGGAATTGCATATATTCTAGCAATAAAAAAAATGTTATCAATTGACAAATCACAACACCACCACAAGCACATATACTTGTGACCATAAGTAAACAATGTTGGAATTATGGTTGTAGGGATGCAAACACAACTTGGAGAACATGAAGAAGCTCAAGGCACACAACAAAAATTGCATCTTAGTGTGAAAATAGAAAGATAAGTTATCCCTAGAATGATGGGAGTATATACAATGCACGGGGGGGAAACCTCCTACTGAGGAAAAAAATGCCTTGGCGATCCCAAGTGTATTCACACATATCACTACCATATATATGACAACAAACCCCCCCGATGATTGATATGGTGAACAAGAGCTTGCACATAGTGTTAGGTAAGTGTCGTGTCCTACGGACATGATCAATCCACAAAGGGAAGCAAGCCTAAATCTTTGCGGTAAGCTTTGAACTTATCACGAGGCAATGCCTTTGTAAACAGATCTATAAGGTTGTCCTATGTTGGCATATAAACTAAACTTGATCTTTCTCGTTGAGAGGCTCTCCCTGACATAGTGATAATGCACCTCAATGTACTTTGTGCGAACATGAAATATTGGATTCCTTGCAATTTCCAATTCGCTCTGACTATCAGTGTAGATGATATTGGCAGTGTCCTGTCGAACACCCAAATCAACCATAAGGCGTCTAATTCATGCACACTCAATTGTAGCTATAAAAACTACCATGTACTTAGTTTAACAGCTAGAAGCGGATCATTAGGTTGCTTCTTGCTCAACTATGATATGTGTGAACTATCGAGCAAGAAATAAAAACAACTAGCCCAAGTTTGAAAAAGCATGCAAATCTCGTAGCAATGATCCCCCTTGGGATAAAACAACCCAAGATATAAAGTGCCACTTAAGTAGCGAAGGATCCTCTTATTAGCCTGTCAATGCTTAGACCTTGGGCTATGCATAAATTTGGTAACCTGTGAGACTGCAAATCGAATGTTCAGCCTCATACTGCATACATAAATAAGGCATCCAACAATATTTTGATAAAGAGTGGCATCTGCAAGATCTCCAACATCATGAAGACTCAATTTCAAACATGCTTCCATTTGACGAACCTCCTGGTTCGTCTAATGGCCATGGAACAACTTTGGAAGTGAGCTTCATGAGTGAGATTTTCTTATGTTGCACTAAAAAATGGAAAAGCTTGCTTCGTGACTCACTTGCAAAACTCGCTCAAAACCTGCACTCTATGATTACCAAAAACCTTTAGCCCTCCATTTCTCTTCTCTCTAGCAATTTTCTTTGAACCATTGACGTTATGCTCACTTTCATGACAATATTGGAATTTCCTTTTCTTCTTCTTTTCACCATAAGAAGACTTTTTGGACGATGACACACTTTCCAACTTGCTTGCATTATAACTAGTGTGCCTTACATTCTTGCCTTTTGTATACACAAAGGTTTAGATTTTTGTATGTTGTTTCTTTTTTGCTCTTCCCTAAGCAAGAGAGAAAGAAACTCTTGAAAACTAAGTGGATTTGTAATATTTTTTGTGGATAAATTTAGAGAAGTACAAAAAGTTGAATCCGAAGGAGGCACCGAAGCAAGAGTCTTTCAAATCAACTTACTATCGAGAATGACCTCATCAATGTTTAAGAGCTCCATTTTGAGATCTTGCACCAATGTGACATGCACAATCAAGACATCATCCACTTGAATTTCAACCTGTCTAATTGTTTCTTCAGGAATGAGATATGAGCTTCATTCTTGTTTCCAAACAAACTACTCAAAATATCCCAAGATTCCTTGCTTGTCTTGAATATCTTTATGTGCGGCACAATGGATCTCTTACATATCAAATGGATAATGCTAAATCCCAATGTGCCTTTGATCCCACCTTCTTTGCTCTAAAGTCAAAGCAAATGTAGTAGTAGAAGAAGCCGCACCACCTCTTTATGGAGTAGCAACAACAACATAATGGCCGTTCTTCTAGGCCTAGAACATAATCTCAAATATACCATGTAGCAAGAACCTGTTGGGGTATAAAGCCCAATGTGGTCGCCCAGGTAAGTGGGCGGGCCGCTAGGTATGTACACATATTCTTTTGTAAAAACCTAATAAGAACTCACTATGCTCTACACATTACAGTAGAGCGAGTTCACCATATCGTCGTGCTCTTCTTCTCGCACTCTCTCTCGCGTCGCACTTCCGCTCGTACTCCTTCAACTGGTATCAGAGCTCAGATCGAGGCTCGGGGCAGCACTGCAGGAGGCTAGAGTCACCAACTTAGATTGGAGTGAAATTCGACAGGCGAAGACACGGCCCAAAATCTCGTGGGCGTGCCCGAAGGCCTTGGTGTGCTCAGAATTTCATTATGAGGTCATCTCGGTTACCGTTCGGCTTCGACAAAGTTCTATGCATGCCATGTTCGACTACGTGGTCTCAGCGGGTGCAGATCCGACTCTGCATATTTGGGGTTTTCGGCCTACGACTGCAGGTGCTGAGGATATCGACACTCCCAGAGTGTTGATTTGTGGTTGTCTACACATCGAAGGACGGCTCACAGTTCTTGGAGGCGTGTCACATACAACACGGGCGCATCTACACACAGACTGTAGGCGACATCCACTAGTTCATCAGGTAGCTTGTGTTTGCTTCTTGATATTCCAGATTTCATCCTGACATTTCAGGTACCTCCACATGGGATGTATTGTCAGAGATGATGTATGTCTGTCGAGGGTTTGCTGGCTGTGAGTCACGCAGCAAACAACCGCCGCAGCGGTTACAGCATACAGTGGGATGTATGACTTTGTGGGAAGTCTATGTACTGTCAGATTTACTGCAGCCTTTGTTGAGGGTCGAGTGAGGTTTTATTGAGCTGGGGGATTCTCGAATGTTGAGATCCTTTCGGTGATACAGGTCTTGGAGCGATCCCTCGAGCACCCTTAGATAGGCAGCTAGGATGTATTGACTATGAGTTGGACAGTTGGGATTGCATCTTTGCTTTACTCCCGTTGAGGCATTGTCGCAGTCTATGCTTACAGGACAGTCAGAGACAGTACAGGTGCAGGACAGGTTTACCCACAGCTTACAGTGTTAGAGAGACAGCGGTTTTTTTTTTAGCTGTTTTGTGGTCTGTTTTTAGTACACCAGAGCCATTTTACAAAGGAGACTCTGCCAGAATTTCTGCAGAATCTGAAGCTTTCTTGGTTCATTTGACAGGTTGATATTGGTTCAGAGGTCAGTTTACATGGGAAACTCTGCCGAATTTTTCCCAGGAAAGTAAACTACTATGAAGCGTAGCTATGGCTGGATCACAAGACACTGCTCTTTACAATATCAAGAAGCTGGATGGAACCAATTTCCCATTGTGGAAGCAGCAGATTTGGCACGTGTTGGTACAAAAGAAGCAGATAAAACCTATAAAGCTCAAGGGGATAAAACCAGAAGATATGGACGAAGATGAATGGAGCGAAATGGATGAATTGGCACTTTCTACCATTATGCTGACTTTGGCAGAAAGCGTTTACTTCAATGTAACAGACGAGATGTCGGCTTATCAAGCATGGTTAAAGCTGAGTGATCTTTATGAGAAGCAGAGTGCAGCTTCACAGGTATACTGGCTTAAGAAGCTTGTTGACTTGAAGATGAAAGAAGGGACACCTATGTCCAATCATCTGAATGAATTCAACACAATCTATAGTCAGTTGTCAGCTCAAGGTGTCAAGATTGATGAACCTGTTAGAGCTATGTTCCTGTTGATCACATTGCCGGAAAGTTGGGACACTTTTCGCACAGCTTTGAGTAATTATGCACCTCCAGATGGTTTGAACATAGCAGGTGTAGAAGGAAGTCTGCTTACTGAAGAAACCAATAGAAAGACAATGGACAAAGGCAAAGGAACAGCCTTAGTTGTCAGGGGAAGGACCAAAGAAAAGTACAAAGGTGGAAAGAGGAATCAGTCTCGTAGCAAGTCCCGCAGTGCTAAAGGCAAGAGTGACATAGAATGCTACCATTGTGGCAAGAAGGGTCACATGAAAAGAGACTGCAGAGAATGGAAAGCAAAAAAAGGCAAAGAGAAAGCTGAAGACCATGGTGAGAAGAACAAGTCCTCAGTGAAGATTCAAGAAATAAATGTGACAAACATTGTTGCAGAGGATGACAGTCTAGTGTCAGGAGACATCTACTTCTTGAAAAATACAATGGACTCAGCTCTTCTTACAGCATCTGATGGAAATGCACTGAGTGACTGAATTATAGACTCAGGGGCATCACTTCATGTGTCTCCAAACAAGGAGTGGTTTACCTCTTATGTGACCACTAAAGATCATGTTCGGCTAGGCAATGGGCAGACATGTGAGATCTTAGGTGTTGGAGATGTTCAATTGAAGTTTCAGAATGGCTCTTCTTTCACGCTAAAGAATGTGAGACATGTTCTCGCAATTACAAAGAGCTTGATCAGCACAGGTTTACTTGATGATGATGGCTACGTCACCACTTTTGGACAGAACATGTGGAAGATATCCAAGGGTTCTATGACAGTAGCACATGGAGTAAAGTCTGGAGGACTTTACATGATTTATGTATCAAATGTCTCTAAAAATGTAATCAATGTAACCGAGCAGCCAAACGTTTCTTTGTGGCATAGCCGGTTAGGACATATGTCCAAGAAGGGAATGGAAATCTTGTCTCGTTCTGGTTATTTGCCTGGCTTTTCATTTAATGATTTTGAATTCTGTGAACATTGTTTGTATGGTAAGCAAACACAGCAGCCACATAAGCATAGAAGCAGTAGAAGAGATACACAGTTGGCACTTGTTCATAGTGATTTGTGTGGACCTATGCCTAACATATCTCTAGGGGGAGCTTCTTACTTTATGACATTTATAGATGATTACTCGAGGAAAGTATGGGTTTACTTTCTCAAGCACAAGGATGAAGCGTTTAGTGTTTTCAAAACGTTTGTGACACTTGTGGAGAATCAGAGTGGCAAGAAGCTTAAATGCTTACGCACTGACAATGGTGGAGAGTATGTTTCAAAGGCCTTTCAGGACTTTTGTGAGTCAAAAGGTATAAAACGTGAACTTACTGCTCCTTACAATCCTCCTCAAAATGGTGTTGCTGAGAGGATGAATAGGACCATACAAGAGAAGGTCAGAAGTATGTTGTCTAATGCACAGCTGCCAAATGGGTTTTGGGCTGAAGCTGTATCAACAACTGTTCATCTTGTAAATAGATCTCCTAGCAAGGTTTTGCAGAAGGATTCAGTGCCAGAGATGGTATGGTCAGGCAAAATGCCCTCATACAAGCATCTCAGAGTCTTTGGCTGTGAGGCATATACTCACGTTCCAAAGGAATTTAGGAACAAACTTGAGCCAAAGAGTAGAAAGTGCATCTTTCTAGGCTATGGTAATTCTGGTGAGATGGGGTACAGACTTTGGGATCCCGAATCCAGAAAGGTTTTCCGCAGCAATGATGTTCACTTTAATGAATCCAATTATCATTCTAAACCAGAGAGGGTTGAGGAGATTAGAAGAGTTGTCTTCCAAGAAGATGGACCTGCACGTGCAAGACAAAATGTCAGGGCTCAAGAGGAGCAAGGACAGGATAGAGTGGAACCACAGGTTGTGGCTTCCTGAGCCACCTATTGTGCGTAGATCTGGACGTGTCACGCGACCTCCTGATAGGTTTGTTCCATCTATTAACTATGTCATGTTGGCTGATTGCAATGAGCCTTCATGTTACAAGGAAGCAGTGCAAATGAAGGACTCCGGGAATTGGCAATTGGCCATGCAGTCAGAGATGACAGCTCTGCATAAAAACCAGACATGGAAGCTAGTTAAATTACCACAGGGCAAAAAGGCTCTACCTTGTAAATGGGTTTACAGGTATAAGATCACCGCTCATGATAGTCAGCCAAAGTACAAAGCAAGGCTTGTTGCCAAGGGCTTTAAGCAAGAACAAGGCATTGACTTTGATGAAGTCTTCTCTCCGGTGGTCAAGATGACTACATTGAGATGCTTTCTTGCATTGGTTGCCATATTAGATTTGGTGTTGCACCAAATGGATGTCAAGACAGCGTTCTTGCATGGTGATTTAGATGTGGAAATTTACATGCAGCAGCCAGAAGGGTTTGTTGAGAAAGGCAAGGAAGATTGGGTATGCCAGTTGTTAATGAGTCTTTATGGCTTAAAACAATCACCGAGGGCATGGTACCATAAATTCCACAAGTTTATGCTTTCTCAAGGCTACAAACGTAGTGAGTTCGATCACCGTCTATATACAAAGAAGGCTAAGGATGGTAGTTGGTTGATCCTTATTTTGTATGTGGATGACATGTTGATTGCTGGCAAGCACTTGGAAGAAATTTCAGCTTTGAAGTCAAAGATGGCAAAATCGTTTGACATGAAAGACATGGGTGAGGCAAGTCATATACTTGATATGCGCATTGAGAGAGACAGATCAAAGAAGTTGATTTGGTTATCTCAAACAGAGTATATTGACAAGGTTTTGCAACGTTTCAATATGGAGAAGGGAAAGGCACTGAGTGTTCCATTGCCACCATATGTGAAACTTAGCAAACAAGATTGTCCTGTGTCTGAGGAAGAACAGGCTGAAATGGATAAGATTCCATATGCGTCTGCAGTGGGTAGTTTGATGTATGCAATGATTGCTACTCGCCCAGACATTGCATTTGCAGTGGGAGTAGTAAGTCGATACATGTCAAACCCAGGCAAGAAACATTGGGAGGCAGTGAAAGGAATATTGAGATACCTGAAAGCTACAAAGAGTATGCGTATATGCTATGGGAGTCAGGAGCTAAGTGTAAAGGGTTTTACAGACTCAGATTATGCAGGTGACTTAGACAACCGAAGGTCTACGTCAGGGTATGTCTTTACATTGGCTGGTGGACTAGTATCATGGCGTTCTAGATTACAAGATTATGTTACTCAGTCTACTACATAGGCTAAATATGTTGCAGCATCAGAGGCATGCAAAGAATCAATTTGGCTTAATCGACTAGTAACAGATTTGGGAATCAAAGAAGAGATGCCTGTGTTATATTGTGATAGTCAAAGTGCTATACAATTGGCTCGCAATCCAGTTTATCACTCAAAGACAAAGCATGTGGATGTGAAGTATCATTTCATCAGGGAAATGCTCGAGGATAAGCAACTTCAGCTTGTCAAAGTTCACACCACAGAAAATCCTTCTGATCTACTTACAAAAGGACTTCCCTCAGAGAGCTTTGTGCATTTTCGCAAGCAGATAGGTGTAGGGTAGTACATAACTATAGCTTAAATAGTAGCTTCTCTCACACTTAAAGTACCACATTGGACTTTAAGTGGGAGGTTGTTGGGGTATAAAGCCCAATGTGGTCGCCTAGGTAAGTGGGCGGGCCGCCAGGTATGTACACATATTCTTTTGTAAAAACCTAATAAGAACTCACTATGCTCTACACATTACAGTAGAGCGAGTTCAGCATATCGTCGTGCTCTTCTTCTCGCACTCTCTCTCGCGTCGCACTTCCTCTCGTACTCCTTCAGAACCTGCTTCACCAAGAATGTTCATAAAGAATAGTTGGTTCCATTCAGCTCATCATCACTTGGAATTACATTAGTAGATTTGTTGTTGTTATGATTAGCCACCCCACAAGTATTGGCAACAACACATCAAAACCTCAAGAGAAGTACCGACACAATCTCAAAGCAATATTTCTTCACCAATATGGCAAATCCAAACTCTACTTATATCCATAGATTGTCATGCATAAACCCATATCTCATATACACGTTGAAGAAAAAATTGCACGCATGAAACTTTTGTATGCATAAATAGGTTATCTTTTGATGTGCTACTTTGATGGAGATTTTAAGGCCAAAATCAGCTCCGAGAGGGGTTAAAACCCCATTATACTTTTTGAGAATACTCTTGGAATGCCGAGGAAGCTACAACAATGATCAGACTCAAACACTCTCAAAAGTGCACGCGTTGCACATATAAAAATGCAGAATTGTACACAAATTTTGGTGGCTCCCATATCAATTGTTGGAAATGCTGGAAGCAAGATGAAGATAGCGTAGACAATGGACGTGCTAGTCTCTACAAAGAATCAGCACTATGTGTGTATGCTCATGTAGATAGACTATATAGAATGTGTGCGCATAGTAGAGTCACCGATGTATAAGTGACTAAGCGATTGAGATGCTAAAAGGCTTAGTGACACATCACTAGCTGGGAGGCGAGGGAAAACCTGTAGGAAAAAAGTGCTCTACATTAGCTCATGGAACACAAGCACTACTTAGAGAGATATCCAACAAGTTTTCTAATATATGTTACACATTTTTGGTTTTCTATAACAAGCCTTAATTAATGAAGGAGACATGTATACATTTGACTTATGCATGTGAAACATTGGTTTTTTAGTTTACGAGTCCTTCATGTAAGAGCCTCATATGTGTGCTTTTCATTTTTTGGCATACCCATAGTGTTTCCTTAGTCTGTTTGTCTTGACTAAAATTCTATTAAAAAAATTTCATTTTATGAAATTCCCCTATTGGTGAATAAACAACGTTTTCATTCCTAGGTTTACTACATGCATCATTTCTTAATAATAACCTTTCAAACACATATTAAAGTGATTGGTATATTTAACAACATATAAAACTGTCAAAGCTTTTCATCCAACTCACTTTGAAGTTTGGGTGTCCTTTGATGTTAAAGGTCCTTCAAAAGAGTTGTTGCCTCCTAGAAAAGGTCTAAGAGAACATTGGATTAGGGCATACATCTTCCTCTTATTCACATGTGTCAAATATTTTAGTATTTTGGGGCTAGAATACCTTCAAACCTCATAAATGAGAACACGTGGTAAGTGAGAACACATGCTAAGTATGTTGACACTTGAGTTTGAAGTCTCTCTCTCTCTCTCTCTCTCTCTCTCTCTCTCTCTCTCTCTATATATATATATATATATATATATATATATATATATATATATATATATATATATATATATATATATATATATATATATATATGTGTGTGTGTGTGTAATGGAATTGGCCTATTTAATTTGAGAGTAGCGGAAATTAATGAGAGTACTTCTGATAAATGACTTTGTGAGCATAGCGGGTGAACATAATTGAAGATAGCAACATAATCATAGAAATTAGTTAACTTGGCATGAACAATACTTTTGCAAGAGAGAGAATTTAGAGAACATGACAACAGTTGAGGACCAGATTTATATGGAGCCGGTCCCCCCTCCAATAGGCATTTGTATTATGATTTCTCCCATTAAGAGAGACTTGTTACAATACAATCTTTGTGTTCCTTGTGACCTAGGTGATGCAATGAAGATGGAAAGCTTCATGCATCACAAACATAACATGAACTTGAAGAAAGCTTTAACTATCCCAAGCCTCAGTCCCAAGACCTCAAACACCTTCGAAGGTGGAGAGAGCTAGCAGGAAATGAGGGTAGGGAAGAGAAAGAAGAAACATTTCATAGGAGAAAAAAATAGTTCCTCACTTATCATAACTCTTGTTGCTAGCATACATAATAGCATAGTAATGAAGAAGAAGGAGATGGAAAGCTTAAGCATTGAAGCATGGCTCTTGGTTGGATTTTCACTCCATATCCAAGAGTGTTGGTGTAGGCTCTCAACCTCTACTTGCTTGGAGAAGGAGAGGGAGCGCTTGCACTTTGCATAGCACACAATGAGCGTGTTTGCGAGTGTGTGTGGGTGAGTATACCCCCTAAGCAACCCCCTAGCTTGCTTGGGTCGACCCCCCCTTGTAGCTCATGCTTGAAGCTCATTGGACCCCTAGCCAATCACAAGCAGGAGGCATTACAAGCAGCAAGGGTAGCCTTGAGACAAGTGTCCCCCTTTCCCCTTTGAGAGAGAGGGCTAGATAAATGCTAAATCATTTAATTAAATCTCCTAAATTATTATTGGACCCCTTGGGTGGCCAACCAATAGGCTTCAGGCACACCAGGAGGGCAACATGAGGAGGAACTTGACAAGTGTCCCTTTTGCTTTATTTGAAGGAGTACGAGCGGAAGTGCGACGCGAGAGAGAGTGCGAGAAGAAGAGCACGACGATATGGTGAACTCGCTCTACTGTAATGTGTAGAGCATAGTGAGTTCTTATTAGGTTTTTACAAAAGAATATGTGTACATACCTGGCGGCCCGCCCACTTACCTGGGCGACCACATTGGGCTTTATACCCCAACAACCTCCCACTTAAAGTCCAATGTGGTACTTTAAGTGTGAGAGAAGCTACTATTTAAGCTATAGTTATGTACTACCCTACACCTATCTGCTTGCGAAAATGCACAAAGCTCTCTGAGGGAAGTCCTTTTGTAAGTAGATCAGAAGGATTTTCTGTGGTGTGAACTTTGACAAGCTGAAGTTGCTTATCCTCGAGCATTTCCCTGATGAAATGATACTTCACATCCACATGCTTTGTCTTTGAGTGATAAACTGGATTGCGAGCCAATTGTATAGCACTTTGACTATCACAATATAACACAGGCATCTCTTCTTTGATTCCCAAATCTATTACTAGTCGATTAAGCCAAATTGATTCTTTGCATGCCTCTGATGCTGCAACATATTTAGCCTATGTAGTAGACTGAGTAACATAATCTTGTAATCTAGAACGCCATGATACTAGTCCACCAGCCAATGTAAAGACATACCCTGACGTAGACCTTCGGTTGTCTAAGTCACCTGCATAATCTGAGTCTGTAAAACCCTTTACACTTAGCTCCTGACTCCCATAGCATATACGCATACTCTTTGTAGCTTTCAGGTATCTCAATATTCCTTTCACTGCCTCCCAATGTTTCTTGCCTGGGTTTGACATGTATCGACTTACTACTCCCACTGCAAATGCAATGTCTGGGCGAGTAGCAATCATTGCATACATCAAACTACCCACTGCAGACACATATGGAATCTTATCCATTTCAGCCTGTTCTTCCTCAGACACAGGACAATCTTGTTTGCTAAGTTTCACATATGGTGGCAATGGAACACTCAGTGCCTTTCCCTTCTCCATATTGAAACGTTGCAAAACCTTGTCAATATACTCTGTTTGAGATAACCAAATCAACTTCTTTGATCTGTCTCTCTCAATGCGCATATCAAGTATATGACTTGCCTCACCCATGTCTTTCATGTCAAACGATTTTGCCATCTTTGACTTCAAAGCTGAAATTTCTTCCAAGTGCTTGCCAGCAATCAACATGTCATCCACATACAAAATAAGGATCAACCAACTACCATCCTTAGCCTTCTTTGTATATAGACGGTGATCGAACTCACTACGTTTGTAGCCTTGAGAAAGCATAAACTTGTGGAATTTATGGTACCATGCCCTCGGTGATTGTTTTAAGCCATAAAGACTCATTAACAACTGGCATACCCAATCTTCCTTGCCTTTCTCAACAAACCCTTCTGGCTGCTGCATGTAAATTTCCACATCTAAATCACCATGCAAGAACGCTGTCTTGACATCCATTTGGTGCAACACCAAATCTAATATGGCAACCAATGCAAGAAAGCATCTCAATGTAGTCATCTTGACCACCGGAGAGAAGACTTCATCAAAGTCAATGCCTTGTTCTTGCTTAAAGCCTTTGGCAACAAGCCTTGCTTTGTACTTTGGCTGACTATCATGAGCGGTGATCTTATACCTGTAAACCCATTTACAAGGTAGAGCCTTTTTGCCCTGTGGTAATTTAACTAGCTTCCATGTCTGGTTTTTATGCAGAGCTGTCATCTCTGACTGCATGGCCAATTGCCAATTCCCGGAGTCCTTCATTTGCACTGCTTCCTTGTAACATGAAGGCTCATTGCAATCAGCCAACATGACATAGTTAATAGATGGAACAAACCTATCAGGAGGTCGCGTGACACGTCCAGATCTACGCACAATAGGTGGCTCAGGCAGCCACAACCTGTGGTTCCACTCTATCCTGTCCTTGCTCCTCTTGAGCCCTGACATTTTGTCTTGCACGTGCAGGTCCATCTTCTTGGAAGACAACTCTTCTAATCTCCTCAACCCTCTCTGGTTTAGAATGATAATTGGATTCATTAAAGTGAACATCATTGCTGCGGAAAACCTTTCTGGATTCGGGATCCCAAAGTCTGTACCCCATCTCACCAGAATTACCATAGCCTAGAAAGATGCACTTTCTACTCTTTGGCTCAAGTTTGTTCCTAAATTCCTTTGGAACGTGAGTATATGCCTCACAGCCAAAGACTCTGAGATGCTTGTATGAGGGCATTTTGCCTGACCATACCATCTCTGGCACTGAATCCTTCTGCAAAACCTTGCTAGGAGATCTATTTACAAGATGAACAGTTGTTGATACAGCTTCAGCCCAAAACCCATTTGGCAGCTGTGCATTAGACAACATACTTCTGACCTTCTCTTGTATGGTCCTATTCATCCTCTCAGCAACACCATTTTGAGGAGGATTGTAAGGAGCAGTAAGTTCACGTTTTATACCTTTTGACTCACAAAAGTCCTGAAAGGCCTTTGAAACATACTCTCCACCATTGTCAGTGCGTAAGCATTTAAGCTTCTTGCCACTCTGATTCTCCACAAGTGTCACAAACGTTTTGAAAACACTAAACGCTTCATCCTTGTGCTTGAGAAAGTAAACCCATACTTTCCTCGAGTAATCATCTATAAATGTCATAAAGTAAGAAGCTCCCCCTAGAGATATGTTAGGCATAGGTCCACACAAATCACTATGAACAAGTGCCAACTGTGTATCTCTTCTACTGCTTCTATGCTTATGTGGCTGCTGTGTTTGCTTACCATACAAACAATGTTCACAGAATTCAAAATCATTAAATGAAAAGCCAGGCAAATAACCAGAACGAGACAAGATTTCCATTCCCTTCTTGGACATATGTCCTAACCGGCTATGCCACAAAGAAACGTTCGGCTGCTCGGTTACATTGATTACATTTTTAGAGACATTTGATACATAAATCATGTAAAGTCCTCCAGACTTTACTCCATGTGCTACTGTCATAGAACCCTTGGATATATTCCACATGTTCTGGCCAAAAGTGGTGACGTAGCCAGCATCATCAAGTAAACCTGTGCTGATCAAGCTCTTTGTAATTGCGGGAACATGTCTCACATTCTTCAGCATGAAAGAAGAGCCATTCTGAAACTTCAATTGAACATCTCCAACACCTAAGATCTCACATGTCTGCCCATTGCCTAGCCGAACATGATCTTTAGTGGTCACATAAGAGGTAAACCACTCCTTGTTTGGAGACACATGAAGTGATGCCCCTGAGTCTATAATCCAGTCACTCAGTGCATTTCCATCAGATGCTGTAAGAAGAGCTGAGTCCATTGTATTCTTCAAGAAGTAGATGTCTCCTGACACTAGACTGTCATCTTCTGCAACAGTGTTTGTCACATTTATTTCTTGAATCTTCACTGAGGACTTGTTCTTCTCACCATGGTCTTCAGCTTTCTCTTTGCCTTTTTTTGCTTTCCATTCTCTACAGTCTCTTTTCATGTGACCCTTCTTGCCACAATGGTAGCATTCTATGTCACTCTTGCCTTTAGCACTGCGGGACTTGCTACGAGACTGATTCCTCTTTCCACCTTTGTACTTTTCTTTGGTCCTTCCCCTGACAACTAAGGCTATTCCTTTGCCTTTGTCCATTGTCTTTCTATTGGTTTCTTCAGTAAGCAGACTTCCTTCTACACCTGCTATGTTCAAACCATCTAGAGGTGCAGAATTACTCAAAGCTGTGCGAAAAGTGTCCCAACTTTCCGGCAATGTGATCAACAGGAACATAACTCTAACAGGTTCATCAAACTTGACACCTTGAGCTGACAACTGACTATAGATTGTGTTGAATTCATTCAGATGATTGGACATAGGTGTCCCTTCTTTCATCTTCAAGTTAACAAGCTTCTTAAGCAAGTATACCTGTGAAGCTGCACTCTGCTTCTCATAAAGATCACTCAGCTTTAACCATGCTTGATAAGCCGACATCTCGTCTGCTACATTGAAGTAAACGCTTTCTGCCAAAGTCAGCATAATGGTAGAAAGTGCCAATTCATCCATTTCGCTCCATTCATCTTCGTCCATATCTTCTGGTTTTATCCCTTTGAGCTTTATAGGTTTTATATGCTTCTTTTGTACCAACACGTGCCAAATCTGCTTCTTCCACAATGGGAAATTGGTTCCATCCAGCTTCTTGATATTGTAAAGAGCAATGTCTTGTGATCCAGCCATAGCTACGCTTCACAGTAGTTTACTTTCCTGGGAAAAATTCGGCAGAGTTTCCCCTGTAAACTGACCTCTGAACCAATATCAACCTGTCAAATGAACCAAGAAAGCTTCAGATTCTGCAGAAATTCTGGCAGAGTCTCCTTTGTAAAATGGCTATGGTGTACTAAAAACAGACCAAAAAACAGCTAAAAAAAAAACCACTTTCTCTCTAACACTGTAAGCTGTGGGTAAACCTATCCTGCACCTGTACTGTCTCTGACTGTCATGTCACTGTCCTGTAAGCATAGACTGCAACAATGCCTCAACGGCAGTAAAGCAAAGATGCAATCCCAACTGTCTAACTCACAGTCAATACATCCTAGCTGCCTATCTAAGGGTGCTCGAGGGATCGCTCCAAGACCTGTATCACCGAAAGGATCTTAACATTCAAGAATCCCCCAGCTCAATAAAACCTCACTCGACCCTCAACAAAGGCTGCAGTAAATCTGACAGTACATAGACTTCCCACAAAGTCATACATCCACAAATTTCCCACTGTATGCTGTAACCGCTGCGGCGGTTGTTTGCTGCGTGACTCACAGCCAGCAAACCCTCAACAGACATACATCATCTCTGACAATACATCCCATGTGGAAGTACCTGCAATGTCAGGATGAAATCTGGAATATCAAGCAGCAAACACAAGCTACCTGATGAACTAGTGGATGTCGCCTACAGTCTGTGTGTAGATGCACCCGTGTCGTATGTGACACGCCTCCAAGAACTGTGAGCCATCCTTCGATGTGTAGAGAGCCACAAATCAACACTCTGGGAGTGTCGATATCCTCAGCACCTGCAGTCGTAGGCCAAAAACCCCAAATTTGCAGAGTCGGATCTGCACCCGCTTAGACCACGTAGTCGAAAATGGCATGCGCAGAACTTTGTCGAAGCCGAACGGTGACCGAGATGACTTGAGAATGAAATTCTGAGCACACCAAGCTCTACGGGATCTCCCACAAGATTTGGGGCCGTGTCTTTGCCTGTCGAATTTCACTCCAATCTGAGCTGGTGACTCTAGCCTCCTATAGTGTTGCCCCGAGCCTCGATCTGAGCTCTAATACCAGTTGAAGGAGTACGAGCGGAAGTGTGACGCGAGAGAGAGTGCGAGAAGAAGAGCACGACGATATGGTGAACTCGCTCTACTGTAATGTGTAGAGCATAGTGAGTTCTTATTAGGTTTTTACAAAAGAATATGTGTACATACCTGGCGGCCCGCCCACTTACCTGGGTGACCACATTGGGCTTTATACCCCAACATTATTTGTACCAGGGATGCCTTGTGTGAGTGTGTGGGTGTTCTCTCTAATCCCCCCTCATGTAGGGCTCGCCCCCTCCTTGTAGGGATTGAATCTTTGACTTTTTGACACCTCAAGCCCCTCATGCATAGGCCCAATTCCCACCACAAGCTTGGCTCATAAGCACTTTAAGCTTGGGCTGGGTTCTCACCTCAAGTGCAACCTTAGCATCTCAAGCATGTCAAGCACCTCAAGCATCTCAATAATTAAGCACCTCAAGCATCTCAAGCACCTTAGTCATCAAGCATGACAAGCAAGACAAGCACCTCGAGTTGGGTCGGGTTCCCGCGCCTCAAGCTCAGCCCTAGCTTACCTAAGGTCAAAGGCCTTTTACACACATTATTGGAGGTCTTCAATGAAGCTAACCCTAAGGTCTTATGCTCCATTTGTTAGTGATTGTTGATTATTATAAGGATAAATTTATGGCAAAAGGATATGCTCAAGAGAAGGGCATTGATTTTGATGAGACGTTTGCTCCCACTTGTCGTATGACTACCGGTGGCAGCATGCATAGGCATCTCATACTAGTTGTAATGAACATCAATTGGACAGAAAGAATGTGTTTTTGGATGGTGATTTTCATAAGGAAGTGTAAATAGAGCAGCCTCATGATTTTGTTTAAAAAGGGAAGGAAAACCAAGTGTATGGTTTAAATCAAGCCCCACATGCTTGGTATGAAAAGATACATGCTTACTTGGTTGCACATGGTTAGTCCAACTGAAAGTGCTTTGTGTGAAGTGTGCAGGTGATATTTGTGATCATTGTGCTCTATGTTGATGACATGTTTCTCAATGAACCAAATGAGGGACATATTACTGATTTTAAACCCGATTTGAATGCCTCTTTTGAATGTCAAATTTGGGAGTTTTGCATCATTATTTGGGATTCGGATTAAGAAGATTGATTGAGGTGTTACTTTGTGTCAGAAAAAGTACATTGAGACATTGTTACATAGGTTCAGCATTGAATTTTGCAAACTATTGCTACTTCTATGGGGATAGGTTTGAAACTAAGTATTCATGACTTTATAGATTACTTTGATGTCGCTTTTTATTGGCAAGTTGCTTGTTGTCTTATTTATGTATGCATTATGAGATGAGATATTTAGCATGCAACCTCAGAGGTAAGTAAATTCATGCAGAGCCCACGGTCTACAAATTGGAAGGCAGTTAAGTGGATTTTGTGAAGGGAGTGGCACTGTATATCTTGGGTTGTTTTATTCGAAGGTAAGCAAATTTATGCACAACCCACAGTCTACAAATTGGAAGGCAGTTAAGTGGATCTTTTGATAAGTGAGTGGCACTATATATCTCGGGTTGTTTCATTTGAAGGGGAGATCATTGTTGCCAAATTTACATGTTTTTTCTAACTTGAATTGGGTTGATTGCTATGATACACGAGTGTCTACTAATGGTTTTTGTTTCATGCTCGGCAGCTCTGTGCATATCGTGGTTGAGTATTTACAATGAACACTAATGGACACGAGTGTCGGCTAGTGGTTTTTGTGCTCAATAGCTCATTCATATCTTGGTTGAGAAAGAAGCAACCTATAATGGGCACTTCTTGTTGTGAGGCTAAGAACAAAGCAGCTATAATCTTCACTGATAGTTGAAGTGATTTAGTAATTACAAGGAACCCAATGTTCCTTGATTACACAAAGCACATCGATGTACATTCTTGTCATGTTAGGGAGAGACTTTCTACAAGAGAGGTCAGCTTGGCTTATGTGCCTACGTATGAAAACCTTGTTGAAAATTTCACAAAGCATCTGTCTCGTGAGAATTTTGAAGATTTTGCAAATCTTGCAGATTGATCACATAGGGTCTCACACTTTCCTCTATATCAGTGCCATCTCATGTTCACCGCATCACTCCCAGCGAGATTTTTCACTATATTATGGTAGTGATACATGTGAACACACTTACGATTGTCAGTACAATTTTTTTCCTCGTTAGGAGGTTTTCCTCCCCGGCTTGTATGTACACCCATCACTATAGGGAAAGCATTATCATTTGTATTGGCACACTAAAAGATACTACATCATGTGTTGTGTGCTCTTGAGGTTCTCCTTCGTCTTCTCCATGTACACATGCATTCCTGCAATAGTATTCCAACAACTCTTAAGTATGACTCTATAGAAGATGTGCATCCTACCTGGGTGTACCACTCCTATCTTGATGGAGTCGATGCAAATGACTTTGGGGAAAGTCTTACTTGTAGATGTAGACGTGTGTATTTTGTCTAAATTGTCTTGAACTTTATTGAGGTTTAGATTCTTGTTGCTTTCTTACTTGACTGCTTTGTTGTGAGACTTTAGAGCGTGTGATTTGTGGAATTGGTAACCACAAAATCTTTTGGCCTTCGTGGAATCTTTGTGCACGCAATGACTGTTGTGTAGTCAACCAGCCTTTGGACACATTTTCCATGTCGCTTTATTGTCCTCCCATTTACTTTCATCACCTTCACTTAGCTTTTTCACTTGGACTAGTGTTTTTGACACTAGGGCCTATTATGACTAGTCCTTTGCTCTCTAAGTGAGGGATACTTTCGTTGGAACACCTTGGTTATTTTCTTGATAGCTTGTGCATTAGCTTCTTCTTGAGATAGATGATATATACCTCTGGGATTGGTTGATGTAAATTCATGAGGTGGTTGAAAGTTAGAGGCTTGAAGGAGCTCCATTTTGATCAACCTTGTGCCTTGGATTGAGTAGGAATCTGTGATCATACACCCATTCATCTTTGTTTTATGTTTCTATTGAGCTAGTACTGAGTGCTTTGGCACCCACTTTTTAGAGTTTGTCTGAACTTCTTGCTAGTATGGTATGAAACACTTATTGATTTTGGGTTTGTTGTGGCATCCTTTGGGACTTCTTCTTGACACTTGCTTTGTTAGCTCCTACACTAAGATTACTTTTACCTTTGCCGTAGGGATCACAAGTAGCTTGGATAATTTTTTTCACAATTGCATCAACTAGCTTTGAAAGCTCCTCATGGGATCGCACAAAATTCATCTAAATTCATCAAAGAAAAATTGCATCAACTAGCTTTGCAAGTTCTCATGGCATTGCACAAAATTCATCTATATTAATCATAGGAAAAATGTTTGACATCATAGGACCATTTAACTTTTCCTTCCTTTGATGTTTAGGGTCCTTAGTGACTTGAATTGTCCTAATGGTGGCTATCTTCATCACAACATTGAGTTTGAAACTGGAGGGCACATGTATAATTGTATCTAGGATGTGCATCCACTCTTGATTGATTGAATCATCATCAGAGAACTCTTGGAAGATGGCCTTTGTTTAAGGGGATGTTAGCTTCCATTTTAGTTGTGTTTACATTCCTAAAGTTACTATGTTTAGCTTCAAAAAGGAAAAGATTTTCCTCTCTCTCTCTCTCTCTCTCTCTCTCTCTCTCATATACTTCATCATCCTCACTTTGTGGTTGGGATATAGCTGATCCAAAATCTTCTATCAATATTCTTGCTATTTCTTTATAAGCATGAGTGACTAGATTAACCGTGTTGTCACTCCCTCATGATGCCATAGCGCCAATCTTAGTCAACCATAAGTTCTCTCATGAAAGGACACCGCAAAATCACTTGGTAGTTGGGGGCACAGGATCCTTCACAACGGAAGCATTGAGCGGTGAGTAACACACCCTTGCCCCTTTGAGCTTGCTAGGATTGTATAGTTGTGTGCTTGCAGCCATTCGTAGCTTGCACACGGTGTTTTGGTAAGTTTTCAGCCTTGGACACGTGCGGCAAAGCGCACATTTTTGGCGTCGTTGCGGAGACTGCCTTGCACTAAGCTTGAGGAGCACTCATTGCTACCTTTGGAAACCTTTCTTTCATCTGTTTTCAGCTTTTTTCTGAGTTGTGTTACATCTATTAGTGGCTGCAATGTGCAGGTTTTAGAAGGATTTGTTAGTTCTGTTAGTGACGCAATGTGCAGGTGTTGTTAGATTTGCTAAGTTCTGTAAGGTGCAAGTGTTAGTAGTTCTGTTAGTTAGTGTAGATCTGTAATGTACAGTAGACAGTGAGTAGTAGAGAGTGTGAAGGTTTATTGTTCTGTTGTCAGTGTGTAGTTTACTGTGTTGGACTGTGTGTGAGCAAAGATAATTAGTGTTAATTAGCTATGTTAGCTGTAGGCAGGTTAGACAGAGCTGCCACGGACAGCTGTGTGAGCTCGGCGCCCATGCGTAGCATTATCCACTGAAAAGTTTTTTTTCGAAAAGTTTTTTTTTCAAAGAAAAGAATTTGTTAAAAAAAAACACTCGAAAAATCTGAGACCAAAATGAAAAAAAGACTCATTTTAAAAGAAAGGGATCTCTTCCCAAGCTTAATCCCAAGCTCAAGCCCAGGCCCCAGCCTCAGTCCTCAATCTTACGATATAGTATAGACACTACTATATATATAAAGACTAGCACCTCAAGTGAGGGGAGGGCATGTGGGACAAGTTTCTCAAGTCCTCCACCATTCCCTTCACACTTACCCTTTGGACTTACTAATTTTAACCTTCTTTCCGACTAGAAAAAGATTGTTTTTAGGATTTCGAGGGGTTTAAGTAACCGAATCGGGGATTGTAAAGCACGGCACGTCCCTCTAACCAAGACACTCGTTTTGAGCTATCATACGCTATATTCTGTGGCTTGGTTAGCAAAAAGGATCATAAAAATAAAAAAATTGAGAGTAAATTTGGGTTGCAAACGCCCAAAAAACTAGGTGAGCGGCCTTCACGAACACTCACCGACACTTTTAGAGTGTTGAGGTCACATGCACCTACGGTCTGGTCGTGTGCTAGAGGATGATCACAGAGAGAGTGTCTCCGTTTATGCAGGCACTCATTACTCCTCCACATTAGGCTCTAGGCCCTTAGCAGGAACCCAAGGTAGTACCACTCATGACCCACATATTGCATCTAGTGACTCTTCCTCTGACTACGACATCATGGAAGGTTACCCGACGCCCAATCTTGATAGTTCAAGCCAAGACATACATGCCATGGGCCCACGGTCCGGGCCGAGCATGCTTAGTCGCTTAAAGGAGACTTTCAGTAGAGCCACTCGCTCCAAACATGGAGCTAGCGATGTAAATGAAGGGGGTGGGGAAGTAAATTCACCATTCATGACCAATGTAGACCCCATGCTCCTGGAGAGTGTGCATGTGAATACTCCATTCACTGCACCCCCTAACTCTTTAGAGCTATTCCCCTCCGAGGTTATATTACCTAATGGTAGAAGCCTTGTTGAAGTGCAAGAGGTTGAGCGATATATCCTTGCAGCTAGGGAAAAGGAAATCGAGAGTTTCCGCAAGGCATAGTAATGGAAAGAGCTAAAGGCAAAGGCCCCTATGTCAACATCCATGACAGTCGAGCAATCAAGTGCTTGTGAATTAGCAACCACTAAGGGTCAACCCATAGAGAGTCACATTGCATCTAGTTCAAAGGACACCCCTAGCACCTCAATCCTAGATGGAGCGTTTCTAAATGAAAACTGGGAGTATGAACTACAAACAGAGACTTTAACCGATCTATACACGTCACACCTATCACGTGGATTGGTTAGATGTCCTACAATCTACATCGGATACTACTAGCATAGAGGATCAACAACAAAGAGTTTGTGATGTTATCCATAGGGTTATTGAGCTGGAGAGGAAGAACAAAGGTATCCACATGCCCTCAACGGGTCTCATGATATCCTTGGATACAGGGAAGGCTAAGCAACCAACTTTATCACAAACGGAGACTCCCTCGGTAAGCCCGATGGATCCTCCATATGTTGTTTCACGAGGGGTCTCAGTACAATCTGAGCCCACAAGCGATCGCTTTACCTTTCCAAGTTTAGCTCATCTTTCTCTTGATGACACCACGGCTACCATGCCTACCCCAATGATGGGCATGACAAAAAACACGCCATGGACCTCATTTATTAGTGTTACCATATACATGTAGTAGTGATGTGTGTGAACACACTAGGACCGCCGGGGCATTTTTTCCCTCTTTAGGAGGTTTTTTCCCCTGAGCATTGTATATATGCCCATCACTCTAGGGCTATCTATCTTTCCATTGCACACTAAGTAATACACTCTCTGTTGTGTGCCTTGAGCTTCCTTCGTCTTCTCCAAACTGTGTGTATTTCTCTGCAACCCTAATTCCAGCAATTGGTATCAGAGCAGGTTGCATCCTCCCGGGCTTAGTCGCCAGCTGCTCCAGTACACGCCTACTCACTTTCTCCGATTTTAGTGAGCTTTGGCGAGTGTTCGCAGGTCGACAACTATTTCAGGAGATCTCGTAGAGCTTGATCTGCTCAGATTTTTGATTTGGGCTCATTTTGGCCTTCGTTTCCACGACAGGCAGTACTGCACAGGCTATTTTGTCATTTTGTGCACAATTTCTGTCAGTGCCGTTTTCTGCATAACAGGTGCCTTATAGTCTTCTATGTTTTGTGCTATATAGCACGTGTTGTTCCCGCTCCGTTTCTCCTATTTTCGGGGAGTTTTCACATCAGGTGCAACATTTACCATGGCTGACAACAACAACACAGATGTGTTCAAGATGTTTGCTGCTGAGGACAGGTTGGATGGGGACAACTACCCTATGTGGGCTTATATGATGCAACATGTTCTTGTGTCAAAGGGCATCTAGAACATTGCAGGGCATTGATGTACGTCTTGGTTCTGAGGATATAGGCGATGTTGAGGATGTTGCAGTTCTTGCAGCAAGGATTGCTGTTGTTAGAGTTGTTTTGCCTATGAAAGAACAAGCTCGTTGGGATGTAAAGGATGCGCAAGCTCATGCATTGATTGCGTTGTCTGTGAAACGCACCATTGTTCCTCACATCCGTTCAGCAAAATCTGCAAAACAGACTTGGGATATTCTAGCAGGTCTTTATGTAAGCCGCAATGAGGCTAAAATTTCTTTGCTACGTAAAGAGCTGGAGTCGAAGATTATGCATGAGGAAGATGATATGGACACTTTCCTTGCTAGTGTCAAGGATATCAATAAGCAGCTTATTTCTGCAGGTGAAGTCATTTCAGACAGTTCCCTTGTGCAGACTGTTCTTGACGCCTTACCAGATTCTTACTAGACTTTTGCTAGTATTTGGAGACTTATGACCCAAGGAAATCCAAAAGTTGTCAAGTTTGATGCATTCTGCACATTGTTGTTGCAAGAGTCACTTTCCAAAAAAAACAAGACTAGACAGCGTGCAGTTGAACAGGCTTTTATTGCTTCTCAAAGAAAGGGTGGTAACAGCAATGCAGCCACTTCTTATGGTTCTGCTGCGAGTGGCAAAAATTCTGTTCCTAATGCTTCTGCTGGCAGCAATTCGTTTGGAAATTATGGTGATAAGGGCAAAAAGAAGATGCGTTGCCATTATTGTAAAGCTAATGATCACTTGATCAAGTCGTGTCCTAAGTTGAAGGCCAAAGAGGCTAAGAAGAAAGAGGGTGGTTCCATTGCAAATGCTGGTTCCACTACAAATGCAGCCATTGTTGAGTCTTCTATGACAGGAGACTGTGATGATGATGTCGATGCAGAATGGGCTTTTAGCGCAGAGTGCACTTACAATCCTGCTGTCCATGATGCATGCTTGTTAGTTGTTGCAGATTCACATGTATGGTATTTTGACAGTGGTGCTACAAAGCACATTACCTCACATCGTGAATTGTTTACCTCTCTCGAGTCTGTCCCTCATGGGAATTCAGTCCCTTGTGCCAACAATGCCTCTTATCCAGTTCAGGAAGTTGGAAAGATTGTGCTTGCTGTTGCAAATGGCAGTTCCTTTACACTTGTTGATGCACTTTATGTACCTGGGATCAAGAAGAATCTCTTGTCTGTAGCCGCACTTGCTAAACTTGGACTTGTAGTCAAATTTGTGGATGACAGATTACAGTTCATGATCTCAGTTTTAGTGATGAAATTGTTGCATCTGGCCTTTTAGGCCGTGGACTGTATAATCTCACTTTGTATGACAAGTGTGGACAAAATTTTGCAAATGCTGTTGCAAATTCAAGGGCTATTTCAAATGCAAAACTTTGACATGCACGTTTTGGTCATCTGAATTTTGTCAGTTTGCTGCGTTTGCAGAAATCTGATATGGTTGCTTCTTTGCCGCCTCTTGAAGCACCTGTCAAACATGTTTGTGAAGGCTGTAATTTGGGTAAGATGCAGCGTTCTAAGTTTCCAAAGGATGGTTCAGTTCGAGCCACATGCAGGTTGCAGCTTGTGCATAGTGATGTTTGTGGGCCCATGAAAACTCCGTCCTTGGGCATTTACCTGTACTTCATGACTTTCATTGATGATTACTCGAGGCATGCATGGATATTTCCGCTTAAAGCAAAGTCCGAAGTTTTTATGTGCTTCAAACAATTTCTGGCTATGGCTGAAAATGTCTCAAAATGTACTATGGGCACCCTTCGTTCCAATCGACGGGGGGAGTATATGTCTCATGAATTTAATGCATTTTTGGCTAGTCGTGGGATAAAACACCAATGTACAATGCCTTATACACCTCAACAAAATGGTGTTGCTGAGAGGAAAAATAGGTCACTTACGAAAATGGCACGATGTATAATCAAAAGTCAAGCTTTGCCGCATTCTTTTTGGCTTGAGGATATCATGTGTGCCACTTATGTACTTAACAGGTGTCCTACGAAAGCTTTGCAGTCTATTACTCCATATGAAGCATGGCATGATAGAAAGCCTTCTATTGAGCACATGCGTGTTTTTGGCTGTTTGGCATATGCTTTGGTGCCACAAACACAACGCAGAAAATTGGATGATAAGGCTGTCAAATGTATTTTTGTTGGTTATAGTGCTGAAAACAAAGGTTACAGGTTGTATCATCCGCAAACAAAACATATTCTGGTTTCACGAGATGTAGTGTTTGTGGAAGATTCTGTTCAGCCCTTGCTGTCATGTACTAGAGACAGTAATGTCAGCTCGCACGACATTTATGACACTTTGTTGCCTCTTTTTAGTGGTGGAAATACAAATGTAATTTCCAATGAGGCAAATGTACACCGTATGGGGGTTTCTGAAAATGTTACAGATCAGCCTAATACTGATGCAGCTGTACATGATGTACTTGATGAGGAAAGGGCTGAAAATGAGCAGGCTAGAGGTATGCCAAAATGGCTGGTGCACACTTTGCGTGATAGTAAATTGGATGCACCTTTGTCTAGTCGTACTCGTTCATGCTCTCGCCATGCATCTTATGCATCAGATTGTTATGCTTTGGCTATGTCTAGTTTACATGATGTTGAGGAGCCTTTGTCTTTTGATGAAGCACAGAATTCAGAGAATTGGATGGCTGCCATGCAATCAGAATATGATGCACTTATAGAAAATGACACATGGACTTTATGTGATTTGCCTCCTGGCAAAAAGGCCATTGATACAAAGTGGGTTTACAAGTTGAAACGCAAGCCGGATGGTGAGATCCATCACCATAAGGCTTGACTTGTTGCAAAGGGTTATGCACAGCAAAAAGGCATAGATTATGAAGAGACTTTTGCTCCCACTTGTCGTATGACTACTGTGTGTTTTCTATGTGCATTGGCAGCTCATTTTGGTTGGGATGTACATCAATCAGACATTGTTACTGCTTTCTTGAATGGTGACATATTTGAGGAAGTTTATGTAACGCAGCCTCGCGGTTTTGTCATAAAAGGACAAGAGGACAAAGTGTGCAGATGTAAGAAGGCTTTGTATGGGTTGAAGCAATCTCCTCGTGCTTGGTATGAGAAAGCTGACACTCATTTGGTTAAACGAGGCTTTCGTAACAGTCCAACAGAAAGCACATTGTATGTAAAGCGTGAGGGTGATGTACTTCTCAGTGTGGTTCTTTATGTCGATGATTTGCTAATCACTGGACCAAATGAGAGACATAATGCTGAATTTAAGGCTGATTTGAATGCTACTTTCAAGATGAAAGATTTGGGCCTGTTGCATCATTATTTGGGTATACAGTTTAAGCAGTGTGATGGTGGTATTGCCTTGTGTCAGAAAAGTTACATAGAGACATTGCTATGTAAGTTTGGTTTTGAGGATTGCAAACCTATTGCCACTCCCATGGAAACAGGTTTGAAGTTGAGTCTACATGATGCTGGCGATCCTGTTGATGTCACTCTTTACCAAATTGTTGTTGGCTGCCTCATTTATGTATGCAACACGAGGCCAGATATTCAGTTTGCAGTCTCACAGGTCAACAGATTTATGCATAGCCCAAGGTCTAAGCATTGGCAGGCTGTCAAGAGGATTTTCCGCTACCTTAGTGGCACTTTACACCTTGGCTTGTTTTATCCCAAGGGGAGATCATTGCCGCCAGACTTACATGCTTTTCGGACTCAGATTGGGCTGGTTGTTTTGACACGCCAGTGTCCACAAGTGGTTTTTGTTTCATGCTTGGCAGTTCATGTATATCATGGTTAAGCAAGAAGCAACCTATTGTGGCCACTTCGAGTTGTGAAGCTGAGTACAGGGCAGTCTTCACACCTACGGTTGAGTGTGTATGGCTCAGACGCCTTATGGCTGATTTGGGTGTTGGACAGGACACTACCAACACTATCTACACAGATAGTCAGAGCGCACTGGCAGTTGCGAGGAACCTAGTTTTTCATGCTCGCACAAAGCACATTGAGGTGCATTACCACTATGTCAGGGAGAGGCTCTCAACAGGAGAGATCAACTTGGCTTATGTGCCAACACAGGACAACCTTGCAGATCTTTTCACTAAGGCATTGTCTCGTGAGAAGCTTGAAGCTTTCCGCAAAGCTTTGGGCTTACTCCCCTTTGTGGATTGATCATGTCCTCAGGGCATGGCACTTCCCTTTACTCATGTGCCAGCTCTCGTTCACCGCATCACTCCAGGGGGGATTTTTTACCATATACATGTGGTAGTGATGTGTGTGAACACACTAGGACCGTCGGGGTTTTTTTTCCCTCTTTACCAAGGTTTTTCCCCCGAGCATTGTATATAAGCCCATCACTCTAGGGCTATCTATCTTTCCATTGCACACTAAGTAATACACTCTCTGTTGTGTGCCTTGAGCTTCCTTTGTCTTCTCGAAGCTGCGTGTGTTTCTCTGAAACCCTAATTCCAACAATTAGTAAAGTACCAATGCCTACAATAGTACCTATAAGTGTGTATCAATCATATGCACCAATAGGTCCTCGTACTCATATAGCTCCTACCTCTCTCATTGTTTCAACAACTTATGCTCCACAACCACAACATCCAAGCTCTTATTTTAATGGGACCATACTAGCTAGCACTAGCATGTGTCACACCCTACGTGTGTTATGCCCAGGGCCACACATATGAACTTTGGGCCACCACATGGCACAACATCGTACCCAACTTGGAACCCAAGGGCTGCATATACGCCAAACCCAATGCCAACCCCCATCCCACATGCAGTCTCGAGAGCGATGTCCCCACTATACCTGCTCACTTGGGTGACTTGGCAATATTTTCTCAAGCTATCGGTTGATCTATTGCTGAAAATATACGTAACACGCCTGATAGAGAGCCTAGAAGTAAGGCAGTACAAATAGCCAAGCTCACATAAAATTTTAGTGGAGACGGGGATATAAGAAAGCATATCAAAGTATTTGAATAAATATGTGATTCCCTACGAGAGCACAATGACCTGCGTAAGAGTAATGCTTTAAGCCTGACCTTGAGTGGGAAGGCTGGGGATTGGTATAGAACCCTAAGAGTGGAAGAGAATACAATTTACTCTACTCTTAGAAGACTGTTCTTGAAAGAGTAAGTACGAGAGGGAGTACTTTGGGGTGTAGCATCTTACCTCCCGAAAGCCCAACGAGAGGAAGGATCCGTGAGAGACTTAATTAGCTGCTTGAAGCATTTGAATTCTCGTTGTAATCCAAATGAGCACTTCGATAATAACCAATTTCTCGATAGATTCATTAGGGGACTACGACATGAGGATATCTACAATGGCCTAGTCATTAGAGGTATCACCACTTGGGAAGCAGTCACCACCAAAGCGATCCAATTAGAGGATAATCTAATGATTCAAGGAGAGAGTGTCTGTTGAGCCTAAATCTACTAGCTCGCAAGCATCGGGGCATGAGCCAATGACCATAAAGCCTATTGCGAAAGAGCCAAAGATATCTGAGATGACTTTAGCAGATCTCACCAAGGCCATTCAAGAAAATCTTCGAGACAATTGTGCTCCACAAAACAATCATATGTATCCAAGAAGGGAGCAACAATGGTGCTCAATTTTCTATGGTCCACATAGTACTAGTGAATGCCCTACGTTTAGAGTAAAATTCAATGGCAATTGCAATGCATGTGGGAGGTATGGTCATCAAGCCAAGGATGCATAGTGTTTAAATGCGCGATGGCCAATAGACCCCATAGCTAAGAACTTATCAACACTCTCCCTTCCAGCTATAGGCTCCTTAGGAATTTTCTTTTCACTTGAGGTAGCTCTTGATTGTCGTGCCTCATTAATCTCATAGGTATTTGACTTTGACTTACATTTTCACACCCCACCCCCTTTATACTTCTTTTTTCCCTCTTGTTCAAGTATTGCATCCAGCAAAGGTAATTTTTTTGGGGTTTCCTTAGATGGAACAAATAAGGCATGGCTTGGTCTCAATCAACTATTTGGTTGAAGGAGAACCTCACAGCTTTCTCAAGAGCGTAGGAGATTCCTTAAATTGCTCTCATAGATCCTTGATGAGAGTACTCTAACCTCCATAGCCAACTTGACAGTGTTAAGACAACCATCAAGTTTATCTATCACAATAGAGATTGCTAAAGCTACATCAGACACATCAAAATAGGTTTGTCTTTTTTAGTCCCCTCGCCTTGAGGTCCTTTGGCCGCCTTGAGGCCTCTAGGTTTTTGGTGAAATTTGTCCTTGCAATTGTGTGAACATGAACTCAAGGCGGTGAATTCCATCAGGTATTTCTAACTCTATGGATTCATCTTTGATATGTCAATTCCATCATTAGTCCCCTTATCCTAGGTTTTCTTTTGGGTTTTGGCACCTCGGGTGCAATACCCACTTTTGGGCTTCCTTTGTGAATTAGGAGTGAGCTCTTGTAGCATTTGGGTCCTCATTTAAGGGCACTACATACTAGTTTGCAGCTACTCTACCTTGGGTTTTGTCACCACTCTAAGTAGGATTAATTCACACTCAATTTTAGATGAGTTCAAAGAGGGGATAACTTCTAGATAGCACAATGGCAACTTACCACTTGTTTTGGGCACATCCTTTGGCATGTCTTTAGGTGCTTCTTTGCAATTTCTAGTTAGATTATCTATCTACAACCTACACAATCGCTAGGAATGTTTGGCCAACTAGTTTTATTCCTCTCAAAATCCTTGTCGGCAAGAGTCTAATGGGAAATATTTTAGGCAATGTGGACCAAAGAATTTTGAGCAGGCAATAAAGTGAAACTTCTTGGTCTTTAACTAGCTCTCTAGCTACATCCATCTTGTGCTAGCACTCAATGACCATAAAGCTATTGATTTTTCAAGCCCTTGATGCTAGCATTTTAAGGAGCCTAAAGCTATCGATTTTTTAAGTCCTCAAGGAAGCATGAGACTAGCCTCTCTTGTGTTGAGGTTTTATTGGTTGGACTTCTAGTTATGTATTGCTTCAAGTGCACAATAGTATCCCTCGTGGGTCCATACTCTCATATAAGGGTGTTAAGTCCCTATCTTGGTGTGAGCATCTAAAAAGTATTTCATTAGGGTCTCAAATTCATGTAGCACACTCAACTCAAGTATTTAGAATCAGTCCAATGATTGTCCCTCTCATGTGAGACCAAAACCTTGCACCCTTACGTGTGTACTTCATACTCATTTTTCATAGACCACTTGCTGAAAGTAGGCAACATGATCATAAAGATCACGTGTACCATTGAATTTTTTGCATACTCTTGCTAGCTTAGATGGCCTCATCTATTCGTGCCAAGTATCGATGGGTCTAGTCAATGGGTTTTCACACTTTTTTATGTAAATACTCCTCTAGGTATGGTCGTCATAACCCTTGGTTGGCTAAATGGCCATCGTTTTTGTTAGGCTAAGAGGCAACAGAGATTGGAGATAAAATTGTGTACACTACCTTTGTGCTTGAAACCCATGTTGTACACCAAAATTTTGCAGCTTCTAATAACTTGTTTTGTTGCATGGCCCTCATGGTAGCCAAATGGAGGCATTGTCTTCAGATGTTGATGTGGTGTAACCATCATTTTGTTCATTGTGTAAGAAGGAATTTCCTTGCATATTTTGCTCAATTTCTGCCCCTTGCTCGTTTACTTGCCTCAAGTCATGAATTTTGAAAAATGGTTGCCCTAGCCATGTGTGATTGCCTAGCATGCAACTATCAACGTGTTCATGGTCAATACCCCATCAACCATTGTAGAGAAAGTGCACATGAGTGTCTCCCTTCTTGGATATATATATCAGTGAACATAAGGTGTAGCAATTATCTATAGACAAGTCTAGAGGTGTTACATGGAGATTTCCTTGTAGATTCTTATAAAAGATGACTCTATGATCATCTACAAAGACTCTAAGACAAGGAAAAGAAGCAACAAAATCATGAAATTTTAAGTGAAAGATGTGTACATCATTGGCATGTTGGTCCTTGGTTGTATGCTCCTCTTGAAACTTGTTGGGCAAACCATGTTGCATATGAGCTTGCAATTGAACTTTCTCATTGCTTGAGGATATAATGGATCCCTTCAAAAGTAAGTTCATGATTATTATCCATTCTAGGAGTCCTTATATATTGATATCCTTTGCCATGTCGTTTGTCTTGGTGTTTTCAATAGCCCTAAGTTGTGGCCTCAACACATTCGATCCCGAGTCTCTAAGATTGAGCCACAAGAGTGTGATGCCTAGAGTTTATCAAAATTCTTAAGTCTAAGGGTTAATGAAAATGGCCCTTGTAACCCACTTATTTAGCCTAAGGGGTTTAGGTAGTCACTTCCAAAGCTGCCAAAAGGCTAGTGTTTGATACCCCAATCTTATCTTTGAAGCATTAGATCATCCTTAAAACTTCATAATTCCAAAAACGTTTTGACATCAATGTTGTAGAGCTTGTCAAGAGCTTTGCTTTTATCTTTAAAAAATTGCCACCAAAATCCATACTAAGGAAGTTATTGAGAGATATTTTTATTATTTGTTGAGATTAAAACACATCTTCTTTTTGCTCTTTTCACCTGAATTCCCAGACAAGGTGTTTCCAACAGAAGCACTGGAAACATGTGATTTTTCACTCGCCAAAGAACCATGAGAAGTGGCTACATTGTTGTTACCACCTTTTCCTTGAGTAGCAATAAAAGCATGTTCAATTGCACAATGTTTAGCCCTGTTTTTTCTTGAAAGTGACTCTTGCAACAACAATGTGCATAATGCATCAAACTTGACAACTTCAAGATTTCCTTGGGTCATAAGTCTCCAGGTACTAGCAAAAGTCTGGTAAGAATTTGGCAACACATTGAGAATTGTCTACACAATAGAATTGAAAAAAATGACTTCGCCTACTGCAGACATAAGTTGCTCATTTATATCCTTAATACCAGCAAGGAAAGTGTTCGTTTCATCTTCCTCATGCATAATCTTTGATTCCAGCTCTTTACGTAGCAATGCAATTTTAGCTTCATTGCGACCTGCATAAAGACCAGCAAGAATATCCCAAGCCTGTTTTGCATATTTTGCTAAACAAATGTGAGGAGTAATGGTGCGCTTTATAGACAATGCAGTCAATGCATGAGACTACGCATCTCTTACATCGCAACGATCTTGCTCAATCGTAGGCAAAACAGCTCTAGCAGCAGCAACCCTGCTACCACCAAAACCTACAACATCCTTAACATCGCCTACATCCTCAGAACCAGGGCGTACACCAATGCCCTGCACAACATTCCAAACGCCCTTCGAGAGAAGGACATGTTGCATCACGTAAGCCCACATAGAGTAATTGTCCCCATCCAATTTATTCTCAACAACAAACATCTTGAACACATTTGTTTGTTGTTAGCCATATGCCTTGATGTGAAAACTGCCCAAGAAGAGGAGAAATAAAGCGAGACCAGCACGTTCTATATAGCACAACCCGTAGAAGACTATAAGGGACATGTTACAAAAAATGACACTGACAAAAATTTTATACAAAATGACGAAATTGCCTGCATAGCACTACCTGTAGTAGAAACGGAGGCCGGAATGAGCCCGAATAAAAAATCTGAGCAGACTATGCTCTATGTGCCATCTCGAAGTATTTTTTGACGTGTTGACACTCACCAAAGCTCACAAAAATTGAAAGTGAGCAGGCATGTGCTGGAGCTGCTCGCGACTAAGCTCGAGAGGGCACAATCTGCTCTAATACCAATTGTTCAAAATAGTGTTGCAAGGAAACACACACATCTTGGAGAAGATGAAGGAATCTCAAGGCACATAATAGAGGGTAGTGCTACTTAGTGTGCAATGGAAAGATGAGATAGCCCTAAAGTGATGGGTGTATATAAAATGTAGGGGGGGGGGGGGGGAACCTCCTAGTGAGGGGAAAAATGTCCCGACAGTCCTAAGTGTGTTCACACACATCACTACCACATGTAGTGATATGTTCACACACATCACTACCACATGTATATGGTAACACCTGTATGGGCTCAAATTGTTTTGGAGCCCCAAATTGTCAAAGGTAAAGGTAGGCCATAGCTATGTGTCTATAGGAGTTTTTTGAGACCCACTAATTTCCTCTCAACATTTGACCCCTAACACTTCTAAATTACCAAAACTCTCAGCATAAAAGTTGTAGAGCTCATCAAGAGCTTTGTCTTCATAGAAAGAGTTTTCCAATCGACTTTGTATGAGAAAGTTATGGCCATTTTACTAAGAGCTATTTTTGCCATCTCTCATATCATTTTGGAGCCCCTGACTTATTTTTGTAAACCCCCCCCCCCCCCCCCAAAAAAAAAAAACCCAGAAAATAAAACCACACAAAAAAATTGTGTCCACTAGTAATGTTAGTTTTGCCAACTTCCATTTCCATCACCCCATACGGTTCGGATTGTTTTAAAAAGTTTGTTCTAGAAGTGAAATTTGACATGCTCTGTAACGAAAACCCCCCTCCTTAGTCTCTCGGTGATGTTAGAATTTCCAAATATTCTAGTCCAATTACCTTGTTGAAGTACCTTGTATGGGCTGAGATCATTTTGGAGCTCCAAATCACTGTAAATAAAATTAGGATAGGTTTATGTGTCTGTAGGGGCTTTTATGCCCCTTGGTCTACTTATTTTCCCCAAAACCCCCTCTCTAAAAACAATCTGCCACATACAGCAGTATTCCTTCTACAAACTTTTGATACCCTGTGACTTCCACTCAAGATTTGACCCCTAAAACTTTTGAATTACGAAATTTTTTTAGCACAAAGTTTGTAGAGCTTGTCAAGGGCTTTGTTTCAATAAAAGAAAGGTTTTGCGGCCAGACTTCGTCTGAGGAAGTTATGGTCGTTTTATTGAGAGCTGTTTAATCATCTCTTAGATTGTTTTGGAGCCCAAAAGTATGTTTTGGTAAACGCATCAATGATACACAACCATTTTTGGTATTGATGTTGAAGAGCGGTAATCTAAGCTATAGATTGGTGGTGAACATACTTACATATGGGAACAAGTGCTCGATCTACCCTACCTCATCTACATGAAGAGTGTACCTATGGTTAAAATACCTCTTTTCAATCGTATGCACTCAATCAATCCTACTCATCTACAATCGTCAATCAACAAAGCAAGCATTGGTTCTCATTAGTCAAGCATGGAATGCACAAGCATATGCAGATTGTACCTATGGTTAAAATACCTCTTTTCAATCGTATGCACTCAATCAATCCTACTCATCTACAATCATCACTCAACAAAGCAAGCATTGGTTCTCATTAGTCAAGCATGGAATGCACAAGCATATGCATACACTCAAGACAATATATTCACAAACATTTTAGAGATCACTCAAAAAAATATATCCACAAAAATATGCATACACTCAAGTGATTAGGTAAAAAGACCTTTCACATTCTACAAAGTGATCTAAAGCTATAAGGTGGACAATAGTTAAGACAACTACTCTAGGCTACATTAATTGAGAGCTTAGAACATACAAATCAGAACTCATATAAGCCCACTCTATCATAGGAATGCTACATCCCATCAACATTTCCATTTATCCATTTGGAAATTATTACAAAAAATATGTGTAATGTGGCGCAATGCCCAAAACACCCTTTTATCTCTATATTTGCAATTGGTAACTCTAGTGAGGGCACAAACCTGTATGCTTGCTCTTCTCCTTGTCCTCATTCCAAAAAACTATTACATTACTATTTTTGCAATGTTCCTGATTGACCTCCACCAAATCACCTCTTTGACTAAGTTTTGTTAGGGTTCAGGCCAACTGGCCAAACACCCATCACATTGACCGTACTAACTTTATCTATTCTTTTGATCATATAGAACAATAAGGAGTAGTGAGGAATTCCAATCCTCACTGAGAGCTCCACCAATACTTTGTATATGCTCTTCTTCTCCCTCTCATTCTGCACACACAGTGCACTCTTCAAGTGGTATCAGAGCCAAAGGTTGTAGTGCTACTCCTCTCTCGGTGTTTCCCTCTTCCCGATGAGCTTCACATTGGCTACATCGACAACATATCGAAGCTTGGAGCTTCCATGGCTATGGAGGCCTTGTGAGCTCGGCACATGCATCAAGGTGGCAATGGGTTGAACTCCACAAGCCACAAGGGGTGAGAGATTGAGCTTTTTATGAGCTCAAAGAGAGAGAGAAGCAAGTTTCTTAGTTTAGGGTAGATTGACAGTAGGTCACTGTTTTGCTCATAACTTGAGCTACAGAACTCAAGTTAAAAACTTTTTCTTTATCAAAACAAAAATCTCTTTGAGCTCTATGACTTTGTAGAAGAGCTTATCAATTATTTTGAAGTGCAAGTATGTCTAAACTCAAATTTCTCAAGACAGGTTGTGCATTCAAGTTGAGAGAGAGAGAGAGAGAGAGAGAGAGAGAGAGAGAGAGAGAGAGAGAGAGAGAGAGAGAGAGATAACTTCATCTCAACTTTAGCATTGAAGGCCTTGAATACAAACACTTTCAACAAAGAAGAGAAAGGGGATTCGACAGAAAGAGAGAGGATTTGTGTGCATAGTATGATACACACACACACACACACACACACACACCTCAACTCTCAGCATCAACAACCCGTTTTCTTGGCTTGCAGCATCGATGACTTCTCCTCTGACATCGACATGCACGGGTGAGGTGCCTCTTTTATAGAGGAGTGACATCCGGCATCGGCATCAACATCGACTATAGGTTTTTACATGCACTCTAGCATTGTAGAGAGAGAGAGAGAGAGAGAGAGAGAGAGAGAGAGAGAGAGAGAGAGAGAGAGAGAGAGAGAGAGAGAGAGAGAGTTTGTCAACATCAACTTCGGTGACATTGACTATAGGTTTTTACATGCTCTCTGAACATTGTAGAGGGGATGACAAAGAGACAGATTACTCTTAGTAGCATTTCTATGCATTTCTGCGAGTAGATTTAGATTGCCATATGTGTGTGTTGTCAATGATGTATGTTCTCTATGCTATTGCTCATGCATAGCCGTTTATGGCTTCTCAGAGATAGCTCTCATATATAATTTTTACACGCAGAGGGACAATCACAAGTTCTTTGGACACAACAGATCTACGAGCATCTTTGGGAGTGACAGCCATTAGAATTCTAGTGGGAGTTTTATATGCATATGGTTTATGTGTGACTAGCACTTGAGAGTGCTTGTGCTCAATTGATAGCACTTTACTGCATGTAGGGACTTGAATCTATGATTTTGCCGCATACTGTTTGGTGCTTATTTGAGCACATGTCTTGCAGTTTTGCAGTGACAATTTCACGTTTTGGATGTACATTGTGTTGCAGATACTTCCATTGTACGTCATTGTGGAGCCAATTTTTTGGGCTTGTTTTGGTAGTCTCAGCTGTCTTTGAGGCTCGATCCAAAAGTACCCTTTCTAAGATTGTGGCTAGACATGTTTGCATAGACTTTTGTGAGAGTCATTGTATGAGGTTTTTGAAGTCGAGCACTAGGGGTCGGGTTACTCAATGTGAGGTGGATTAGGTTGCTGGAGATCCCCATTTGTGGCCTCTCCATGTATATGGCTTTGATGCTAAGTTTGCAGTCATTAAAGCAGTCGTTTTGATAATTTATTTGAGCAGTATATGCTAGTTTATACCCAGTCAACACTCTTTGTTGGTTTATGCATTGTTTTTTCCTTAGTTTTTCTTGAGATTCTAATCTTTGTACAAAGGAGACTCTGCCAAATTTTTCCCGCAAGTCCTCTAGTTTGCCTATAGCACTCTTTTGCATTGACAATGCAATGATTTTGCAAAGTTCTCACTTGTGATTTTCATCTCTGTGAAAAAAAGACTCTGTCAAAATTTTTGTAGAAACTTTGCCATAAATTCCAAGTATTCTTGCATTTGCTCTTGTTAATCATGGCTAGAAAGTCTGAAAAAGAAGAGTACTATATCAAAAAGTTTGATGGCACAAACTTCACTATATTGAAGCACATAATATCTAATGTGCTAGTCAACAAATTAATTGCAGCAACATGGAAAGAGTGCAAAGAGGGTTTGTACACTGATGATCAATGGGAAGAGCTTGACGCTTGTGCTATGGCAACCATTTGCCTACACCTTGGTGAGTTCATTTTCTTTACAATTATGGACAAGACTATTGCAAAGGAACTATGGGAGTCATTGTGCTCACATTAGGATGGTAAGAGTGCATTGAACAAAGTGTTTTTTATGAAGAAGCTTATGAGTCTTTACATGAAAGAAGGTAGTAGTGTTAGTTCACATCTAAACGAGTTTAACAATGTTTTTACTCAATTGACATCCAAGGGGCTTAATTTCAATGATGAAATGAAAGCCATTTTCTTGCTATGCTCTTTTCCTACATCATGAGATACCTTTAACACTACCATTGGTAACTCCGCCCCTAAGGGCAAGCTTGTTAGTGATGTTTATAGTGCTTTGCTCATGAAAGAGATTCGAAGTTAGTCTCTTGATACTACTGGGCATAATGATGCATATATGGCTAGTGGAATTAGTAAGAAAAACCATCAATGGCAAAGAAGTTGTAGTCACAATCAAAATTGTTCTCAAGAGCACAAGAATGCCTGAGTCATGGATGTGACACAAGGAACAATGAATTCTACCATTCTTACAAGAAAGGACACATAAAAAAGGATTTCCATTTGGTGCAAAGAGAGAAAGGTAAAGCCATTGTCTTAAGTTTTGCAGCTCCTAAGAGCAGTGCGAAGATAGAGGAGCTCAATGTCATTGAGTCTCCACATGTTGATGTTGTTCTTGACATGCCACAGCCATCAAATGTACTAGTTTTCACTTCTGATTTGAGTCAAGAGGTGTTGTTAACTCTCGATGAATGCTATGTTGAAAATTGGTTATTAACTCAAGTGCCAGTTTTCATGTTACTCCTCACAAGGAATGGTGCTCTAGTTATGCTTTCACACATGGTTCAGTTACGTTGGGTGACTCTTATCATCTTGAGATATGTGGCATTGAACATGCGAATTTGCATATGTGTAGTTGGTATCGAGTTCATGTTCAAGGTGTTAGACATGTGCAAAAGCTAACTAAGAGTTTGGTTTCAGCAGGATAGCTTGATGATCTTGGATACATTCTAGTGTTTGGCAATTGTTAAGGCGGTTATGCCGCTAGCGGAAGCTAAATAGCGAGAACTCAACCAACAACAGAATTTGTCAGACGAGGATGGAGCTTGACCCGCAGGCGCATGGAAACAACTAGGTGGGTGTCAAATCACCTACTCGACCTTCTAATGACAATCACTACTAAGGAAATCAAATCTAAGTTCTAGAACACGCAAGTGACTGAAATCCTTACTACAACGAATGCTATACGAAACAGGATCTAGAATCATTGAATCGATCTCAAACTCAAGGGGAAGTCTATACACTAGGTAAGAACAACACCCTAAAGACTTGAACTGCAAAATCAACCTATAACCACTCCGTGCGGCAAACGCGTATGAAGACAGGCCGAAAAATATAGGTGATCGAAACTTGACCCCGATGGTACCAATGTGTAGCTCTACTCGTTGTGGTTCTATAGATATGCTGCACACTCCATTCCGACACACGAGTTGGAAGAAAACTCACACCGAAGCTCGTAGGAACTTACCACACATAGAAGCCGATAGCGCGCACTCTTGGTATCTGTGCGTAGCTCTCGCCGTTGCTAACACAATGGCGGTGTCGCTTCTCCAATGGCGGCTCCGTAGCTCGCGTAGCAAGTAGATAAGACTCTCTCTCTCTCACTCTCTCTCAGACACAGTCACGGCGCTCAAAACTCACTTTGACTAATAAAACTCCCTCCCTTAGGTTACAAAACTTTGGCTTATATACCACAGCCTTGGAGGTGAGAACATCTCTAACTAATTACATCGGCAAGTGAAATTACTTCGGATTTACAAGCTGGAAACTCAATTGAGTCCCGTTACTTAACAAATGGCTCAATTCAAAATCAATGTCGGAAAGACATTTATTACAATCAATGGTTACAAAAATGATGAGTGTGAGCAAAAAATGTGGGTGTGATCCTCTGCTAGCTTTGCTGGCTCAACACTCCCCCCCTCCACGTTCATGTCGTCCCTGACATGACTTTTATGCTTGGTCAATAAAGTCCTGTCGTCTTGAGCATCTGCAAATGTGATTCGTATCGTAGGTTGCCGATGGTCAAGGTTGGGCCGAATATTTTGCTTTCGTGGGTGAAAAAGCCACTGTAGAAAGCTTCTTCGAATGTTTGCATGTGGAAGCTAGGCAAAAACATAATCCTTTGGTATAGGAGGTGCAACACTTTTGGAGAAGGTTGCAATGAAAGATCATATATCATATCAGTCACTGTGTCGGCCGTCGATAGTAGACTCGAGGTCGTGGCTTTATCTGACGCGAACACTTCAATGCAAGCTAAGAGAGTCCTGCAAATTTTCTTGAGCATCTGACACGAAAGGTCAGGAGAGCCAGTAAAGAGCTTGATGGTGCCCGTTAGGGTTTTCACCATGTAGGCTTTACCTATTCTCTCTCCTGCCTTTGGTCCTGGCATCCTGGGGTAATTAAGCCAATTTGGCTTCTTTTCTGCAATCCTGCCATGCTCTTTCCAGCTTCTGACTCTTGGCACCGGGCAGAAGGTTGCATCCTCCCGAATCTCCTTTGGTGCCTCTACCAAGTAGATGAGGTAGGCTTGGTATTTGTTCAGCCAACCTTTCCTCCATCTAGGTTGCGAATCTACAATCTTCTTTGATTGTTCCTCTTTTGTAATGTCGCCTTCGTAAAGAGCGACATACTGCTCCTCCTCTATTCTCTTTTTCGTTTTTATCACTTCAAACTTCATCAAAGGGAAAGGCAGGCTGGGTTGCATCCACTCTTCATGGAGCACTTTTGTGTCTAATCCCTGAAGTCTAATGGAGATTAGGAGTCTCCTCTCCCATTCCATTTCCGCCTTGGCACTCTCCTCTGTTGACTTTTCTATTTGGTCATGGAGCCTTTGTTCTTCTTCTTCAGAGATTCCTGAAGTTGAGGTCACCTCTTGAACTGGGGCTGGATCTTCAATTGTGGTTGCCTCTCCAGTTTCTGGTAGCTCTATGGTTGCTCCACCTGATTCTTCTTGTGGTGTCTCTGTCTCTCTTCTTTGTTGCTCTTGTAGATCTTGGAGATGTTTGCGGAGGGTCTCATTCTCTGTTCTTAGTGTTTGATTTTCTAAAGTGAGCCTCTCCTCTACTGCCAATGATCCCTCCGCAATGTGCAATCTTTGCACTTGCTCTAATCTTAGCTCTCTTTGTAAGCTTCGGACCTGGTTCTCCAGAGCTGGTACAAGAGCTCCCTCTTGTTCGGTTCCTGCTCTGCTAGCTCTAGGAGTAGTCCTGAGTGTAGTGATTGTTCTTTCTTGGAGCTCGACTCTCTCCCTTAGCTCAATGAGCTCATCTTTAGCCGTCTCCAAGTCGTCTTCCATCCGCTCCCTTGCTTCCTGTGCACTTGTTACTTCTCTTGAAGCCTCGGCTAGCTGGAGTATCAAGCCGTCTCTCTCGTTTTCGGCGTCGTAGAGTGATGCTTTATGACTTTCAGATTCAGTAATAGCATTCTCTAATTTCCTCTACAACTCGGCTTCCCTTTGTTTGGCTGTTTCAATCTCCACTTCCTTTGCCTTGGATCTTTCTTTGATCTTGCTGAGCAGTTCATGCACCATGTGCATGTCTTTTTCATCTTCATCTGTCAACTCTAAAGCTTTTTCTGCCACCACCTCCACTGGCTTTGGCTCTTCTAGTACGTTCTGCTCGTCCAGTTTCTCTTCACTCTCTTTTGTACTCTTTATTTTTTCCTCTGTCCCTCTCCGATCATCTTGTTTTTGTAGGTGGATCCCATAGACTGCCTCAAGGGCCTCTTCTTCAGTGTACCCTATCGCTACCAGATCCTCATAATCGTTTTTCTTTTGCTGAATTGGATCTATCTCCTTTTCCTTGGTCCCGGCCTCCGGCTTTTCCATACCAACCGTGTCCATCTCTACTGTGGTCTCTTCCACAATGATTTCCGTCTTCTTCAGGCTTGGTACATCAGTAAAGGAGGGCTGATTGTCCTCAGTCATCTTGGCTTTCCCTTTGTTTGCTTGCCCGTCTTTCTCTTGAGGTTCAGTAGACTCATCTACTTTCTTCTTCCCCTTGTCGTCCTTTTTCAGTTCAGCTTTTAAAAGCTGTACTTCCTCTTCAGTGTATGGCTCGACAGGTTGCTGCTCCAGTATAGCCTCTGACTCCTCATAAGCTCTAATATATTGATCATATTGATCAACATGTGGCCTGGCTGAGCTAGTTCCGACTTTAGTGGGGTCTGACACCCACTTTTCTTCAAAGTCCCCCTTTAGAGCTCTTTCCGCTCTAAACTGCTCCACCAGTCTTTCCATTCTTGCCGCTTTCTGACTTTTGGTTTGCTTGGGAGCAACCTTCTTCTTTGCTTTCTTCATAAGCGGCTCATCCACATTCTCTTCAGGTTCTGAAACTATTTCTAGTTTCCTGCGTGCTCTTGTGGACGCCCTCTTGGATACTTCAGGCTGTTCTTCCTCCTCATCGGCTTCTCTAAGCCACTCATTCTGGGAGGAAACCTTTGGCCATTGATCTCTTGCTCCAATAGCTTCATAAGCTATTCTTGTCAGAACTTCAGCTCCTCCTATATACTTTGGCTTCTCGTTGTGCATGGCAATTACCTGCTCGTGGATGTGTTGAGCGTAATTCACCTCTTTTGGCATATTGCTCTTCAAAGCCCATGTGATGGTAGTTGCAATGGCATGAGGTGGTGTCGTATACTTTTGCGGTCTTTTACTGCAAATATGGAGAAATTGGTTGTACAGTCGGCAAAGGGTTGCCGCTCTTTGGTCTGCCATATCTCCATAAGTTGCATTGTGTTTCTTGGACCCATAAACCTCTATAGCCTCCCTTCTTTCCCTGACAAAGCTCCCTTTGTTATGCAGCTTCAATGCATCTGCAATGAGATGTGGAGTGATCTGTACCTCTACTTTCTCTCCATCTATTGCTGTTAATGTGGCTTTCCCATCCTTCTGAATGGAGGTTGCCAACTCATACACTCTTCTTGTATCTACACCTGATGGTCTCGACGTGAAGAATCTGTGCAAGTCTGCCCTTTCCAGGTACCTGCTGATGTTCTCTGACCTGCTATAATCCACCAATTCTTGTGGGATCATCGGTATATCCACCGCTTGCCCTTGAGGATCTCGGAAAGTCCCCTGGTAGATCTTTATTCCCTCTTGTTCCAGTACTGCTTCCTCCACCCAAGTTTTGGTTGGCTTGAGGGTTTCTACTGGAATGTCAAAGGGTTCTGCTTCTGCAAGAGCATCTTTGATTGTCGGTCTTTTTCTCTTCGTTGCTGATAACTTGGCGGAATCCATGGATCCTGTAACTCCAATTTCAGAAGTTAGCGTCTTTTTAGTACTGAAAGCCGAAATGAAGCTTTTAACTATCCAAATGACTTGAAAATTGAAACATGAGTTATTCAGGGCCTAAGGATGCAGGGTAGGTGAAAAAATATGCAAACTGGGCTCAAAATCATGCTGGAGACATCATACGCGTATGATGTCTTTTGTGTCAAAATGACTTCATATTGGTTGTGCTTGTAGCTGATAGTGTATACATGAGTATCATATGCTTGGATTTGAGTTTGGATACCATTTGGTCAAGTTTATGCCAGTTTAGTCCAGTTCAGGCTCTTGGCAAAATTTTGAAAGGGAATTGGATTTTATGATCCAAATTGGATAAAACTTGGTGGTTCACCTTCAAATGGCATGTAGATCACTTCTGTTTGGTGGTTGAAGCCCTGAGGTGCCAAAATCACATAGTGAGACATCATACGCGTATGATGTTTTTTAGTGTATTTTTGGACCAAATTTCTCTATAAGCTTGGATATGGCTTTAGATAGGCTTATTCAGTGGATTTATGAATTTTGGATCGATTTTGGGCTACAAATGGCTCTGGAGACATCATACGCGTATGATGTCTTTTTCATCAATTTTTCATGAGATTGGTTCTGTGGACTCCCCATGTACTAGTGAAGGACTGTCCCTACTCAAATCTTGGTTTGGACTTGACTATGTTGAATTTGGGCTAAAATAGGCTTTGGATGAAGGATTTTCCCTCAATTGGGCTAATGGGGTGATCCACTTGACCAAATGGTTCCAAACTTCATATGTAGCATGTATTAGATATATTTAATGGATGTATGATGACAAATGAGCAGTTTTGGCTCTGTAAATGCAAATAGACATCATACGCGTATGATGTCTTTTGTGTCAAAATGGTGCTTTTTGGTTCCAGATAGCTTATAGATGTGTTAATCAACAATCCTACAAAGTTTCAATGAGTTTGGAGTTATTTTGACAAAATTAGGACCAAAAATCAATTTTATGGCCTACTTTGCGTCTTTTTGGTTTCCTTGGGTTTTCTAACTCCAATTCTCATGATACTTGGTTCATAGGATGTGATTAACATGTGGAATGAGGCTATGCACTCAAATGTTGAATTGGATGTGAAAATCATGCTGTGAGACATCATACGCGTATGATGTCTTTTCTTGAAATGTTGGTCTTTTTGTGCAAAGAATGCTTTGTGCTAGTGCCCTAAGCCCTGATAACTAGTTTTCAACTTAAAAAGTCATCAGTTTAGCTAAGAGGCCCCCTTATAGGCATTTCAGTCTCCGAAGTCGTCTTTTTGCCTTGGAGTTGAATTTCTTCAACTTTTCTTCTCGAGAGTTGCATTTCCAGCTCATTGGATATGTTGTGAAGCCACCTATTTGGTTGAACTTGACTTTGGCTCCCCTTTCTCCATCTTTCTCCATTTGGTTGCCCGAAAGCGTCTTTTTCACCATCGATAAGTGAATCAGCTTTCTTTTGGGTTTTCCTTGCAAACATAAGTCATCCATGTATATTTGAAGCTGCTTGTGAAGTTTCATGTCATTTGGTCGTCAATTTTAGCTGTTATGCCAAAATGACGCTTTGTGTGTCCGTAGCCATCGGTTGTTCCGACCTACTTTTGGTGATCCAAACCCGGAGATACTCCATGGTTGCATTGCCCTCGATGTTGTTAAGCTTCCTGAGAAGTTTTGTGTCGTTTCGACAACTTTTTCCTGTTTGCCTCTTGCAGGCTCTGTTGACCTAGGGTTTTTCAAGTCGTTCTTTCTCGAGCTTTGAGTGTTAGAAAACCATCTTCTATGCTAGGGTAACCCACCTCTAAGTTCTTGCAAGGTTTGGTTAGGCAGTTGTGCCCCTACCTAGCGTTCTTCCCCATTCCCCGTCTGCTCTTGTTTCTTGGTTTTGGTCAGTTTTCGTGACAAAAGTTAACGATAAGCATCAAAAGCTTAATGCAACGAGTCTACCTCTCATGTCTGGTGTCCTCTGAGCTCTCGTAGCAGTCGTAGAAGGCGGTAGAAGGTCGGATGCTCCTGTGTGCTCTTTGCTCTCTCCAAGAAGGTAATAGTGGAAATGAGCTTGAAAGTGATGTGAAAAATACTTAACTTCGGACTTCCCGGATCACTTGTTACCAAATTTGACATGTGCTCCTATCTCGTCGTGAAATGCACTTTAGGATTTGAAATTTCTCAATTTGGACTCCGTTTGACCTATTTCTGAGAAATCTATCCACTTTGCCAAAATTCTGTCATTTCGGGCTTTCCGCAACTTTTTCAGAATTGTACCCAATTTTTACCATGGGTTGCCCTTGTCATTAGGACCATCACCGTCTATTCTTTTCTTTTTTCCGATCTCATTTCACCTGCTTTTTTATTTTTCTTTTACTTTTATTAAGAAAATCATAAAAAATAAAGGAAAATAGCAAATTGAAGCCAAAAAATTCCAAACATACACGATAAATAGCTGGTAACCCTGTGTATATGAATATACACTTATTTGTGATTTCTGGACTTGGATTACCACTTTTTAGCTCCAAAAACACTCTTATTTAGTGATATTTACACGTCTAAAGACCCAAATTCATCATTTGATCTCTTCTTGTTGCAAAACAAGGTATATAAGGGCATAAATATTATCAATATCTGCAATCAAACATAAAAATTGCAAAATCATGTAAGACACTGCCCTTGTAATATAATTTTTGGCGCTTGTAGCTGCTTTGTAACTCCTATATACCTGTATACCTCCCCCCCTCCTAGTCTAAGTCCTCTCGGACGACTATGAAGTGTCTGTGGGCAAAGCAATGTAGTTGTTTTGGTCATAAGTTCCCAGTGCAATTGTAGAGCGATGATACAACAGTCTTTCCAATAAAGCTGCTCTTTGTTTGATTGAAGGATTGGTGGTCGGGTTTTGGGTTGTTTTTGGCACTTCGGTAGTAGAATCAGTAGATGGATTCTTCTTTACTTTGTTGTTCTTTTTCACAATCCAAATCTGCTTCCGCTTCACTTGTGCTTGCCACAAACTCTTTGCGACCCAAACCTGCTTTGTTCTTTGTGTTGATTTCCTCGACTTGAAATACCTAGGAGTGTCCGTTGATTGTACTGAAGGGAGTTCCTGTTTACAAATCTTTGGGATCCAAATTTGCTTGCTATAGCTTTGTGCCGTCATGAACTTCTTTGGAATCCAGATCTGTTTCACTGTCCTTGATTGTCTGGAATCACTCTGTTGTCTGGTATTGAAGACTCTGTTTTCCACCTTTGTGTTCTCTTGCACAACCTTTTTTGGTCTCCATACCAACTTTGACTCCGTTTTTTCCCAAGGTTGAGCTGTTATATTATTGCTTGTCTGCCTTATCCACTGTTGAGAATTCCTCGTCGAAGAGTAATCCGGTTGTAAAGAAACTTTTGTTTGCCATTGCTTCTTCTTTTTCTCTGGTTGTTGTTTACCTTTGTCTTTGGATTCGTCCTTTGGAGTTGGCTCTTCTTCTTTGGTGAACTTAACTGATTGACTTTGACCTTCGTATTTGATAAGCACTGATTTAGAACTCCAGTCAATCATTGCATTGTATTGCTTCTGCCATGGTTGTCCTAGCAATAATGGTTGTTGTGTAGCTTGGTCTTCAACCACGTAAAACATATGCGGATACACATACTGGTTAATCTGTATATGTAAAACTGTGCATCCGATAGTTTTGATTGAATTCTCAAAGTAACTCTTTAACTCTTGCTTGGGAGTTTGTAGTTTAGTGTCATTTGTCAATTGTCTATACAAACAGAGTGAAAGTAGGTTAGCTTGAGCTCCTGAATCCAATAGTGCTCTGGCTTTGATTTGGTTGGTTCCTACTTTGCACTCAATGATGGGTTCTTCTTTGTCATTATCCATTTCTGTTATATTGACTGCGTTTATTCGTATTGCTCCTTCATTGCGTTGTTTTTGACGCAGTAGTCTTCTTTTCTCCATTCTTTCCTTCGCCTCGGCTTGCGCTTCCTCCACAATCTTTTTCTTTTTCTGGACACGCAGCTTTTCTTGATGTATTTTGAGAAGCATGTCTTGGGTTAGCGGCAAAAGATACTTTTTCACTCTGCATCCACTAATCCAATTGGGCATTTCTTCTCCGTCTAATGTAGCAAGCTTGACGGCTCCACTTGGTGATAGATTTTTAATCACCAGAGGTCCCATCCCTCGCTTTTTAAGCTTCTTAGCATGCTGTTTCAGAGTGTAAACTAGGACATAGTCCCCAATCTTAAACTCTTTAGTCCGCACATGCTTATCAAAAAATTCTTTTTGTCGCCTTTTTTTAGCGTAGATAGAAGCTACTGCTTTTAGGCGAAGCTCGTCTAGCTTTTCCAGGTCATCTATTCTATCAGAAAGCTCGTGCCCTGTCCACTCTAGATTCTTAGCCACCCTTAAGGTTGAAATCAAGAATTCTATTGGTAAGATAGCATTTAGCCCAAAAACCATGTTATATGGGGTCGTTCCTATTGATATTTTATATGCTACCCTATATGCCCATAATGTTGAATGCAACTTCTGGTCCCAGTCAGTTCTCGACTCAGATACAATCTTCGTGAGGACCGTGCATATGGTTTTGTTTGTTGCTTCAGCTTGTCCGTTTGCTTGTGGATGATACGGGGCTGATTTCCTATGGATTACCATGAATTCATCTAGAAGGATCTTTATCACTTCATTTATAAAATGTGTGCCTCGATCACTCACAATTTATATTGGCAATCCATATCGTACAAAGACGTATTCATATAGAAATTGTGCCGTGGTCCTGGCATCTGCTTTTTGAGTTGCCTTTGCTTCGACCCACTTTGCTAGATAGTCTGTAGCCACAATGATGTATTGTGCATGAGTCTTATATGCAGGAAGTGAAATGGGTCCGACATAATCAATCCCCCATTTTGCAAAAGCTCTTGTCCCCATCATTGGTCTAAGCGGCATATCATCTCTTTTAAGTGGTACTTTGGTCCGCTGACAGTCATCGCACCGTTTAACGTATTCCTCAGCGTCCATATGTAATGTTGGCCACCATATTCCTGCGGCTAAGACAAGTTTTGCTGTCTTATCACCTGAGAAATGGCCTCCACCTACTCCTCCATGAGCTTGCTCTAGGATTATCACATACTCAGACTCTGATGCGCAAATCCTAAGCTGGTTGTCTTTACATCTCTTATAGAGTTGATCTCCTATTAAAGAGTAATCTCTAGCTTCTGTCTCTATAGATTTCTGACGAGCTTTTGACGTTCCTTTTGGAAAAGTTCTATTTGTGAGATATTCAACAATATACTGACTCCATTCTGGAGCGATCGTTATCTGATATAATGTCGAATACTCTGCTGGCGGTTTTGATGAACATATAATACATACAGTGACATATTCATGTACGCTTTCTTTCATTCCTGGCCAATAGCCTCCCAATTGTAACAAATTCCTATATGTGTTCCTTCTTGAACAATGAAATGCACATTCCTGAACATGTGGTTCGCGCAGATATATATTATATTCCTCAGGATTGATGCATAGTCGTAAAACATGATCATTTCCCAATTGATACAACCTTCCTGCAACCAATTGAAGATTCTTGGATTGCTGAATAGCAATATGTTTCTGGTTGTATTCTCTTCTATCGAACTCTCCTCCATAGGTTAATAGGTTAACGACATTTTGAGACCACGTCGGTATCATTTCTATGTTAAACAAGTACGCGTCTGGCATGTCGTCATCTACTCCTATAGGGTCTTCTCCATTCGTCAATCGCGAAAGATGATCAGCTCTAAGATGTGTTTTTCCTTTCTTTACTACTACCGTGAATTCGAATTCCAGTAAGATAATGAACCATCTCACTATTCTCCCGGTATTGCATGGTTTATTCACTAGGTAGAGCAAGGCTTGGTGATCCGTAAAAAACACAAACTTGTTGGCTAGAAGATAATGCCGAAATTTCTTCACAGCATATGTCATTCCTAATCCCTCTCACTCTGTTGTGGTGTAATTCCTCTCTCCATTGTTTAGCTGTTGACTGGCGTAACAGATAGGAAAATCCATGTTTCCTTCTTCTGGGTGAGCCAGAATGCATCCTATTGCATATGCCGAAGCATCTATATGCACATGGAATATCTTCTCCCAATTTGGTGATTTCAAGACTGGAGCAGTAATGAGTGCCTCTTTCAATTTCTTGAATGATTCCTTACACTCCTCTGTCCATTCAAAGTTCACTATTAGCCTGTAAAGTGGTTGGCCTATTATAGCGTACATGTAAATGAATCGTTTATAATATCCGCAATGTCCCATAAAGCTCTGTACTTGTTTCGCATTGGTTGGTCTAGGCATATCCACTATAACTTTTATCTTCTCTAAGTTCGTGGATATTCCGTTTTGTGAGACAATATGTCCCAGAATTCTACCCTGTCGGACTATAAACACACATTTCTCAGGATTGAGACAAATGCGATATGTCCTACATTTCTCAAATACTTTTCTTAAGTGTTCTAGATGCTCATCTCTCAGAAGAGAATGTACACATAAATCATCCATGTATATTTCTAGAAACAACCTTAAGTATTCTTTGAAAGCATGTGTCATCAGCCTCTGGAAGGTTGCGGGAGCATTGGTTAGACCAAAAGGCATAACCCGATAAGCATAAATTCCCCACTCCGTTGCAAAAGCTGTTTTATGTTGATCTTCCAGTGCTATGGCTAGCTGGTTATATCCTGAAAAACCATCAAGAAAAGAGTATGCTGTTTTCCCTGATACGCGCTCTAGAACATGATCAGTTATCGGCAAGGGATAATTGTCCCTGATTGTTGCAGCATTCACTTTCTTTAAGTTGACACACACTCGGAGTTTTCCGTTCTTCTTGGGTACTACCACAATCGGAGATACCCAATCGGTGTGTTCAATCTCGTATATGAATTCAGCTTCCATTAGCTTATCTATCTCTTCTTTGATTCGCTTAGCAAATGTATCATTATATGTGTATGGTCTCTGTCTGCTAGGCTTTGCGTCTTGTTTCAGTGGGATTGTGTGTTGGCATATCGATGGGTCAACTCCCTTTAAGTCCTTATAAGACCATGCAAACACATCCCTATACTCTCTGAGAAGACTCAAAAGTCTCTCTTCCTCGCCTGGAGACAAATTTGTGGCTATGTACACCGGTCTAGGTGGCTCACCTGGAGCTGCTAAATCAACTTTTTTTGCATCCTCCGGTCCGTCATAAGATTCGTTCTCCTTTCTCTCTCGAATAGGTGGGGTTAATACCACCTTCCTATCCTCTATTGTGAATTTCCTATAGTGAGAGGGAACATCCATGTTTTCCTTGATTTTGGCGTTTTCGTCCTCTCCACTCTCAAATTCTGTCGTCCAAACTTCTTTCAGAGTTTTCTTGAGCTCTCTGTACTTGTTTCTACGTTCTAACTTGGACTCCGTGTGTTCTTTGTTGCGCTTGTTCTTTTCTGATTTTTCTGTTTCTGTTTTCGTTCCATTCCTTTGAACTTGATTTCTTGAGCCTCTTTTGTCTTTTCGTAAGCTCTTTTGATCATTGCCTCTCATTCTTCCAGAAATCTTGTCCTTAACACAATCTTCCGCCTTTACTAGCATTAGGAATTGATTTTTTCCTCTTATTCTAGGCATCGGATTGGTTCTAACCCCCTTGTTTTTCTCTTTGCTCTATAGCGTTTCTGGCGTTGTTTAGTTTGGTTCGGAAAATCATAAAATCGGACATCCGTTATAGTTTCTTCGTTTCCGCTTGAATTGTCCGTTGACTCGTTGTCTGCTTCATTTCCCCACTCAGGATGATCGGGAATGTCGTGAAACACCTCTCTTCATCTTCCTTTTCCAGTGTATCGTTCTTTTCAGTTTCTTTTTCGAGTACAGTTCTCAACATGAAGTACGGAACCACGTCGTACCCGTCCTTGTCGCAAAATTTCGTTGTGGGACCATCCGGAATTGCACAAACATCTAGGGTTGCTAGAATGTGTGTCCATTCTAATGGTTCAAGCGTGTCCTCTGGAAAGGGTTCTCCTATATAAGTTTCGTCTTCGATAGCCCTTTCTAAAACAATTCTTCTCGTTTCAGACTTCCACATTTCGAAGCTCCACACATCCATAACTCCTTGGGCTTACCTAACCAAGCTGGAAATTCGGATCCCGCCAAAGTAGCTGAATCAAACTCCTCTACCGGTGTTCGGTTCACATCTTTGTAGCTATGGTCTTTCAGGTTCACACGTGTAGTGGTTTCCATATTTCTCAGGTATATGTGATCGTAGCCCCAATCCTGGACCATTTTCAACTGTCTCATGAATGGTCTTCCCAATATGATATCATAGTTATTCTCCTTGCCAAAATCGACAATAGCAAAAGTATGTTCGTATTCAATGCCGCAAGAAGTCACTACGACTTTCTCTAATAACCCCATAGGTTTCTCCATGTGTCCATCTGCTAATTGGAGTTTCAACCTAGTCTTCCTTATTGCTGGTTTCCCCCATTTTTTCCAGATTTCTTTTGTAGCAATGGCTACCCCAGCTCCGCTGTCTAGTATTGCCATCGTGTTCACTCCTTGGAATTCAACTGGTAAGGTTGTATTCCCCTCTTCACCTTCGCAATACTCTCCGACCTTGTTTAAGGGTACAGGCTTAGCGTTCTTTTGTGGTTTACTCAGCTCTTGTATACCCTCTTGCAGTCTCGATGTTGGGTCTTTTATCCCGAATTTCTCCAAGCATTTTCCTACAGTGGTCCACATATGTGGTCTTAGCCTCAAAAGCTCAGCTAGAGTGATAGTGCATGTCACTGGTGTTGACAAGATCTCTATCAATCCTTGCGAGTCCATGACTTTTTCTGATGAGATTCTTCGTGAGGGAAGTGCTCTAATCTCGGATTTTGCTTCATACTCTCCTAAGTATGAAGGTAAGGTATTCAGTGAGTGAGGTTTGCTCTCCATTGTTCTAACAGAGCCCCCATCTCCCCAGTAAGATTGCAGATCCAAGTCCACTTGAGATCCTGCCTCAAATTCCACTATGGGAGGATTCCTGATGTCCTTTTCCCAATTTGTCTGATTAGCTTGGCAACTTAGCTCGTTTGCAAAGTTTGCCTCTCTCACTTGTTTCCAAAATTCATTGTAATCCTCATCTCTTCCGTAAGACCTCTGTATGACTGGATGAAAACTCTCTATCTCCTGATCGGTTGTGTTCAATACTATGCGGTCATCCTTGTGTGTATTTTCAGGCTTTTGTGCACTGGGAGTCTTTTCAGCTACCCGTGAAACGATAGTCTCTTGCTGAATTGGGTTTTCCGTTCCACAATTCATTGTTTCTTTTGGTGGTTCTAATAAGGCTTGTGCAGTCTCGATCATTCTCTGGCACATTTCAAGTCTCTGCTTTTCCAATTCCGCGTTTGGGTATGTCATCCACCTCTGTTCTTGTGTTTGGTTGTTCTTTAACCTAGCTTCGTAAGCTCTCATCAGTGCGTCCAATGGTTCGTGTACTTTGTCGACTAGCACTGATCCCCCTGAGCTTAAGCTCGTTGTTTCTTTGATACTCTTTTGTTTCGTTCTTTCCGGGCTCATCTCTCGTTTCCCGTTTTGACTCTCAAGTTTTTCTAATCTATCTTTAGTTCGCTTTAGTTCCTCAGCTAGAATAGCGTCTTCACGTTCTTTTCTCAACTTCATGCGTGCTTTTCTAGCTTTCCATGTGTTTCTCTGACTCCGCGGTCCTTGACTAACCACTTCAGTCGCTAACTTTCCATTCTCAGGTTCTCTAGTGGTTTTCTTAGCTTGAGCTCTAGTAACAACTTGCGTTGGTATCAGAGTTTCATTTTCAGACCCACTGCTGGTAGGAATAGTTTCTAGCATATTCAATGTCGTCTTTTGCACTTTGTTTGGATTCTTTGAACAATCCTCAATGAAGTGAGTAACCCCACACTCAGTGCAATAAGCGTTAATTCTAATGATTTCCGTATGTGGACAAACATTCATCAGATGGTCACCTCCACACTTGTAACAGGGTCCTAGTGCTGGTCTTGGTCCCATTTGATTCGTCCTTTGTGGATAGGATGGTCTTTGTCCTGTTAACCCTCCATGAGCTATGAACATCAATGTTCTTGCGTCCAAATTGTATCTCTCTTCATCAGAAGCACTTGTAACTGTTGGTTTCCAACATTCCCATCATGCCCCATGGTTCTGGTTGTTTGGGTTCTTCTGGTGGGTAATACACAGTTGGAGACATGTGTGCACCAGATTCTTCATAATAGGCTTGAACAGGCACTAGGCTTGTTCTTCCTGATTCTCTAAGGTTGGTGCATATCTAATGCCCACTGGTCTTGCTCCTGGTAAAGGTGGTTGTTGTCCCAATACCGGTTGCGGTCTTTCTATCCCCATAGGTCCTGGTACATTTCCCGTTGGGTATCGAGGTACTGGATGTACTTGAGGTGGTGCTAATTGAGCAGGAGGTGCATACTGACGCTCCCTTACATACCCTTTGTTGTAATAGCACTCCTCTGTTGGATGGTTTGTCCATTTTTGTTCAATAGCACACCATTTCAGTGTTTTTGGCAATGGTTTTTGGTATGGTGCCATCCTTTTTAGAGCATCTTCTATCATTTGCTCTACATTTGGCATGGTTGTTGTTTGAACATTCTTTTTAGTGGTAGTCTCGCTCGCTACGGAGGAGGAGCTACTGGATGCAAAATCTGTATCCGCTGACACCTCTCCATAAACCGTACAGTTATCCACTAAGTACAATGCTTCTCTCGTTACTTGCTCGAAACTTGTACAAGCTTTCAAGTGCAAGTCCTTCTTGAGAGTGTCGTTTCTCAGTCCCTCAATAAAGAGAACAGATAGTCTGTCATCTTGTGGTCGTTCACGTACTGGACATCTCTCAATGTATTGTTTGAAGCGAAGTGAAGCTTCCTTCACTTTTTCGTGTTCTCTCTGTTTAAAAGCATATATTTGTGAGACCGTATTGTGCTTAATCCCTCGTTTTGAGAATTCCTCAGCAAACTCTCTTAGCAAATGGTCAATGTCATGGAATCCCCCTATGTTCAGTGGTTGAAACCATGTCAATGCCGTACCTTCTAGAGTAAGACCAAATCCCTCGTATTGTGTATGGAAATCTGTTATCTGCTCAGCTCTTAAGACTTGCTTAAAGAGTGACACATGTGCATACGGATCTCCTGAACCACCATACTTCTTTGGCATACACTTGGCTACTTGAGATGGTCTCATACGTCTATGGTCTGCTACCAATCTCATTGCTCCTGTGTCCCGGCTAAAGCTTTCTCTAGCATCATGGACTTCATGGGTTACCCTTGTCGGTTCCCCTGCCCTGAATCTACTACTAGGAGGTAAATGTGATGGTTCCGCTTCGAACCTTGGACCTGGAGTGGTATATGTGGGGATTGGAACTGCACTACCTCGATTCGTATCCATTGACTCTCTGGAATGTAATGATCCCATTGGTCCGGGCTTCGAGTACTGAGGTTGACTGAAAGAGTCAGCACCTGAGTTCTTTGTCCTCCTGTTGTCATTGGGTTTTGCACTCCATTTGTTGGTGCTGGTCTTTGTGAGCTAGAAGTAACATAATACTGATGTAGTGGTCCCCCAAAGTATGTATATCCTTCTAATTCTTTCTTGCCCATTGTTGAGTATTGCCTCCCATACTTGTCGTAAGCGGCAATTTTCACTTCCGATCCCTCTGTGTAGGTAAAGACATAAAGTCTTTTTTGGTCTGTCAACTCTCCGGTGTAGGGTTCTTCACATCTATAATAGAGATCTTGCTCCCCATTATTATATTTGTATAGCCCCACATAGATGTTATCAGTGTTGATCCTTGTAGTTTCATTCTCTCTTCTTAACCTCGCATCAGGGAAGTTCATTATTGGTGCTTTCTCCTCAAGTTCTTCATCTACTTTGGCTTTGGTGCCCATCAATCCCCACTTGTCCACAATGTTAGGGTTTAGGACTACCAAGTACATGGTACCCTCGTCATCTAGATATCTATCTCCGCTATAGCTCACAGGCACTAAGTCCTTGAACTCACTAGGTCTCTCTTCTATCTTTACACAATAGCGGTCCATTCCATCTTTGTAGATCTTGGCACCTTGCTCATTGTCGTACTGGTATTTTATGAACAATAGCTTCATTGTGGCGGAAGGGTTTGATGATCCTGCTGCCATATTTTCTCTGTTGTTCAGGTTCAAGTGTTCCAAGTGTTCGGTGAAAATCTCGTAAGATCTCTCCGAAGAAGTATCAGAAACACTTCCTTCAAAGATCGGCTCTAATGGTTGCACCCAACTTTGGTTTACACTTCCCTCGGTTGATATGACACTTGCTTGTTCCCCTTGTTTTGGTTGGTTATTCTGGAGATTCCTGCCCGATCTCAAATTCATCAATTCCCCTAAAGGACTTTAACTTTTCCGTCTCGGCAATTTGTTTTCCCCAAGTTTTTGTGGTCAGAATTGATCCAAACTGATTGATACTTGGTCAATTGTTTAATCTTGTCAGTTGGACAACTTCTGTTTCATCAAGTGAGAATTTTGTTGCAGTTATGCTGAAAAAGACATTATACGCGTATGATGTCTTTTTTCACAGATTTGGACTATTTTGGTTATGCTCACTCTCAGTAGCCCCCTTATGCTCTGTCCACTCACAAAATTCAGTTTGAACTCTGTTTGAGCAAGTTATGGCTAATTTAGGCTTTTCTTGGCAATTTTCCGCTTTTGACTTGTTTTGGGTCAATTGTGATCCAAATGGGATGAAACTTGAAATATAACCTCTAGACAGCTATTACAATGGATCTGTGTTGGCAAAGTATCAAAATATGTCCAAAATTAGGTCAAAGACATCATACGCGTATGATGTCTTTTTCATCAATTTGGGTCAAACTTGATATTTATGCTTTCTACAGTGTTTGTAACAATCTTGTCAGGTCAGATATCAAAAATAAGCAGTGGATGTGCTAAAAGACATTATACGCGTATGATGTCTTTTGTCCCAGATTTTGACTATTCTTGGTTTTAAGCCTTCTCCAATGTTTATAATTGAGTTTCAAGTGTTTTTGTCAGGTTTGAATGTAAAAACAAGATCTGAATCCAAAATTTCCTATTCTTTGCGTTTCTTGGACTCCGACTTGTCTTTTTGGGTTTCTTTGAGTGTTAATGCTCTTGTTTTAAGTTGAAATTAGGGTATAACCCCCCTTTTGAACACTCTGGTAAAGTCAAAATTTCTGTTTTGGTCTCTGTTTGGTCATTTAGACATCATACGCGTATGATGTCTAAAGTTGCAGATTTCCAGTTTTTTGGCACAGAATCCTTCCTAAAGCTTTCTCAAGTGCTCAGCAACTCCCAGATACACAGAAAATTTCTCTGACTTTTTGTTTATTGCAAGTTTCACTACTAACTCGACGGTTTAGTGATCTAACATGCAATCAACCATATCAAGCAAATACTCCAATGATTACTAGCTCTAGATCAGGATCAAATGAAGTCCTACCTAAGCTATTCCTAATCATAAAATGGGTTTGGTAATTGTGATTTTAAAGAGATCCACTGCCACTCACGGACTAGCAAATTCTTCTTCTATCAACAACTACTCAACACCAACAAAACAACAAACAAATCTAAGCTAAACTAAAAATACTGTCAACACGGAAGACCCAGGAATACCCCACTTCCTAGTATCTCTCGAGATCTTCGGAGTCCACCACTCCTAGATCTTTTCTAACTAAAGTATACAAAGTAGTTTATACGACTCACCTCGTAGGATTAGTCTAAGGTCACCTACTTAGGGCTCTCGTCCCCGGCAGCGGCGCCAAATGTTAAGGCGGTTACGCCGCTAGCGGAAGCTAAATAGCGAGAACTCAACCAACAACAGAATTTGTCAGACGAGGACGGAGCTTGACCCGCAGGCGCATGGAAACAACTAGGTGGGTGTCAAATCACCTACTCGACCTTCTAATGACAATCACTACTAAGGAAATCAAATCTAAGTTCTAAAATACGCAAGTGACTGAAATCCGTACTACGAACGAATGCTATACGAAACAGGATCTAGAATCATTGAATCGATCTCAAACTCAAGGGGAAGTCTATACACTAGGTAAGAACAACACCTAAAGACTTGAACTGCAAAATCAACCTATAACCACTCCGTGCGGAAACGCGTATGAAGACAGGCCGAAAAATACAGGTGATCGAAACTTGACCCCGATGGTACTAATGTGTAGCTCTACTCGTTGTGGTTCTATAGATATGCTGCACGCTCTATTCCGACACACGAGTTGGAAGAAAACTCACACCGAAGCTCGTAGGAACTTACCACACATAGAAGCCGATAGCGCGCACTCTTGGTATCTGTGCGTAGCTCTCGCCGTTGCTAACACAATGGCGGTGTCGCTTCTCCAATGGCGGCTCCGTAGCTCGCGTAGCAAGTAGATAAGACTCTCTCTCTCTCACTCTCTCTCTGGACACAGTCACGGCGCTCAAAAACTCACTTTGATTAATAACAATCTCCTTAGGTTACAAAACTTTGGCTTATATACCACAGCCTTGGAGGTGAGAACATCTCTAACTAATTACATCAGCAAGTGAAATTACTTCGGATTTACAAGCTGGAAACTCAATTGAGTCCCGTTACTTAACGAATGGCTCAATTCAAAATCAATGTCGGAAAGACATTTATTACAATCAATGGTTACAAAAATGATGAGTGTGAGCAAAAAATGTGGGTGTGATCCTCTGCTGGCTCTGCTGGCTCAACAGCAATGGTTCCTAGATTATAAGAAAAGGTAAATTGGTCATGCTCAAAGGCCAAAAGTCTGGCTCATTATATTCCTTGTATGTCTCTTTTGTAAAAGATAACTCTCTCTATGTGGTCGAGCTACCTTCTACTGAGTTTTGGCATAGTTAGCTTGGTCATACGAGTTAGAAGGGAAGGAAGCAATTGTGGTGTTTTGGCTATATGCTTGTTAAACTATTCTAATTTTATTTTGTGTGAGCATTCCATATACGAGAAACAAATTAGGCTTACCACTTCTCCCTTGGATAGGAAATTAGGAAATCCTCTAGATTTGGTTCATGGTCATCTATGTGGGCCTATGCCACATAAGTCTCTAGGGGGGCATTATATTTCCAGACAATCATAGATGAGTCTACTCGAAAGGTGTGGTACTACCTCTTTAAGAGGAAAGGCAAAATCTTAAGTGTCTTCCAAAAGTTCCTCGCTATGGTTGAGAACCAATTAGGCAAGAAGTTGAAGGCTTTGCGCATTGACAATGGGGAAGAATATGTCTCCACCGAGTTCTAGAATTTTTGTAGCAGGAGGCATTAGGAGGGGGTTTACTATGCCACACACACCTGCTTAGAATGGAGTTGTTGAGTGCATGAATAAGACTATTCAAGAAAGCGTCACTTCCATGCTATCTATGAAAAATTTACCTCAAGAATTGTGGGGAGAGGTTGTTATGACAGCAGTGCATATAATCAATAGGTCACCTATTTTCCAAAACAATTCGCACATTAACCCACAATTACTTCAAAACATTTTCTTTTTTCTTCCAGATTCATACGCTTGGGTCCACATTCAAAATGTTGCCCCCCCTTTCTCAAGTCCTCAAGACTATAGAGTACCGTCCCGATTGTGTAGTGCATGCATTAGGGAAATTTTGGACTCTCAAATGGGTCCTATAGGGACTTTGATTTTCTCCCTCTTGTCCAAAATGGCGGGTGCACGGTATATTTTTTACAAATGAAATTAAAACTTGTTGGACCTTTTAAATTTAGAATGTATTCATTGAGATCTATCCATTGATATATAACATGCCATCAGATTCCTTATATTAAAGAAGATTTCATTTTTTGTTGTGACAACTCCGGCTTATAAATGGAATCTCTTCCCACATGTCAACTTTAGTAGGAAAGCCATAACTTCTACAAATCAACTCCAAATTTGTTGGAGTTTGGGGATTTAGAACCTGCTTTCTAAGATATTTCCAATGATATGTTGGTTGATAGGGTTTTGACAAAGAGTTTATGTACTTCACCAGGTTGCCCACTTTGGACAAGAAAGGCAAAGTCAAACCTCCTTATAGGGCCCATTTGAGAGTCCAAAATTTTCCCTAATAATGGGCTAGAAAATCATTTCTATGCATGGCCATGATTGGCCCTATTATGCTATTGATGTCAATGCATGTAAACACACTATACAGTGCAGATGTGGGTCTTGAGTATGACACTCAAGGGTTTTTGATGGTGAGGTATCCTGTGTTGGAACTCTCTTGAAGAGTAAATCTCGTAGCAATTGAGTTCGTTCTTTGATTGTGTGATATGAACCGTCCACAACACAATGACTGAAATCCATGGTCACCATTATGGATGATGATTTAATATTTGGTATCCATTTGTACTTGATTATGTCTAGCTTTGCCTTGATAACCGTTCTACAACATTCTCTGGTCTTCATTTCTGGTTTGTGCTTAGGTTTCCAAAACCCACTTTGTCACTTGTAATGGCAGTCTTCGTTGTTAAGGTGGGTAGGATTGTTTCATAGTAGGCTTGCTGTCTGTGTGCAGCAGCCTTTTAGGCACACAAATGTGATGAGGATGGTTGATGATATGACTTTTAGGTATCCAAATTTTCTCAATTCCTTGTATGTAATGATTTTAAGAAGAAAGATTTATCAAAGTAGCAGTTGTAATTGTATTTGACAACTCCTGATTTGTCGTCTAGAAATCACTGAGAGCTTCTTTCCACTCTTCCTTGCTACATGAAAATGGTACCTTCAGTTGTCCTCCTTTAAGCGTAAGCTCCAGAATTTTGGCATCCCAATCTTGGATTGCTTTATATGTCCACATCCATGGAACTCCCAAGATTAAGTCTTCATTCATATATTCATCCGCTATGCATATGAAATTATGTTGACAAGAGAATGCATGAACCATGATATTCAAGTTGATTTTCCCTAAAGTTGGAGTGACTTTTTTGTATCATCCTTTGGTAGTGGTTCGACAATACTCAAGTGGTTGAGTAGTTGCTTTGCGATAAGTAGAATAGTTGATCGCATTGACTCTAGCATCTATATTTGATAAGGCCTTGATCGTGTAATTCTCGTTCAGATTCAATGTGATTCCATATTAAGATCATCAAGCCATTTGTCATCAGTTTCGACCTTGTCATCTGTGAGGAATAGGCACGATTCTGCTTCTCGAACTTGAAGCACTCGTGTGGTCAGGTGTTTCTTCCTTTGGGGTCATGTGATTTAGGAATGGCCTAGCTGTTCCTTCCCTTTGGCACGAGCAGCTCCTTTTGCCCACTTAGGAGCAGAGGCTATACCTTTCTTTGTAGATTCCTTGGGGAAGAGAGGAATCACCAACCTTTTCCTTCCTTGATATGGATGACCTCTTCGCGGTGGATGTCGATGTAGAGAATGTCCGCTTCTTCTTTACCTCCGTTGACGGCACTCATTGAATTGTATTGAGGGGTAAATCTTGAGAAATCGATTACCTTGCTACTTTTCTCCTGAGGTTCCCCAATCACCTACTATCATTTAAGCTTTCTTTCCTTTGTTGGATGCATTCTTTGCAAAAGATCATTAGTCAAGGCTAGATAGTATTTGCACAATTGACATCCACTAATCCAATTTTCCATGATTTCTCCATCTAAGGTAGCTAGATTGATGGCACCACTTGGTGAAACATCTTCAATGATAAAAAGACCATGTCCTTTTTTCTTGAACTTGGGTATATGTTGTTTCAAGGAGTACACTAGAGCCAAATCCCCCAATTTGAAAACTTCAGTCAGCAAATGTGAGTCAAACAACTATTTTTGTTTTTGTTTTTGTGCATATGTATGGAAAATGGCCGTGAATCTTCTTCATCAACTTGGTCTTCCTATATATGTCCACTATGAGCTACAAAGAGGGTGTTAAAGTTATTGCATTTCAACTGAATTGCCCAATGTGTTTCCAATATTTATTTTGGCTTTAGGTATTTATTTTACTTGTCAAAGTTCAGGTAGGGCAATTTTCTTCCAGGCTAGTATATAAGAAACACCTCTAGTCCCCATTGTATAATCATCAATTCATTGCCCAGAGGATTGGTTCAACATTCTCTCTCTCTCTCTCTCTCTCTCTCTCTCGGCTCTACGCTTTTGCATCATTAACTTTGATAGATTTGACTAGCCAAGTTTGGGTCTTGTTTTGCCAATGTAAACTTGTTGCATATAAGATCGTCTCTCCTATGCTCAAAAATCCACATCGCAAGAGGATCATCGTGGGGGTAGATGTGACCAGCTAGGCTTGGGCGTTCTATTCCCAGCGTAAAGAAAAAGGACCCACACACTATCGGTGAGCTTAATTTAGATCCTCAAGTGGCCGGCCGCCCATTTAAACCCCAAAACCATCCAATTTTAAGAAATAGTTCACCCCTTTCAACCCCTTTAGTTGGCCACCTCGAGCACAAGCAAAAAAAGGGGGGGGGGGGGAATTGACCGCCCATTATCAGCAGCCTTCGCAGGCCACGTTCACAGGTCCTTTCAAAGTTCCTTGGTTGTCCACTCCTCAATTACCTTTTGGCTACCATTACAATTTCAAAGGCAATCCATTAATTGAAGATATATATATATGTATGTATATATATATATATATGTGTGTGTGTGTGTGTGTGTGTGTATATATCCCTTCATTGGAGTTCTTTCAATCCGGAATTGCTCAAGATCCCTCAAGCTACAACATTTTCAACTATCGTGAGCCTAACTACCTAACATTATTCCACCGAAGGAATATCAGATAACATTTGATTGTCACAACGGGAGCTGACCCTACGAATCAAATTTTACGGTGAAGAGTACATTATTTTGCAAATTGTATTGTCATTGCTTTGGGACACGGGAGACTGGACACTAGCGAATGTTCAATTGCTCTGCAGACTAACTGCTCAATTGTTCATCGTTTTCAACCAAACTTGGTGCACAACATTTTTGGATTGACGCCATCATAGACCGTCAAGCTAAGTACAAATTTGTTTTTGCTTATCCTTTTATTTTTATTTCTTAGCATTATCTTGCATATCATCATATACATATACACTCAAAGCCCTTTATTAAGAATTTATTAAGAAAAAAAAAGCACGCAATCATAGCACATCTTCCACAGTCGCCCACAATTTTTGAGCAGCTTGCTAATCTGCAACTATCCCTCACTTATGAACGCATGTAAAGGCAAGAGCTTGAAGATAAATTATTGCATTCTGTACACACAGAATCTGCACTAGCACCAAAGCAAAACAAGATTAGCAGAAAAGCCTTCACTTTCAAGGATTTTGATGGCACTAAAGATGCTAGCACAGTCCTAGCATGGGTTAGTCAATTAGATGAGTATTTTCATGATGAATACTTTCCCAAATGTGAAATGGTAAAGTGCGTATCAAATCATCTCACCAGTAGTGCCGCATTGTGGTGGAACGCCACCAAACAACATGGTAAAAGACCACGTACCTGGCATGCATTCAAAAAGTTGTTTTTACCTCAGTTTTTTCCCACACAATATAAATCTAAAGCACGGCGCCAGTGGGATTTAATTTTACATAGTCGAAATGAATATGTACAGGGCTACATTGATCGTTTTTGGAACTGTTTAATTCAATTGCAAGCTATTGAACATGTCAATCACATAAAATTAACGCGTAAGTATATATATGGCTTAGCACTACAAATTGATCTTGAGGTAGATATGTTTGAATTGGATTCATTATCAAAGGTATTAAGTTGGCCCTTAATGCGAATAAGACACCGAACAAACTGCTAACACTAGCCGTAACAAGAGAGCTTCTTTCTCTCCTAACTTTGACAGGAACGAACATCAAAGCCGTACCTTTTTCAAGAGACACAGATTTGACAATTCTGCTACAACTTCTCAACCTTATGGCAACAACAACAACAACAACACACAGCAGCGAGGCAACCAAAATTCTTCCAACCAGCATCCTGCTCAAAACTCTAATGGTAACAAAAAGGTGAAGTGCTTTAAATGTTTTCAGTATGGTCACTATGCAGATTAGTGCCCAAAAGGTCCTTCTAAGAGCAATAGCAACCCAATGGCCAATCTAATGGAGTCACCCAAAATCCAAACCAAAGACCTTTCGGCAACAACCGCCCCAATGGTGTCATTGCTAACCTCATCGAAGATGCTAATCCCAATAAGAATGAAGTGGAAGCCAATTACGGTGAGTAATATGGTCCTGAGTATGATCACGATGACAACCCATTTTTAGGAACTCCGATATCTCCTCACACTTTTTTTAAAGTGCAAGGCACAGTCAAGGGTGAAAGTGTCACCATTCTTTTAGATAATGGCAGTAGCCATGATTTTATTTTTGTACGGTTGGCATAAAAACTCTCTCTCTCTCTCTCTGAATTTTTCTCAGCTCACAAATTCAAAACTGTTTTTATCAATCAACATTTTAATTGCAAAACCCAAGTCACTGTTGAAGTTTGCATTGGTGAATTTACACAAGCACGTACATTTTTGGTAGCACCATTGGATGGTCTTGATATGATTTTGGGAATGCCATATCGTCATGAATTTGATCCATTGATTAATTATAAAACACGTACCATGTCTCTCACTCATAATAATAAAAAAATTCCATCCAAACAACACTAGCACATCAAAAATTTCCACTTCTCTCGCACATTCAAGCCAAAAGAGCAATTCGAAAACAAGGGAAAACATATCTAGTGTTGGTAAATCAAATCTCCACTGAAACTAAAGCCTCAGATATGTTTGAACCGGATTCACTATCAAAGGCTACTAATTTGGCCCTTAATGTGGAGAAGAAGAAAGGTGGACAACCCTCTCACACCGAACAAATTACTAACACTAACCGTAACAAGAGAGCTTCTTTCTCTCCTAACTTTGACAGGAACAAACATCAAAGCCATACCTTTTTCAAGAGACACAGATTTGACAATTTTGCTACAACTTCTCAACCTTATGGCAACAACAACAACAACACACAGCAGCGAGGCAACCAAAATTCTTCCAACCAACATCCTGCTCAAAACTCTAATGGTAACAAAAAGGTGAAGTGCTTTAAATGTTTTTAGTATGGTCACTATGCAGATTAGTGCCCAAAATCCTTCTAAGAGCAATAGCCAACCCAATGGCCAATCTAATGGAGTCACCCAAAATCCAAACCAAAGACCTTTCAGCAACAACCGCCCTAATGGTGCCATTGCTAACCTCATCGAAGATGCTAATCCCAATAACAATGAAGTGGAAGCCAATTACGGTGAGGAATATGATCCTGAGTATGATCATGATGACAACCCATTTTTAGGAAATCCGATATCTCCTCACACTTTGTTTAAAGTGCAAGGCACGGTCAAGGGTGAAAGTGTCACCATTCTTTTAGATGACGGCAGTAGCCATGATTTTATTTATGTACGGTTGGCACAAAAACTCTCTCTCTCTCTGAATTTTCCTCACCTCACAAAGTCAAAACTGTTATTATCAATCAACATTTTAATTGCAAAACCCAAGTCACTGTTGAAGTTTGCATTGGTGAATTTACACAAGCACGTACATTTTTGGTAGCACCATTGCATGGTCTTGATATGATTTTTTGGGAATGCCATATCGTCATGAATTTGATCCATTGATTAATTATAAAACACGTACCATGTCTCTCACACATAATAATTTCCACTTCTCTCTCACACTCAAGCCAAAAGAGCAATTCGAAAACAAGGGAAAACATATCTAGTGCTGGTAAATCAAATCTCCACTGAAATTAAAGCCTCGTATATGTTTGAACCGGATTCACTATCAAAGGCTATTAATTTGGCCCTTAATGCGGAGAAGAAGAAACGTGGACAACCCTCTCACACCGAACAAATTGCTAACACTAACCGTAACAAGAGAGCTTCTTTCTCTCCTAACTTTGACAGGAACAAACATCAAAGCCGTACCTTTTTCAAGAGACACGGATTTGACAATTCTGCTACAACTTCTCAACCTTATGGCAACAACAACAACAACACACAGCAGCGAGGCAACCAAAATTCTTCCAACCAACATCCTGCTCAAAACTCTAATGGTAACAAAAAGGTGAAGTGCTTTAAATGTTTTTAGTATGGTCACTATGTAGATTAGTGCCCAAAAGGTCCTTCTAAGAGCAATAGCCAACCCAATGGCCAAGCTAATGGAGTCACCCAAAATCCAAACCAAAGACCTTTCAGCAACAACCGCCCCAATGGTGCCATTGCTAACCTCATCGAAGATGCTAATCCCAATAACAATGAAGTGGAAGCCAATTACGATGAGGAATATGATCCTGAGTATGATCACGATGACAACCCATTTTTAGGAACTCCGATATCTCCTCACACTTTGTTTAAAGTGCACACACTTTGTTTAAAGTGCAAGGCACAGTCAAGGGTGAAAGTGTGACCATTCTTTTAGATGATGGTAGTAGCCATGATTTTATTTCTGTACGGTTGGCACAAAAACTCTCTCTCTCTCTCTCTGAATTTTCCTCACCTCACAAAGTTGAAACTATGAGCAATTCGAAAACAAGGGAAAACATATCTAGTGCTGGTAAATCAAATCTCCATTGAAACTAAAGCCTCAGATATGTTTGAACCGGACTCACTGTCAAAGGCTATTAATTTGGCCCTTAATGCGGAGAAGAAGAAAGGTTAACAACCCTCTCACACCGAAAAAATTGCTAACACTAATCGTAACAAGAGAGCTTCTATCTCTCCTAACTTTGACAGGAACAAACATCAAAGCCATACCTTTTTCAAGAGACACGGATTTGACAATTCTGCTACAACTTCTCAACCTTATGGCAACAACAACAACAACAACACACAGCAGCGAGGAAACCAAAATTCTTCCAACCAACATCCTGCTCAAAACTCTAATGGTAACAAAAAGGTAAAGTGCTTTAAATGTTTTCAGTATGGTCACTATGTAGATTAGTGCCCAAAAGGTCCTTCTAAGAGCAATAGCCAACCCAATGGCCAATCTAATGGAGTCACCCAAAATCCAAACCAAAGACCTTTCAGCAACAACCGCCCCCAACGGTGCTAATGTTAACCTAAAGAAAGTGTCCATATCACCTTTCTCATGCATAATCTTCGATTCCATCTCTTTACGCGCAGCAATGCAATTTTAGCCTCATTGCGACTTGCATAAAGACCAGCTAGAATATCCCAAGTCTGTTTGGCAAATTTCGTTGAACGAATGTGGGGAGTAATAGTGCGCTTCACAGACAACACAATCAATGCATGAGCCTGTGCATCTTTTACATCCCGACAAGCTTGCTCGGCTGTAGGCAAAACAACTCTAACAGCAACAATCCTTGCAGCAAGACCTGCAACATCCTCAACATCGCCTACATCCTCAGAACCAGGACATACATCAATGCCCTGCACAATATTCTAGACTCCCTTTGACACAAGAACATGTTGCATCATATAAGCCCACATAGGGTAATTGTCCCCATCCAATCTGTCCTCAGTAGCAAACATCTTGAACACATTTGTGTTGTTGTCAGCCATGGTAAATGTTGCACCTGATGTGAAAATTGCCCAATAAAAGGAGAAACAAAGCGGGAACAACATGTGATATATAGCACAAACCGTAGAAGATTATAAGAGACCTGTTATGCAGAAAACAACACTAATAGAAATTTTGCACAAAATGATGAAATAGCCTGTGCAACATGCATGTAGTGGAAACAGAGACCGAAATGAGCCCGAATAAGAAATCTGAGCGGACTGAGCTCTTTGAGCTTTCCCAAAATTTTTGTCATCCTACAAACGCTCGCCAAAGCTCACTGAAATAAGAGAAAGTGAGCAGGCGTGTGCTGGAGCTGATGGCGACTAAGCCTAGGAGGATGCAACCTGCTTTGATACCAATTGTTGGAATTAGGGTTGCAGGAAAACACACACAGCTTGGACAAGATGAAGGAAGCTCAAGTCACACAAGAGAGAGTGTTTACTTAGTGTGCAATGGAAAGATAGATAGCCCTAGAATGATGGGCGTTTATACAATGCACGGGGGAAAAAACCTCCTAGTGAGGGAAAAAATGCCATGACGGTCCTAAGTGTGTTCACACACATCACTACCACATGTATATGGTAACAATCGTCTACATTGATAGCCTATGTTTCATTGATACATGTTTCTACCATCATCATAACTCTAGCACGTTTTCTCTTTTAATTTTCTACAAAGAGAAAAACATTATCCTACTCAGGCAATCATAGTCATCTTTGACTTCTCATAAGAAATTCTAAAGGTATCATGATCCTTGTTGGTAGGGTCTTAGCATACACTTTTTTTCTATTGTTATAACCTTGACCCTTTTACTAGCTTTATTTTCTCCCTTTAGAATGGCCAATTCTAGAGAGAGAAAATCATTTTGGTAGGCCAAAATTTATTACCTTGTCCTTGTAATCATAGTCATCCTTGATTATGCTTCTTATAAGAATCATAGTCATCCTTGACTATGCTTCTTATAAGAAGCGATTAATCCTTGGTCCATTGGCATTTGCAGAGGATTCCTTTTTTGCACTCGGCACCATTCCATAGTAGATAACCAATCTACTCAGTGCTTGGGAGCTTGGGCTACTGCAAGCATGTCTTAACATTTTAGTTGCACATGTTTCTACAATAGATAGCAAGTCTACTTAGTACTTGAGAGGCAAAGATTTCATAAATGTGTATTTTTAATATTCAAACTACACATGTTTCTAAAGAAGATAGCAAGTCTACTTGGGAGGTAGAGCTACCGCAAGTGTGTGGCCTTTTGTATGCATACACATGTGAAACATTCGTAACATTTATAAATGAAGAACATCTTGGCACAAGGGTCTCAATTTTTAGTTCATTAAATAATTTTGCAGCAACTTGGATTGATGTTTACATTTTATGCAATTCATTGTAAGCAATAACACAGTACATTTAGTCCTTTAGCCAGAGCTCATGCATTATTTTAACTCTACCTTATGCATTCTTTTAGCAACTTTGAAAGGACAATTCTTAAACTTAAATAAATACTTACACAAGACCTTACCATTACTGAACGTTTTGTCTTCATGGTGCTATCTCCTCTTTTGCTTAGGAGGAGCATCTACTATTGAACATTGAAGGAATGTAACCTTAAAGGCTTTTAATAGACTTCCATGTAACATTGTATGCTAGCTAGTAAGCAAGCAGCTTAAGCATGTGAGTTGACATTGGTCAGCTTTGAATATTGGAAGGACCATATTATCATTTTGCCAACTTGGCATAGCGTTTGTTATGACCCATGAATTCTCCTTGCCAACTTCTGTCCCTAGCATACCTTACATGAGCTTTGAGAATCTAGCTTCATTGATCTTGGGCTTTGTGTTTATCATACTTGATCTTTTGACATATTATGCATTGCTCTACATAGTCTTGAATGTCATGTCGCATGGGCCACAGAGATAAGTTTCTATTGCTTATGTTGTGGCTTGAATTCCGTGGTGACCTACATAAAGAGATGGTGCATGCGATTTGCACGTAACCTTCTCATGCAGATTTTTTTTATGCATAGTCGTAAACCATGCAATAAAAATATATCCTTTAGTATGAAACTTCCATGGGTCTTCTTATTCTCTAGGTCAGCCATAATAGGTACATAGTTTTCTTAGCTCATGTAAGTTCTTCGGTTGTGGCCATTGAGTTGTTAGTCAATGTTTGTCAAAACAGATTCCTTCTTTAGAGATAATATGACCCAAGTATTGTATCTCATTGGAAAATAATTCACTATTCTTTTCATTTACATAGAGCTTGTTAGCACGCATTCCTACATTGCGTCTAAGTGCTCTTTATGCTCTTCCAAAGTCTTGGAATAGATGATAGTATCATCAAGGAATACTATTGTGTATGTTCAATGCTTTTCAAAATCTTTATATCAACCTATTAAAGGTTGTAGGAGCATCGTTAAGGCCAAAAGGCATTACTAGGTATTCATATAACCCAAATTGTGTACAAAATGCGGTGTTATATATGTCACTAGGCTCAATATATGTCACTACAAAAGGTTGTAGGAGCACTGGTAAGGCCAAAAGGCATTACTAGGTATTTATATAACCCAAATTGTGTACGAATTGCTATGTTATATATGTCACTAGGCTCAATCCTTATTTGATGGTAGCCACATCTACTCAAATAGGAAGAATTGTAGCTTATCAAATATGTCCTCTATGTGAGGAACTAGGAATCTATTCTTTATTGTGCTCTTATTTAGTGCACAATAGTCTACACACATATGGTAGGACCCATCCTTCTTTTGCATTAAAGCACAGGTGATCAAAGGAGATGACTTGGAAGTAACATTGCCTTTTCTATGAGCTTATTAGCTTGGGAGAGAATCTCCTCTTATTGTGCATGAGAAATACCATAAGAAGGTCTATTAGGAGGAGCTGTTTTAGACACTAGCTCAATGTTATGGTCATCATCCCCTCTTGAGACATGTAATTCACTTGGGATAGCATTAGAGAAGTGTTAACCACTGGCGTCCACTTCTAGTAGTCATGGGCCGGGCTTGTCGGTCCAATAGGAAAAGGGTAAGAGTGATCACCAATGAGAGGCGCACTCTAACAGGAACATTCAAGGGTTAGTTGGCTAAGTATGGGTGCCCAAGTGTGAATGGAGCAAGCTTATATAAAAGTCATCTAAATCTAAAAATCATTCATTCTTTCATTTGTGCAATTGAAGAGTGCTCTTGCTCCATCTCTATCCTCTTCTTCATCATCTCCTTGTGTGTGTGTGTGTGTGTGTGTATGCGTGAAAGAGAGAGAGAGAGAGAGAGAGAGAGAGAGAGAGAGAGAGAGAGAGAGAGGGATTGAGCATTGCAACAACGGCACGGCCGTGGCGAAGCGGTTGAGCACGATGCAGCGGCGGCTCCTTCTTCTTTGCGATGAGGAATCCTTCACGAGAGCAAGCGTAGAGCGATGAGTGACACACCATCGCCATCTTTGAGCTTACTACTTTAGCCTAGTTGCATGCTTGGAGCCATCTGTGGCTCGCACACAGTGCTAGGCAAGGCCCTTGCTTTGATACGTGCAGTAGAAACCCACATTTTTGGCGCCGTTGTCGGGGAATCGCCTTGCACTAAGCTCAAGAGGCACTCTATGCTTCTTTTGTGAGTGTTTGTGTTAGGAAGGAAGAGGAAGAAGAAGAAGTTATTTTCTGCAAGCTTTAATTTCTTGCATACTCTTTGTTTTCTGCCAATGTCTGCTTTTACACAGTTTTTTATAATTTGCACAGTTAGTAGTTAGTAGTGAATGAGTGTTTTCTGCCAATGTCTGCTTGCACACAGTCTTTACATAGTTAGTGATGAATAGCTTGTTTTCTGTCAATGTCTGCGTTTACACAATTTATTAGTTGCACAGCTAGTAGTTAGTGTGTTAGGTAGTGAAAGAGTAAGCAGTTAGCAAAGTAGGAAGCTGTGAGTTAGTAGTTATCAGAGTAGATAAGCTTAGTTAGAAGAGTAGTTAGTTGCAGAAGAGATAAGGTTAGGTTAGTTAGGTGAGTAGGCAAAAATTTTTGTGTGTGTGTAGCCCAAAAAGGCCACCGAAACTGCGCGCAACGATCGACCAAAAAAACTGAAAATATTTAAGCGTGAGATGTGAGCGTGCTCTACGAAAATTTTGGATCGGGACCATTTTCCCAAGCCCAAGCCCAAGCCCAAGCCCAGGCCTCAGTCCTCAGTCTTATGATATATACTAAACTCACTCTTATATATATACCCTACCCCCACAAGAGGGAATGAGGGCATGTGGGACAAGTTCCTCAAGTCTTCCACAATCTCCCCTTCACACTCACCCTTTGGACTTACTAATTCTAACCCTCTCCCCACCTAGGAAAAGACTAGTTTTAGGATTCCAAGGGTTGTACGTAACCAAAACGGGGGCTATAAAGCATGGCACATCCTCTAGCCAAGACGCTCGTTTTGAGCTATCGCACGCCATATTCTATGGCTCGGTTAAAAAAAGGGACCAAAAATACCCAAAAAATGGGTTATAAACGCTTAAAAAACTAGGTGAGCGGCCTCCACGGGCACTCACCAACACCTCTACAGTGTTGAGGTCACATGCACCTACGCCCTGGTCGTGTGCTAGAGGACGAGCACATCGAGAGTGTCTCCATTTACGTAGGCACTCATTATTCCTCTACCTAGGCTCTTGGCCCTTAGCGGGAACCCAAGGTAGTACCACTCAAGACCCGCATATAGCGTCTAGTAACTCTTTCTTTGACTAGGACATCATGGAGGGTTACCTAATGCCTAATCCTGATAGCTCAAGCCAAGACATGCATGCCATGGGCCCACGGTCTGGGCCGAGCGTGCTTAGCCGCTTGAAGGAAACCTTTAGTAGAGCCACTCGCTCAAAACATGGAGGTAACGATGTAAATGGGGGGGGGGGGGAGTAAATTCTCCATTCATGACCAACGTAGACCCTATGCCCTTAGAGAATGTGCACATGAATACTCCATTCACTACTTACCCCCTGACACTTCAGAGCTATTCCCCTCCGAGGTTATATTACCTGATGGTAGAAGCCTTGCTGAAGTACAAGAAGTTGACGGGTATATCATCGCGACTAGGGAAAAGGAAATTGAGAGCTTACGCAAGGCAGAGCAACGAAGAGAGTTAAAAGAGAAAGCTCCTATGTCAATATCTTTTCTAGGAGAGCAATCGAGTGCTCCTGAATTAGCGAACACTAAGGGTCAAGCCATAGAGAACCACATTGCATCTAGTTCAAAGGACACCCCTAGCACCTCAAGCCTAGATGGAGCGTTCCTAAATGAGAATTGGGAGTACGAACTACAAACGGAAACTCTAACCGACCTATACACAGGTCACACCTATCATGTGGGTTGGTTAGATGTCCTACAATCCACAACGGGTGCTACTAGCGTGGAGGATCAACAACAAAGAGTTTGTGAGGTCATCCATAGGGTTATTGAGCTAGAGAGACAGAACAAGGGGATCCATATGCCTTCAATGGGTCTCATGAGATTCTTGGATACAGGGAAGGCTAAGCAACCAACCTTATCGCAAATGGAGACTCCCTCGGTAAGTCCGATGGATGCCCCATATGTTGTTTTGCCAGGGGTCTCAGTGCAATCTGAGCCCACAAGTGATAGCTTTACTTTTCCAAGTCTATCTCATCTTTCCCTTGATGACACCACGGCTACCAGGCCTACCCCAATGATGGGCATGCCAAGAAACACGCCATGGATCTCATTTGTTAGTAAAGCACCGCTACATGGTAGCTCAATGCCGACAACGGCCCCTACAAGTGTGTACCAATCATATGCACCTATGGGTCATCGCACTCATGTAGCCCCTACCCCTCCCATTATTTCAACAACCTATGCTCCACAACCACAATACCCAAGTTCTTATTTCCATGGGACCATATCGGCTAGCATTAGCATGTCACATCCGACGTCTGCTATGCCTAGGGCCACACATATGAACTTTGGGCTGCCACATGGCACAACACCGTACCGAACATGGAACCCAAGGGCTTCCTATGCACGAAGCTCAATGCCAATACCTGCTCCACATGTAGTCTCTGGAGCGCCTTCACCCATGGTGCCTGCTCACTTAGGTGACTTGGCAACATTTGCTCAAGCTATCGGTCGATCTATTGTTGAGAATATGTGTAACACGCCTGATAGGGAACCTAGAAGTAAAGCAGTACAAATAGCCAAGCTCACACAAAAATTTAGTGGAGACGGGGATGTGAAAAAGCATATCAAAGTGTTTGAACAAATATGCGATTCTCTAGGAGAACACAATGACCTGCATAAGAGTAATGCTTTAAGCCTAACCTTAAGTTGGAAGGCTGGGGATTGGTATAGAACCCTAAGGGTGGAAGAAAAAACAATTTACCCTACTCTTAGGAGACAGTTCTTAAAAGAATACATATGAGAGGGAGTGCTTTGGGGTGTAGCCTCTCAGCTCCAGAAAGCACAACGAGAGGAAGGAGAGTCGATGAGAGACTTCATTAGTCACTTAAAGCATTTGAATTCTCGTTGTAATCCAAATGAGCTCTTCAATAATAATCAATTTCTTGATAGATTCATTAGGGGATTATGACATGAGGATATCTACAATGGCCTAGTCATTAGAGGTATCACCACTTGGGAAGTAGTCACCACCAATGCGATCCAATTGGAGGATAATTTAATGATTCAAGGAGAAAGAGTGTCTGTTGAGCCTAAATCTATTAGCTCGCAATCATCGGGGCATCAGTCAATGACCCTAAAGCCTATTGCTAAGGAGCCAAAGATATCTGAGATGACTTTAGCAGATCTCACCAAGGCCATTCAAGAGAGTCTTAGAGACAATCGTGCTCCGCAAAACAATCATATGTATCCAAGAAGGGAGCAACAATGGTGCTCAGTATGCTATGGACCGCATAGTACTAGTGACTGCCCTACTTATAGAGTAAAATTCAATGAGAACTGCAATGCCTGTGGGAGGTATGGTCATCAAGCTAAGGATTGCATAGTATTTAAGCACGCGATGGCCTATAGACCAACCTTAGCATGGACACACACCTCGAGTGCCTGCATTGATGCCGGCCCCACCTCTTGAACAAACGTCACAACACATGGTCCATAGGGCCCAAAATGTTGTTCAAACAACACCCTTACCACCTCCAGTGCTAGGACCGCAACCACCATATCCGAGAATCACTTCTGTGAATCAAGTGGGTTGTGAGTCATCTATTGCTTGTTTGGTAGGCTGTGAGGAAGATATAGACCCTAATATTGCCTATGGGATGGATGCGCTTGGAGAAAGTCCACAATACTACATGGAGGACTATTGGGGACAAGTCAAACCTGTCTATCAAGTAGCTACTCTTGCTGCAAGAGGCCAAAATATCAATTACACTGCTAAGATACCACCTCTTCAATGCTATGAGTGTGGAGGTCCACGTCGTGTGGCCGAGTGTCCTATTAGGCTACAAAAGAACGCCACACTAATGCAAACCAATCAAGTGAGCACATCTACAATGTCGATACTCATGTGTAATCGATGTGGCATAGATCATTTGATTGCCCAATGTCCAAATAATCCAAATGCACCGAAGATCACACCATTAAACTTGATTGAGGTTACCAAGGAGCCATCACAAGTACACCTGTGGTACCGGTAAACGTACTCACATGATCGATGCTCCAAAAACAAAATTATATTCTTGAGGAAAGAGACATGGAATCAATTGCCCAATCTCAGAAAAAGAAGAAAACATGAAGGAAGAGATTGCAAAAAGTAGCGAAGTCAGACCCCAGTTCAAAGACCAACATAGGGACTGGTGACGACCCCGTATATATAAATGACGCTCAAGAGGATTCTGATTCGGGTGAAACCATGGAGACCAAAATGACCACTAAGATAGAAACCAACAAGGAAGATCTTCATGAGCCACAATGGCCAGGATCCAAGAAGAAGATATGAACTTATCCAAACCCTACAGAGGAAATCGAGCGAGTCAAGCAATTAAGGAGTTTGGTTGAAGATACCCAAAGGGATCTAGAACTAGCACCTAGGCAGATCCAGATTACAGACACCATGTTCCCTACGCAACAACAGCCTCACCAAGTCTATAGACCCTTAGCCATACCTAGTGTCATCCAAGAAGAAAGTGACTTAAAGTCATGGGAAAGTGGGCGTACTCACTTCTTGATGGAAAGAATGTTTACAGAGAGACTACCTGATCCTATCGAAGAAATGGAGATCCCATCTTCCCCACGTCAAGGGATTGAATCCCAAAAGGTGCCGTTAAACATTGCCAAATTGATGAATTTCATGTCTTCAGAAGTTAGAACCACCATCATGTCCAAACTATATAAAGACCCTGAGCTAGTCTCAGCTCTTTGCGCCTTCCTCAATGGAGAACTAAAGTTTGGGCCACCACAATTTGCACAGATGGATGGAGCTGGGGAGATTCCAATAGAGGAGGAACACTTAGATCCACAACCCAACCTAGATGAGAACCTTGTGGTAGAAATACCTGTTAACAAGTTGGGACAATACTTTGAGGGTGATGAATCCAATGCGACCATTCCAATCACTACTAAGGGACTAACTGTGAAGGGAATTCTTAATTGTGGCGTTGGGGTTAGCATTGTGACTAAAAATTGATGGAAACTATGGGAAGATCTCACCTTGCGACCACAACCATAGTAGTGAAGATGGCCAATTGGTCTATTGTTAAACCTATTGGGATGCTAGAAGATCTCGACATCAAGGTCTTTGGACATAAAATAAGAATTACCTTCATTGTTATGGATTTCTCCAAGCACACTATGGCATCGAAGATGATCTTAGGACGTCCTTTCATGAGGGAAGCAAAAATGGTGCATGACTAGTCTAAAAACCATGTCTACTTGCAGTTCCAAGATTCTGTCATTCGAGTGGATCTTGTAATTGGTGAGCACATCCCCTAGGAAACAGGTTTATATTTAATCATAGATCTGACACCATAGTTCACTCGGCCCCATTGTAGTATTGTTACACGTGTAAAGCGGACACTGATATTGGGGAAGATTCTCCTTATATGAATGTACTACCTGGGATGACTGAGTCGGATAATGTGGATTGGGTCCACCTAGCAACAACTATAGACACTTGCGGAAATAGGGGGACGGCCTGGGTAACACCTGACGGGGATGAAATGCCACCACTCGTGCCCTTAAATATGCTAGAAGCAATGCATATAGCTTCTGATGACCTACAAGATGAAGGTTTGACTGGCATTGGAACCAGTAGTGTCTCACAAGATTATAGTTTACACGATTTGGGGTCAGAATCATCAATTGAAATTGACTCTGAGGATGAAGAATCTGAGTTAAATCTTAGTGCAAATGTGGGGACAAACCATTCAGGACCCAGTGCTAGCCCAAATGACAATCTATCCAAGGGAGCAGAAAACACAAGAAGTGATTCATCTAGTGACTCTTCACTAGAGATCAGCCGTAATAAAAAATTAGACAAGAAGAGTAAGAGATATAAGAGGCGACAATATCGAGCAAATATGCGTGCTAGAATAAATGAAAAGAAATCTACCGCGGAATGGCTTAATTATATAGGGGCATGTGATGCTCATCGGAAGTTGGTAGATAACTGGGGTGAATACCTTCAAAGCGTTATGTGGTGTAGTCCACAACCCATTGACATCGCACAACTAGAGGCTACAGAGAAGCCAAAGTTGAGCCGTACTATAAGGATACGACAAAATTGAGAGTTAGCTCAACAAAAAAAGGAATCAGAAGTGAAATCACAGTCCACAGAACAACAAGACCCCACAGACTACAAAGAAGCCAAAGTTGAGCCGTACTATAAGGAGACGACAAAATTGAGAGTTAGCTCAGCAAAAAAAGGAATCAGAAGTGAAATCACAGTCCACACAACAACAGGACCCCACAGACTTACACCCTGTACCTGAACATTTCAAATCCTATACCACAGAGGAACGTAAGGTTGTGTATACAAAGGCTCAAAGAAAACCTATCGATGGGAGCAATGGAGTCTATGACGGTCCTGCAATAGTTAAGAAAATAGAGTTAACAGACCCAAGAGAAGAGTCCAAACCTATTTTTATTGCCCAAGATCTGACAGAGACTGAGTAGTGTGTACTTAAAGAACTTCTCAAGGAATTCAGGGATATATTTGCATGGACATATCATGATATGAAAGGTGTTCCACCTTCCGTGGTGCAACACACAATCCCCATGAATAGCATGGCTAAACCAGTTCAGCAACGACCCTACCCAATGAATCCTAAATATGCAAAGATCGTTCAAGAAGAGATTAAAAAGCTTGTGAAATGCGGATTCATATACCCTATTGAGCACTTAGAATGGGTGTCTTCAATAGTGATTGTGCCAAAAAAGAAGGGGAAACTTAGAGTGTGCGTGGATCTCAAGAAGGTCAATGCCGCCACTAGGAGGGACCATTACCCCTTGCCATATTCAGAACATGTGCTTGAAAGAGTTGTAGGGAAGGAAGCTTATAGCTTTTTAGATGGGTACTCTGGCTACAATCAAATCACAATTGCGTTGGAGGACCAATCTAAAATAACCTTTATAACCGAATTTGGAGTGTTCGCATTTCGTGTTATGGCTTTTGGCTTAACCAATGCCCTCGCTATCTTTCAAAGATTAATAAACACTTCTTTTAGAGAATATTTGAGGGAGTTTTGTGAAGCTTTCTTAGATGACCTTTGTGTTTATTCCTCTTGGAAAGAACATCTATCATGCTTACGAAAAGTGTTTCAGATTGTATCGCATCTCCTTAAACCCTTTCAAATGCCAATTTTGGGTTAAACATGGAGTCAGTTTAGGGCATATAGTGTCCAAAAATGGGTTTCCACACATGAGAGCAAAATTAAAGACATTGCTAAATTGCCACCACCTACAAACTATAAAGGAGTTCAAAGGTTCATCAACCATGTTGGTTATTACCGACGGTTTATTTTAAACTTTGCTGAGATAGCTCGTCCTTTGTACAAGCTTCTTATTGAGTTCCACTGAACCGCGGAGTGTGACCATGCTTATGAGTCATTGAAAAAGACCTTGATTAGCGCTCCTATTCTATGAGTGCCCGATTGGAATGTAATTTTCCATGTGCATATTGATGCATCAAACTTTACTATTGGATGTATTCTAGCTCAACCAGGAGAACATAAACTGGACTGTCCCATTAGCTTTGCAAGTCGTCAATTGAATGATGCCGAGAGAAAGTACACCACTACAGAGCGAGAAGGTTTAGGTATGATTTATGCAGTGAAGAAATTTCGCTACTACCTTCTGGCCAACAAGTTTGTTTTCTATGTTGATCATCAAGCCTTGTTGTATCTAGTAAATAAACCTTGTTCCACATGAAGAATTACACGATGGTTGTTAATTCTCCTTGAGTTTGATTTTATCGTTGTGGTGAGACCTGGTAAAAGACATGTCATGGCGGATCATTTGTCTCGTATACCCAATGGTGAAGCCCCTACTGGAGTCGATGATGAGTTGCCCGATACTTCTCTATTCCTAGTCAAAACCATACATGAATGGAGTGAGAAGATTGTGAACTTTCTAGTTAATGGTTTTCCACCCAAAGAGCTTCGTAAGGACATAGCTCGAAAACTGTTAAAAGAATGTGAACCTTACTCTCTCATTGCAGGAACTCTCTAGAGGCTAGGGAAGGATGATATTCTTAGATGCTGTGCCCGTGAGGATGAGTATTTATACATACTGCAAGAAGCCCACATGGGTATAGCCGGAGGACATTTCTCAGGGGAACTAACAACTAAAAAGGTGTTGCAATCAGGCTATTGGTGGCCTACCTTATTCAAGGATGCATCGCTTTTTGCAAAAGATTGTGATGAATGCCAACGTTACAAGATCACGCAACAAAAGGATAGGATGCCCTTACATCCTGTTAAAGTGACTCAACCATTTGAAAAATGGGATTTGGACTTTGTAGGACCAATTAGTCTGGCAGCTCATAGCACTCAATCTCGATATATTATCGTTGCCACTGGCTATGTGACAAAGTGGGCGGAAGCCAGGGTGACACGTAAGGCTGATGCGAGGTCAACTGCCAAGTTTCTCTTTGAGAACATTATTACAAGATTTGGTTGTCCCTTTGACATTCTGAGTGACAATGGTACTGATTGTATAAATGGAGTAATAAAATAACTCACTACCAACTTTATGATAGCTCACCATAAGTCCACACCTTATTATCCACAAGCAAATGGCCAAGCTGAGAGCACCAACAAGACCTTAATTTCTATCTTGACTAAAATGGTGGAAGCTCATCGCATAGATTGGGATTTAAAGCTGACTTCAGCTTTATGGGCTTATCGTACTGCATACAAATTTGCCATTAACTGCACACCTTTTAAGATGGTGTATGGCCAAGAAGCGGTTATGCCATGGGAGTTTGTCGTTCCTAGTCTTCGAGTAGCTTCTCAAGAAGGTTGGGATGATAACCCCTTAGTTGAGCGATTATATATCCTTGAAAGGCTAGATGAAGAGAGGCAATTAGCTGTGCAAAATGCACTTGTGGAGAAAGATAGGAGGAAGAAATGGTATGACCGTCATCTAAAGAACAAAGATATCAATGTTGGTGATAAAGTCCTTATGTCTGGAGTACGTAACGAAAAGAAAAAGTTGAAATATGCAGGAAAAGGACCATATAGAGTATGTGAGATCACCCCACAAGGAACCATTCGTGTGGAGACTCTTGATGGAGTGGAAACCATTGGATTCCTTAATGGGAGAAAATTTAAAAGATATTATGATCCTTTAAGCCAAGAGGGGCTACGTGCCATCCATAAAAAAAAGGCAGCCAAGGCACAAACAGAATTGAAGAATATACAAGCTCAAGCTGAGGCTAAGGAGCGACAACAACGCATAAGATGCCAACGAGAGGCTAACCTTGGAGTTACACATGCATTCCACATTGAAGCCGATGAGGATTGGTTGGACTCTGACACACCTCTACGATACACTATTGAGCTAAACAACGCTTATGAAAAAGTGCTATATAACGCCTTATTGGACACGGGTGCTAAATATAATTTGCTATCATATGGGGTGTGGTGTCAGTTAGGGAAGCCACCTCTATCTGAAAGTATTATCCAAGTCAAGGGTGTCAATAAGAAAAAAACTACGATTTTTAGAATCTAGCACACTTTTGTCAGTTATGACAATGGGGTTGTAGCTCAAGACTTTTTGGTCATGCCTGTTGAACTATGGAGGGTAATATAAAACTGGGATGCATGTGGATGATAGCCACCAAATGCACTATTGATTGGGAGACAGGGGGTGTCACAACGCAGAAACCAACTCTTAGCCCTCCCACTCAAGCCATAGTCCCTGAGATATAGCCTCTTAAGGAAATAAAACCCAAAACATTGCATGTCCAAGAGGTTGAACCATATGTCCCCATAGACCAACTCGCTAGAGCTTCAACTATGTAGTTGAAATAAAGCTTGAGACACACAAAACCCATCCCGATATAGCAAAGAAAACATACAAGCGGGTCCCTAAAGCTTCTTTAGCAACCATAGCTAGTGCTAAAAGACAGGAGCCTGGTAAGAGACGTCCCACTCGCCCCAAAAAATGTAAAGAAACGTTGTGTTGGATTCCTAAAAAACTATTGGAAGCCCAAGGCTACTATGAAGGAAATGATCAAATCTGGGTGCCGAAACGTAAATTGTGCTCTTATTTGTCACCTGGCCCATGTGAACCCAATCTTGTGGCTCCAAAATGAATTGAAGATCGCAAAAAGGAAAAAATCATAGAATGCTACACACCCACTCCAGAGCTAGTTTGGGTACTGAAGAAAGAACGAGTTGTTCCACCTAGCTTAGGAACATGGAAGTCAAATGAAGCTTCTTTCTCTTCATGTAGTTCCTATACGAAAATAGAAGCTTTGACACAACCGCCACCCACCATTGTACATATCCATACAAACAAGGAAGAGTTTGCACCTCTCATTGTAAGTTCACCACCTACAACAACGTTGCAAATAAAATAATGGGAGAGTACCTTACCACCCTTGCAACTAGATGAAACGCATAGGGCGGTCGAAAACTATTGGTTAAAGCCTTCACCCATAACAACTTGGAACAATTGGTTTCAAAAGGTGACAACATCATTCCAAAAGGTATGATCTACCCAAGGAAGGGGGGAGTGTTTGCTGACATCCATCATTCACTTGCTTCCCTCTCAACCTTCCTCCCTGACCTCTCAATATCCAATCCTAGGGAATGTATATATAAAGCCTTATACTCACAAAAACAAGATAAAAAAGTAAAAGAGCAAGAGCCACCAAACAATAATGTGGAAACTTACAAGTTCTATACATAACACAAAATCATAAAAACACATTATGCACAAGAACACGACCCTTGTAATATTTGCACTCTAACCATCATCTATTTGTGTGTACAGATATGGCTAATACGCTAGAGTCATCCACTCCTGCCTTGGGTGATAGGTACCCTCGTTATTTTTCACAAGTGTTTTACATGGTCTTTCCGGTGCTTTCCTGTGAATGGGATTTGGTAGCTACGCTAGCATGTGAGAGGAATTTTGAGGAGTTAGAATGGCTGATACGTCTCTTAACCACGACTAATCCGTACATAGTAGAGAGTGTCTCTCCCATTGCACAAGCCTATCCTTTTGACCAAGATGACTATAGCCATCTAGTGACCTTCTTAGTAACCATTGGTGCCTCTGATGATGAAGAAGATTTACATGATTACACGGATGGCACATATGGTCTCACAGAATGACTTTGTTTTTCTCGACGACGAGGATAGGGGTTTAGCCTTAGGGTTTCCCCCCAATCTCTACAATATCCTATTCCCTTGACTCTCTAAGGGGAGTGCAAATAATTAGGTTAGGATTCTTTATGTTTTCTAATTGTGCTCAATAAGTGTTGGTACCTTTTCCCACTGATGTGCCTCTGTTCGGTGGATGTTTGGTGGTAACTATTGTGCAGTTTGTGACTACATAAGAATTCCTTTGAAGGATAACGACAATGCATGTTTACATGTCACAACGGATGTTCTCCATTATATCAAGTGTACTACTTCCTTTTATCTATGCTTCCACATTTACATGTTTGCATCTTGTCATTTGAATTCGAACAATGCATAAAATTTATGAAGTTGTGACATTGCCAATTTAGATACTATAATTTTTCAAACTTCTAGTACCTTGTTCTTCTCTTTGAGTTTGGTCTATTAGTTGGCTTTAAGTAGGTATCAGGACCTTAGGCTAAACTACGTTGCTGACTTTAATTCCTAAATAGTCTATTAATTGTAGTAACTTTAGTAATGTTTTAAGCTATGAGGATATAGTTCTCTCTAGTTTATTCCACCTAAGTGTGACTTGTGTTATGGAAGCCCATGTGTTAAGCTGGTATTTGAGACCTCAAGTCTCTTGGCTAGTTTATGCTCAAGCTGGTATTTGAGACCTCGAGTCCCCCAGGTACTTGTAGCAACTATGACAACAACAAAAAAGAAAACAAAGAAAAAGAAAAAAAGAAAGAAAGCAAATAGCACAAACTTCCTTGTATTTTATGTGGATCACACTTAAGTGGTATAAGTGACAAGACCACTAGTCCTTAGACCCCGACGAGCATTCATAGGGTTAACTACTCTTTAGTCGACATTTTGTAATTAACGTTGATCAATCTAGTACTTACTTTAGCCCTAGCTCTTGTGTACTTCTCTTAGAGTTGATCTAATAGACCCTAACTCAATTGTATTTTATTCAGGTACTACGCTTGTTCTAGTTGGCAATGTTACAATTCATGAATTTGTTTTTGCATTTCTTAGAATATCATGTATGCATCTCACTTATTGCACACCTGTACATGCTGCCTTTGAGCTTTCACAATGTTGTTTTACTTCTAACATAGATACTTCAATCGTGGATCCCGATGTTGCACTGATATATTTCGAGGACGGAATCTACATCAAAAAGGGGGGCATGTTAACCACTGGCGTCCAGTTCTAGTTGTCATGGGCCGGGCTTGTCGGTCCAATAGGAAAAGGGTAAGAGAGATTGCCGATGAGAGGCGCACTCTAACAGGACCATTCAAGGGTTAGTTGGCTAAGTATGGGCACCCAAGTGTGAATGTGGCGAGCTCATATAAAAGTCACCTAAACCTAAAAATCATTCATTCTTTCATTTGTGCAATTGAAGAGTGCTCTTGCGTCATCCTCTTCTTCTTCATCTCCTTGTGTGTGTGTGTGTGTGTGTGTGTGTGTGTGTGTGTGTATGCGTGTGTGAGAGAGAGAGAGAGTGTGTGTTTGTGATTGAGCATTGCGATGACGGCACGGCGGCGGCGAAGCGGTTGAGCACGGCGCAACGGCGGCTCCTTCTTCTTTGCGGTGAGGAATCCTCCACGACAGCAAGCGTAGAGCGGTGAGTGATACACCATCGCCATCTTTGAGCTTACTAGTTTAGGCTAGTTGCATGCTTGGAGCCATCTGTGGCTCGCACACAGTGCTAGGCAAGGCCCTTGCTTCAATACGTGCAGCAAAAGCCCACAAGAAGCAATCATGATATGATTGAAAGAAAAACAGGTGCTTCTTTTTGTCATTAGAACATTAGTTGGTATTAGATTCCATAGTGGTGGGAGAGGAGTCTTTGACAAAAACCACTTCTAAGAAAAAATAAGAATTTATTAATTCTGTATGGAAAAACATGTGAATCGTTTCATCATTAAATCATGAGTTCGTATTAGATTCCATGGTGGTGGGAAAGGAGACTTTGAGAAAAATCATTTATGAGAAAGGAGAATACTTTATTGGTTTTTGTATGGATACATGTGATACCATTAAAATTGTACTTCCCTTCCTATTGGTACTAAGACACATAGCTCTATGAAGAAAACTTATGACTCTATCAAGAAACTTAAGTTGAGCAACCATGCGATGAAACCATGGCGCTCCTAGAATTACATCCCCATGAAGCAAAGGAGATACAAGGAATTCTTCTTGTAACATTAATAAGCTTTAGCTTCTTTTGTGAACATTTAGGTAACTTCATGTGAGGTTGGTGATGTAGGCATCTCTCACCCTTGCAGTCCTTGCTCATGTTAAAATATTACGAGCCTTAATGGACATGGCATAACAACCATTGGTTGAATGAATCTTAAAAGGTATTTGATACATTAGCAAAATATTTTGTCCTTGATACCATGTTGTATGGTATGCTTTTATCTTTCGACTAATAATAAAAGATCACACCCACACTCTTTTGTAAAGAGTGAGGATCTTGAACACAAGAGTTACAATACTTTAATTGTGAGTTTTCTTTTACTACAATGTTTATATGTTATTTATCTCAAGAAAACATCTTGAAAGCTATACATATTTGTTTGCCAAAAGTAATAGATGATCATCATATGAAATTTTCTAATGTGTAAGTTTGTTACTTACTCTTTTGTTGCCATATTGAGATGGTGTCTTTTATCTTTACTACATTGAGGCAGATATCACACCAACACTTTTTTGCAGCAAACCTTGTACGATCTATCCTTAGCATGAGCAAATTTTTTAATATCCATTATAGCCATAAAATTTTTTAATATCCATTATAGCCATAAAAGAAAACATGCTCGATAAATTTAAAGGTAAAATAAATCTATTACCTTATTATTTGATTTATGTGTTTTTGAAACAAAGAGAAGAGAAATACCATTGATGTTCACTCTTGAGAACATGGTCTTCCTTTGTGGAACACTTCAAATAATGAGAAACATATTCAAAGATATGGCTTTCTCTCAAGTAATGTAAAGGTGAAAACTTGTCATCATAACATATCTTAAATGTCACAATGTCCTTTAGCAAGAGAGACATGGGCTTTAAGCACAGTCTCCTACCTCATCATTCATGGCACTTGTGACAGAAAACCTTGTGTGTTAACTATAGTAGTAGCATCTCATCTACCATGTTAAGTCGACATTGAGATATGCTACTAAACTACTTTGGATCCCTGTACATTATGAGAAAGCATAATTTACGTGTCTTTTCTTGCCCAAAATGTAAGCAACATGAAAAACCAAATACATGATTAAAAAAACGAGGGTATCTTTTTTAGTGGAAGCAACCATTTTCCCAAGAGTCCTTCCTTCTTTAAAAGAAGAGCAAGTACGATAGCTTGATTTTAGTCTTCTTGCATAGAGAAATTCCAACTTTTTGTGAGCAATTTCTTGATGAGATGCTCAAGCTGGTGCTCATGGTTCTCCTTTTTAACTCTATCTTGTGACTTCAGATGCCTTTCATTACACTCTCTTGATGTTTATGTTGTTACTCTCGTCTTTGTTTGCTTAAACACAACATTCAAAGAGGAAAATGGATGCTCTTTTTGGGAAGAAATTCATAACAACATGCATGGTGTGAATCTCTTCCTCTATTTTGTAGCAACTCTTTAGAGCTTCAAGAGGACTTCTTTCCGCTCCTTGAAAGAAATCCATAGTGTTCTTTGAGCTACCTATGCTATTGAGATTACTTGACAAATCTTAAAGTAAGAGCTCTCCTATTTTTATTAGAAACACTAGAGAATAAAATTTGAATAAGAACTAACAAGAAATGTTTGCAGTCTTTGCTTTAATTTCATTTGTACAATTACTGATTAAACAACAAAATTAAGACATTTCTTTATTTTTTCTTTCTTGTCTCAATCATCTCTTGATTGAGAAAGAGAGAAACCTTTGACATCTTTAAATCTTGCCTTGCGATGGTGGAATCTCACAAGTCAAGCCTCTCCATAGAAGAAGACACCATCCTTGTGATTTGATACCAACAAAACCTTAATTAGCTTTAGCTTGTTTTAAGCATAGACTCACCTTAGCATAGGTTACATTTTTAAGTGCATAACGAAGCATTGTCTTCACATACATATTCAAATTGGCATGCTTATAAACCAAAATTAAAGAGAAGATTATTAACATGAGATGACACAAAATTGAGGGCTAGATTTTATAAGACTGACCCCCTTCATCACTCATGCTCTTGGAGCTTTTTGCAACAAAGATAATCTTGAGTATACATAGGACTGTGGAGGCTAAGATCTCTATGACCCAAGCAATTTAAAGCCTTCCTTGATCATCATAGATTATTCTCCTCTTCTTCCAAGCATCAATGAATAATCAATACAAAGATAATGTAGAGTAAATAACTGAAATCCATGGGGCTTTGGTTATGAATTTGATAAGAAGAAGCTCTACAACATAGTAGTATAGGGAATTCTAATGAATGTTCCTCAAATTTCACATAGTCTCTGATAATCCCATCATATGACCTATAAAGACTTGGAAATAGCTTTCAATTTCTTCTACAATGTTGTAGAGGTTGAAAAGAGATAACAAGTGCAAGTTGAAACAACAGTGTTTTTGATTTGCATCCATATGCAATGACTTTGATAAAAAGCTTTTGCAATCCAACCTTGTATGAGCGAGTTATGCCCAGTTTAGTGAAAGCTACTTTTTCTTCCTTTTCAAAAATAGTAACTTTGAATTTCTAGAAGAAGGTCGAAGAGTCCAAAGAAATGTGAGGAATTAGCTCCTTCTGGGATTTTTTAAGAGGCATATGAATTGTCTAAGCCTCATGCTCTTCTACCCACTTTGCCTTCCGTTCATATCCTCAATAAGTCATATTTTTTTGTCTTGAGCCTCATAAAAATCTTGTGAGATCTTTTAAAAAACATTCATGCACTTATAAAGTGTCATTCATCTTTTGGCACTTCCTTGCATGCCTCATTGTCCTTTGAAATTTGCTCTCTCTTTAAGCGTAGTCATTTTGGTATAGGAAACTTACAGGATTTCCTAAGCACATGTAGAGGTAGCGTAAACCTTATGGAACTACAAGGTCCTATGGCGCACCAATCTACCATAATCTTAACATGAGACCTTTCACTCTATCTTATTTTCTCTTTTTAAAATGACAATTATAGTGAGAAAAAATCATTGAAGTAGACCAAAAGTTTAATTTTGTGACTACACTCTTATAGAGCTTCCACAAGAGCATACATCTCTCTGAATTGACCCCTCAAGATCCCATTCCATTCCTACAAATCTTTGAAACATTGTTGATTAGTCTCCATGCCCAAAGCAACAACCACAGCTCTCATACCAATTACTGTTATTATCGTGCATGCACTCTATAGCTAGACTTCATTGTGTGCTCCTTATTCTCTTGTATAGAGATAAGAGTAATAGAATGGTTAGGGAGGTTAATAATGAGTGGACAACCAACCATGTATGACTCGGAGTTATTTGAGTGACAAGGGTTGCAGAGGTAAATTGAATACTCTCTCTCTCTCTCTCTTTCTCTCTAAATTGTTTATGTACTCCTATCTTTTCAAGTTGGATTGAGGATGAATGCAATACCATTGTATTTGATATTTCACTTGTTCTCTTCAATTGACATTGTGTGTGCCATGGTGAATTGCAGTGACATAATAACAACAAAGTGATCAAAACAAAGCATAATATGCCTAAAGGAAATTTTCTTTTAGGTCTCATTGTGGGCGAGTAAAAGAATGTTTCAATTGCATTCAATGTAGCTTGAATTGCACGATGTCCAACATAAAGTGCAGCATGTGATTCAGATATAACCTTGTCCCTTAAGGAGTGAATAACACATAGGCATGAGCCATTAAGAAGATAACTATCTTGTGTTCTTGTGTCTTCCCATTTGCTATGACTGACATGACATCTTTAAAATATGAAATGGTAGCATATTCAGCTAATGTAGACATGAGCTCAAAGTGGTAAGTCACATATTCAGCATTAGAATGTGCAACTACTACTTGATTGCATTTGCCTCACACGTAAGCTTTGTGAGAATTAAACTAAGAAAGAAAATTAGCCCACCCTTTTTTTCAAAATGAGCTTCATTTGCCTCATAAAGTACTTGAGATTTTGATCAACCATTTATGTAACCAAAAGTGTCACAAGAAGGTAGTGCTTCCATGTATCCAAGGCATGTGAGATTACCAAAAGCTCTCTTTCATAAATGCCAAAGGCCTTTCATTGATATAGGAGATCCCATCATCATCATTAAAGGTAAACATGTACTTCAACACTATGACAAATTACATGAGAAGATCAAAGTTAGGAAGCAAGCAAGGTCATTGCAATGGACAAAGATATGGATGGAAAATGAGCTTACACCTACACAAGTGAAGAATAGACAAACAAGAACTTATCAACGTGTATCAAGCCAGAAACGAGGCAAATGGGCAGTCTATAGAAGAGGTCAAGCAATGATTCAAGAATTCCAGTCAACTAAGACAGACATCAAGGAGGACACATGAAAAAATATTATTTGCATAATTTTGAGCTCATGCTCATGGAGAGTGCTCTTTATCCCGTGTACTTTAAGTAGCAGGGGACTTTTGGATCTTCCCTCAATTACCTTGAAAGGTGCTTTTCCCGTGGAATCATGTACAATGTTATTGTAGGCATACTCCACTAAGGGTAAGTACTTCTCCCATTGGGACCTTTGATCTACTTCCATTACATAGGCTTTTAGTAGATCAAGAATTGTTAGGTTAGCTGTTTCACTTTGGCCATCCGTTTGGGGGTGATAGGCCGAAGAGAAGTTTAGCCTTGTCCCTAAATTCTCAAAGAGACCCTTCCAAAAATTATTGGTCATTCTAGGATCTCTATCCAACACTATGGACATTGGCAACCCATGGTACTTGAAGATTTGTGATATGAAGAGGGTTGCCATTTGATGGGCTTTGATAGTCTTTTTGACAGGTATAAAATGAGCTTGTTTGCTAAATTTGTCTACTATCGTCCATATTCCCGTATTCCCATAGATAGACTTAGGCAATCCAAAGATAAAATCCATGGATATTCTCTCCCATGGTGAATTAGGGATTGGCAAAGGTTGAAGCAATCCAGGTTGCTTCCCTCTATCAAACTTCGTCTTTTGACATACCACACATTTCGAAACATACTCTAGTGTGTTTGCTTTCATGGTAGGCCAATAGAAATATGTTTCAATCCCTTCTAGGTAGATTGAATCCCTCTATGCCCCACATAATGTGGAACTACGAGGAGTTCCTTTTCATATATGCCTAAAGCTTGCTCAATAGGGTCGAGCCTTTGACTTTCATAGGCTATGGCGTGCCCTTCTTGGAGCAAAATAGATCCAAGGCAATCACCACAAGCGTCACATTGGACCTCAAATGGCTTTGAGAGATCCGGCAGTGTAAGCACAGGTTGCGAGATAAGCATTTCGAAAGTATTTTTCTCCTTGGTAGACCATGTATACCTAACGTTTTTCTTTGTTAGGTCATGTAATGGTTCTGCAATTTGTGAGAACTTTTTTATGAAGCGTCTATAGTATGCACACATACCTATAAAGCTTCTTAGTTCATGAAGATTCCTTGGATTAGGTCATCCTTTTATTACCTCCAACTTTGACAGATCCATTTGGATGCCATCTTGAGAGATACTGTGACCTAAATATTGAATCTCTTGTAAGAAAAACTCACTTTTCTTTCAATTAACATAAAGTTTATTCTCTCTTAAGACTTGAAATATTACCTGGAGGTGTTGCTTGTGTTCGTCTAATGAATTAGAGTAGATGATTATGTCATCAACTAGTGAAAAAGGTTCGGTGAGGCTTGAATAGCTTCTCCACCATCAAGCGATTGAATGTGGCTGGTGCATTGGTCAAGCCAAAAGGCATGACAATGTATTCATAAAGACCAAACGTAGTGCGAAATGCGATCTTTACAATATCTTGATCAACTATCCTTATTTGATGGTAGCCACTTTTTAGGTCAATTCTACTAAAGTAGGTCGACCCTTGTAGCTTATCAAATAGGTCTTCTACCCGTGGAACGGGAAACCTATTTTTGATAGTGATCCTATTTAGTGCTCTATAGTCGACACACATACGATATGTACAATCTTTCTTTTGCACTAATAGCACATTGAACAAAATGGAGATGAGCTAGGCCTAACCATGCCCTTCTCAACTACATCATGCACTTGCCGCATAATCTTCTCTTATTGAGCTTGAGAAACTCTATTAGGAGGTTTATTAGGCGGTGAACTTCCTGGAAGAATTCAATTGCATAGTCATCATTGCCTCATTTAGGAGGTAGTTCACAAGGGATGTCGTCAATAAAAACATCTTGAAAAATTGGATAACTCTGATTTCTTTTTATTGTTTATATTTTCAAAATCTTTAACAAAAATCATGTACATGGAAATAGAGCTCTTTATTGACTTATTGAAAGCTTGCGTATATACAATGGGTATGGTGTTACCCATCTCCTTAGCGTCTATGTACATATCTTTTTCCCTGAACCTAAAGTAGATTTTCCTTTCAAGGAATTTAATATTGGCAGGCATGCAATCAAACCATGTTGCCCCTAGGATTACATCCTTGTGCTTGAGAGGAGAGATAAAGAAGTCCTCTTTGTCCACATAGCTTTGGACATGGAGCCTCAATTTCCCAATTAAGGGAGTGACTGAAGATTCTTGCCCCTTGAAAGCACCATCAGTGGGTAGGACATCTCCCATCTCATAGGCTTGGATGCCTAGCTTGGTGGCCAACTCTGTGGATATGAAATTGTGAGTAGAACCAGGGTCAAAGAGAATAAAAGCATCATGTTCTCTTACCTTTCCCCAAGCATGGCATAGAGGAGACCCTTTGTGATGAACTTCCTCTTCTTGGATTTCAACCAAGGTAGCTCTAGAAGGCTCATGGCGGGTGTTCTTTTGGGGGCAAGCACGGTATGCATGCCCTTGCTCGATGCATTTGAAACAACAATTATCCTTGCGATAACGCTCAAGCTCTTCAGGAGAGAGTTTGTTTTTGCCTTTGTAAACTCCCTTCTCCTTAACTTTGTTGTTATTGGAATTGCCCTTAGGACACTTTTGGACATTGTCCTTCCCCTTAGGCTCATTGGAACCCTTGTTTTCTGTGGGCTTAAGATTTCTCTTAGCCCCTGTTTGGAAATTGATTCGTGAAGCCACCATAGTATGGTGTATGACCGCAGATATGGTGGGTGGCCTTTGGGAGTTGACATACTCCACCATATCTTCAGTTAAGCCCGCACAAAATTGTTGGTTTTGCTCTCCAAAATCCATCTTTTTGAAGATAGTGGCTTTGAGATGTAAGTCCCAAAACTTGTCTACATATTTGTGAATGGATTTAGGGAGAGAGATTCAAGCTTCGCCATTCGGTGAGTACTTTGTCTTTGGCATTGGTGGCCAAAAACTGCTTCATGATGGAAGCTCTTAGAGCTTTCCATGTTTGTGGGGCTTCACCGTTTGCCCGTAGGCTAGACCACCATTGCCTGGCGGACTTTTGAAAGTGCATAGCTACATGGTGCAGCTTAGAGGACTCCGTGAAGCCCTCATCTCCAAATGCCGCATTGAATTGTTCGATGAAAGCCAAGACTTTGTCCGTAGCACCAAAGGTGTCATTGTAGGTAAGGAAAGAAATGCTCTTTCCTCCCTCTTTGAACTTCTTGAGCTTGGACGGTCTCTTCCACGCGGCATAGGATTTCCTATGGCCTCTTCTTTTTGATGGTTCAAAAGTTGCACCATCGCTTTCTTCAAAAGATAAAGAATTTGAGGAAGATGGAGAAAAGGGTGACCTCTTTCTCACCTTTTTCTTGCCTTGGTCCTCCTTGTCTGCACCATCACTTTCTTCATAAGAGGAAGAGGATGAAGAAGATGGAGAAGAGGGTGACCTCTTTCTTGCCTTTTTCTTCTCTTGTTTTTTATCATCCCTCTTTGAATTATGGTGTGGAGAAGTGTGCGATGGTCTTCTCTGTTTAGGAGGTGATGGAGAGTGTTTTGCCCGCCATCCTCGTGGAGCCATCTCCGCCAAGGTGGCAGGAGTCTCACTTCTTTCTCGTTCTTTTGGTGGGGGCTCTTGAGTTCTCCTTTGGGAAGGAGATGCGTCGTCAAGTAGTAAATTTTTGAGCCCTTCGTATGGGTCCTCTTCTTCTTCCCGAATCGGAGAGAGGCCTCTTTTAGAAGTCTCACAAGGAGGCTTCCTAGGTACTCTCTCTTCATGGTGGGGAGCTTGGAGAATCTCATGAGCATGAAGCTACCGTTGCACTTCACTTTGGAGGGATGGATTGCCCATGGCTTGTTGAAGCCTAGAAACAAGGCAGTTAACAAGCATAGGGGCATCATTAGTAGCCTGCTCATTAGAAAAATCAAAGCTATCAACATTAATTTCACTCTCTTTACTATTGTCAGCCATTCTAACAATTTTTAGGTGTACTTTGGCACTTCAAGCCCTAGTTGTTGCTCCTCTTTACCCCTTTAGAAAAGCACTCAAGCTATTGTACCTGTGGCTCGAATATCATTAATTGCAAGGAATAGAAGAGAGGGTCTTTCAAAACCAAAATAGTACCGGCTCCTGTCAAGCTTCTAATAGCTCAATAGTGGTTAAGCCATAGGCAAGCCTCGTAGGACTCCACTATTAAGACCATAGCTCTTGATGGTGATTCCCCGTTATCTGCACGAAGGCAGGCGCACTGCAAGGCTGAAAAATCCCTATTCTATATACTCGATTGCAATTAATAATACCAACCATTTATAGCTAGCTTGAGGACCTCCCTTCTTGAGCAAGAAAAGAGAAACCTTGTGCTCTAATACTAATGTAACATTTAATGACCTAGTAACTTGTATGTAGTGGAAAATAGCATAAACATAGTGAGCATTTCACTAGATAGATTCCTAATGAGCATAGCAAGAGTGCTTGGATGGAGAGAGCAACAAAAAGCATAACACCTAGTTAGATAGGTATGAACAATACTTCAAAAGAGAGAGAAATTAAGCTATTGACAACAGTTGAGGACCGGATTTACATGGAGCCGGTCCCCCCTCCAAAAGGCTTTGTATTATAGGTTTCCCCCATCAAGGGAGACATTTCACAATACAATACTTTGTGTTCCTTCAATAACTTGATGGTGCAATGAAGATGGAAGTTTCAAGCACCATGCACACACTTATAAAACACAACATCAATTCCCTCACGGTCTCAGACCCAAGACCTCACACACCTTCGAAGATGGTGAGAGCTAGCGGGATATGAGAGTAGATTGAGAGGAAGAAGGAGTAGTCTTAGGAGAAAGAAGTATATCTCCTCACATAATCACTCATAAAATCTTAGCATAGCTTAATAATTAGCATGGTAGAGGAGGTGAGCATGCATTGAAGCTTGGCTCTTGGTTGGATTTGCATCACAAAGCCAAGAGTTGTTGGTGTAGGCCTCCCTTCTCACAAGCTTGGAGTAGATGATAGCTTTCTATTAAAGCTTGAGAAGGAGAGAGAGAGTCTTCTTGCTTCACACATGAGATCGTGTGAGTGTGTGTGTGTGTGTGTGTTAATGCCTTGCCAAAATCAGCCCCCTCTCTCTCGGTCGACCCCTCTTGCAAAATACTCATGCTGGCACCCCATTGGACCCTGCAAAGCTTAGCCAATGAAAATTGAGAAGCATAAGTGATAGACTTTTGACATGTATCCCCCTTTCCCCTTTTTTTAGAGCTTTAGGTAATTAAATAATGCAAACTAACTCTCATTGGACCCCTTTGTCTTCTGGCCAATAGAAATTAGGCAAGCCATTGGGCTGTTGAATGCTCATTGGACCCCTTGGGAGACTGTCCAATAGTCTTCTAGAGAGCTTAATTCTTATTGGTTCTTTTATCAAATGTTTTTAAATGAATTAAACTAGATTTACTCTAGCCTAATTCTCATTGGTCCACCTCTATGGCCATCCAATAGGATTTGAGTGCACCTTGTGGGCAATTGGGCTAGGGAGCTGACATGTATCCATTATGCCCTTTGTGTAAAGGGGCTTGCATGAGTGTGTGTGTGTGTGTGTGTGTGTGTGTGCGCGTGCGCGTTTCTCTCTCATCCCCTACTAAAAGGGCTCGCCCCCTCCTATGTAGGAGCTTGCAAAGACTTTTTGGCACACTACAAAGCATCCAATTTTCCCTAGGGTTGGACCATTGGACATAACCTTTGAATTTTGGAACCTTAGCATTTTGGAAGTCCTAATGGGCTGAACCCTAAGGTCTTTGGAGCCCATTGTTGCACATTGGTATTTTGGAGATGGCCCCCCCTTTGGATCCCTATTTTCCCTCCTTTGGATCCCTACTGTGGCCGGTCTGCCAGCTTAACCAATATTCTAGCTTTTTCTCCCCTGGCATTTCCCCATGTTAAATGCTCAGTTTAGCATGAGAAACTTAGATATTAGTTATTATGACATGTCCTATGGACAAAGTTCGGCCTCAACAGGGCGTTATTATAGCTTTCTTTCTTTCTTTGTTTATTGCCTCCCTTGCCTCTCTCTATTTCTCTCCCTTTTGCTAGGTTGTCTCTCACGCCACCCTCCCTCTACCTCTCTTACATAAGATTAATATAGTTAAAGATCTCTCTCTCTCTCTCTCTCTCTCTCTCTCTCTCTCTCTCTCTCTCTCTCTCTCTCTCTCTCTCTCTTTGTTCATCAAGAATCGTCTCCAAAGCAAGTGATCCTTGGTTACGAGACAAGCAAGGATCTCAATATTTTTTTAAAGAGTTAAACCTCAGAGCAAATTTGTTGTGAATTCCCTCGTCTACTACCACCATCACCTTACTTGCATAGGGAAAGATGGAGGGAGGATCGAGCTTTGGTATGCTCGTGCCATTGTTTGAACCCCACCTAGAGATAAACTTGTGCAAACTAAGAGGTGAGCATGCAGAACACAATTATCCTTTTTAATAAACTAAGCCTCAAGTAATTTAATCCAAAAATAGTGTCCCTTATTTGTTCCATACTAAAATTATTCATTACTTGCTAGATTCCCTTCCCCCCTAATTTATATCCAATGTATGTTGTTTGTGGGTCCTTTGATCACCATCCCTCCCGCTACAGACCCTTCCAATTCATCCTCTTTGCCATGGTCTCTTCGTCTTTCATACCTTGTCTCATCTCACCGCAGTTGTGTGTGTGTGTGTGTGTGTGTGTGTGTGTGTGTGTGTGTGTGAGAGAGAGAGAGAGAGAGAGAGAGGAGGAGGAGGAGAAGAGAGTTTTAACTTCATAGAAAACTATCACAAGAGACCTTAAAGATCTATCCGACGAGGATATATATATATATATATATATATATATGTCTACAAATGTGAGGGGCAAAAGAGAGTAGGGACAAACTCTATTCTCTCTCTCTCTCTATATATATATATATAATATATATATATATATATATATAGAGAGAGAGAGAGAGAGAGAGAATAGAGTTTGTCCCTACTCTCTTTTGCCCCTCACATTTGTAGACCATTCGCTGCCTCTTTTGCGAGCCCATTGAGAGAGATGTTGATGGCTCTGCGTTTCTAGATACCTGATGAAGTCTAATGCAAGCCTAGGTGCACTGAGAGAGAGAGAGAGAGAGAGAGAGAGAGAGAGAGAGAGAGAGAGAGAGAGAGAGAGAGAGAGAGAGAGAGAGAGAGAGAGAGAGAGAGAGAGAGAGAGAGAGAGAGAGATTCATGTGTCTTGCTAATGTTGTTGTCGACTACCTTATTGCAACCAATGACACACGCTCAAAAAAGGTGTAGCTATGTAAAGTGCTGCATACATAAAGCAACAACATCAACAACGCTATGTATCCACCTTTCTCCAACACAAAGGCCACAAGCCTCGTAGGCTACAGGCCTTGCCTTTGACTCCAACACGTAGGCCACATGCCTTGCCTTGGACACTAACACATAAGCTAGAGGTCTTCACTGAACTCATACACCACAGGCCTTCGCAATGAAAGCATGTAGAGAAAAGCCTTCCCTTTGCTTAGACATGGATTGTCACTTGCATGCAAAAGAAAGACGTAAACTGTCAGTTTTGCATGCATTTTGAAACAAATAGTATCTTGCAAGATGCCACTCAAAATTGCAGTTTTCAAAGACAGAGTCCCCTACTTTGTCAAGTGGAGACATAGTTATTGACCTTATTGATAAGACTAGTACAACGGCGTCACCTTCGGCGGTGCTATGTGACCATACCCTAAGACACAACTAATGAAGTTGGATCCCCTCTCTCTCTCTCTCTCTCTCTCTCTCTCTCTCTCTCTCTCTCTCTCTCTCTCTCTCTCTCTCTCTCTCTCTCTCTCTCTCTCTCCCTCTCTCTCTCTCTCTCTCTCACTCAGTTTTTGCAAAGACGATGGCTAAGTAGTAGATGGCGGTAGAGTGGAGAGTAGAAAATTGGAGCTTACATTCATACACATATGCCTTATGGTATGATTTTTCCTCAAGATAGATGTGAAGCATGTAAGAAATGACACAAATCCAAGCAGAAGAAAATAACCTAAATTGACTATGTGTTAAATCTTTGTTATCCATTCTACCTCAAACTTTCCTTGAGTCTCTCTCCAACATTCTATCGATCTTCACTTAGCTCTAATTCCTTGATTAGGTTCCCTATCTCTATCTTCATCGTAGGCTTGCGGTAGCTCCATCTCCATCCCAGTAGTCTGCAACAACTCCCTTGTGCCCCAAATCAACCGCTCTAAGTAGCAGTCTTGGCCAAACACCAATCTCAGGCACTTTGAGCAGCTATCTTGCCCAAAAAAACCCACAACTGCTTGGGACCTCTCTCTCTCTCTCTCTCTCTCTCTCTCTCTCTCTCTCTCTCTCTCTCTCTCTCTCTCTCTCTCTCTCTCTCTCTCTCTCTCTCTCTCTCTCTCTCTCTCTCTCTCTCTCACACACACACACACACACACACACACACACACACACATTGTGTCGCATTTACTATGATTTCATGGAAAAGGTGCACTTTTCTTCATCATCGCCGCTATTGGTCTTCGAGTTCCTCAGTCTCATTAGCGACTTCTCTCAGCAAGTTGTTGCAATCTACTTGCACCCTTAGAGGCATCCACAGAGTTGGCCCCCCTTCTGCACACGTAATAATGTTGCTAGACTGACCTCCAAGAGAACAATCGTCTCTCCACATAAAGTCTTTTAGAGTAAAACCGCCAACTTAAAGACAATGAAAAAGAATCAGCTCATGTCATCATGTGTTGCAACATTGGAGGTGTTTTGAGGGCGGAAATGGGAGCCCATGCCTTGGGGTACATGACAATGTCGGCAGTTTTTTATCTGACAGCCGATAAAGGAAATGCGACATCATTTTTTGATTCGCCGTGTAAAAAAACAACACCTCATAGGCAGACATACCTGTTGGTTTGACTCGCCGTGTAAAAAAACAACACCTCATAGACAGACATACCCGTTGGTTTAAAATAGGACAACAAATAGCGAGTTTTGAACATCGGGCTAACCGTCCTGTCACTCAATCCTTTGTGCACTCCCTCCCAATCCTTAACAAATGTCCTTGATCTAGGTGTGTCTACCTATTGGGGGTTTTACTCTAGTGCATCTCTCTCCTCGCAACTCCTATCATGTAGAAATGCGAGCGCCAAGTTATGCATGTGGGTTGTCAACTTGGCTGCAGGCTACACATGTGGGTTGTAAACTCAGTTTGAGGACTGTCTTAATGTCACGACCAAAAGAAGATTGCCGTGGAAAGCACACAAATGAATAGAGGTCAAGGCTAATTAAGTAGGAGTCGAAGAGGAAGGAATTGAAGGGAATGCTGGTCCCCACGGTTGTCAAAGAGGGAGAGGGCCATTTTTTATAGCTGTAAACTCGACTACGGACTGGCAATTGCATGCACGATGCTCCATTCCTCAACCACATGCTACTACTGCACTCCTCCTCTCCTAAGACTCTCTCTCTCTCTCTCTCTCTCTCTCTCTCTCTCTCTCTCTCTCTCTCTCTCTCTCTCTAGCTCTTTAGCCGATCCCCTTGGCTAGCCACATGTTCACCTCCCCCAAGTTGCCCTTTCCTTCTCATGAAATCAAGTATCATCTCCCTCTTGGGCCCTCCCATGTGGACAGTAATCCAGAGAGAGAGAGAGAGAGAGAGAGAGAGAGTCACCCACACCGTCATCTCGTTATGGGTAGTTCTAATAACAAGAGGCCGGTGTGGGTCTCTCTCTCTCTCTCTCCTCTCTCTCTCTCTCTCTCTCTCTCATAACGAGATGCCGGTGTGGGTGACTCTCTCTCTCTCTCTCTCTCTCTCTCTCTCCAACAAAAAACGCAATCGTTTTTTGACCTAGTAGACATCATTTTACTCTTTTGATCATAACTTCTTCATCCGAACTCCGATTTGGGTGATCTATAGCCTCAATCGAAGAGCATGAAGCCCTCTATGCATTGATGTAAAGATATAAATTTTCAAAGTTATAGAAGGCATTTCTGTAACAGCATTTCTGAAGTGAACATGTTCAAAAAATTGACTCTCATCTCTTATTTTACATACAATGTCTTCCGGCACTCGCAAGGGTTCTTCTTCTTCAACAAAGTCCACAACCATCGTGGAAAATGATCCAAGATCTCCTAAGTGTGGAGATAGCAACACAACCACCCAACCAACGACATCGGAAACCATGATCATGGCATACTTGGTATCATTGCAAGAGACCATAAACAAACAAGGGGAAGACTTGCAATGGAGAATGGCACACTAAGGGTACTTGTGGTTGAGAATGAGAATTTCAAGAGGACACTTGAGATGCAAACAACAAGTTTAATGCAACTTGAAGAGGAAATCAAGGAATGTAAACGCTCTCTTGTGACTTGAATGCTTTGAAGGAGCGGATGAGCAAAGTAGAGCATGACCATGTATTGAAAGAGGATAAATTTGACACCATGAGCCGGGATGTATGTGACATGAAAAATGTATGCACAAACAAGTCTTGGGCTGATGTATATGGTAGCAATGTGGTTGCTAATTCCTCACTCATACAAGATATGGCTCAAACAAAGAATGTTAAGAATGTGGATGTGGGGGAGTTGAAGGAACGGGAGTCACGTTCCAAGAACATTGTTATTCATGGAATTCCCGAAGAGAAGCTAGAGACACCTCCTTCTCTTGCCATTGTTATTGAAGATTTCTTCAAACCCCACTTTGGCATGTCCGGAGTTGGTCTATGGAGCACATAGAGTGGGGAAGCAAGGAGCTCCTCGCTCGGGAGAATGGCCAATTGTATGCACCATGAAGATCGTACTATTAAGCAACAAAATATGCGTCGCAAGGCATATGAGGAAAAGAATAAGAAAAACAAGGAGATCTCTCATGAAGAAAATGTGCCCAAGGAGGAGGCAAGTCCCTCGAGCAAATAGGGATGCGTGACCTATGAGACCGAGTTACAATTGAAAATATGCTTTTGGAATTGTAATGGATACCCATGGAATGCGGGGGTTGGTATTGATGAACTAACAAGCAAAGCCGATGTTGTACTTCTTGTTGAAACTTGGGAGCATGATACACAAAGGATTAACAGCTTGGAGAATTACAATGTACATTCATTGATGTGGTCAAAGAATCTTAAGCAACGAAGAGGACAAGGAGGGGTAGCATGTATGGTTAAGAAAGGATTGGAAGATTTTGTATCAATTATGAAAGATGACAAGTACAAACGTTATGTATGGCTGAAAATTATGACACCAAAAAGAGCACCCATTTTTGTAGCCGGTTGCTACATTCCTCATCATGATTCTCTCTTTTATACTTGCATGGATAGAGATCATCCATTTTTTGATTTAGAAGAGGACATTGCTTATTTCAAAGGTGAAGGTGATGTTATTGTATTTGGGGATATGAATGCTCGCACAAAAACATTGCAACATGATACTCAACAATTTGATATGCCATACATTTCAAGGGACTTGGAGGAAGTTCACTTCTATGATCGTTCTTCAATGGATGAGAAAGAGCCGGATCACTATGGAAAGTTACTTTTACACATGTGTAATAGCACGGGTATGCTCATTGCCAATGGTGTATCTTTGTGGAGTGGAACCAATGGATTTACATGTAGGAGACATAATGGAGATAGTGTGATTGACTATATGCTACTCTCCGAAGCCATCATGTATCGCATAAAGAGTTTTATGTTTGGCCAATGGACCCCGGAATCCGACCATCGCACTTTATTTATTGACCTTTCATGTGGAGAAGCAACTAAGCATGATAATCTCAGCCAAAGGAAAGAAAAATTATCACTATGTATGGATTTCAAATGGGCACCAATGTACATTGAAATGGTTAAGCAAAATTTATGGATGAAAAAGCTTCAATATGATGTACCATTGGAAACTAAATGGGAAGCTTTCAAGAAAGTTATTTGTTCTTGTGCCGAAGAATGCTTTGCTATAAAGCATCTCCATGGTATCAACAAAGATAGATCACGCAAAAGGTGGTTTGATAAAGAATGTCAAGATGCTCGAAAGTCCTTGATAAAGCTTAATGCAACTATGGGCAAATACAACTATCAAAGTCATTTGCATACATACAAGGCATTGATTCAAAAGAAGAGAAGAAGATGGAAAGTAAAGCAACAAATTTTTCAAGTCCAAGAAAAGGCACATGCATGTAGAAGATTTTGGAGAAACTTGAGGGACAAGCGGGTTGAGAATTTTGGTAACTTGAGTCTTGTGGATATGTACACACATTGTAGACAATTATATGAGCAAGAAAATGCTGAAACAATGCCATTTTATGGTTCACTCCCATGTATGCCTTCTTTTTTTACTATTGAGGATGTATGCATTGGGCTTGAAAATTTGGCCACCCGCAAAGCGGGAGATCTTCAAGGTATCAAGCCGGATATGATCAAATGGACACGAGATTTTACCCATGAGTGGATGTGTGATATGTTCAACCTTGCACTTCAGCATGGTATGCCTTATGATGGGAGTACTAATTGGGTTAAGCCTTTGCATAAAGGAGCGGATGTAAAGAATGTAAACAACTGCCGGACTATAATGATTGGATCTCTTATGGGAAAGTTGTTTGGGTGCATAATGGAGATGAAGTTGAGTGATTGGGTTGAAGATAATGACAAGCGTGCAAAGAGACAAGCGGGTTTTCGTCGATGCCATAACACCATTGATCATCTTGTCACTCTTCGTGTTCTAATGGAGGAAAGTCGGTTGAAAGGAAAGCGATTGTATTGTTGTTTTGTGGACTTTAAGAAAGCCTTTGATATGATTCCACGTAACAATTTGTGGAGAAGGATGGAAGAACTCCAAGTGCCAAGTGAGTTTATACTTGCGGTTTCTCGAATCTATGAGAGGGTGATTTGTCAATTGTGCATGGGAAGAGAACTTTCAAAAAAATTTGTAAGCACTATTGGGGTTAAACAAGGATGTCCGTTGTCACCAACTCTCTTTGGTCTATGCATCGATCAATTGGAACAAATGATACTTGACTTTATGCAAGAAGAAGGCATTGAAGAGGTCACTATTTGCAATGCGGTAATCATGCTTTTGTTGTATGTGGATGATGTAGTGCTTCTAGCACATTCTTTAGAAGATGCACAAAAGCTTATGGTTGTCCTTGAGAAATTTTGCTTGCATAGTGGGCTAATTGTGAACGAATCCAAGACAAAGGTTATGCTTGTGAAAACCAACCATAAGGAGAAGTCATGCTTTGTGTACAACAATGAGACACTTGGAGTTGTTGAGAGCTTTAAGTACCTTGGCCTTGAGGTTTCGTCCAATCACAAGTGGCATGAATGTGCTATGCGTCATTTGGAAGCAGGAAAGAGAGCATATTATGCATTTGAGAACATGTGTAATTCGGGAAACATCAAGTGTTGGGTTTTCAAGAGGTATCTTTTTGATGCATTGATGACACCGGTTCTTCTTTATGGAGTTGAAGTGTGGGGCGGTAGCATCTCAAAGTCTACTTGGAAAGAGTTTGAGAATGTCCAAAAGCGTTTTCTCACAAACTTTCTCCAACTGAAGACACAAACACCATATATGCTCCTACTTCTTGAGTCGGGATGTCTTCCAATTGAGGTTATGGGCATGGAAAGGGTTGTGGAGTACATGATAAAGATGCGTCAAAACCCCTCACATCAACTTCCTACAATTGCATGGGAAGCAAGCAAAAAAGTTCAAAAGACGCATAAAAGCAAGATCTTGAGCATGGGATGGATGCAAGACATAAAGAAGTGGTTTGGGAGATGGGATGCATTACACTTGGTACATGATGCTTCAATTGACTCCCAAGTGAATGAAGCTTTTCTACAATGCCAATGTATTACGGCTTGGGAGAAATCCGGTGGGTCACGCTTCATACATTACACCACCCATATTGCCCCCAACTACAAAACCATGTTCTTCACTGAAAGAGGAAACCATACTCATAGTTACATGCTTGAGCCTATCCCCTTGTCGACGATACGCACTATCGCAACCATTCGGCTTAGCTCCCATTTCCTCAGATGAGAGATAGGGCGTTGGGGAAATGGAGAAGAGTCAAATCAACTGGGCACATTATGCTCACTGCAAGTTCGAGAGTCTGAGTACCACACACTACTAGAGTGCTCAGCTTTTGGTCACATCCGAACTTGCTTCTCTCACATTTTCAGCCATAACTTAAACCTGCACACTTTCCTCTCTCAGTCAAAGTGTGGGCTCTCCATTACGACTCTCATCACCACAATTTTGGAGCATCGAGAGTCACTCATCAGCCATACACATACTACACCACATGTAACTTTGCTCCCATAGGTCATATTTGACCTCCGAGGACGATAATAAAATCTCTCTCTCTCTCTCTCTCTCTCTCCCCCCCCCCCCCCCCCCCCCCCCCCCCCCCCCCCCCCCCTCGTAGAGTAAGTAGGTCAAAGAGGTCAGCTATATATATACACTTGTGTATTGTCACGGCTCGCTGTTGTTGGTCTTCGTGCACGCCTTGCCAAGCTCATCCCAGCACCTTTGTGCTTGGTCTCAATTTTTCTATCATGGGATACAATGCTGGTGATCGCCTCACTGGTGCTAGCTAGAATGAGGTCATGGAAATCATAGTGAGCAAAAGTTTGCTCGTCCTCATCGCATCCCTTACCGGCTTCAGGCTGCACCCTTTGGATTTTATCGGTGGATTGCAAGTGACTGCAACTATGATGTCCTCGCCATTGTGCATCCAGCGGAAGGTTGGGTCGCTGCGGAAGTTTCCCTCCTTATGGTCAACATACCTTGTCCCTCTTTGAATGCGAGAAAGTACTTTCTTTGCCATGGTTTCAGCTTCTACAGGTGCCACAAATCCAAGCAGAAGAAAAAAACTAAATTGGCTATGTGTTGGCTATGTGTTAAATCTTTGTTATCCATTCTACCTCAAACTTTCCTTGAGTCTCTCTCCAACATTCTATCGATCTTCACTTAGCTCTAATTCCTTGATTAGGTTCCCTATCCCTATCTTCATCATAGGCTTTGCAGTAGCTCCGTCTCCATCCTAGTAGTCCACAATAGCTCCCTTGTGCTCCTAATCAACTGCTCTAAGTAGCACTCTTGCCCAAAAACAATTATCAAGCACTTTGAGCAGCTATCTTGCCCAAAAAACCCCAAGTGCTTGGGACCTCTCTCTCTCCCTCTCTCTCTCTCTCTCTCTCTCTCTCTCTCTCTCTCTCATTGTGTCGCATTTACTACGGTCTTCATGGAAGGTGCACTTTTCTTAGTTCCTCAGTCTCATTAGTGACTTCTCTCAGCAAGTTGCTGCAATCTACTTGCACCCTTAGAGGCATCCATAGAGTTGGCCCCCCTTTTGCACACGTAATAATGTTGCTAGAGTGACCTCCAAGAGAACAATCCTCTCCCCACATAAAGTCTTTTAGAGTAAAACCCCCAACTTAAGGACAATGAAAAAGAATCAGGTCACTGTCGTCATGTGCCGCAAAATTGGAGGGGTTTTGAGGGCGGAAATGGGAGCCCATGCCATGACATGTCGCCGTTTTTTCATCCAATAGTCGATAAAGGAAATGCGACATCATTTTTTGACTCGACGTGTAAAAAAACAACACCTCATAGGCGGACATACCCGTTGGTTTAAAACAAGACAACAAACGGCGAGTTTTGAACATCAAGCTAACCGTCTTGCCACTCAATCCTTTGTGCACTCCCTCCCAATCCTTAACAAATGTCCTTAATCTGGGGGTGTCTGCTTATTGGGGGGTTTACTCTAGTGCATCTCTCTCCTCGTAGCTTCTATCATGTAGAAATGCGAGCGCCAAGTTATGCATGTGGGCTGTCAACTCGGCCTGCAGGCTACAGATGTGGGCTGTAAACTCGGTTTGAGGACTGCCTTAATGTCACGACCAAAAGAAGAGTGCCCTAGAAAGCACACAAATGAATAGAGGTAAAGGCTAATTAATTAAGTCGAAGAGGAAGGAATTGAAGGGATCACTGGCCCCTACGGTTCTCAAAGAGGGAGAGCACCATTTTTTACAGCTGTAAACTCGCCTGCAGGCTAGCAATTGCATGCACGCTGCTCTATTCCTCAACCACGTGCTACTACTGCACTCCTCCTCTCCTAGGACTCTCTCTCTCTCTCTCTCTCTCTCTCTCTCTCTCTCTCTCTATGCAGGATACCTGTAGGCTACACTTGTATGTAGGAAATTTCTCGCGGTAGAGTAAGGCAAAGGAAGATTTGCAAGAGGTCGGCTATATACAACACTTGCGTATTGTCACGGCTCGTCGTTGTTGGTCTTCGTGTACGCCTTGCCAAGCTCATCCCAATGCTCTGTGCTAGGCCGCAATTTCTCTATCATGGGATACAATGCTGGTGACCGCCTCGTCGGTGCTAGCCAGAATGAGGTCATGGAAATCATAGTGAGCAAAAGTTTGCTCGTCCTCATGGCAACCCTTACCCGCTACAGGGGGCGTCCTTTAGATTTTATCTTTGGCTTGCAAGTGACTGCAACTATGATGTCCTCGCCATTGTGCATCCAGCGGAGTCTGGGTCGTTGCGGAAGTTCCCCTCCTTGTGGTCAACATACCTCGTCCTTTTGAATGCGAGAAAGTACTTTCTCTGCCATGATTTCAGCTTCTACAAGTGCCGCAAATGAATCCTTTCGAGCAGAGGAAATCTTGATACATTGTTGAGCTATCCTTCTGTTGCAAGAACGATGCTATCACCGACACGTTGCCGAGCGCGTGAGCAGCATCTCTATTTTTGCCCACTTGTCGGTAAGGCTCAGAATGACGTGATTGAGGCCGCCATTCCATTGCGAAAGAGTGCGATGATGGAGACGGAAGGGAAGAACGAAGAAGCACTGAGGCTCCATGATATAATACTGTTGGGTTGCAATCTGACAAATGGTTAGGTCTCATAGGATTTAACGCCTCCACACTCATCTCTCTCTCTCTCTCTCTCTCTCTCTCTCTCTCTCCCCCTGCCTCCAACCTACTGGTTCCTTCGCCTCCATGAGCCTCTTGGTGAGGCTTACATGGCACCGTGGCGGACTGTGACCCACCCACAAAAAAAGGCAGTGTAGACTCAGGGATCACATGCTCTCACACACATACACACGTGCAGACAACATCAACATGGGACGATAGCATGAGAGAGGAGGGATTCTGAGGGAACATGTGGCGGTAGCAGAAGAGCTCACACAGGTTTTGTTTATCTCTCTCTTCCTCTCTCAGCTTGCAAAAGTTCTCTCTCTCTCTCTCTCTCGGTCTCGCTTGTGTGTGAAAGAAAGTGCTTGCACCAATAACTCCTCTCTCTCCCCATCCCTTACTACACTACCCTACCCTGGTTTTTGTGCACGCCCAATGATTGCGGAGGCACACAAGCTCTCTCACCTTGCTTCTCCTCAGCACATAGTCACAAACTCTCGATCGTGTGCAAAATAAAGTGCTTGCACCAATAACTCCTCTTTGTCCCCATCCCTTACTACGCTGGCCTACCCTCGTTTTTGTGCACGCCTAATGATTGAGGCGGCACTCAAGCTCTCTCACCTCGCTTCTCCTCAGCACATAGTCACAAACTCTCGGTCTGTTCGACCGCCAAGCCGCAGGGCACACTGGCTGGACTAAGTAGCTTGTGCCATGTGGCAGGAGGGGGGTCGGAATCCCTCCCCCTTTTATTATAGTATAGATCTAAACTAACATAATATGGCGCTTGGCAGAGCCTTGCCACATATCTACAGCTGCGAGCCGAAGGCTAGAGACAGAAAAAAAGAGCTGGCAGCTTGCCTGAAGAAAGAGCACACGCACTACAAATTAATGACAGCTTCAAATGATTATGTTCCAGTTTGGTGGCAGCTCCTCGCCAGGCTTTCAAGCTCATTTACATGCGTGGTGTGTGTGTGTGTGTATATATATATATATATATATATATATAGAGAGAGAGAGAGAGAGAGAGAGAGAGAGAGAGAGAGAGACGAACGCAGAGACGTACATCGACGTCGAAGCTTCAGAACAAGTGCTTGCTCCTTTGGTATTGTGTGTGTGTGTGTGTGTGTGTGTGTGGAGCAGACTGCACGCACTTGCAGGCAAGGGCTCATGAGTCATATCCTCTTCCTTCTCTGCTACACTTGCATTGTCTGCACGCGTACCTCATATATTTGGAGTGTTGTTTACTAATTATGTGACCTCTATTCTACAAATGCGACCTCTGAGCCGACCTACTCTATCTCCACAGATTGAAAACTTCAAATATGGAGTGTTGTCTGTAAATGCTATTCGGCAAGCTCTTCCTATCTCTTCGCCTTTGAGCCGACCTTCTCTCTCCAACCTACGGCAAATGCAGTTGTACCTTGGTCGACCCAAGATGCACCCTAATCGCCCTCAAGCTACCGTATGGCTACAACATGGTTGCTCCCTTAAGCTACTACATCACCTACTACACCTGCAACCCATAATATGATCGAGCGCAAGCTGATAAGGTGCGCAATGGAGTGAGTGGAGGTACATGACAGCACCACGAGTAGCAGATCAGTGGCCTAAGTATGTAAGCCTGTTGGGGTGGCCAGAGTGTGTAGCGCACATGAGCACCTCAACAAGGGGAGCAGGTGTTCTCTCTCTCTCTCTCTCTCTCTCTCTCTCTCTCTCTCTCCCCATTATCTGGGTAATATGTTGGAGTCCATCTTCTTCCATGTTCATTGCAGCTACATAACTACTCCAAGTGCTTTGCCAATGAACAAAGACTTGTGCAGCTTTGAGGAGGAGATTGCAGCAGCAAAGCTGCCACAGGTTGAGGCGGTTTGCTGCGGTAAGATTGAGAAAGGACAAAGGGTCCATGAGAGACCGATGTGGGGTGAGCCTGTTTTTTTCACACTAGAGAAACATAGCTCTTCCTCTCTCTATCATTCCCCATCGTCATTAGAGCAACACAACTCTCTCTCTCTCTCTCTCTCTCTCTCTCTCTCTCACACACACACACACACACACACACACAGTTGTGTGTGTGTGTGCGTGTGTGTGTGTGTGTGTGTGTGTGTGTGTGTGTGTGAGAGAGAGAGAGAGAGAGAGAGAGAGAGAGAGAGAGAGAGAGAGAGAGAATGAAATGAAATGTTATATTAACATCTTTTAGTGGGTGCAGTCACACGCAAGTCGCGACGAGTGCTTCTGACAGTGATCGAGGTGTGAGTGAAGCAAGGTAACTTTTTTAAAATTTTGGTTATATCTTCAATTCATGTACTTCATGTAACGTATTCAATTCAATGAAATGTTATCTTACCAGCTTCCACTTAACATTCTCTCTTATTGTAGGCAGTGAGTGCACAAGCCAAGGTGAGTGCAATGGCAATAGTCACTGTGCGTGAAGCAGCTCGACCATGTAACTTTTTAAAATACTTGGTTATACTTTTTATTCATTTCAAATGTTTAATTTATGTCTTTAATTATTTAATTTATTCAATCATTTAACTTAATTCAAAAAGATTCATAAAGATACACACACACACACATTTTGTTTCTTAAAAAGAAAGAATGAAGAAAAAAAAGAAATGTCACCATTAATAAATTGGAACGAGATCAAAGGGAAAGGGAGAGAGAGAGAGAGAGAGTAATGTCAAGACGAGAGGTAGAGTAAAATAATAAAATATTCTGTGAGATAAGATGAAAAATAGGGGAGAAAGAGAGAGGGGGGTATATTGACATGGTATGTTAACTTCCTCAAAAGGGCTAAATGGCCTATGAGATTAGAGAGAGAGAGAGAGAGAGAGAGAGAGAGAGAGAGAGAGAGAGAGAGAGAGAGAGATTTACGAAAGTGAATTGAAATGATATATTAACTTTCTCAAAGGGGCGTAATGGCCTATGAGACCAAAAGATTGTGTCCATACATGGTCACAAAGAGAAAGAGAGAGAGAGAGAGAGAGAGAGAGAGAGAGAGAGAGAGAGAGAGAGAGAATACACACACACACACACATGAAAATGAAATGAATTTGAAAGGCACTTATACACATACATGAACACATAGTACACAGTCATAGAGAGAGAGAGAGAGAGAGAGAGAGAGAGAGAGAGAGAGAGAGAGAGAGAGAGAAGATACACACCACACATACACACTCATTCGGGCACGAGAAGGTATGGTTGTTAATGTCATACGAATAGTTTCAAAAGACCCCAAGAGTGTAAGTGCCATGATGCCAGGACTAATTCCATTAATCATGAAGCACCCTAATGAGTCTTGAAATGAAGGCATGATACTTAAGAGGGCATTGCAATAATCAACCTCCTATTCTTCACAATAACCTACCACATCTGGGTGTTCTATACATCATGCCACTTGCAATTTTGAACTTAAAAACCTAAAACAATCCAACAAAACTAAAAGTTGTATTGGATTTGATAATTTTTACTTCATGAAGAGAGTTTCAAGCTCACGAGGAGATGACGTTAGCATCATAGAAACAGTCCCAAGAGACCTTGCACATCTATCCTTTAAGTCTTGAACTCAACTTGTTATTCGAGAGGGAACTCAGATATCCAAACTCATAGTCAAACCCAAGGAATGCTACTCAAGAGTCAATTGAGATATTCCACACTTAGGGCCTAGACGGAAGTTAGGGGTCATGCTTATCTTGAGAAATCTCATACTCTATCCGGTGAATTTTAATTTCAAGAAAGACCTCACATTCAAGAGGAAAGGAGATCAATCAGACTACCACATTTGCATGATAGAGAGGCTGTGTGAGTACTAAAAGAACGAAGTGTTTAATGTTATAGTGGAAGAAGGAGCCTTGCCATGTGGTGTGAACTGTGAACCAAAGGCTTTGGACAAAAAAAGGAGCCTAGGTAAGGAAAGAGCTCGCAAAAACCAATGGCAGCTGCGAATGATAACCTCCAACTTGGTGATGTCCATGCTAATGCTTTCAAGCTCATTTTCAAACTCTAGGCATGCTACTAAAGATTCAATTGAGATAATCCCACACTCAAGGCCTAGAAGAAAGTTAGGGGTCACTCAAGATGCTGAAAAGGGCATCTCTCCAATCACAATCACTTATGCTTGCATCTTGAAGGCACGTGTCACCACTCAAGATGCTGATATGGGCAGAAGAATTCAAGATAAGATTGTTATTCAGGGGCTATTGGAAGAAAATGTCGCGCTTGGCAATGCCTTGGTCGATGTGTATGCCAAATGTGGTATCCTTCAAAAAGCACAAAAGTGTCTAAGGAGTTACCTATCCCAAATCATGTCTCTTGGAATTCATTGATTGCAGGATATGTTGAAAGGAGGCAAGGCAAGGAAGCTCTGGGCTCTTTCTCCAAAGACAAAGTGGGACAAACTGGCATTTGAATATGGGTAAACAAGTATTCGTAGGTTATTGGTGATAGTGTCGATCATGTGTGTGTGCGTGTCATGGAGAAATGTATAAAGATACACACACACACACATACACACACACAAACACACATAACGTTGGTAAGAGCGAGCGAGATCCGTCGGTACGCAAGTCGGGTGAGCTAGTATAGATAACGTAGTTGCCAAGTGCTTGGCATATTAGAACTACTACACTAAATATCAACCCTAGAACAAGTGAGAGGCTCACCGAAGCCAAAAAGTAGTCATTCTTCTTGGCACTTGGCCTTGGAGGACCCAAAAACTATCATTTTAAATTTCCGACCTATGATATTGAAGCTTTATGACTGCAGAGGAGGGCAGGACGGCTAGTGTGAAAAGCTTTGTGCCCTTTTTGAGTAGGGATCTGCTCCTCGCCACTCTCTTTTGCCTCCTGTGCTGAAGCTCGCGTTCGTCCAACCATGGCCGGCTCCGAAGGCTACGATGCGCGCGCTTATGACGCCAAAATGGAACAAGTGTGAGTGCTTCCGAAACTACTCAACAGAGAGGAAGAGGACATTTTGTTTTTGCCTCATTTTTCTGTGTTTGAGAGAGAGAGAGAGAGAGAGAGAGAGAGAGAGAGAGAGAGAGAGTTTCCGTTTTCTGTATCGGCATGTAGTAGTAGCAATATAGAATGAGTATTGAGAAATGCGATCTGTTGATCCGCTAGCTATAACTTGTCAAACGACCCCCCCGGAACCTCCCAGTACCTTTCTTTTTGGAAGGTTGTAGCGCCCAACAAGGTTTTTAATCAAATTAAATTCGTCTGCTGAATGTCTTGGTATTTCAATCATTTAATTTTCCTTTCTTAGTTTCAATGTTAGTCTGTACAGAAGGGATTGTGAGCCAATGCTTGTCTAGTTGAGTAGAGGTCGTTCAAGGTTGTTTTTTGCATCAATGGGCTGACAGGACGTGCTCAGATCAATGGGGGCTTCTTCACCTTATCAGTTTTTGTTGTCGCTTTGCCGACCTATTTTGAAATTTGAGGCAGGGGCCACTGTTGTTTTACTTTTGTAGTAGTGACTTGAAGTTAGGGGTTTTGTCAGAAAGATTGTCTTCATTTTTTAAAACCAAAGTTGCTGTTTTATGCTCGAGTACATGGTGTGTATTGAGTCTTAGTATATACTTGGATTCTCTGCCTCAGAGTATTTTAGAGCGTGCAAGTTATGGTTTATGGTGTCATGTGCAGTCTCACAGGTGAGGGTGACGAGATAAGCTCTACTTGGAACGAGGTTTGTGAGACCTTTGATGAGATGGGTCTCCACGAGAACCTTTTGAGAGGCATTTATGCATATGGTAAGGTGTTTCTTATCTGCTCATTGCCTTGTTGGTAGGAAAAATCATTGGCTTACAAGTTTTGTTCTCTAGGTTTTGAAAAACCTTCTGCGATTCAGCAAAGGGGAATTGTCCCCTTCGCTAAGGGTTTAGATGTTATTCAGCAGGCACAATCGGGCACTGGCAAGACTGCCACCTTTTGCTCTGGAATACTTCAGCAGCTAGATTATAACCTGTTTGATTGCCAGGCACTTGTCTTGGCACCTACCCGAGAATTGGCTCAGCAGATAGAGAAGGTGATGCGTGCGCTTGGTGATTATTTGCAAGTGAAGGTACATGCTTGTGTTGGTGGTACAAGTGTAAGAGAAGATATTCGAATTCTTCAGAGTGGAGTCCATGTTGTGGTTGGCACTCCTGGTCGAGTTTATGATATGTTACGTCGTGGTTCAATGCGACCAGAATACATCAAGATGTTTGTTCTTGATGAGGCTGACGAGATGTTGTCCCGTGGTTTTAAAGATCAGGTAAAGAACTTGTCAATTTCTCTTGAGGTTTTTGTTGAGCTAATACCCTGCTCAATGTACTGCATATGGACTTCTTATTGTTTAGCAAAAATTCTCTGTTCTTAAGCTGATAAATGTTGTTGAGCTAATAACCTGCTCAATGTACTGCATATTGTTTTAGCAAAAAATCCATCTGTTCTTAAGCTGATGAATATGCGATCTTTATGCAGATTTATGACATATTTCAATTGTTACCACAAAATCTACAAGTAGGAGTGTTCTCGGCTACCATGCCTCCAGAGGCTCTTGAAATTACAAGGAAGTTCATGAACAAGCCGGTAAGAATCTTGGTCAAGCGAGACGAGTTGACATTAGAAGGTATCAAGCAGTTTTATGTGGATGTCAACAAGGAGGATTGGAAGCTTGATACTCTCTGTGATCTATATGAGACTCTTGCAATCACTCAAAGTGTCATTTTTGTCAACACTCGCCGTAAGGTTGATTGGCTTACGGACAAAATGAGAGCAAGAGATCATACAGTTTCGGCGACTCATGGAGACATGGACCAAAATACCAGAGATATTATTATGAGGGAGTTCCGATCTGGATCTTCTCGAGTGCTCATAACCACAGATCTTCTTGCTCGTGGGATTGACGTGCAGCAGGTTTCCCTTGTTATCAATTATGATTTGCCTACCCAACCTGAGAACTATCTCCACAGAATTGGGCGGGGTGGCCGCTTTGGTAGAAAGGGAGTGGCAATCAACTTTGTTACCAAAGACGATGAAAGGATGCTGCAAGACATTCAAAGGTTTTACAATGTTGTGGTAGAGGAGCTACCATCTAATGTTGCAGATCTCATATAGGAGATATGTGCAGTGGTCAAGGGCTGGGGTCTTTTTCCCGATTTTATGCAGGCTCCTGGCCAAGTTTTTGTTTGAGCTAGAAGGAATAATGGTTTCTTGAGCAAATGCAAGTTTTCGTCAGTCACATTATTGGGAGTCAATTATATCTAGTATTTTGTGCAATTATCCTTCTTGATGGTTCGGGTCTGTCACTGCCCATTGCCTTCTTTATCATCAATGGCAGACTTGTATGTTGAGCTGGAAAGTGCCCTGTTTGTGAGTTTTGATTGTATTTCTGGATTTACTGACATCAATGGGGCGCGATTTGATTCGCTTTTTCAAATGACGATGAAACTCTCAAGTGCTCTGTGAGTACTACATCCTCTGGAGATATGAATGTAATTTGACCTGATGGGTAGAAGCCCTCTTTTTGATGCATTGTTCTTTACCATGTTTACTGTGATGTTGTTTTGTAGCTGCTGTCAGCAATCATCTTTAGTGTTTGACACCTGTGTGTAAGGCCAAGGTTCTTCTGTGTATGCCTATCCGTGGCAGATGCTAATCTTGAACAGGTGCTGGTTTTTAACTCCTTCCCCTTGTCATGTTATCTATCTGCCTTGTTTTGGGCTTACAGAAGGCCTCAGTAAAGTATTGAATTCTCGAGAGCAGCTGTGAACTGTTGGATAAAGCTTGTCGATGAGTGCCACATTGTTAAGTTAATGATGGCAGACCTATTTTCTTCTTTTTCCCTTGTCTCATGTCTGTGTGCCAATGTGAGAGAAGTGGACATTTTTTTCCTCTTTCTACAAAGAGGAAAATTGAGTAGCGAGGACACTTTCTCATCCTCTTTTGTGGACCATTATGACTTTTCACTGTCTTACACTTGGAAAAGGTATAGAGAAAAGAGTCGAGAATTTTCATTTTTGGTCTGCAAGTCACTGAGTCTGCAGGAACTTGGATGAGCGGGTATATGCCGCATCCAGAATATTCTGAAGGTTTGCTTGCTAGCGAGACACTGGACTTTCATCTGAGTCTTTGCCATGTCAATTTTCGTCGGGAGGGCTGGAGTTTACTCACTTTTATCACTCAAGTGTTTTTGTGTGCACATGCATTGTGTGAGACTTCTATGCCTCGGTTTGTTTGCCCAAGAAGTCTTAGAGAAGAAGGGAGAAAGGTGAAATTGTCATTTTAATGCTCTCTTTTGTTCACGGCTTCATGTGAAGTTTAAAGTTTAATCCTTTAGTTATGAGTTATTTCTCCTGTTCAAATTTTTAATGGTTTCATATGAAGCAATTCAAAATTTCATATGCTAGAAGCCCCACGCAAGCGAGGCCTTTATAAAAATGAATTTCCATCAGATGCGGGTGATGCTGGCTTAGAGAGCCAGTTAATGCAGATTCCTTTGCCAACCACCAGAGATGGCCATCGTGATGTGTATGTTATTATGCAGCTCGTTGAATATCTTCATCACAGATTTCTTTGCTTTTTGGCTTTTGAATTTTATATATTAAGCGTCTCAGGAGAGGAGCTTAGGGTTCAGATTGTTATTTTCACTAATCCACTATTATGGGATTGGCGGCCATTGTGTGGTGCTTCTAAGAGTTTTTATGCTAAGAGGAATCTGACTTCCTGGCCAAAGTGTGAGACTTGCTGCTTTTTAACCTTAATTACCAGAGTTAACTTAAGATTAGGTGCATGTCTTTCTTTTGTATGGATCTTTAGGGCCTTCAGAATATATGCAGTGAAGAAGACTTTAGTGCATGGAACTTACAGCCTTTTGTGACAGTAACATTTTTTCATAATCATTAACATTATAGTAACCAATAAACTCTATCTGAATGCTTTCTGTCTGATTTTGAGTCAAGCGAGTTGATGTGCTATCTCACATGCAAATGGATTTATCTTCTGTTTTGCACGGGGTGATTGGAGACGAGCCATAGTCGGCTGGAGTTCCTCAATATGATGCTTTTAGGTGGCCCTTGCGGTGTACCCCAAAGGAGCATCAATATTTGACACCCGCAAATACCACTTGCCAATGAGAATGAAAGCAAATCTGAAAACTTCAAATACTTGAATTGAGAAAGAGACCGAATACTGGAGACGAGACAAAGGAAGGCTGAGTTCCCCACTCGGATGCATTGGCCCCTAATATAGGTGCCCTTGTGGTACTTTTTATTAGTTGAGAGTTGACAATTGCCGGTGTGTCCACTCACAATTGAGTGCTCTGGCTCACCCCGGCCACAACTTGTAGCTAGTGGGCATAAGCTCCCAAAATCATCTACTAAAGAAAATAGATGGGACACAATGCAATAGATTGTTGGAACTTTGACCTACTGCAACCACAATCTCAGTTGAGTAACATGTCTTGAGTTCAAGACTTGTCGGTCTATGAGGTCTCTTTGGGATTGTTCCTACGATGTTAGAGCTTCTCTTCTCCTTCTCCACTTCTTAGAATTTGTCAAAAGCATGTCACATATCAAAAGTGTTGAGGTGGTTGATGGTTCATAATTGTCCCACATTGTTGTGTATATGGCTTTTGGCATGTGCACTAACATACGTGTGTACCTTCTCTAGTTTTGTCATTATCCTATTTGGAAGCTTGTCACGTGATGTGTATGAGGTGTACTAAATGAGTCATAGATGTTGGGGTTAAAAGGCAAAGTGCTTTTAACCAGGTTTGGACATCCGGTGTCCAGCCGCCCATTGCATACTTCCTTCTTCTATGTACATATACAAAGAATAAGGAGCCACTTTTTTGAGGTCTGCTCCACCCACACACTGCACTCTCCTCTTTCGCTTGCACACACTCTTTCAACCGATATCAGAGCTACGACGATCGAGGCGATGCACTTGTCAAGATCTCAAAAACCATATCACTAGAGGGTAAGATTCGGTATTACCGAGCACTATTTCCCACGTCATGCAAATTCTTCTCTACATTTGCAACCAATGCAAACTGCACTCTTATCTCCCAAAGACTCACATGCCTTCTTGCCCTCCATTCCACGTAAATAGGACCAAGCTATTAGTTGTCGATGAATGATGTCAAGCACATATATGATAGGATTATCTCTAGCCTCAAGAAACCACACATTGAACTACTCAGCAATGTTGGATGTAAGATGCCCATGACACTTTCCTTCAAAGTGTGTCGTCGCCCAATGAGCTGGGGGTGAAGTGGTCAATAAGTAGTTTGTTGTGGCAGGACTTATGACTTTCATCCCTTGAATAGCCTCGTCGTAATCGATCACAGTGTTTGCATAAGCTGCTACCCAAAACAACCGAATAAATTCCCCATTTTTGCATTTCTTCTGATGCAACCCATTCAACAGTGGCCTTTTTGTCTCCAAGCTGTGATGCACCACCACAATTGTGCTCATCATGAAATGCCTTGACCACACACCCAAGCCTACCAGAGACCAAAGACACATGCAAGCGCCACATACATTCCTCTCACCCAAGCCTACCAGAGACCAAAGACACATGCAAGCGCCACATACATCCCTCTGCCTTGCATACAACGGTATACCTGGATCGATCCGACTTGGCATTCCTAAGCTCCACATGCGCCTTGATTGCTTGTTCTTGAACCTTTGAACGAAGCACATCGAGAGATCCAAAATTGAGCAACGAGAGGAAGAGTTGCAGAGGCGGTAACTTTGAATGCATTATTCTCACATGTGTTCAAATTACTTTTAGCCATGGCTTCCTTCGTGTATGTACCCGCAATTGCTCTATACTACCACACTTGTATACATACAAACAATGTTAGCTCTTGCATCAATTTGTATCGTGCTCTATGCGGATGCACATGTGCAAAGCACACAAAGTTGTCCTTTGTGTCAATCTGTATCGAGCATTGGCATGTGGGCAAGAGCTATTCGCAACTCCTTGAATCTGTTGCAAAAAGAGTGTGTGTGTGTATCAGACAAACAAGCTGAAACAAAGTAGGCCTTGCAGCTGAAAATTGACTAGAGATAAGAGTAAAAGCTTGGTGTGTGTGTAAGGATCGGTTCACAGACACACAATTGCGAAGTAACGTTGCAAGGATGTGTACACACACACACACACACACACATAATCGCAACGTAAGGTCCCGCCTTTAGAGAACGAGAGACAGAGAAGACTTGACGCGGTCACGAAAGCTACATAGATAAAGAGAGAGAGAGAGAGAGAGCTTGGGAGCTCTCTTGGTCGCGGAGAAAAGAGAGAGGGTGCATGCACTTTCGGTGCGCATACACACTCTTATACGGACATCGGCGAGTAAGCCCGTTCATCCCCCGACATCCACAGCAACGGCGGTCACACCTTAACACGTCGGAGGCGCAATTTACATCTTTCTTGGCATCGGCGGTTACGGCATCAGCGTGCTTCCGTATGACAGCGGAAGATGACATTGAGCGTTCTTCCCACACCTATCTAGAGTGGTTATGTTTCGACTATTTCTACCCCTAGCATCCCTGCTTCGACTCACCAGGAGACGATTGAGAGAGTGGCATCGGCTCTCCTCTAGCTCGCAATTGGAGCAACTCGGCTCCGACGTAGTCTCCTCGTGATTCGGCTTCAATTGTACTCCATTTCTTGCTTCGATCTCTCTCTCTCTCTCTCTCTCACACACACACACACATAACTCCGATAGACTATTCCTGTGCGGATTTCCCACGAGCGAGTTTAGCTCCTGGACGGTGTTTTCAACCACAGGTGGCTCGTTGTTCTATATGTTTATTTTTCAGCTGACGAATTTTTCGATCGACAAAGTAGTGTGCCAGATTCCAAGTGTTTTGCTCACAGGCTGCGCTTTCTTTGCAGTGCAGACTATGTGGCACATATATTGTGCTTATGTATGATTTTGTGGGTCACGCCAAAGAGTAGTTTGAGCTTGGTTTTGTGCAATTTTATGCTATGTAATGCATATGCAGAGCAGGTAGCAAATTCAAGGTGTTTTTGAACAAGTACACTTGTTCAAAGAGCCACTCTTTCAAGAGTAAGCTTTATTGCCAGGGTTTTGGTAGTTTATGTATACCATATGTCATTTTTTGCTAATGAGACACTGAGTGTCTGTTTATGCTTTATGGGGTTTTGGCAAGATTTTTGAGTTTTACTCAATTTTCAAGGGAAACTCTGTCGGATTTTTTCCAAATTCTCGCCATGCTTTGTGCGCATCTACAATTTCCTCTTTGATGGTTTAGTGGTTGAGCCTGACTCCCATTCTGACAGTGATCGAGTTTTTACTCTCACTTTGATACATAATTTGGGCATGGATTTAGTGTTCTTGCATCCAGTCGCGCAGGAGTGAGGTTTGCATTTACTCGTGTGGCTATAGACTATAGGCAGTCACAAGCTTTATAGGCTCTACAAGTTTTTGAACCGTTATCAAATCTTTGCAATCACTTTTCTTGTGGGATGCATTTTGGGTGTGTTTGCTCACTACTTGTGTATATGATTATGCGCTTTACGCTTGGTTGAGATGTTTGTCCCATATTGGCTTCACTTGGTTCAGTGACACTGTTTATGCTTACAAATTGTGGAGCCGTTTTATGCATATGCGAACATCGAGGCTTTGATGCAGTTCATCATGGTTTTCATGATTGTGTAGTGGTCGAGTGATCCCCACTTTGTTTGCTATTTTGGCACAAAGATTTGGCTTGAGGTTTTGCTCAGGTTACAAGGGAGATCCTGTCAGATTTCTCCCGAGATTTATCACTATAGTTTTGGTTTCTTAACACCCATATAACAGACACGTGTGATAGTTTAGAGTCTACAGAGATGACTTGTGAGAGATGGAGGTCTTGTAATTGTCGATATGTGCGATGTTGGCATTGTGGTCATATGATACATTAGGCACCACTGTTTCAAATATATGAGGCAACAACGAAGGCGTATGCATGATGGAGATGAGGTTTTGACACATTCTAGAGTGGTGGCTTCATATGCCAGTGACCCTGTTGTTTACATGTCTTCGAGACGTGACACTTCTCTCCGTTGGTTGTTAGATGAGGATACAGTTTTTCACGTCACATCACATCGTGAGTGATTCAATACTTTCTCTAGTGGGGCCTTTGGTTGTGTACACTTGGGTCGATGATTCAATGTTTTGCATTGTAGGTGCAAGAGATGTTTGCTTGTCAAATTACCCATTGGTGCATCCTATGTGCTATAACATGTGTGCTATGTTCCTGAGTCGAAACAGAGTTTGATCTCAGTGAGACAATTAGTAGATCGTGGGTGTCAGACACTGCTCAGAAAGAAGTCTTTCCGGATGTAGCCAGGGAGCCCGGAGTGGCTTGGTATACTCTATGCATGTATTTAAGGTACACGATGTCATAGCCTTGGTTTTGTTGCTGTGTTGAGCGAGAGATGAGACTTATCTCTTTTGTGAGCGAGCTCAAGTATGCTCAGGAGATAGAGCATGAGACACAATCTCTTCAAATTGAGCCACAACCCGAAGGTTCCTAGACTTCTAGACTTGATCAAGGTAATAATATCTGGCGATTTGGGTGCACACCATAATGGCTTGGCTTTGAAAACTACGGCCTCCCAGTAAGGGGTCATCTATAAAGAATATAATTTTTCACGTTTTTCGTACCCATTTGCAAACTTTAGTGGTTAGTCCCTCCAAGGCAGGGCACTTGCTAAACAAATGTAGTGGGTCATCAGAGGCCGTTCTGTAGCCAAGCAAGTGTCAGTGCTGATCTCTATAGCATGAACCTTAATCCCAGTAGCATGGCTCCCTAGAGCACTTTCTAGAAAAACACCTTCATGTATTTTGGCAATTTGATTTCCCAGATGGCATTAACACTCTTTTGCCAACGCTCTTTTGACCAACTTTTCTTCCAAATTTTGGTGAAAGGGGCAAACCAGTCCGCTTTGTACGCTTGCCCAATATAGGTATTGAAGGAGTACGAGCGGAAGTGCGACGCGAGAGAGAGTGCGAGAAGAAGAGCACGACGATATGGTGAACTCGCTCTACTGTAATGTGTAGAGCATAGTGAGTTCTTATTAGGTTTTTAGAAAAGAATATGTGTACATACCTGGCGGCCCGCCCACTTACCTGGGCGACCACATTGGGCTTTATACCCCAACAACCTCCCACTTAAAGTCCAATGTGGTACTTTAAGTGTGAGAGAAGCTACTATACAAGCTAATATACAAGAGATGTAGAGAAGTGATGTACTACCCTACACCTAACTGCTTGCGAAAATGCGCAAAGCTCTCTGAGGGAAGTCCTTTTGTAAGTAGATCAGCAGGATTTTCTGTGGTGTGAACTTTGACAAGCTGAAGTTGCTTATCCTCGAGCATTTCCCTGATGAAATGATACTTCACATCCACATGCTTTGTCTTTGAGTGATAAACTGGATTGCGAGCCAATTGTATAGCCCTTTGACTATCACAATATAACACAGGCATCTCTTCTTTTATTCCCAAATCTGTTACTAGTCGATTAAGCCAAATTGATTCTTTGCATGCCTCTGATGCTGCAACATATTCAGCCTCTGTAGTAGACTGAGTAACACAATCTTGTAATCTAGAACGCCATGGTACTGCTCCACCAGCCAATGTAAAGACATACCCTGACGTAGACCTTCGGTTGTCTAAGTCACCTGCATAATCTGAGTCTGTAAAACCCTTTACACTTATCTCCTGACTCCCATAGCATATACGCATACTCTTTGTAGCTTTCAGGTATCTCAATATTCCTTTCACTGCCTCCCAATGTTTCTTGCCTGGGTTTGACATGTATCGACTTACTACTGCCACTGCAAATGCAATGTCTGGGCGAGTAGCAATCATTGCATACATCAAACTACCCACTGTAGACGCATATGGAATCTTATCCATTTCAACCTTTTCTTCCTCAGACACAGGACAATCTTGTTTGCTAAGTTTCACATATGGTGGCAATGGAACACTCAGTGCCTTTCCCTTCTCCATATTGAAACGTTGCAAGACCTTGTCAATATACTCTGTTTGAGATAACCAAATCAATTTCTTTGATCTGTCTCTCTCAATGCGCATACCAAGTATATGACTTGCCTCACCCATGTCTTTCATGTCAAACGATTTTGCCATCTTTGACTTCAAAACTGAAATTTCTTCCAAGTGCTTGCCAGCAATCAACATGTCATCCACATACAAAATAAGGATTAGCCAACTACCATCCTTAGCCTTCTTTGTATATAGACAGTGATCGAACTCACTACGTTTGTAGCCTTGAGAAAGCATAAACTTGTGGAATTTATGGTACCATGCCCTCGGTGATTGTTTTAAGCCATAAAGACTCTTTAACAACTAGCATACCCAATCTTCCTTGCCTTTCTCAACAAACCCTTCTGGCTGCTGCATGTAAATTTCCACATCTAAATCACCATGCAAGAACGCTGTCTTGACATCCATTTGGTGCAACACCAGATCTAATATGGCAACCAATGCAAGAAAGCATCTCAATGTAGTCATCTTGACCACCGGAGAGAAGACTTCATCAAAGTCAATGCCTTGTTCTTGCTTAAAGCCCTTGGCAACAAGCTTTGCTTTGTACTTTGGCTGACTATCATGAGCGGTGATCTTATACCTGTAAACCCATTTACAAGGTAGAGCCTTTTTGCCCTGTGGTAATTTAACTAGCTTCCATGTCTTGTTTTTATGCAGAGCTGTCATCTCTGACTGCATGGCCAATTGCCAATTCCCGGAGTCCTTCATTTGCACTGCTTCCTTGTAACATGAAGGCTCATTGCAATCAGTCAACATGACATAGTTCATAGATGGAACAAACCTATCAAGAGGTCACGTGACACGTCCAGATCTACACACAATTGGTGGCTCAGGCTCAGCCACAACCTGTGGTTCCACTCTATCCTGTCCTTGCTCCTCTTGAGCCCTGACATTTTGTCTTGCACGTGCAGGTCCATCTTCTTAGAAGACAACTCTTCTAATCTCCTCAACCCTCTCTGGTTTAGAATGATATTTGGATTCATTAAAGTGAACATCATTGCTGCGGACAACCTTTCTGGATTCGGGATCCCAAAGTCTGTACCCCATCTCACCAGAATTACCATAGCCTAAAAAGATGCACTTTCTACTCTTTGGCTCAAGTTTGTTCCTAAATTCCTTTGGAACGTGAGTATATGCCTCACAACCAAAGACTCTGAGATGCTTGTATGAGGGCATTTTGCCTGACCATACCATCTCTGGCACTGAATCCTTCTGCAAAACCTTGCTAGGAGATCTATTTACAAGATGAACAGCTGTTGATACAGCTTCAGCCCAAAACGCATTTGGTAGCTGTGCATTAGACAACATACTTTTGACCTTCTCTTGTATGGTCCTATTCATCCTCTCAGCAACACCATTTTGAGGAGGATTGTAAGGAGCAGTAAGTTCACGTTTTATACCTTTTGACTCACAAAAGTCCTGAAAGGCCTTTGAAACATACTCTCCACCATTGTCAGTGCGTAAGCATTTAAGCTTCTTGCCACTCTGACTCTCCACAAGTGTCACAAACGTTTTGAAAACACTAAACGCTTCATCCTTGTGCTTGAGAAAGTAAACCCATACTTTCCTCGAGTAATCATCTATAAATGTCATAAAGTAAGAAGCTCCCCCTAGAGATATGTTAGGCATAGGTCCACACAAATCACTATGAACAAGTGCCAACTGTGTATCTCTTCTACTGCTTCTATGCTTATGTGGCTGCTGTGTTTGCTTACCATACAAACAATGTTCACAGAATTCAAAATCATTAAATGAAAAGCCAGGCAAATAACCAGAACGAGACAAGATTTCCATTCCCTTCTTGGACATATGTCCTAACCGGCTATGCCACAAAGAAACGTTCGGCTGCTCGGTTACATTGATTACATTTTTAGAGACATTTGATACATAAATCATGTAAAGTCCTCCAGACTTTACTCCATGTGCTACTGTCATAGAACCCTTGGATATATTCCACATGTTCTGTCCAAAAGTGGTGACGTAGCCAGCATCATCAAGTAAACCTGTGCTGATCAAGCTCTTTGTAATTGCGGGAACATGTCTCACATTCTTCAGCGTGAAAGAAGAGCCATTCTGAAACTTCAATTGAACATCTCCAACACCTAAGATCTCACATGTCTGCCCATTGCCTAGCCGAACATGATCTTTAGTGGTCACATAAGAGGTAAACCACTCCTTGTTTGGAGACACATGAAGTGATGCCCCTGAGTCTATAATCCAGTCACTCAGTGCATTTCCATCAGATGCTGTAAGAAGAGCTGAGTCCATTGTATTCTTCAAGAAGTAGATGTCTCCTGACACTAGACTGTCATCTTCTGCAACAGTGTTTGTCACATTTATTTCTTGAATCTTCACTGAGGACTTGTTCTTCTCACCATGGTCTTCAGCTTTCTGTTTGCCTTTTTCTGCTTTCCATTCTCTGCAGTCTCTTTTCATGTGATCCTTCTTGCCACAATGGTAGCATTCTATGTCACTCTTGCCTTTAGCACTGCGGGACTTGTTACGAGACTGATTCCTCTTTCCACCTTTGTACTTTTCTTTGGTCCTTCCCCTGACAACTAAGGCTGTTCCTTTGCCTTTGTCCATTGTCTTTCTATTGGTTTCTTTAGTAACCAGACTTCCTTCTACACCTGCTATGTTCAAACCATCTGGAGGTGCATAATTACTCAAAGCTGTGCGAAAAGTGTCCCAACTTTCCGGCAATGTGATCAACAGGAACATAGCTCTAACAGGTTCATCAAACTTGACACCTTGAGCTGACAGCTGACTGTAGATGGTGTTGAATTCATTCAGATGATTGGACATAGGTGTCCCTTCTTTCATCTTCAAGTCAACAAGATTCTTAAGCTAGTATACCTGTGAAGCTGCACTCTGCTTCTCATAAAGATCACTCAGCTTTAACCATGCTTGATAAGCCGACATCTCGTCTGCTACATTGAAGTAAACGCTTTCTGCCAAAGTCAGTATAATGGTAGAAAGTGCCAATTCATCCATTTCGCTCCATTCATCTTCGTCCATAGCTTCTGGTTTTATCCCCTTGAGCTTTATAGGTTTTATCTGCTTCTTTTGTACCAACACGTGTCAAATCTGCTTCTTCCACAATGGGAAATTGGTTCCATCCAGCTTCTTGATATTGTAAAGAGCAGTGTCCTGTGATCCAGCCATAGCTACGCTTCATAGTAGTTTACTTTCCTGGGAAAAATTCGGCAGAGTTTCCCCTGTAACCTGACCTCTGAACCAATATCAACCTGTCAAATGAACCAAGAAAGCTTCAGATTCTGCAGAAATTTTGGCAGAGTCTCCTTTGTAAAATGGCTCTGGTGTACTAAAAACAGACCAAAAAACAACTCAAAAAACACTGTCTCTCTGACATTGTAAGCTGCGGGTAAACCTGTCCTGCACCTGTACTGTCTCTCATTGTCCTGTCACTGTCCTGTAAGCATAGACTGTGACAATGCCTCAACGGCAGTAAAGCAAAGATGCAATCCCAACTGTCTAACTCACAGTCAATACATCCTAGCTGCCTATCTAAGGGTGCTCGAGGGATCGCTCCAAGACCTGTATCACCGAAAGGATCTCAACATTCGAGAATCCCCCAGCTCAATAAAACCTCACTCGACCCTCAACAAAGGCTGCAGTAAATCTGACAGTACATAGACTTCCCACAAAGTCATACATCCACAAATTTCCCACTGTATGCTGTAACCGCTGCGGCGGTTGTTTGCTGCGTGACTCACAGCCAGCAAACCCTCAACAAACATACATCATCTCTGACAATACATCCCATGTGGAAGTACCTGCAATGTCAGGATGAAATCTGGAATATCAAGCAGCAAACACAAGCTACCTGATGAACTAGTGATGTCGCCTACAGTCTGTGTGTAGATGCGCCCGTGTCGTATGTGACACGCCTCCAAGAACTGTGAGCCGTCCTTCGATGTGTAGACAACCACAAATCAACACTCTGGGAGTGTCGATATCCTCAGCACCTGTAGTCGTAGGCCGAAAACCCCAAATTTGCAGAGTCGGATCTGCACCCGTCGAGACCACGTAGTCGAAAATGGCCTGCGCAGACCTTTGTCGAAGCCGAACGGTGGCCGAGATGACCTCAGAATGAAATTCTGACAACACCGAGCCCGTCGGGCTCGCTCATAGGATTTGGGGCCGTGTCTTCGCCTGTCAAATTTCACTCCAATTTGAGCTGGTGACTCTAGCCTCCTGCAGTGCTGCCCCGAGCCTCGATCTGAGCTCTGATACCAGTTGAAGGAGTACGAGCGGAAGTGCGATGCGAGAGAGAGTGCGAGAAGAAGAGCACGACGATATGGTGAACTCGCTCTACTGTAATGTGTAGAGCATAGTGAGTTCTTATTTGGCTTTTACACAAGAATATGTGTACATACCTGGCGGCCCGCCCATTTACCTGGGCGACCACATTGGGCTTTATACCCCAACAGGTATCCTGGGTCCTAGGGAGCGAGAACACTCTATCTTTTGGCCAATGCAAGGCTTTCCAATCTATCTCAGACCTGATTATGGGTGAAGGTGATGAAGACAACACTTCCAAGAGTCTATTGACTAAAAGTCTTTCGTACAAACCCAAATTATGCTAGAGCACGAGAAGCTCCACATCCTTCCACCAGCAAAGGTTTTTGTCATCCCAAAGGTGAGACAGTTTAGATATCCCGTTGTTGCTTACCTAGCGAGCAACTTCCCTCCAAAAAGGGTTCAAGGCACCCCTTCCAAGTTTGGAGAGCCATGGGGACCAATGGAGAGAGGAGCCCCGGTAGTATTTGAAATTCTCCCCCCATTCCAAGGTTGACACTGGTTTGTTACACTTTCATGCTAGTTATCCTGTGCTGCTGTTAAGCTTAATGAAAGTCCAAAGAGGTTCCAAAAGCTTATCGTGCACCATGGCCTCCTTCCATGAGCCCCCTTTAGAGGCAAGATCTGCTTTGTCTATCGTATCCCACACCATGATGGCCCATTCTTGCTTTTGGTCCGTCAACGAAACATCTAGTTTGGCACTCAATGCCCCTGCATGCAGCATGGGGTAATGATCCCAATGCCGCCTTGCTTCTTAGGTCTTGCTATCCATTCCCATTTCCCCCTTAGTGGATTTGGTGTTTCTCTTCCACAAGAACCATTAGATAGGCTTCAAAAATTCTTTCCAATTGGATTTGGTCAGTTTTAGCAGCAATGGAGACACATATGAAATGTAAGGGATCATGTAAGCATTGATCAGAGTAAATTTGCTATGGAAGGGGAAGAGCACAAATTCCCATCTTCTCATTTTGATATTTATCTTGTTTAGGAACCAATTGAATGCTTATCCAATATTCTCACCCTTAGAGGGGCACCTAGGTGCTTGAAATAGTGCCCTTAAGAATAACTTCCCCTGACCATTCTGGAGGGTCAAACAAGTCTCTTTCAGAGAGAGAAATCAATCTTGATTTCTCAATATTGCACATTGAGCCAGAAGCAGTAGCAAAAAGTTGGACAATCTCAAGGGCTTTGCATATCTGGCTTGGCTCTAACGAAGAGAAAACAATCATCCGCAAACAACTTTGCTAGCAATTGCTTACCTCCAGGAAGTGACAGACCTTGCAATTCCCCTTTTGTTGCACAGTTCTCAAGCGAGGTTACCAGAGGGTGGGAGCCAATCGCAAAGAGCAGTGGGGCAGCCTTGCTTGGTTGATCGCTTGAACTCAAACATTCCCACTATCCTATTGTTGAAGAGAAACTCACAGTAGATACCCTCTCCAAGCGTGTGCATTGTTCCACATATTTTGGGTCCAACACCCAAAGGCTTCATGACTGCCCCAATGTATGACCACGAGATTTTGTCGTATGCCTTATCCAGGTCAAGTTGAAGGAGGATACATTCTTGCTTGGTGAAAGCCACATATTCAATGCCAATCATGACTTCCATGATATTATCATAAATAGAATGTCCTTTGATGAAACCATGTTGATTGGGGGTGGTCTTTGTTCAAGACTGGAGCCAGCCTGCAATCACCTTGGCAATGAGCTATGGAGATAGGAAGCTAGTGTTTTAACAAAGAGCAACACACCAATTTGGGAATCAGTTTGATCAGTCCTTTTTTGAGGCTGGCATCCAACTTCCCCTCCTAGGGAGCTTGGTTCCCTATTTGCACTAGCGGTGGTTGAATATCCTCCCAAAATTCTTTGAAGAATTTGGCTGTAATTCCGTCCCACCCAAGGAAATTTTCCTTCCCCATTGATTGCAAGGCAATCCAACATTCATCGACTAAAATAGGCCTCTCCAATGCTTTCGCTTCAACCCACAACACACCACACTTTACAATACCGACCAGTTGGGATTTGGCCTCCTTGACCCCCTGAGAGGATTCTTCCGACTGACCAATAATTTGACTTAGATGGTCAAGCATGAGTTTGGCCATATCATTATGGTCTCTGACTACATTCCCCTTCCCGTCAATGATTGATGAGAATCCCTTTTTCTTTTGACCTTAAGAGCTCTAAGAAATGAGCTTGGTTAGCAGGGTCGGGTTTGAGGGCAAGCTCTTTGCCCAGCAGCCGTGTATTTTTGCTCTCCTTAGCTTGCAACTCAACAAGTAGCGCTTTGGCCTCAAGCCATCTCTTGTGCTCCCCTTCATAGGCTCTCCCTTTTTGCAAACTTTTGGAGAGCTCCTCTTCTACTTCTTTCAGCTCTTTGTTTGTGGGCTCTTAAGCCTTTTTCATAAGAGGCCCTGCTTGTTTTATCACTGATTGTATGCTACCCACCAGGGAGGACTAAGCACAAGGATCAACAACATCCACATCACGCTTCAGTGTGCAAAGAGACTTCTTAGCTAGGGACCCGAGGGACCCCAAAGAGGGAGTCCTTAAAGAGATGCTCCTTAGAGATTAGTTTCTTCTTCTTCCCCTCCAAGAAGCAAGCATCATTACTGGCCTTGGCTATGTGTAGCTTCAGGGGGAAGTGATCTGGCAAGCTCTTGGAGGTATCAATACTACCCAACATCACTTTGAGATTCTCTCTCTCTCTCTCTCTCTCTCTCTCTCTCTCTCTCTCTCTCTCTCTCTCTCTCTCTCTCTCTCTCTCTCTCTCTCTCTCTCTCTCTCTCTCTCATATAGGCAAATGCGGGCGACTCCCAGTCCATGATTGCACTTCAATCAAAGTGGTTGATCGGTATTTCATAAGTGTGTTTGTTCCAGTTGCTTGAGTACTTGTACACACACACATAGAGAGAGAGAGAGAGAGAGAGAGAGAGAGAGAGAGAGAGAGAGAGAGAGAGAGAGAGAGAGAGAGAGAGAGAGAGAGAGAGAGAGAGAGGTGACAAACAATATATTAGGCATTCTCACTTCTTGCTTGAGTCATGTGATCTGCTCTCGATGTGCTAAAAGGAACCAATACCATCGGTTGGTGGGTGCAAATGCTTCTCCCGACGTGTAATCACATGATAATAAGTGCCCAATATGCGGGTAGGGCAAGATCTCTCTATCTCTCTCTCTGTAAACCATCCGCCCGTCTACCTCTAAGTGATGGCTATGTCTTGTCTATCATGGCAATGCAAGATAAGTAAAAAGAGGGGACTCAATGATAGAGTCTATTGTCAACTTAAAGCTATGGAAAATAAAGTATTATGCATGATCAAGGGCGCACCATGGAAGTTGTAAGGTTGTGTGGCATGAGGTCACACACAAGCGAGCTGAAGCTTAGTAAAATGGAGACCTGCTTTTGCAACTATGCCAATTTAAGCATAGTAGCAAAACTATGCCAGTGATTTTCTTAATTGCAGACTGATCATTGACAACCTTTTCTTTGATGCATAGACGTGGAAGCAACGCAGAGGTTCTCATCCTCTCATTATTGCAAAAATTATTCTCTCTCTCTCTCTCTCTCTCTCTCTCTCTCTCACCGATTCTCCATCCATGTGCCAATTGCATTTGCCGATTCTCCATCCATGTGACCATGTCCTAAGTGACAAATGAAACTCCATCGAATGCACGATGCATGCGACTCACACAAGCCTTAATTTGCACTACGCACGCAAGGGGACATGCACCACCATGTAACTTTTCGATGCAACTTTTGTAAATTCGAGAAAACAGGTAAATTCGGGCGCACCAAAACTTGTAAATTCGGGCGCCCCCGCCCCCCCTCCCCCTTTCATCCCCTGGACTTGAACCTTGGACGCCACCTTTGCAAGCCTATCACCTTAACCACCTCACCTGCGCGTGTTCGTTGAAAGCAATGGGAGAAGGGGGAGTTTTATGATTTGGGCCGTCGCTGTGTAAATTCGAGACGGATTTAGTAAATTCAGACAAACTGGTAAATTCGGGCACGTCGTGAGATCAACGGTCCACGATGCCCGCGCTCCCCAAAACAGGCGTGGGCCATTGATCCCATCCAACCCATGCCCGTGTTGTTAAGTATGGAGCCTGATTTACCCTTGTAATTTTTTGTGGTAAAAGCGCACATTTGTAAGGCCCCCATTATGAGGAGAAGCCATCGTGCGTGAAGGAAAATCACTCACCGGAAACCAAAATTTTCACGGGCAAGAATCATTGGCAACTTTAGAGGGCGGAGGCCCCCGAGACTTTTTTTTTCGCCGGAATATTCCTTTTCGCCGGAATATTATGGCCGGACGGCAGCCGGAAAGTGGTCGGAAAACAACCGGTCGATTGGCCGGTGGCCGGTAGTCAATGTCCGATGGCCGGTGGTCGGAAGTCAATGGCCGGTGGCCGGTGGCCGAATTCAAAAGCCGACTTGTCTTCTCAAGGGCGGCCACACATGGGCGGATTGGAGGGTCCGATTTGGACTTATTCGCACAAGGGTGGCTACACATGGCTGTCTCTCATAAGAGAGGGCAACCCTTTTGGCCTATAAAAGGAGGCCATTTCTACACACATTTCATAGTGTGAAGTTGATGCAACAAGGTGAGTGCGAGGTGGTGAGAGTGAAGCAAGGCGGGAGCTCTATCAAGGGTTTAATCCCTTTGTAAACTACTTCTTCTTTTGAAGTGCTAAAGCCATTGAGTGGCTGATTTCCCGTGGACGTAGCCCACATTGGGTGAACCACATATATCGTGTGTACTCTCTCTCTCTCTCTACTCTATAATCTCTTGTGTGTGAAATCTATCTCTCTCCATTAAGTAATCTACTCAAAAATCTATTTAGCTACGTCTTATTTCCTAACACGTGTGAGATAGTGTTGAGGGACAGCGACCTGCAATGCAAAAAGAGTTGAAATGATTTATTAATCGTTTCAAAACTCCTCCAGACATTCCGCAGCGCCACGGTCTGTTTTTGGAGCTTTTGGACATCACATCTTTCAGACACGAGAGAGAGAGAGAGAGAGAGAGAGAGAGAGAGAGAGAGAGAGAGAGAGAGAGAGAGAGAGAGAGAGAGAGAGAGCGCTTGGTTAGTGGAAAGAGAGAGTAGCGAGCAAGGAGAGCAGCAAAAATGGCAGCCCTTGCAGGTTCTTCTTCCTTGCTGTCCAGGCCTGAGCTCTTGGGATAGGCTATTGCCGCCTCTACCATGTCTTCCTCTTCCCGTAGAAATGACATCCGTCGTAGGTTCTTCTTGGCCTGAGATCTTGGGACAGCGCCGTTGCCGCCTTCACCCCTTCCTGCGTCTCCTCCCCATCCCCCGCCATTGTGGCTATCTTAGGCAAGAAGAAGCCCAAGCCTTCCCACAAGGCCGCCAAAGCTGATCCCCGCTAACGAGGAGCCTCAATCAGAATTTACCTTCGTGAGGGTTTGCAATCCAGATTTGACGTGGCTGCCTATATCAGTGTGGAAGTGATTTGATCCATTTGGTATTGGCAAGAAACTTGCAGACTAATTTGACAAGCACCAAGCCTATGAACCCATCCATGCGAGGTGGGCAATGTTGGGAGCAGCTGGTTTTGTCCTCCTTGATGCAGTGTAGTTTATTTTAGAGAGAGAGAGAGAGAGAGAGAGAGAGAGAGAGAGAGAGAGAGAGAGAGAGAGAGAGAGAGAGAGAGAGAGAGAGAGAGAGAGAGCCAGGGCCATACATGAGCATCGAAGGCAGCGTGCTATAGCCAGTGACCTACAACCATATTTTTCTGGGCAAGGACCTGCAGTGGAGGAGATTTCCAATGACTTACTCATTTTAAAACTCCTCAAAACAGTCCGCGGTGGTGCGGATTGATTTGAAAAGTTTTTTGGACCTCTTTCGGATGCGAGCAGGCCTTAAAGTTGGGTCAGTAGTATGAGAGAGAGAGAGAGAGAGAGAGAGAAGAGAGAGAGAGAAGAGAGAGAGAGAGAGAGAGAGAGAGAAGAGAGAGAGAGAGAGAGTTTGAGCATCTCGTGTCATCTGTTTTTTTTTTTCCTGCGACCGATCTGATTTTTACTCCTCCACACCAAGTCTTTCAAAGTTTAAGGAAGATCCAAAGCCATTGGCCGCCATCCAAGGGGGTTCTTAGACATCAATATTT